>NW_027466469.1:5170000-5770000 GCF_050575085.1 Anarhichas minor | reverse complement strand
CGGCGGTGCTGTTTGTTGTGTGTGTGCGGTGGTTTGCATTTGTTTTAAACAAACAAAAATGGCGAGGTCTCGGGCGCGTTTGACAGCTTTGTGGCTCTCGGTCGCCCGTCTACATCTGAAGAGAGGCCGCTCGAAGAAGAAGAAGAAGAAGGCGGAGTTAAAATACAGCCGACCGGGGTTGTGACATTATTTCGCGAATAACACAAAACATATTCCTCTTTTTAGAAAGTTCCGGTGGTTTATTGAGAGATGTCGGCCCGGGTTTCGTGTATTAATTGCACTTAGCGGGTATTTAACGTCCCCGCATAGCCCCGAAGTAATCCTCTCGCGCTGTAGCGGGCGGGCGGCAGAGGCAGCAGGGGAAGCCTCGGCGGACTCGCCGCTCGTTTGTCTCCCGTTTACTCTCCCCGTAGCCGCTTTCAGGGCCGACATTTCTAGTATATTGTCTGTAAAATGTCACATTCCAACCGTTCTCCGAGCTTTCGCCGAGTGTTTTTTTTATTTTTACAGAGCGAGGCTGGAAATCACGACCCGAGTCTGAGCTCAGCCCCCCGTCCCAGCCTTCCTACCAGGCGGCAGCTATGGCTGACAATAGCCCGTAATGGAAGCCCTTTGAGCTTCGGCGGCGGGGAGAAACGACACAAATATGAACATTCACTGGTGCTTTGTCCGTACTTTGAGCTTTGGCGTGTTGCTATTTTTGTTTCACTGCGATTTAAACGGGGGACATATCGTCCGCCGCCGCTCATCACTTTCCCCGCCGCTTATAAGCTGCAATGATCTGGGATCCCTGTTATCACCGCGCTACGTCTCCCTCCCGCCGTCGCAGTTTAGTTGCTACACAAGTCTAAGTCTTTGTGTTTGTCATGTTTCACGCTGTTCCGCTGCACTCTGCATGCCTTTTTTTGGTGTGGGGGGGGGGGGTCGTTTTGTTAATCGAGTTTTTTTTTCGTTCGTCGAACGAGCCCTTCAGAGCAATGAACAGTATTTACGCGCCCGAACATTAACCCTTTAATGCCCCCCCCCCCCCCCCCCACCACATCCCCAGCTGCTCGGGCTGTACAGGTCGCTTTATCACATACAGTGTGTAATGAATGAACCATCACCTCCAGTCACGCGTCAGCATAAACCAAACTTGCCAGTATAATTAAGAAAGTACCCATCTTTAAATTTAGACCCTAAATCAGCTTAATGCTGCTTACTATACTGTTATTATATACAGTAGTCAGTCGTGCCCTGATAAATAGCGAAATACTGTGTTTTGTTAAGAAAAGTGTGTTACGATGGATCTGTCTTACATCCCTGCTTATTATATAATCCAATCATTGAGGATCCTCAGCTTGACCTCTACTAAGGGTTAAATGAAGTCATTTTGGGCTGCACTGTTGCCTCACATGCCTCAGATGGGCCCCGGGTTCGATTTCCAGGGCTGGACGGGCCCCTCTGTGTAGAGTTTGCACGTTCTCCCTGTGGGTTCCCTCCGGGTTCTTCGGCTTCCTCCCACAGTCCAAAGACATGCAGCTTAGGTTAATTGATTAATTAATTAATATTGAATTTAATTAATTAATGGGTTAATTGCCCGTAGGTGTGAATGGTTGTCTATGTGTGATGGCTCTGCGATAGCCTGGAGATAAGCGGTTAAAGATAACGGATGGACTCAGTAATTTAACTCAAATTCCAAATGATCATAATAAAAAATTAAAAAACTATAATAGCTGTGTAAGTTTAGAGTGAAAAAAACAAACATTCTATGTACCGACATGATATTATGTTCTCAGATGAGATTAGAGGATGTAATGGAGATTTGCTACGTGGGTGGCACTTTATTGTAGACCGTTATCTGACGTAATAACTGGTAATAACATTGTCAAGTTATAGAAAATATGTGGAAATATGACAAGATATAATAGCACACGGGTATTTGGTTGTGAGCGTGTAGTAGTTATGTAAAAGTCAATTATTTTGAGGAACAAGCTTATTTGCTGTCATGGAGTTGGATGAGAAGACTGGTATCGGTTTTTTACTCGACTGAGGTGTGTTCAGCTTCACAAAGACACAGCGGGGGGGAAACTGCTCGACCAGCTCCACAAAACTGGGGAAAAAGAGACTTTCCCACAACTTCACGAGTCATCTTGGTTTCTACCACGTTTGAGTCACAACAGTGTTCAGGAGCGGTTCTTTTCGAGATGCTGCAGTTGTTGTGCCCATCTGTTGTTGATCAGGAAATAGTTCAAACTCTAACTGCTCCTCAAACCGCAGTGACTTGTTTTTACTGTGCGTTTCTGTTTTGAGTGAGCAGTCCAACGGGCCGGGGTTGCTCTTGTGTTTTCAACACGACTTCTGTGATCGGGACCCTCCAGATCGGAACCCAGCATGTGTCTGCATGTGTGTGTCCTGTTGACACTTCAATGAGACCTGCCTGATCGGATAGTGATTGTGGTTCAGAGGAGCGGCTGTAAAACGGTGGATGAACACATTTCATTAACTATAAGTTCTTCACAATAAAGGTCTCGGTTATTTCTTTTCTGCTTGTTCTTCCTCCCTGCCGTATTAGTGGACTTGTTTTATTGAGGAATAGGTGCCAACAAAGTTCTGCTAGTTCAGTGATGAACACATTTTCCTATTGGTTATTCACAATAAAAGTCCCCTTGTGAATTTGACATTCAAAAGCTTTTATTTTGAAGGAACAAAATCAAGAAATGTTAGGTTTTCATCAACAGTAACTTAACAGGGCTCAGACAGCAGGTCTCAGCTTGGCTCCAGTCCCGGTTTTCCTAAACTATTCCCTTTGCTCTCTGGAGAAGAACTCCCATGTGGGGGGAGATGGTTGAGACCTACGTTTGATGATTTGTCTGGATTGTGCCCACATACTGTCCACATCTCAATGAGATCAGAACTCAATGAGAGCCAGGCCACCTTAGTATGTGGTCTGGCTGATCGGATCCCAAAGCACGCGAGATCCAATCTCAGAGCGTACAGACTGGACAGTGAGTGCGTCCTGGTGTGATCGGTTGACAAAAGACACGTGCGACCACTGTCATAGTTGCGTTTTATTTGGTGACATGTCCAGCGAAGTTTATATTTTATTCACAATTCTGTAATAACAGACCAGTAAATTATGTTTTATGTTAGTTTTAACATAAATACATCAACAAAATTAACTCGCACATCAATATATATTTTTTCAAACTCTTGTTTTTGTCATGTGCACTTTCACACAGAACTTGAATACTATGCGCCCAAAAAGCGGCGGACTTTTTTTCCGTAACAAGGTGGATTTTCCTGAATTTTTGCACCACGAATAAAAGCATCAACCAATTATGTTGTGCGGAACATGGATATTGTAAGAGTTACGCCTATAACTATGAGGATTTTAAAACAATAACACAAAGGCTAAAATCAGAATCGCATGTGCAGCAGTCAACACTCTACTCTTCTAGAATATGGATAATAAACCCAAGGATCATGTTCCAGTTCCACCCAACACAGATTAAAGAAATGCTCACTAAGAGGTTGCATTGAGTCACAGAAGCTAGTGGCACTTTCACTCTATATTTCCATTTTATACAGTTGCAGAGGTTAACTTGTTAGCCAAGAGTGGCCCACTTACACCTCCAGCAGACACGGAGCAAGATTATCCTCCCACTGACGTTGTGTTTCTGGCTGCCAGACAAAGGGAATTTCACTCTTCACATTACTGTTATCTCTGTTCTGGTCTGCAGGAGCCCCATTGGGATGTCTTCTTAGCTGCTGTGTGGGACACAGTGACAGTAAATGTACCGTAAAAACAAAAATAATGAGCTAAAACTGCGTATTCTCTGTGGTTTTGTTACTATGAGCGACCCTTTTAACACACACAATGTTATTATAGAATATTGATTAATGCAGCTCAGTCTAATTTCATTTCACTTACTGTCACTAAGGTATAACCGCAGCGTAACAGTGCACAGTAGACAGACGTAGTATCTTCAGTTGAGAAACAATTGTCAAAGAGTGATGAGCTGTCCAGCATAAAATAAGTCAACACTTCCTGCAGCTGCTTCAAAATAAAAGCCTTCTGGTAGTTCACTGGAAAAAGGGAACCACAGGAAGAGCTGAGTGTGCATTTGCAGAACATTAAGACTTCATTGTAGCCCTGCAAGCCCAGAACAGAACTGCTGACCAAGAAACTGTGAGTGAAGGGAAAAACTGGAAAGTAGGAGTGAAAATTCCAAACCAACATTAACTGCTATGTTGTATATAGGAGCTACAAAACTACTGCAAAAATTGGTGCGAAAGCATAGCGCCCGCCCTACATTTCCCTCTCAGGTTAACACTGTTAGCTCTGTCAGCACCGTTGCTGTGGTTTGCACTGTTAGTGCCTTTATCACTGTTAGCCTCTAGCCGCCGGCTCAGCCGTCGCCATGTTGAGAGCCGTGTGGAGTTATGCTCTGCATTTGGAATTTCGCACCTTTAAAAACATCTTTCTGATTAACATATTTAAAAAAAAAAAATTCCAGATTGATCTATGATAACACATAGCTCTAATATGTAACGGTTTTTGTCCCCTATGCATCCAAAAGTTACCTACAGTAAGAAGATACACATTTTCAAATATAAATGTTCAACCATTAAAACAAACGCACCAATAAATTCCCAGGTTTTATTCAAATAAAAGAATTGAATCGAAATGATGAGCCCTAATTGCATCAACATCAGTCAATATGGAAACACAGTAGCCTGCACCCATCACTGCAGCTCTGTGACTCACCTGTGTAGACCATCTTGGAGATTGCTAGGTACTGGAGATACACAATAAATATACTCCATACTCTAATTCCTGTTTGTCAAAAGCACTTATGAATCTGTCTCGACTTGAGTTGAAGTCCACAAAGCCTGACTGTCAGTGGATTAGCTCTGGGCTTTCACTACACTGACATCGCAGTGTTTTGGTTCTGGCTGTTATTCAGCTACTGTATTGATAGTGTGTAGTGTTGATGGTTACAGCTTCGTGGTGTCAGGCTACTTAGTTTTACTTTTATTTGCATTATATCTGATATCTTTTTGGAGACAGATGTTTCTTGCCACATCAATATAATGGAGGTAAATGGTTGCATTCACAGCATTTCTGTTTAATATATCTTTCCAGAAAAAGTGGAAACACTGTTAACAGATTTCCATTGGAGCTAGTGTCTATAACTATCTCTCCTCATCCTTAAAACAGTCATTCTTTCAGCTTCAAGTAACAAGCTTTAATGGGAATGATCCGGGTGGTGTGATGTGCTCTCCATATCGGACATCACAGGTCAGCTGTGTATTGTACATATCGGCAGTCCTGATAATATTGATCCTATTCTTGTACAGACATGTCTAGAGCCCACCGGACTAAAAATGCATAATAGCTGACATCACCTGGTGGGCCTCAAATGACAGCATTTTACAGAAATGTGCTAGCTAACGAATGAAGTAGCTAGTGACTAGCTCGCGCTACTATCTGGCTTCTCTCTAAGGAGGATAAAGAGACGACTAGTTTCAAACAGCATCTCCTTCATGGACACTACATGGAGTCACACCCATGAAACATACGCTGTTCTGTAACAGCACAGGTGGCTAACACTAGCAAGCAACCCTACAACATGGCGCTGGGGGAGAACAGGACAGCTGTGTTGTTTGTTTCTCTACTGATTCACGAGCTAGCACGGCTACCAAAAACTAGCCAACCAATGCCTTTGGTTGTTTACGTTGGTCACATAAACCTCACCTTGTATCTCGTAGCGGTGGAGTCATTTACCCGAGAAAATGTAATTGCACACTATTTACCTGTATTGTGTTTAATTGTAATCAGACATTTGTCAATCAAATAGCAAGCAAGTATTCGATGTCCCTGACCAAAAGGCAAAAACCTGAGACTGAATCAGATTTTGCATTATTTGCTCAATACTTTAATGAAGAATTTAAATTTAAAGCAAGAATTAAGCAAAAGTATTTGATTCATCTTTGATTCATTGGATATGTTATGGTACAGAAGCAGCAATGATTTGACAGTAGTAATGAAGGCCCCATAGCTCGATGTGTTACTGTTTCTAGCGTGTCCATCTCAGTGTGATGAAGGCCTTTGATTTCACCTCCTACAGCACGTTATGATCAGACCCGCAGTGTGTAATGTAGCCTGACCTTTAGTACTTACTGAGCAGCAGATATGGCAGTACATCTGTTAAAGGGCTCCTCATGTATCTTAGTATTGCACTTTGAGAGAGAGAGACAGACCTTTTGAAAGAATGATCAAAATCAAAGCAGCAGAGGCTGCTGACTTTTAGTATGGACCAAGCTCCAAAACAACTGAAACCTACACTTCCCATAATGCATCTCATTTGTGTGTGTGTGTGTTTTATATCCCCTCCCTGGCTGGTAAACACTAAAATCTTTCAAATTCCATACGCCTGGGTTTGTTTCACAAACTTCGTGTTCAAAATATGTAGAATCAAAACCCAAACTCACATAACCCCGATGACATCATCATGACATCATCATCAGTGTTCTGTTACCACGCGACGACTTAACGAGTCCTTAGCGTAAAATGTAAAGAGCCTTAAACAGTCTTTACTGCAGTGTGTGCGAACTGTCTTCAGTGTCTGATAATCCCCACACATGTAGATCTCTACCAACATTAGTGGCATAACAGTGATAAACATACATTACGTTTTATCACATTGAAAGAGTGCAGAAACACATCACATGACATTTCATTAGTCTCTGCAGAGGAGAGGTCATTTCTCTTTGCCCCACAGAGGAAGGTCAAAGGTCAAAGTCAGTTTCAGAAGTGTTCAAGGACAACGCTGCAGCGCAGCTCGTGAAGTGATGAAAGAACTCCGATGTGGTTTCAAAATGAGTCCTATACTGATGAATCCATTCTGTGAAGGGGAAGCGGGGGTAACCTGATCTGATGATGTGCGTCTGGTCTCAAACCAGAAACGTGTCAGCAGAATGAGTCTGGAGCTGAACCACAGCTCCACTGCAGTCAAGGTGAGATGTTTGTATAGATCTCAGTGTTACTCAAACGTACTCCTTAAAAATACATGTCCCAACCAAGTACACGTACTTTGTCCTGCTACTTAGCAGCAACATTGACGTGACCACACCTCTCTAACTTCTCTTTGATACCACAAGAAGCTGTCAGTGAAAGAGTCTCAACATCTGGTTTTTATGTACGTTTCATATTTAGGGTGAGTTGTAGTTCTCTTCAGGGCCACCAAGTCCAGGATCATGAGCAGGCATTTCCACACTACCCGCCCACTCCTGTATTTGCACACAGTGAAAGCCAGTAGGCGGTTGTAGTAAAGCCGTGGAGTTCACGGTGGGGAGGAGCATTCTGGGGGAAACTCCCAGCTCATATGGGAGGAATTTGCTCGTGCAAAAAAAAGAGCGCGACAGCTGCTGTTTGAAACAGAGCGGTGCGTTCACTGTCATCACGTCAAACACTTGATTTCACATCAATCGACTGGACTTGTCCCGTGTTTGCCTTACTTTATATCTCTCGGGCAGTTTTCATTTTCAAAAATTAGACTTTTACAAAAAAATCTTTGTGAGAAATCAATCGTTTTCTAAATCTTTCTGATGTAAACTGTCAAATGTAGAGAGGATTATTACATCAAAGGCACCAACGGAGGCAAACTGCCTCGTGCCAATTCAACCGACACTTCCTTTCACAGCAGCCGTTACCCACAGTGTTCAGATATAGAATGCTCCATACACAGTGAAGAGGGCTGTTTGAAGTCTACTGTGTGCCGTCCTCCACTGTGCTGTCCCCTTTGTCCCACGCTCTACTCTATACGAGGACCGGATGCCCTTCTGCTGTCAACCGTCACTCATGTTAAAGGACTGTGTGTTTTCGTAGTCCATATCTCATTTTAGTACAAATTAAGAGCGCTCAAAGTTCCCGTACTGTAGAAAGATTTCCATGTCTTTTTAATTTATTCATTATAAAGCAGATCCATAAATACTGTGAAAGTATGCTTAAATACACACAGCCCGTGTTCAGAAACCTTTAAAGGAGCCGTCAGGACATCCGTGAGGTTGTGATGTCACAACGTCACCGGTAGAAGTGATGCTGAACTCTGTTTAGTTGACACACAGTGAATAAAGCAGCTCAGAGAGTATAAAGCAGTGATAACGATGTAACTTTGTAACACAATGAAAAGCATTCATGGTGTCAATGATGAAACTCAAGTCATTTGAAGTCTCTTTCAGGCATCCGTTCGTCCGTTACGTCCGTCCGTTCGCTCTCGTGACAGCAATATCTCAGGAACGCACAGATGAATATTCATTTCCTCTAATTCGGCACAAACCTCCACCTGGACAGATTTTGGAGGTCAAAGGTCACTGAGACCTCACGTCTGTCCCATCTCTCGCGATACCTCGAGAACGCCTTGAGTGAACTTCTTCAGATTTGGCACAAACACCCACTCAAGGATGACGTGTTTGGAATTTTGAGGTCAACGGTCAAGGTCACATATTTTGGCCATAACTCAGAAATTCAAATGCACAATTATGACGATTCCACGAGCAAAGGAAACCTCCTCATGCTTCCTTAAGGTCACATTCCTCGACGTTAAAGCGGGTTCCTCCTGTTGTTTCAGCTGTGTCGAGGTGGATGAAGATGACGCTCCAGATATTGACGTATATCACTGTCCAAACTGCGAGAAGACCCACGGCAAATCCACACGTGAGTAGAGACTGAAATGTTATTTCTCTCAACGGAGACAAACACACTTCACTGCTTCTCAACTTCCTGTCACGTGATGTAAAACTCTCAGAACAGGTCAAACCGTTTTAAGGATGACAAGATGTTTTTAGTCTGCGTTTAAAACTCAATTATTAGTTTTTGTTTCTATCTGTGTCGTACTGCGTTCTAAGTGATTTTTTAAATTTTTACATTTTTTTTGTTGTTTTTTCTGCTGTTCAGTGAAAAAGAAAAAGAACTGGAACAAACATGACACGGGACAGAGCACAGACATCAAAGCGGTTCAGAACGGCAGTCAGGTGTTCATAAAGGAGCTGCGCAGTCGGACCTTTCCAAGGTAGAGACACTTCAGACGCATGAAGACACTACCACTGTGTTTGTACAACTCTTTGTTGAACTGTCCATCAATCGTGTGAGATAGAGTGGTAAACCTTAAATAGTCACACTTAATTAAGATCCCCTTTAATGGATCTAATTATAATCACATTGATGATTTGGCCTCTGTCAACATTATTCCTCACATTATTAATAATCCCACTAGGGGGCACTGTCTGACAACTTCTGAAGTTGTGTCTTCAGCAGTCTCACACGCTGCACTGTAACCATTGGTTCCAGTGGTGGACACACTTAACACACTGCCTCTGTGGGTTCCAGCGCTGACGATGTGGTGGTGAAGCTGAGCGGCAGTCAGCTGACCATGGACTACCTGGAGGAGGGCGGCTTCAACGAGCCAATCCTGGTCCAGAAGAAGGACGGGCTGGGCATGTCCATGCCCGCTCCCACCTTCTACATCAGCGACGTGGAGAACTACGTCGGTAAGGACCGCTGTTACCACGCCTACTGCTGCCATTACTCTTCTTTGTACTGCGTAACTATCTAACTACTACTGCTACGACAACACCTGTCACTGCTATGACTGATACTACTATTACTGCAGTATTACCACTACTGCACTATAACTATAGTGCTATTACTATTATTACTACTGCTGCTGCTAGTGCACTACTTCAACTACTGCTTCTACTGCCTCTGTTACTGCAGTAATCAGCACTAATATTTCCCGCTTTTGCTGCTACTGTACTAGTACTACTTTATTTTGTAATTTTACTCCCTGTGGCCTCGTATTCCTGTCCTGTACCTCTATGGAAGCGTCACAAACATGGCTACAAGTATTCTTTAATACATTATAACACAGTTATAATAGCACAAATCATTACAAAAAAAGAAAAACACAAATTGAATTTCTTTGACAATTTATTTAGCAAAACTTTAAAAAAACTAAAAAAAAAAAAAAAAACTGAACTATTCACATTTTACAACCTCTACTTACAAACTCTCTTGTCTTCTGTACTCGGGGTCAACAGCCTGCAGTTCAGTCAGATTTCACCGTGTTGGTCGTGACTGTTGGGCTCAGTCAATGTTTTTTACAGGATGTGGTTCTTGCAAACGGTTTATTTTTAGCAACATTTTTAATGAGACACATTATTGAAATATCACTATTTTAAGTTTATATTTGGTTGCTTTTCCGGAATGAAGCATTTTGTCACACATGATACATTCAAGGGCCATTGGAAATTTGATTATTCGACGATTTAAAAAAACAACAACATGCTTTTCAAACCTGCCAGCTGTTTGTGGGGTTCAGAGGGTTAACTAATACAATCACTGCTACTATTACCACAGTAACAGTTACTATGCATGTTACAGGAATTAGTGGTAGTAGTAAAACTATCATTAGTTTTATTACTACTAATACTACTACTAACAATACTACTGATACTGTGTTGATAACTGATAATACGGATTCCATTTCTACTACTATTACTGCTGCCACTTCTATTAATAAAGCTGTCGTTACTTGTACAGCAACATTGAAGCTAGTACTACTGTGGCCACTAATAGTGCTGTACACTACTGTACTATCACACTACTACTACAACTACTGCTGCTACAACCGTTGTACTGCTAGCACTGTACCAGTACTACAACTGGTCTTCTGAAGTATTACTCTACATCTACTACAATTACTGCTGTACTCACAGTATTAGGTGCAGTATTAATGTATTAACAACTTTTACTACTTTACTTTACTACTACTCCAGTATAACTATTACTGCTATAAATACACAACTATCGCTACTATACTACTATTACTCTAAATACCCATTAGAATGTCTTCATTTACGAAGCAGGTCAAAGTTATTTTGGGCAGTGCTTTCAAAATAAGAGCATGAGCAATAGAAGCGGGAACATCATCTTAGTCTATTCATAACTATTTAGTTTTCTGTTTTTTACTTTTTCTGTTACTATAAAAGTACACTATATATTTTCTCTGTAATTTTAACATTATTAATCCATAATTTAGAATTGATCTTTTTGCGTTGCCTGTGTCTGTTTATTGTCCGAGCGGATGGATGTGTTGTGACACGGGTGAGTGTTGTTCAGACAGACCAACATCTCTTTCCTTGTACAGTTACAGTTTCATTCATTATTGAAAATATGAAGAAAACCTTTGAAAGAAGGGAAATAAACACGAGACAAAAAGTGAACTATACCATTGTCTTATCAATAGGGGGCGCATCTGTCCTATGTTTTCCCTGTGCACTGGTGTTCAGTGATGACATCACCTGTTACACATCAACAGCACACTGCTGCTGCAGACATATGTTGTTCACCAGTTTCCTGTTTAAGGAAAGTGTTTAGCTTGTAGGCGGTTAGTGTTTAACCGTGTCCCTCTGTCTCTGTCCCAGGGCCCGACGTCGGCGTGGACGTCGTGGACGTCCCCAAACAGACGGACGGCAAGATGAAGCTCAAGGAGTTTGTCGACTATTACTACAGCACAAACAGAAAGAAAGTGTTAAACGTCATCAACCTGGAGTTCTCTGACGCGAGGTAGTTTCTGGTGGTGACAGATTTAGCCGTGTGAAGATGGCAGTCTGAGAGAAATCCCCCGGCACTGATTTACTTGTTCTGTTTCTCTGGGACAGGATGAATTCGATCGTGGAGAGTCCGCAGATCGTGCGGCGGTTGTCTTGGGTTGAAAACTACTGGCCCGACGACGCTCTCCTCGGGAAGCCAAAGGTCACCAAATACTGTCTCATCTGTGTCAAAGACAGCTACACAGACTTCCACATCGAGTGCGGAGGCGCCTCGGTCTGGTACCACGTCCTGAAGGTCTGTCACACTTCCTGTTAGATGTGATGAGAAACACCCGGTCATATTAGAGCTATGTGTAGAGAAGAATCTGGCCATATGATACGTATCATGATACCAGGGTTACGATTCAATACATCGCGATACTGTAAGCAAGGCGATATATGTTGCCATTTAAAAAAATGTAATTTAGAAAAAATGTCATAGTATAAACGCCACCATGTGAAGCATGGAATCTGACTTACAGAAAAAGTTGTCTTTCTGCATGAGCTTTTATTACTGTCCCTGAAGCATCCATAACCATAGCACGACCTGTGAGATCTGAACAACCGATTTAACAATCAAAGAAAATAGAGTAAAAGTGCTTTAGGTATACAAATGAAGTAAATAAAAAAATGTTGAACTATTGATCAAAATCAATAGTGTTTTTGATAATCGATAGATTATCACGAGACAAAATATTGCGATACTTGAGTCTATCGGTATTTTCTTACACCCCTAGTTTATACAACTCTGGTTTTATTTCAAGACGTAATGTGGAATCTCTCATCATGATGATGATGGTGGTGATGATGAGGATGATGATGGTGGTGTCAGAAAACGTGACGGTGTCTGTGTATATAGGGGGAAAAGATCTTCTTCCTCATCAAGCCCACCTCCGCCAACCTGTCTCTGTACGAGCGCTGGAGGTCATCGTCCAATCACAGCGAGATGTTCTTCGCCGACCAGGTGGACAAGTGTTACAAATGCACTCTGAAGCAAGGCCAGACACTGTTCATCCCATCAGGTCAGAGCTGCACTCGGCCCCGGGATTTAGGAGAACACCCAGTAATGTAGACCAGTGATTCTCTACTGGTGGGTCGCGACCCAAAAGTGGGTCGCAGACCCGTTTTCAGTGGGTCGCGGGCCTTTGACTGACAAAAAAAAAGAAAAAGAAAAAAGTTGCGATTTTATTTTGAAGGGCATTTTTTATGCAGCGGAATTATTCCAGCATTTACGGCACTTGTTCAGCGGTGCAGGAAAAACACCGACCAATGCGTTGTGAATCACGTCAGGTGATGCAGCTCAGCCAATCAAATATGGGCATTCTGACAAGTTTCCTGACTTGAGTGAGACGTACACACACCGTGGGTACTTCTTAAGTCTCTTAATTGCATCCCCGTTTCCCTCACTTGCGTCCTTTCCTTGCGTCTTAGTCCATCCAAGGGATGCATGGAGGAAACCATGCGAGGAGCGAGGAAACGACAATTAAGAGACTTGAGAAGTATCCCGTGACACACGGGGAGAGACGAGGATATAGACAGCAGAGCAGGACTGTTGTAGTGAGAGTTGTGAAAGTCAAATCATAGGACGATTACCAAAAGAGAAAAATGTCCAGAGAGACCAGAGTCATTAGACTCTGACTGGACAGAGTCATAAAAGTGAATTCCAACACTAATTTCTCTTTTTAGAAGATGAAAAAAATATTATATTGTGGCTTTTTCACTTCATCCTGAATGAACTGAATTTAAAGCTGCAGATCATAATTTTTCTAAGCAATTTATTTTTGAATCCAGCTGTTATTTTACTTGAAATGAGAAGAACATTTATTTATGTATTATTTATAATCCATCCAGTTAAATTTGAAAAATTAGAATAATATTTGTTAAAATATAATTGATGTGTACTTTCTTTATTTGATTTGGCAGTTGTTTACCACACAGAGACGTTACTACTACTAGACTTCTTGAATATAGATATACCCGTCGTGGGTCGCGGCTTGTCATTAAGGGGTGATGGTGGGTCCCGCAGCCAGACCAGTTGAGAACCACTGCTGTAGACGATGCTGCTCCGTCACCGCGACCCTGCGTCCGTTATAACCGACCAATCGGGACGGTTTGAAACTGTAGTAGAGATCCCAGAGAGTCCAAACATAGTGTGGTATGAGTGTATAAAATGGCAGAGGAAACATTAACATTATGTCCTTTTGATTTGAGGGAATGTTTAGTTCTGGGGGGAAAAAAGCTGATTTCTCAGAATTGAATCATCATTGAAGTTGTTTTTCTAGCAAAGAAATGCTAAACATCCAGCTTTCTTTTCAGTTTTTTAAACCACTTTAAATCTGTTGCTCAGGCACGCTAATTATTTTTAAAGACTCCACTTTGGACATTTATTCACTATATTTTGACCTTTTAGAGACAAATCAATTCATTGCAAACAGTACGGACTGATACATCTGTTTACTTTAAATGGACTAAATTGAAGAGAAATCAGAGTTGAAGAGATTAACATACTTTACTTGTTTTGTCTAGTTTGTAGATGGTGTATTTTTACAATTATTTATGAATACTTAACAACATGGAAATAACATGCAGGTTTTTCTTGTCTTTTTAGATTTCAGAAACTGTTGAGGTGTAATTCTCCATCACATTATATGTCATTATATGTCACAGTAATAATATATTGTACGTTGTGAAAATCAAGTGAGAGATTTGTTTATGGATAAAATAGCACAACGAATAAATATCGCTAACAAATAACATATGGCAAATGAAATGTCTGACTAATCAAAGTACGACATATAATCGTCGCCATAAATAAATAAATGCTGCTCGCTGATTCACGGCTTTGTCTACATTGGTCCAACACAGCCAGAGATATTAAAGAGAGAGCTCCCCAGTATAAAGGAACGGCCATCCCATACTGTACATCATGACAAATCAATCAATCAATCAAAACACCAGCCAATAAAAATCTTCCATAATGTTGGTTGAACAACTTTCCATCAAGTTCGGCTCTTGAGAAACTCCCACAGATCATGAGGAAGAAAGCCTCGGAGTTTTACGCCGTCTGGGAAAGGATTTTTGGGAATTTGTTAAAATGTTGTTTGTGTTTTTTAATTAATTATTTATTAACTTAATTACTTTTTAACTTTATGTTTGGCTATTTACTTATTTCCAAGTGATAATATATATTATTGTTATTATTATTCATGTTCAATATGGGGGAAGGTTCAGTTAAGTATGCACATTATGTTAAATGTATAAAATCAATAAATATATGTAAAAACATAATAGTGTAATAGTGGTGATAGGGTAAATGATAAATGCGAGTATAGAACACTGTAGGAAGTGAAGGTAGGGAACAACTAGAAACTAATAATACAGATCTGTCTTTCATATTTCATGAGGAAATGTTGCATTAATGAACATCTCTTGTATTCACAGTCACTGGGTTTGAGCTGATTGTGGTTGTTGAACTGTGATCGTCTCCTCAGGTTGGATAAATGCAGTACTGACTCCGGTCGACTGCCTGGCGTTCTCTGGACACTTCGTCCACAACCTGAGTGTGGAGATGCAGATGAGGTTTGGACACCTGTCTTATAGCACACACACACATGCTTTATGCTGCCTTCTTTTGCTCTGTATTGCTG
This sequence comes from Anarhichas minor, assembly GCF_050575085.1. Lineage (NCBI taxonomy): Eukaryota > Metazoa > Chordata > Actinopteri > Perciformes > Anarhichadidae > Anarhichas > Anarhichas minor. Next base: position 5,754,716 of record NW_027466469.1, on the reverse strand, counting down.
TGGTCCGCCATGCCTCCCGCAGACGGTCGTGTCCTAGTTTGGGGGATGAAGTGTGACATGAAGACGTTGCATATTTGTCCTTGGCTGATCTTAGTAGTCTCCGCTGGATTCTCCGTTTAGGTCTTCAGTTTTAGCTCCAAATTCCACCGATCTGTTTATGACTCCTCCGCGTTTGGAAAATGCCTTGTGAATTGCATAGTTTGTTGCAGTAAAGCTGTTGGTAATGCGTGACGATGTTTAGCTGAGACATCTCGGTTTATTCCTCCTCAGAGCGTATGAAATCGAGAAGCGGCTAAAGGTCAGAACTCTCACCCCCTTCGCCAACTACGAGACGGCGTGCTGGTATGTGGGACGACATCTCCTCGAGCGATTCAAAGGTAAACTCTTAAATCACTTGCTTGTATTTATAGATTTGTTTCTTTTTTTGCTCTAATTTGTGGTATTTCAATGTAAGCGTAAATCCTCGTTTAACTCGCATTGCTCCAGAAGAATGTGTGAAAGCAAAAACCCTGTTAGAAGCACGGCTGCATGTCTGCCGCACAGATGAGGAGCTGGATGCTCTTAATATTATTTCAGTCATTAAATTGGTGAAATCGCCGAGTTCACAGATGATTAGCTTCAAACGGTTTGGCCCAGCTAGAATCACTTGCTCCATTACAGGCCTGTGTTTAAACTCCCCTCGGCTGGCTCGGCCCAATCTGTTTATGTTTCCACTCGTTTCTGTGTATGTGTGTGCGTGTTAGAGCCAGATTGCTATTGTGTGTGATGCACACTAACCCACAATATAACGTTATTTCCTTTTAGCTTCAAGGTCAAAAAAGACTCACTTAGTTCCTCGATGTTATGAATAGTTTCCTGTTTTGGTCATAAATCCACTTCAGTTGATAGAGCTACTTCGATGTTCGGTGCTTTTAAACTGAAATTAAAGAGGAAATACACATCTGCATTAAAGCTTAATTTGCATAAAGTAACAATTAAAATAGTCAATTTATTGATAACATTGATAACATTAAGCCACTAGATATTTCCTACACTTTCAGTGCAATACATCACACCATGAACATGAGCAATGTGACATTACCATTGTGTTGTTTGGTTGCTATAGTAGGAGTATACTGTATATTCCTTTAGATAAGCTTTATTTCACAGAGGAAAACTCACTTATTGTTCTTCCATTTGAGGTTTTCGTATTGGTGCTGATGCACAGTGATCCAGAGTGAGATGTTGATTGTGTACCTCAAGAGCTTTTACATGTCCTCTGGCTGTTTGGGTGCTCAGCTCTGGTTCACTCTGCTAGCAGGACAGTTTGTCCAAACACACAGTCACCTAGCTGACAGAATCCAACAACTTCACATGGCGTCTCGTCGTCAGCTCATCTGTTCTTGTGTTTGCGAGCAACTCGTTCAGTTACATCTTGTAAATCTCTCGAGTGCACTGAACATGTACACAACTTAATGGCCTTGACTTTCAACTGTCAACGTTAACGTTTGCGTTTCTTTTTCTGCAGGTTTACACAAAGCAAATAAGCAGCCAGCCCCATACCTGATACACGGTGCCAAAATCATCAATGGAGCCTTCAGAGCTTGGACTAAAAAACAGGTACGGACACGTTGGGATGCGTTTGTGTGTGTCAGTCGTCCATCGAGGCTGCTGGGAAAAGCAATGACAGTTTTGTTTGTTTTCTCGTAACAGGCCCTCTTGGAACATGAAGACGAGCTTCCAGAGAACATGAAACCATCACAGCTCATCAAGGATCTCGCCAAAGAGATCAGACTGTCAGAGGTATTCTCATTTCATTTTTGTAAACGTGATCAACTGCTCTCTAAAAGTTCCAGGTAGTTTTCGCACTTTGGTGGCAGTAAGAGATGACTGTTTACAATTTTACATCAAGGCGGTGATGTTGTCTGGATGTGCAACGTGAGAGTCTCTCAATCACTACTGTTGAGACTGCAATAACTGCATCCATGTACTGTGGATGTTCATGTTCCCTAATGATTCTGATGAGTCCACCTGTCTGTTGTTGTAGCACCAAAGTGAAGTAAAAAACATGCCTTGATATTAGTCCCTGCAGGAGTTAAAGTAGGACTTGTCACTTATATCACATAATCCATGTAATTTGCAAGAACATTCATGCTCCCCGGAGGATGAACCCTTTTTATTTGAATGACTCCATCGCTTTAATCTTTGGTCACCCACAGGACACTTTGCTTGCAGCTTTAGAAACTGCAAGGTTTATTTTGTTCCATGGGAACAGAGTAGGGTCCGCAGGCAACAGGCAACAGGCAACAGGCAACAGGCAACAGGCAACAGGCGCGCCACTTCGGTTTCTGCCACCAAAGTATTAAAGCAAACAGGTTTACTGTGAAATAAAGAAACATTTGGTAAGAAAGCCACACAGAAAGAGCAAAGTTCAAGTCCTACGAGGCAAATACAACTTCATCGTCAGTCTTTAATAAAGATGCTTGTAACTAGCGTTAGCATTTTAGCATTAGCAAGGTGTGAAAACAATAAGATTGGTTGTCAATTGCTCACCCTAAGAACTCTTTTTTCCCGCATGCCGTCACTGTGAATGAAGAATCAAAAAATTAAGAAAAGTCTTGATGAATTGAAGTAAATTTGGGCCGCGTTTTAAAAACAGCAAAACTCTAAGAAAACGTCCATTTGTCTTTGTGATGTAAATAATAAATAAATAATGTCTTTATTTATTTCTTTATTTTTATGTATTTTTCATTTTTCAACTACTTGATCAGTTAACTACTGATTTCTGTGGGAGTTCAGTGGGGCTTCAATTGTCTCAGTTGGGGTTTGAGTGCGGATAAAACTATAGCTCACTTCACAATTCCGTGCTTTTATTTCTAGAATGCAACAAAAGCCATTAAGAGTGAGCCCAGCATTAAGGTACCGGTGGAGGAGCCCCCGTCCACCCATTCCGAGCCTGAAGAGCCCGTTTCCCCGGCCCACGTCCCCTCGCCCAGCAGAGAGAAGGCCAGAAAGAAAGCTTCCAAACCCCCCAAGCCTCCCAAGCCTCCCAAACCCCCAAAGATGCCGAAGGCCCCCAAGCCTCCGAAGGTGCCCAAGGTCAAGGAAGGGGGGAAGAAGAAAGCGAAGAAAGTGAAAGAGTCGTCGCCGCCGCCTCCTAAACCCTCCAGCTTCGCAGCACTTGAGTCCCATGCGAAAGACATCCTGAGTAAAATGGACCAGCCGAAAAAGACAAAGGTGAGCGGATGGCAACGTTAGCGGAAAATGAAAACGTTCTTATTTTGTTATTTGTATCCTTAGTTTTCACTTTACGTGAGCCATTTTGCATCCCCTTCAGCTTGTCAAATTCAATTCAATTTGCAGAATTGTAAATGCCGCCCACAGGCGCTCTTATTTTGTTAATAACTGTGTCTTTCTTCAGGCTGTTAAGAACGTCCTGAGTATATCGGAGAAGGAAATGTCAAAGCAGAACAACATGGAGAAGTTTGACATCAGAGAGCAGAATAAAAGCAAGACTGAAGCAAAATGGAAGTATAAGGTAAGAGCGTTTCAGCCGAGTCGGTGGAATGGCTGCTTGTTACAGGCTAAAGTAAATAATATCACAATCCTTCACATGTTCAAATAAACCTTTGGTAAAGAAGACTCAAACAGTGGTGAAGGTTACGAGCCGAGCGGCTGAGCAGAAAGAAGAAAAAAAAAAAAAAGGTTGGATCATCCAAAAGTGATTTGCACACTTCACTTCAAAGCAATCAGCAAAAGTAATGATGTGGCCCCCGAGTCGCACATTTGAGGCCTGCAGCTCATCAAGAGCTGCTCCACAAAGATCCACAATCCCAGAGTTTACCTAATGGAATTAGGCCACGTCCATATCCTCTGCCCTGCATCTAAGTATTTACATATGCCCTCATCTTTATTTTAAAAAAAAAAGGTTGTTGTATTGCTGAACAACAAGGGGAGGCTTTTTCGGAGCAGAAGTGTAATTTTTGTAAAACAGAAGACATCGCAGGGCTTTGGTTTTGTGGAAATGCCAGACTGCTGTGGAATGCTCCTTCACATCAGGCCAAGCATTCGCAGATGGAGCCAGAGACCCCTGTTAGGTGTTTACCGAGGTCACCGGGGGCCACATCGTCGCTCCTGATCGCCGTGGAATCCCGTGAAAGGTGCACAGCTCCTATGTGGTGTGCAGGGCATGTGAGGCCCGTGTCACTGTCTGGTACAAAGAACGCACAAGACAAAATGAACTGTTGGCTTCAGGTTACACGGCGTCGTCACATGTCTTTAATTTGGGAGTCAAACTGGTTGCGGGAGTGAATATTTGAAAATGCATATTCTTGGGTTTCAGTTAATTACACAGTCGGCTCAGTGGTGATTTTCTTTTATGGCAGCGGCGTTGCATTCCTCTCCGTGAATTTGGTTCAGTTTAAACTGGGTCAGAAAATGTCACGAGAGAATATCATCCGGGGAGATTTACATCATGATGATTTCTGTTTGAACAGAAATGGTTTTATTTGAATGAAATGAACCTACTTTGTATTGTGTGTTTTAAAATGAGTTGATTAGAAAGTTACTGATAATACATTTGTGATTATTTCATTTTGGAGTCAAATATCAGGCGTTGACCTGAGTGCGTTTACTTGATACGTTACATTTCTTATTTCAGTTAAAGGGACACACGTGAAGTGAAAACTAATAGATATCACCATGAAACTTCCCCAGCTGAGTACTTTCATTAAGAACATTTGTTTTGTCTTATAAGTTTTCTGAAATTGTATGTTTAGCTATTGAAATGAGGCATTATCTTATCAAACATTTCTAGAACAGAAATCTAAACATTGGATGATTTGTTGACAGATTATACTGTCAGCGAGCAAGAAATAAATCCATTCTCTGCATGTCTTTAGTAATAACATGTTGTATAAAATAGTCTCTGTATGTGTGAACAAACCCCTCAGTAGAAGCCTTCAGACATAGAGAGGAATGGAAGTGTACAGTCTGGAGTATGTAACAGCTGAAGTGGAGATTTCTGGATCAGAGTCTGAGAAACAACTCATTTAGAGAAAACAGCCTTTATAGAGATGTTTTGTACACATGGTGATTTCATTTGCGTATGTGCCCATCTGATATATTTCCTCTTCCTATTTACAGAACAGTAAACCAGATTCCCTGCTGAAGATGGAGGAAGAGTGCAAATTTGACAGAACACCGTTGTCAGGCAATAAAGACCGATTCAGCTTCACCATGTCGCACAAGAAAACGCTCAGGTACGTATGGAACGGCTGCCATTTGCCGTATAAACGTTTCATGAAAAAGGTCTTTGGACGCTTGTTAAGCGTCTCATGTGGTGTGTTATGGTGATTATGGAGCTATGTGGCTGTCAGCACCAGACACATTAGAGACAATTCAAGGACTTCTCACGGCGAGCGGCCGGCTGAGCCTCGCATCAACTCCCTCATTGTCCTGTGCTTTTCCTTTTCAGCTCCAAGACGCTGAAACCTCAGACCAACTCAAGTGTTTTTGGATCATTACAAAACCTAAAAGAGGACAAATCCAAGCCGGTGAGAGACGAGTACGAGTACGTCTCCGATGAGGGGGAGCTGAAGATTGACGAATTCCCCATCAGGCGGAAAAAGAACACCGTCAAGAGAGACCTGTCCTGTGAGTATTCTGGGTAGTGTTTCAGTTTATCGTACAGGGCTGGGTATCAAACCTCAACCCTTTTTATTATTGGTGGCTGAAATGTGTCCGTAGCATTGAGTTTAGAAAAGTGTTAACAATCAGCATTAAATAATTGGTCCGATTATTAGATTAAGAGTCGAGGCGTCATCTTCCTAAACAGCTAGCTAGCTACGTAGCTACACCCAAGAAAAATAGACGAAAGGTGCATGTGTAAGATCGTCGCAGCCGTACAGGTTGTTACAGAAATAGCAACTAAATCGACATGAGTCCTTGACCAGCATGACAAGCAGCTCCTAGCATTAGCTACCGTAGCTTCACACAACACACGTGTATTTGTGAATATATGTGATTTGCGATATTGAGCAATACAAAAAAATGTACTATATATTTTTGGTAGATTTAAAGGGCCAATATGAGATTTGGGGGGGGGGGGGGGGGTCTATTAGCAGGAATTTAACATGATAACTATGTTTTCATTATTCACAATTATAACATTTTGGTCGCCTAAAAATGTCTTAGATCCACCCTCTCGTGTCACTTCTGGTTGCAAATAAACAAGATGGCGACAGCTATAAACCAAGATGGTGGCGACCAAAATGCCAAACTCAAGGCTTCAAAACCGTAGTCCACAAAACAATGGGTGACGTCATGGTGACTCGTTTTTACCTGAAGGCCGCCGTAGTTCTCGACCACAAACTGCGGTAACATGAGCCGCAAAGTGTAAAACCATGGTAACGCTTCCTGAGTAGTGTTTTTATGGAAAGGATGGCCCCTGAGCGAGGCGAAGGTCCCACAACATAAAAAAACAAAAACCACAACATGATGGAGTAGTGTGGCTGCAACCAATTACACGCTGGTCCTCTATGTATTGCTCTGTTACAAGTACCAAAGATCAGGTATTGTATTAGCACTGATACCCAGCCAACTATTAAAAATGAAAAGATATCATTTTGATCACCAACTTTTGTTTTACCTATTGCTTAATGGTGAATGCATTTTCTTGCAGTTTTGTCAGACATCAAAGAACCCATTCAGCCAGCCAAGAAACCAAAGTTCCAACCCTCGGTGACCAAGGTACGTACCACATGATACTCAACAACCAAACGTTGTGACGCTAAGTTGCTCATATTCGAGCAGTTGTACTACTCTTTATACATGAAGAGCCCATCAAGAACATTTGACATCTGAACTTATGTGCTAAAGATCGTGTCCCAGAGGATTTCATGCACAAGAACATGCCGCAAAGCATCTTTAAAGCTCAGATTTAGAAGAAGAAAAAAAGATTGTACAAAGTGAATTCCAGGTGAATCAGAATAAAAAGCTCCCTAAGCTGTGGACCACCACACATGGATGAAGGAAATAGCTGTGGCATCTACGGAGGAAGAAGAAGAAACAGACCAGATGCTATTGTGTTAACTAGTGAGAGGTCTTATAGTTTACTTCAGATCCTCAGAAGCCCCAGATTTATTGTGTATCTATTATTTTGTGGTCGTTTTATTAAATGCGAATGAGTTTGGGAATATCAAATGACACAAGGTCCTGTGGCAGCTGTGATTTGACTTGTTTTGTCTACATTTGTAAAGATTTGACTTGGTACAAATAAAGAAAATTGTGTTACACTAAATAACCACTAAAAGTCAGATTGTATAGACGTCTATGAGAATATGACTCTACTTCTCTCTTGATTTATTACCTCAGTAAACATTGTAAACATGAGTTTATGGTCTCAATCTCTAGTTTCAAGTCTTCTTCAATACATCATGATGTTCATTTAGTAAATTATGGTCCATTTAGAGTCAAACAGACCATAAAGCAGAGTATGCTTTAGGGCGGGGCTACTGTGATTGACAGGTCTCTACCACGGCGTTGTCTGGTCTGGGAGTTATCCGTGTTTTTGTCTTAGAACTTTAACCCTTTCACAGTGTATCATGAAATTGTAACATTTTGATTTCCTGATAATGTCTTACTCAGCGTTCAGTTGTACTTAGCTCCACCCTCTTGTGTCAAAAACCAAGTTGGCGACGGCCAAAATGACGAACTCTAGGCTTCAAAACCGAAGTGCATAAACCAGTGGTTGACGTCACGGTGACTACGTCCACTTCTTATATACAGTCTATGAGGAAAATATCAGACGTTAATACACAGGGACCTTAAACAGAGATCCAATCCAATCTAGACAAAATCCCATTCAAAACAAGAACGTTGGCTGCAAATGTCTCCTCATGTCCACTCTGTTGTACTCTGTCCACTTTGTCACAAAAGCAGACCGCGGACTCCTCAGACGAAGAGACTCTGCACATCGACACGGAGGCCAAGCCCGAGGCCAAGCCCGAGGCGAAGAGTCGCAACTCTAAGGTCAAGAAGAAGGGCGGCAGCGCTGCAGGGATTCTGGACCTGCTGCAGGCGAGCAAGCAAGTGGGCGGGATTGACTACAGCGCCAACAGGTAGACTGACCCCCCCATCACGTCACTCTGTTCCCTCAGCACACACCGACACACACTTGGGTTGCGGCACATGCGCAGCGTTACTCTCTGAATGGCCCCCGCGGGGCCCTTTTTTCTTTTTCCTCTCTCAGCAAATGAATTTTCGAGTCCATAATGGCGCGACCCACTGACAAACAAGCGGCGCACTCAACGACGATATAATTGGATGAAAAAGCTAAATTTCATAACTTCGCTCGGAGCCGAAAAATCAACTCGCAACCGAAGCAACAATTTACACAGGTCCTGTCAGCAGTTTGTGTTAAGTCAGCGTTTGTCTCATTACGCCGTAATCTATCAACCGCTATGTTGCCCGGGGCTCTTCCCTTCGCCTTCTGCTGTTTGCTGTTGGGTTCGGCTCTTGATGGTCTGTTTCCACCACATTGAAAGCTACAAATGAGCAGTGAAAGAAAGACAGAAACATCGGCTGAAATGATGCTCATTTCTCAAATGAATTGGGGGGCTTTGAAGAGGGAGCGTGGGGAAGCAACCGTGGTTCATCATAGCGGTGTTTGACAGTCGCTTTGCTCCTTGTTGCAGCTCAGCAGCTAATAGCTTAATAGGTGCGTGAAGACATTTCCATAACTGCCTCTTAAAGTAATCACGCGTCCGTGGAGGATATTTAAATTTGACAGTTTTGCTCTACAATTTCCAAATGATAATGACGCTCAATAGCACAACTGGTGACTTCAAAGCCTTTTTCTCTCTCTACACCTCTTGCCAGCGTGCCGACTGCTGTGTAATGGCTGTGTTGTTGTGTATTTTTTATTGACGTACTTACAGTCAGCCACCTGCATCTCCCAGCACACAGGAGGCCATTCAGGGCATGCTGTCCATGGCCAACCTGTCGTCTTCAGACAGCTTGCAGCAGCCGTGGAGCAACAGCCAGTCCAAGAACAATAGCCAGTCCAAGAGCAACTCGCACGGCGCGCAGGCCGGCAAAAAGGGCGGCGGCGGCGGCAACAGCAAGCGGCCCACCAAGCGGCTCCCGAAGAAGCCCAAGAAGAGCAGCAGCATCGAGAGTCTGGATTACGATGACGACCAGGACCACATGGACGCGTGCTTCAAGGACTCCGACTACGGTGAGCGCCAGAAGCCCACTCATTCCTCTTGGTTCTGTTTGAGTAGCATGTTTCTTTAAATGACTGGAGCTCGCTGGGATCAGGCCGGTGTCACAGGGTTACTTCTTTAAGCCAACAAATGACAAAATAATTATCTGCCACGCCCGATCCTCACCGCTGCTAACAGGTGCAGTTAAAAACAGATCGACCCTTGATGGATCAACATGCGGGTCTTTAGCTCTAAATTTGGCCTTGAACTTTCCATCAGGAGAAGATGATGGGGTTTGTGCTTATTTTACGTGCCTCCTTTTCCAAATCCGTCCTTTCATGTTGCTCCAATTTCAGATTTGTTTTTCACTCCCCTTCGAAACGTTTTCTTTGTGAGTGCCGTCCAAACACAGCTGAATGGTTCCTCCCAGCTTGTTAATAAGCCATTAAGGATTTGCGAATTGTTATTTTACATGCTTTTTGAACTTCTAATTTGCATCTAATTAGTTGTTCGTAGCACGAACATTCCCGGGCTGAAATCTGTGGGCCAGTGTGGAGCTTTTCTCACACACTGGCACTCTTTTCTTCTTTTTTTGATTATCCAATTATCCCATATTAAACGACTTCGATGGAATTTAGGCTGTGAGCAGGCAGAGGGAAGGGGGCAGTCCACAGCTGTCTCACAGCTGTCCCGTATGCTGTCACTGGAAACCTTTAGATGCACGGAAAGCAGAAACGAGTGCACTTGAGTCACACTCTGCTTTACATATGTGACAATAATTGGCCGGTAATGTTTCATTTCCAACATCCTCTCGTCGGTACGTGTTAGTGATCGGTTGCATCTTTTCGATTTTAGTTTACCCCTCGCTGGAGTCAGAAGAGGATAATCCCGTTTTCAAATCCAGATCGAAAAAACGGAAAAGCAGTGACGACACTCCGTACAGCCCGACAGGTAAATACCTGCATTTGTACTGTAAGTTTTAGACTTTTCAGTTTTAGGGAGTAAATGTGTTCTAAACCTTTGATATGGATGTCATCACAGCTCGCGTGGGACCCTCGGTTCCTCGACAGGAGCGGCCGGCGCGAGACGGAGCCCGAGTGGCCTCCGTAGAAACGGGTCTGGCCGCAGCTGCAGCAAAGCTCTCTCATCAGGTATGTCATGACACTATTTTCACATCGTAACAGTGAGTATACCTGTAAGCAGTGCCCAACAACAAAAAGTGTATGTCCTTAGGAGGAGCAGCAGAAAACTAAGAAGAAGAAGAAAAGCACCAAAAAGAAGGCAATAGTAGTCGAGGAGCCCCCGAAAATCTCTCAGGACAGTAGCTCGCCGGAGCACAATCTGGACTCCCAAGATGGCAACCTGACGGACCCCGAGTTCAACACTGGAACAGTCAAGTCGCCGGGGGGGCCGCAGCCCATGGCGCCAGGGGTTTTTCTTAGCCAGAGGCGACCGTCGATGTCTTCTCCCAACAACAGCACCAACACAACGAGCACCAACAGCAGCAGCGCGGCGAAGGGGGATCGCACCGTGTCAGCAGACGCCAAAGGTGAGTCGTAAAGAAAGCAGCGTAAGGCTGGTTAGACTGCGGAAGAGAATTTTAAACCACTGCCTTCAATCAGCTGGAGACTTATGCTTAACTCGAGTGGTTTTGGTACCAATACCAGTGTCGGAACTGCCTCCGATACAGCCCGACAATGCTGGATTGGGTATTGGTGAGTACGTGAGTCTATGTCGAGCCATCAGCTCATTTACGCTACACAGTAACAACAACAACACGTGACACGTTAACAATGCTAGTGGCAGATATGCTTATGACAGTAGACCCAACACTTTGGTCCAGACTGAAATATCTCAACAACTGCTGGGTGAGTTGTCATTAGATTTGGTAGAGATGTTAATGTCCTCGACATGATGACTTGTAAATACTCTGGTGATGCCGTGACTTGTCATCTAGGCCACCATTAGGTCAAATGTCTTTGGTTTGAGACTAAGTAACAAAACGAATGGCTTTGCCATCAGCCTCAGCTACACTGTGTGTTTAGTACTAATCAGCAAATATTAGGCGGTAGACTCTCAAGACCTTTACACACCGGGGACGTGGCGAATAAACGACACCAAAATGCAAAATACTTTTCACATCAAAACATACTCATAGCTGCAGCGAGGAGAATTGGGTCTAGGGCTTTTATTGTGAAGGGTAAGAACAGAACGGAGAAATGTTTTGGATCTGGTCTGCGAGGTTGAAAGGGAGAAGTCAAATTTGTCGTTTTGGTTTCGAACCACGGAGCCTCTGAGTTGTGGTCTACGCTTGGACTACATGATTGGCTGATGCCTTCATGAGCTTTATTGAAGTTCAGAACAATCAAAAGCATTACGTCACTTTTTCGACGTAATATTTAGTTTTTTGTAAAAGTATTGCGAAAGTATAATGAAGTATTACTTGGGATCAAATGGAGCGGCTCTTTCAAGGAAAATATTTATTTCCCTTATTGTCCCTATAGAACATTCTTCTCAGGAAACGTCCAGGGAATCACAGGCTCGTACAATCAAAGACTATTACTCATTCCATGTCAGTAAACAGTTTGGTTCAGCAGCTGCTGCTAAAGCAAATGGATCTTGTTAGACAGTTACTATATGAACTGCAGATGTGTAAATGATTGGATGCAGAAAACACAACCCTTCAGATAAATGCACCTTGTTTTCAAGCCTCTGATCCTGATCTGAATGTGCATGGACTGACCAGTTAAAGCGTCTAATAAATGCATTTTTACATGACATGTATCTGTATTCATAATCAAACATGAAATGACAACAAACTTCCTCTTAATTAAAAGGAACATTAACTCATCTGGGAAAATGACAGACCTGTACTGGCAACACAAATGATGTGTTTTAGCTTAAAGGTTCCCTGTGGCGTTTTTTTGACCACGAGAGGCGCTGTGGAACAATGTTATTAAGAGCACTTACGCATTCCTGCCAATTTTGACGTTATTCCACTGACCGACAGTTGGTTGCATTATTGAGCTAATAAACAAACCCGTGCTCCAGTATGAAGGCAGGGAAGAAGAAGACTCCGAGCTAGCGAGCTCCTCAAAATGACATTCCCATTCAACGAAACAGTGCTGTCATTGACGTTTCGGGGGCATATTTTCTCCCCGATCACGTTTGTTTTTGACGTAGCGCAAATACATGTTTGATCATACTCGGTGTCAGGAGGAGATCAGAGTGGATGGGTTGGTCAAGCAAACACAGGATGTTCACCCAGGAGGCCGCTGTTCATGTCCCGTATAAGGTCAACGCTGACTTATGTATTACTTGGCTTCATAAGGGAGGAGGGACTTTATATAACAAATCAAACAAGTTGTAAGTTACTACTGCAGTGGAACACTAACACTCTTCTCTTGTTCTCTTCGCAGCTAAGCGGCTAAAGAAAGGCATGGCGACAGCCAAACAGAGACTTGGAAAGATTTTAAAGATCCATCGAAATGGAAAGCTCCTCCTGTAGCATGCAGCAGACCGCTGTAGGACTGGGAACTCATGAGCTGGGTCCCATCCCAACCTCACCCCCTGTTCACTGATTAAAGCCAACAATGGGAAAAAAAACAAAAAAAACATCAAGAAAATCATGCATTTTTCAATTTCTAAGAAGAACATCACTCAGATAGGTTTTTGCCTCTACTTATACTTTATAACTTTCAGATATTAAAGTGTACAGAACCTACGATAAATATTTTTTAAGAGAACATGTCTCATTTTACTACAGCTGTCAGTTTATCAGGGGTCGCTGAAACATGAAGTAGAAGTACGTTGCAGTCATTCCAAGATGTGTGAAAGTATCCCTTGCATGTATTCAGTTGCATGCTCCGCTTGGGTCAGGGTTGGGGGATTTTACACATTAGTTCCTACTATATGGATGCAGCTTATCATTGCCACGCTGGATGATCAACGAGTTGACATGGGAATAAAAAATAAATTAAAAAAACTCCTTCCCTCCCAGCCAACATTGTCTGTGCGTCGCTGGGCGCGCTTTTTTTTTTGACTGGAGTCAACTTGAGCTTTTCTCTCTTTGTGTTAACACTTGGGTTTGCAGAGCACTATCAGCGGCGATATTTATTTATTCGTGTCGAGTTCATAGATAGTAAGTGAGACTTGGAGGAAGAACTGTAAAGCACAAAGTGAATGAGGAGTGGAGCGCTGCGTATGGAACCGCAGCAGCTAGCATGGGACTGAATGTGTTTGAACCAGCATAGGATGTGTGACACTACGTGGGACCTGTGGCCAATGATAAGCCTCATCCATGTCAGGTCTGCAGTTACATGGGGATACTTTCTCTCTTCCTTTGCTTTCACAGGCAGCACCGACCACCTCGACTCATCTCTGCGTCTCTACGTCTTCACACAGTACAGTATATAGAATGTAGCTTGTACATAGCCTTTTTCTATCCTTTCTCCTTAAGGCTTAATTCTACATTTTTACCGTTTTTTGCTAATTATGAATAAATTAATACAAATATATATATGGATCGACAGTATAGTCCTGATTTTTCAACTTTTGTTCTATTTTTTATTTTTTGTCAAACAGCAGAGATTCATTTAGAACTTTTTATTTGTAAGGTGTTGCCTGGAAAACAACGGAAGCAATGATACATTTTATTGTCATATGGCCTTACATACGCAAAGCTAATTGTATTGTGATTCTGTTTGAACAAGAGACGGAGCTTTGAGGGGGAAAATTATACAAAAGAAAAAACAACACAAAAAAAACACTTAAAGTTTCTCTGACCAGCCTCTTGTTCCAGTTCTAGTAGCCTGAAGGGTTTTCGGAATTATTTTACTAGCACCTTGTGAAGTGTTTATGTGTCAGTGATGTAATTTATTAATGTTTGTAGCTTTTTTATACTTGTACAATTCTTAAAGAGTTTTTTGTTCTGTTTTTGAATATTTCATCAACTTGTGAAATTACCCTTTTTTTGTTCTTGGGATGTGTGTGTTTGGAACATTTTACACACTCGAATCTACATTAGCAAAGATTTTTTTTAATCTCCATTCTGTCTTCACTCAATGTCATGGGAAACATTTCCAGTGTGTTATTATTATTATTGTTAATATTATAGTTCGAAGCAGCTGCGTTCACGCCTCCATCACACCGTTTGATTTGGTCAGGACATTTAGTGAACCACGCGTCCACTTCTCCCAGTGAAATGCGCTCCGATCAAACTGTCAGTTTTCAGGTTTTTATTTTGTACAATATACGTGTGTTGCTTTGTTGTGGTTTATTTTTCTATGTCCGACCTGTGCCAGGGCAGTGAACGCGACCAGTCGTAGCCGTCTTCCCTCACTGTTATTCGCAGTACTACAAGTAAGTATTTACAACCCTTTCTGACCCGAATCTATATTTTTCTGTATTTAGACGATTCTGTTCGAGGTCACGGCTCACCTATTCTTTTTTTTTTAAAAGACATCGAAGAAATGGTAAAATTCCGAGGAGCGCGAGCATATTGTTGATGATATGACTGTCCGCCTTGTTTACTTTTGCAATACAGTGACTGTGGAGAAAACAGCAGCCCTCCCGTGTAATGTGTTCCTCTCCCACTCTGTGTGACGACTAAACATGTCTGCTTGTTTCCTCCCGTTTCACATGGTGTCGTGCTTTGAAGTCGCATCTAATCACACTCATTACAAACAGCTTTTTTTCATTTACAAAAAACATGAGCGCGAGCGGCTTCTGGACTCACTTTGACTTTGATTCTCAAGCAGCTGCTTCGGCCGAGTCATTAATTAAAAGCAAGCCAAAGTCAACACCATTAAAAATGTATTAACGTTAAAAGTGCTCTCAAGTAGTCGGACTCTTTATTGAGCCATACAGGCTCAATATATATATAATATATATTTACACATATTAATTCATATAGTTTTACATTTATATTGAAGCAACGGCAAGTCTACGCCACTAGATTGAGTCCAGAAATATATGAATATAGCAATTTATTTATTTTGATTTATATACTGTATATATAATATATATATATTATTATTATTTATATATATTTATATTATTTCTTTTAAATATATACACTGAAGCAAGGGCAAGTCTACGTCACTACATGAAGTCCAGATATATATGAATATTGCAATTTATATATATATATATATATATATATATATATATATATATATATATAATATACTGAGGCAATGGCAAGTCTCCACCACTAGATGGAGTCCATAAGTATATGAATATAGAAACATGCATGTTTTCAAATCATCTTCATGTTGAAGCATTCAGCTGTGTTTCAGTATCTGCGTGTTTACACTCTATCAGCTTTATATAATACAATGTATGATTACAGAAAATGCTCATTTTATGAACATACATGAGACTATAAGACACATTTTTAAATAAGAGTCCTCAACAAAAATAAGGCAATTAAGTGTGTAATTACAGAGAGAAAGGGTAGTCAGGCGCTTGTTTTGATCTGGACACACAAAGAAATCCCGCGCGCGCACACCGACCTTCATGGGAATGTGCGCGTTCCCCCGCGTGCACATCTCATCTCATCCCTCAGGTCGCATCCGTGAGTGTGTGATGAGACGTGGGCGTGCGGTGAAGGCGCGCGGCTGTTCAAGAGGTCGCGACCCTGCTTCCACCCTGGTTAGCATCAAAGTGAGCTGTTGTTGTTCGCTAATTGTTAACACAAGAACGTGAAGTGCTCCGTGAAACAACCACATCATCCGTCCTCTCAGGATCATTCTCACACGCGGCTCTCACTGACGGATTCACTTGGAACAAAATATCTGAAACTGGCAGAAAGATAAACTGATATTTATTGGGACGATTGTAGGTAGAAAAAAATGAATTCACTTAATACTGAGAATTTCCAAGATTGAAATTGTAAATAAAAATTGAAAAAAAAAAAGATAATCTCTGAGATTAAAATGGTAAACTTTATGAATATATATAAAGAACTCTGGGATTCTATGAGATTAAAATGGTAAACTTTATGAATATATATAAAGAACTCAGATTTTCTCTGATGTAAATTTACGAGAAAAAAAATCCCAAATTCAAAAGAAAAAACCCTGAAATCAGTATGTTGTTTTCTTCTGTGATGTAATGTTATTGTTTAAGGTCATCCACTGCAGGCATAAAACAAAGTCGGTGGTGATCCAACCTTGCAAAGTGAAGCTATGTGGTTACTTGACCAAAAAAAATAAGTCTTTTTAAACTTTTTTTTATTTTATTTGGAGAACGTCCAATATTTGTGTACGACTTTATAATCTCAGAGAATACACATTTTTTTCTTGTAAATTTGTGATTTTCTTTTCCGTAAATGTACCCTTTTAATTTTTGAGAACATTCGAGGTTTGTGGATGAATATGAAAAAATAGTTTTTTTTTCAGAAAATAACGCAGCAACGTTGCTGGAACAAGTTGATTCGAATTGTATTGCATTAGAACTCTGTTCAAATAAAATAATAATAACATTCTTAAACCACATCTAAAACCAAAAATTGCACTGCAAATCTTCTTTACTTATCAAATGTCTGGTCCCTGAATGCCCCGTCCTCGTTTCTTTGTCAGTTGTGCAGTTGGTTCCCTCCAAAGGGCAAGTGGGATCACAATTTAAATGTCAGTGCGTTAAAAACAATGCCTGCGGAGTGTTACAGTCTAACTGCATTCATGGCCACGCTGCACCGGCGTAGCGATGGCAGATGTGAACGGGCCGCCCTCGGTTGCTTTGAAACCCCCCCGGTCCCGTATGAAAGAGTCCCCAGTGGTCAAGTGAAACGTGCCATGTGAGAGATGTCTTAATTACACAGGAATGTCAGGTTAAGCTTTGCCTTTGTGTGGCCGTGCAACGATCCCCCCACCCACCCCCTGCCTTTTATCCATCCCATTCTCATGAGTTCAGGGCTGTCATTAGCAATAATGCCACGGTGATTCCTCTGCCAACAGATCGGTAAAGCTTCAGAGATCCGCAAACTGTGCGCCGGCCCCCGGGAGCGACGGCCTAACAAAGAGGCTGCCTGTTTTTGTGTGGCGGTTGTTGAAAAGCGGCTCGGCCCGGGAGCTGCTGTTCCTCTGCAGTTGTTTTGGAGCTGCTCCGCTCTGCGTGGATGAAAATGAACCCCTGGGCTGGTGTTGCACTAGGAACGCGGAAGTGCCGAGAGGACGTTTGGCTGTGTGTTTTGGTGTGCTTCCAAAAAAAAGCATCAATGAGTCAATTAAAATGACTGATAATATAATTTGGCAGGTTGTTATCATGGTGCACGTTTACGTTTGAGTCAGCAGGTAGGATTTTAAAGGTTGCCTGGACAGGACAGGTGGCTGTTTGGCCCTCCGAGACACAGTGCTGCTCCAACGAGTGTACCAAGGGTTCATTTTCTGTACATTTTCCATTTTGAGGGCTTAAAGATCCTTCAGTAATGGAGCGAGAGGAAGCTCGAGCTAAAAAATAGCGTTGTCAAACAAAACGCAGCGTTGCCTTGCCGTAAAAATGAACGTCCGACAGCTTGAGGAGTGCAAGTGAACGCTGCCCGGTTTCAAGGCAAACACAGGGGCTCTGTTTTTTATGGCGGCGTGTTTCCTTAACCTTTGGCAGGCCCAAGTTTTTTTGGACCTGGAAAACAACACTCCACCGTTAATTTTTTGACGCCCGTCAAGGAAACGAGTGTCACGAGTGAAGTGAGAGCCCACCCAACTGAGAGTAATACTGATGTGAGCGTGATCGAGGCCTCGTGGAAAGGTGGTTTATTCACTGGCTGCTCACAAGGACAGCTGCAGCAGTCACAGTACAGCAGTACGAAATATTTTAATTAATTTATAAACCAACAGCACAAGGTTTTGTTATGTGTTCATCAAACGTTTAGACGTTCACATGTGCTTTTTATGGTGGAATAAAGACCAGAATGGTGTACTTATTCATACTCAAATACTTGATCATGACCAAGCACATTTGACATTTGTTTTTACCATGCAATAAATATCAAACCATAGAGGTGCATCAGTTCCACGAAAACCAACATGTACAATTTGCAGATACTACAAAGTGGAATTAAAAACCAAACCTAACCTCATTCACTGAATTATGGCTTTGTGATGCTGCATTGAATGGGAAAAGTTATAGTTATCATTTCTTTAATTCAGGCATCAGCAGCAAAAAAATGTCTAGTTTTAGTGGTACTGAGTATTTTAGAAATTAATATAATTGTGGATTAATGTGTCACATATGGTGTTGTTATTAATCATTATTCTACAGTTTAAGGTCAGTGGTTGGATGGAATAGTTTTAAAATGGTGTTTTGACTGCTCCCGCCTCAAGAGGCCAAAGCCCCACGCTCACAATGTCAAGTGCAGACTTGATGCCAGGTGGGGCTGATTGCCTGTTGCTCCGCTGCGATTTGATTGGCTATTTACCAAGTCCTGTTGTCGTCATTTTTCTTCGTAGCTGGCAGAAGATAGCGTTTCTTTTAAAGAAGATAGTAACCGTGAACAATGTGGATTATCTCCTACAGCACACATTTCAAAATCTTCCCTCTGAGGAAAAAATATTGTTATAAACCAAACTGCTGACAATCTGTGACAGTGACAATGCCTGTGACCTAGCTAGCTAGTAGGGCCACGTTGTGTCTAGCTAACATGCTAAATGCTAAAATGCTGATGGCGGTAAAAGAAGAACTCTTACCTTCAGTGAGGTTCATGAAAACTTCCTGCTGATTGAGATCCTCATTCACCTCACGTTTTTAATTTGAGGAGCGCAGTGGGACAAGAGAAGCTTAGTGGACTGGTTATACTGGGAGCAGACGGACAGAGTGGACTGGTTATACTGGGAGCAGACGGACAGAGTGGACTGGTTATACTGGGAGCAGACGGACAGAGTGGACTGGGTATACTGGGAGCAGACGGACAGAGTGGACTGGTTATAGTGGCAGCAGACAGACAGAGTGGACTGGTTATACTGGGAGCAGACGGACAGAATGGACTGGTTATCGTGGAAGCAGACGGACAGAGTGG
The DNA here is from genome assembly GCF_050575085.1 of Anarhichas minor. NCBI lineage: Eukaryota > Metazoa > Chordata > Actinopteri > Perciformes > Anarhichadidae > Anarhichas > Anarhichas minor. The sequence continues at coordinate 5,735,516 of NW_027466469.1, read as the reverse complement.
ACTGGTTATACTGGGAGCAGACGGGCAGAGTGGACTGGTTATAGTGGGAGCAGACGGACAGAATGGACTGGTTATCGTGGAAGCAGACGGACAGAGTGGACTGGTTATACTGGGAGCAGACGGACAGAATGGACTGGTTATACTGGGAGCAGACGGACAGAGTGGACTGGTTATAGTGGGAGCAGACGGACAGAGTGGACTAGTTATATTACAATTTGAGAATGAACGAGTGAATGAACAGGCGAATACAACAACACACTGACTCTCCAGAACATCAGCAACCACTTTGTTGCTTAGCAACGTAATATGCGCTGTAATATGCGTGTTAGTCGCTGCAGACTCTGTGGAGTTTATATAGTTTATAAATGTCCACGTTGTCTGTAAATGTTTTTTTTATGTAACTCAGTAACATTTACTCAGAGTACTTTTTAACCGACTACTTTGACCTAATTAGCCACATTCTTACACAAGCACTTTAAAGTTAGTAAAATGTATTTTAAGTAACAGTCACTCTTTCCACCGATAAACAGATAAATGGTGTTTAGCTGCAGTAGCTGAATTGACTGAATAACAGTTAATGTAGCATTTTATTTTGACGTGACAAACAGTTTTAGCTTTTCTTTTCTTTTTGATAGCTGTCAAATTCCTGATTCCATTGACTTGGAATGACAACCAAGTGGTGGACATGAAGGTTCATTTATTACCTCAGTAAACATTGTAAACATGAGTTTATGGTCTCAATCTCTAGTTTCAAGTCTTCTTCAATACAACATGATGTTCATTTAGTAAATTATGGTCCATTTAGAGTCAAATAGACCATAAAGCAGAGTATGCTTTAGGGCGGGGCTACTGGTCTCTATGTCACTCCTCGACATTCCAAATATGGTAACTTCCGTTCTTTGGCTGCAAAAGAACCAACATGGCGACGGCCGTAATCCAAAATGGTGACAGCGAAATCACCGAGCTCGAGGCTTCAAAACGGCAGTCCACAAACCAACGGGTGATGTCACCATGACTACGTCCACTTCTTATGCACAGTCTATGTAATTAGTTAAATACAATCTTGATGGAGGGAAAACGAAACATCAGCTAAGCTAGTCCTGCTAGTGGCAGGAACTGCGCTTCATCCTGTGGAATTTAAACTACATATTTAAACTTATTAACATAAAGATTGTTTTATTATATCTATCACAGTATATTGTCCATACAGCAAAACAAAGACACATTTAATCAACATGAAGTTTTGTTAAACAAACTAGTACAAAAGGCACATTGCATTCTCTGAAGATTGTCCAGTTTTCTTCCTCCCAGCATGTGTTTTGAAATACATATTTTTATAGCTGCAGCACATTAACTTTTTTCCACAGAACCTCGACTGCAAATGACTCTTCATTTCCTTTTCTTATTAGCGGACCGCCTGCATATTTTTCATTTCACATTATTTGTGTTTTGCTATCCAACTCCAACTGCTGGCTCAAGCTCAGGACACATGTAGCTGCACGCCGTAAATAAATGTGTTCAGAGTTTTTGAGTGAGCGTGTGTTACTCAGGAGTGTTGTACACTGTCATTGTGCCGAGGCCTCGTGACACAAACATCTATGATCTGCACTTTGTGCTAGAGCTCTGTAAACAGAGGAGCCAACCAACAGATGCAATGCATTTAACTCTGCAACACACAAACGCAAACATCTGCTAGCACAGTTGAGCAGTTATTTTTAGAGGATTTTTGTTTATGAGAGCCAGCTCAAGCAGAATACAGTAGATTGGTAAATCAGTGACTGTTACAAGCCAGACTACTTTAACTGTTTAAATGTTTATTATACTTCACAAAAGTTTAGTTGTGATATTGTCATATTTTTATCGTCTATAGTTTGTCAAGTAGCTTACTTTAGTGTAGTTATTGTACCGTTATATTCATGGTCAGTGTTATGTATTTCTATGTTTCAACTGTAAAATGTCTTGCTGCATCAAAACTCTAAGAACCAAATTCAAGGGATTCCTATCGAAAATGTTTTATGTTATGTATTACTAATAACAAAAACTAAATAAAAATAAATCACGGTAAATATATCATTATCAATATCATTATATTTGTCAAAAAATTCAGCATCAGTCGGGCTGTAATAATAGTAGTAATATTTGTGAGAAACGGTACTTGTATTGCTGTCATAACAGTTATCATAGTGGCTCTGATTTCATTGTGGATGACGTGGAAATAAATTACACTCAGCTGGCACTGGGAGTCTCCCAAGTACAATTACTCTGTTTACATGCAGTAGTAGGGGAGGGAAATTGCTTTTAAAAGCGCTCTTTAAGGTCATGCTTTTGTTGCTGTACATAAGCCCAATGTTTACCCGAGTATTTTAAGGCAACTGAAAGCCACGCCACGCATCAACAAGTGTCTTAAATGGCTGCACAAAAGGGCCCGACTGAGGCAAAAAACGCTCACCTAATCCTCTGGAAGAGGCTCCTGTGGCGGGTCCCGCCGCCGAGAACCAAGCGAGGCCCCTTTAACAAGGTGCCGAAGTCTTTTAAGCACCGAGCCAACAAACAAACAATCATTCGCTGCATTTCCTGGACTCGGTTCCCTAAACAATTGCACGCACGACGCATCTACCCGGCGGCGCGTCCAGAGCTGCTGCACGGTCATCTGTGTGTGATTATTGTTTCTGCATGGGAATTCCAATGACGTGCTGCGCTGGCGAGGCAGCGCTACCCCTCTCTGAAACAAGCGGGGATTTATTTTCGAGCCTCTGCCTTTTCTCCACGGCCAGATTGCCCGGAGAGATTGGCTTTCTCCGGGCTGTGTAACAGATACCACCTAAATCATTAGGGCTCATTCATTGCCATGTGCCACTCTGCGGCTCAGGTTCCTGCGACCCCGAGGTCAAGCGGCTGAGAGCTCCCTGACCCCCAGCACTTCCTCTGAATATTAACAGGGTAGTTATGTAGTCAAAAGCCCTGATATAGAACATTGGTTCATTTAGATAATAGCCAATCAGGCGGAGCGGCGAAGAGTGCAGTGATCTCCACAGGATGGCTGGGCCTTTATGTGGCTTACTGAGGGCATAATGACAGCAAACAGAGGAAGCGTAGGCCTCTCTGGCTGAAATTATGCGGTCACATGCCTGCTGGCTGTAATGCTTTCCTTTAACCCAGCTAAGTTGGGCTCCTGATGGGGGGACAAATGCACACCCGGTGGAGTTTAAAGGGCCACCGTGGTGAAAAAGACATTTACCATGCAACCTCCGCACACAAAGTGTTCCAAAAACTATTGGCGATAAAATATTCAAATGATTTTTGAAAGATTGTTTGCGGGAGTTGAAACTGGAAATGATTAGATTGTGGTGAGAGAAGTCAGCGCGGTCCCGTGCAATCCAAACTGGAGTACACACGCCTAAATCAAACATGTTAAATTACAACTAGCTGGTGTCGAAGCCTCTCGGACACGCATGCCTTGTTAAAAGGAAATTGTCCCTGCAATCAGTGAAGCGTCTTTTAATAGTTTGATTGTGGCTATTCAATTGGAAGTTATCTGAAGCAATCCTGTCCTGTTTGACTGCCAGCTGTTCACGCACAGCCACGCTATCAGGCCTTTAATCAGTGAAACATCGCTGTGTGTTTGTGGAGCTGTAATGGAGCGTGGCGGCCGCTCGAGGCTCTCATGGAGACGGACAGCAGCCACATTGTCACCCCTTTTGTGCTCAATCGTCCGTGAGGAGACATGTGAGGGGAGGATGAGAAGTTGTCGGAGAGCCGACGAAAAGATAAGAAGTTATTTTCTTTTAACTCACAAATGTCAGTTAGAGAGAAATTGAGGGTTGATCACTACGAGGGACAAACATCACATCATACATAGTCATGAGACGCATTGTTAGTATCAGAATATATATGCACATTTTAATGCAACAAGTGACAATTGGTTAAAAGTCTACTGTAGACCAGACAGCAACCTCTGGTTCTGAGAAGTGAAGCCAACGCTGAAGTGCCTTAAACTTACATTCTCTCTAATGACCATCAGGGGGCGACTCCTCTGGTTGTATAGAAGTCTATGAGAAAATGACTCTCTTGATTTATTCCCTCAGTAAACATTGTAAACATGAGTTTATGGTCTCCATCTCTAGTTTCAAGTCTTCTTCAATACAGCATGATGTTCATTTAGTAAATTATGCTCCATTTAGAGTCAAATAGACCATAAAGGGTATGCTTTAGGGCGGGCCTACCTTGTATTTGACCTACCAGAGCCGTATACGGCGTATCTACTACGACGTCATTCCTCTGTCGTTCCGTGGTTGCAAAAAAAATAACAAAAACAAAATGGCGACGGCCAAAATGCCGAATCAGGGCTTCGAGAGGGCAGTCCAAAACCCAATGGGTGATGTCACAACGACTTCGTCCACTTCTAACACACAGTCTATGCTGTAGACCTTGCTTTGTACTAAAGTCTTACTAGGAAAAGAAATGATGGAAACAAATGGACTCAATGAGCTGTTGAGATATTTCTACAGCGTAGGATGACAGGTTCCAAAAGCGTTACTAGACTCTTTCCATCTTGACGCCGTTGGTCACTGCTGAGCGATTAACACCTACTCTGTGTGTATGAAATGTTCCACTGGTTTGGGTTCATGCACCTCGCACACATTAGACATTCCAACTGCAGCAGAAAATAAAGGGAAGAAGTCAGTCTGCAGAGAACGTGAGATAACGAGCCTCCCTCGCCGCCGCCGGACGCTCCCATACGGAGCCCGAGGGACCGCCATCCTAAGCTTGAACGCACGACAATTACAGCCACATTCTCCCCCAACCTCAGTGAGTAAATAAACACCCCGAAACTAGTGGATAATCATCGCGGCCACTTTTGTCTCATTGCGGAATCGAGAGGACACACGGAGGCGGCCCTCCACTATAAATAGTTGGCGGCAATCAAAGAAAATAAATGAACTGTCAGAGCGCAAGTATTCACAAGCACGACAAAATGTTAAGTAATTATAAGTAAATTTGTTGCATTTCTGAGTAAGTGGTAGCAGATAAGCCTCTGACAGGGGGGCAGTGGTGTGTGACTGGCTGATTTAGAACGCTAAGGCGGCCCGGCTCTGTGTAAACCCTCAACCCCTGCATCAACAACAGCAAAATAAATGTAAAAGCCCACTCCACATCCCACACTGACCACATCTCAACAGGGAGGAACGCTAAAGACATCTGCAGGGCCATTACACTTACTTAGCTGCACATCAAGGAGCGCTCGGCCGCTGTGCCACTCCTGCTACCCCCCCCCCCTTCCCAAAAATGGCTATTTGTTTGTCTGTTAATGACCTAGGGGCGTTTTTTTTTTTTTACATCTTCCACTTTGCTTTTCTTCGCCCACTTCTCCGCTGACTTTCTTTAAAGTTGTTTACGGAAACAAATTCTGACTGACTGTGCATAAGAAATGAAATGCGTAATGGAAAATTGACAAGCATAACATTATCCTGCGCTCATTTGAGAGGTCTGAAGAAAATGTAGCGTTCGGGTGACTCGAGATTCTCCCCACATTACCATATTTGTGCACCATATGACATGATTTATAGACAATCATGTGATGATTTACATTTTGTTGTTGGCCTCATTCATGTGGCTTACTGAGCAGGATTTGCAGAGCCCGCCTCGCTGATTACAGAGAGTTGCGCAGCTAAAACAATGTACTGCAGTCACTGAGAAACTCTTTATAATCAAGGGCTATTTTTAGGCATTTTGAATCTTAGAGTAATTGTGGCATTTGTTCAAAGTCTTTGTTGGAAATCTTAAACAACACAGATTGACAGTGAGCGAGTGGAGCAGAGAACACATCATGCATGCAGTTGGATGAATGTGTTACCTGCACAACGTTGTGTTTAACCAGCCTATTCGCAGAACAAAAATTGTCGCATTGTACGTTTCTGCAAACCAGATACAGTCAGTGTGGACATTTTGTATTCCTGCAGAGCAAGGGACGTAATATATGGAGAGGCCTTTATTGAGAGTTGTGTAGTAAAGTGACGAGTATAAATAGTGAGAAAGTGGGTGGGAGGGACTTCACCCAGGAGACGGGGACAACCATGTAAAACCAAAAGTAAATGTTGACTTTAGGCTTGTTACGTAACGTTGTTATGCTTGTTAGACTTTGTACGTAACATTACGTAAGAAAGTCTGCTAAGGGCGGGTGGTATTTATTCACAGTGGTTACGTTGTTACATTACGTTGTTACCTTGCTACCTTGTTAATCTACCTTGTTAGGTTACCTTCTACGTAACAAGTTAGCTTAACAGCGATAACTTGTTACATTATTCTCTCTACACAAACCATGATGTTTTTTCTAACCTCAATCAAGTAGTTTTGTTGCCTTAACCTAACCAGTGGTTTCACATTGATAACCACGTGTTGTTGTGAGTTTCTGCAAGCGCGTCACAAGACTGATGTGAAACGTATTAGTGAAACTTATTTTTGGTTGAGAAACGTCACCATTCTTTGTCGTTTGCAGAAAGACTGGTTTGGTTCACCTAAAGACTGTAAAGGTGGGACTTTCCAGAGCAATGTGGCGGCAACCTCCTCCTCCACACAACCCCTTTTTGGAGCTCCTCAATGCGACAATAAGCAAATGACAGATAAGGAATGATTTGCGAAAAGCAAAACCTCAAAAATAAACAAACCATTACGCCGTGCCACGGGAGAGCTGGGTTAGCGCTTCTAATTCAGGTGAATTGCAGACAAATTTCCCCCGGCTGGCACACTTGCAGCTGTAATAATACAGAGCGGGCTGCAGAGTGGCCGGGGCCACAGACCGGCCTGCACAGTGTCCACACATGGCCAGAGTCTGGCAGCAACACCTCCCATGGCAGACCTGACTACAGAGTGAAAATGGTGCATATATTATTAACATATGTTTTACAAAATGTTCAAATGTAATTAAGGTACTTTTTAGGTAACCTTATTTATTTAAAATGTCAATCTTAAAAACACGTGTAAATAATATACACACCTGAACTGTATGCGTGTGTCGTGTTTACGCAGTGCTGAATGTGGGACGAACCCAGATCAGAAAGACAAAGCGGGGTAAATTCGTCCATATTTTCTTTACCAGGAGCTGCGTGTTTATTTTCTGTTTCTTCGGTTTCAAAGCGTGGGCACCAAACTGCAAAGGAAACCCGAATGATTAAAATGAAAGTGCTTTGATTGGACGCTGTTTTCCAGCCCGTGGCACAAACATTTGCAGTCTTTTGTCCTTTTATAGGGATTTTAATGACCTGTTGGGATCACTCGGCCTTAAATGATGTGTTACAGGAAATAAACTTCAGAGACATATGCCTCACCGTTGCCCTGAGTCGCACATTTAACGGTTTGGATGTTTACAACTGTTAGTATTTGAAGCTTTGAACACTTAAAAAAAAAAAGAAGAAAAAAGAAAAAGCAGTATCAGCTCTCACTTATGATTAAGCTGAATGTGAACAGCGAAGTGGGAGTTCTGCAAAGAGGCCAGAAAGCATCCAGGACATGTTCACTTTGAATCCCCCATCAGCGAGGCCACACACTCTCATGCATATTTTTCACCACGGACACAGTTCGGAGTCCGAGGAGACCTCGCTCATCAGCGGGCCCCCGGACCGGCCGGTGTGTGCCGAGCGCTGCGGCAGGCAGAGCAATGACACGGTCCCGAGCGCCCTGATTGCAGGCATCTTGAAAAGATCTGGCTGGCTCGGGCTCACCACAGGTCCCGCTTTCAGTGGGCTGTCATTACTGCCGAGGTGAGCTCTCATACGCCGACCCACACACACACACACACACACACACACACACACACACACACACGGATGAATGAGCGCACTGAGGCCTGGGCCTGATCAAGCGAGCGGCGGCCCGGGAGTTGGTGTAAGGAAATCCTCTGGTGGGACTATCGGAGAGCATTAGAGCGAGCGGGCCCCGGCTCCGGAGCACGCAGCTGCAGGGAGAGCACACTGGGGCAGTATTTCAGCCGCTGCTAAACGCCACCGCTTTAATCCTAACATAAATATGTTAGCCAAATTGGAGGGGAAAAATTGGCTTAATTTACATATTTCACAAATATTCTATGTAACGGGGATTAATTACTTATGCAGACGTTAATCATCAAATAGCAATGTGAGGCAGGAACAAATAAGGACCCACCACCTTCATCCAGGGACCTGATTGAGCGGATAAAGCTGCCTTTTCACTCAGTGTCACACGGCTAGTTTTCCTGTCATTCACTCGGTAGAGATCATTTATTAACGTCTGCGTACCTTCAGGTCAGTTTTTGTGTGTGTAGGTGCTGTCTGACAGGTGTGCTGCACCTCTCCCTCATAGACTTAACACATGCAATCAGAGACTGTTTGTAAACAGTCTGCCCTTTCTCAAAAGTGCCTCGGAGATTTGCCCAAGGAAGTGAAATTGCTGCAAAACGACCTCATTTGGCACCGGGCTTCAACTTGTATGCTTGGGTGAGCATAATTGCTGGTGGTGGGGGTGGGGGTGTGGGGGTCCAGCTTTGGGTTTGCTATCTCTGGGCATTCCTTCCCCTAATAACAACTTGCGAGTGAAATCAAAACCCGCTCTGTGTTTGCTCCGAGAGGTGATTAGCCGGGGGGGGGGGGGGTTAGGATTTCAAATGGACCTAATTGGGCTGCTCTGTTTACGTTCGCCTGAGATTTATCATAGAATTTGTGATTTCATTATAAATGGATTAGCCCCACGCATTCTGTTTCGGAGCAATTGTGCTCAAGTGGAGCGTCCACGGCGACGGATTGGCCTCGGAAAATTGGTTTCATTATTGGAAATGATCTGCTGTTTGCACAACAAGCAATGAGTGTAATCTGCCTCCTCTTGTTGTCGGCAGAGAAAATGAGGATGTTACTGTTGGCCCGCTGATGTCAAGCATGATGCATCTGTAGAGACTTAGAGCTGAGCTTGTTAGTACTACTGGTGGAGTGGTTTGATCTGTGTGTGTGTGTGTGTGTGTTGGTAGACGTGACCCGGGCCAGGCGCAGTGCTTCATGTCAGGGGTGTCAGGCAGGCCGAGCCGTAGCTGTCAACAGCAATGCTTTATGGGAGCATTTCCTCCGCCGCTCTGACATGTGCTGTCACCTCGGTGTGGTAGACACTTCCATCTGCCCGCCAACAGCCACTGCTGTCAGTAAACACACACACACACACACACACACAGGAGAACACCCACTATCAGATATCCCCGACACACACACACACCCCTGTTGTCTGCCAAGAAAACGATCAGGATATACGGGATTAGGAATATTTCAGTCGTTGACAGCTTTTCCCCGGAATATTTTAACGACTTGGCTCTGAAGTCGGAGACATTCTTCATCACACATCATTTTTAAGTGTGTGTTGTTTTTGCCGCTATGCAGAGTGCATTTGGCTTTCACTAATGTGGGTACTTGAAGGCCAATATAGATTGCTGTTATCTTGTGCTGTTTTTTTCACTGTCTGTGTGTGTGCAGGGTTCTTTTATTTGGGCTTTGTGCAGGCACCCCACTGATATCAGTGATGGACTGTAAATGGGTACCAATGCTGTTCTGGGGAGTTTTAATCACCCGCTGCAGAACCCTCCTTTCCTGGGCCGTGCCCAAACCACAGCAGGTTGTAATGTTTCCAGTCAGGAGGCTTTCTATTGTAACTTGTCTGTCTCGAGTTTCCATAAGAAATATACAGCTGTTTTTGAGCACTCTATACCAGGGTGGAGATGTGAGATGACATTTTTCAGGTTTTCTGTGATGCCGATTCCCAGGAACCTAAACTAGTTCCAGTTTAATACCCTTGTCTGCACCAGTGGACCGGCTGTGTGTTTTCGCCTCCTTTTTCTCTGAAATCAACAATCAGCTCTTTGGTTTTGTTGATGTCGAGCAGTAGGTAATTCTCTGAGCACCGTACTGTGAGATTGTTGATTTCCTCCTGTTGGGAATAACATAGCCTGACACGGGTTATCAGCAATATGTTGGGAACGTAAAGGAGCGTGTTTGGGTTATCAGCATCTAAGAAACTAAATTCTTGACATCAATAGAATTATTAATGTCAGTAACAATTATTAATGATTATTAATAATAACGGGGCACCACCCTGCGAACAGGGACCAATAACCAAACGATAAACTAAGTCTCATAGTTAGTGTTCACTCACAATGTCAACAGTCTGAGTACTATTACACATTCAGAGTGAAAGTAAAGGTTTAAGTTCGAGCACAGACCACATATAGTTATTATTACAATACACATGCACAAAGTAATCACAGACAGCTGCTCTTTAAAATATAACAGAGTTTATTACGTTCTAATACTAATGATCTAGTCAACTAATATCTAAACTAACAACAACTATACATTTATGAGCACGCTATCTAAAATCAACAGACTATTGAAATGGGGGGGGAGTGTGTGTGTACATGTGGTGTGTGTGTGTGTGTGTGCGTGTGTGCGCGTAAGGAGGAGGAGCGAGGGAACAGCTCAGCGACGTATGACGTAGTTGGGACGTGGTGACGTCTCTCATGCGCGAGACTCAAAATGGCGGATAGCCAACAGGAGACCTGGCGTCTAGTGCCGGTAGCCGTTTAGCACGTAGCTACATTAGCTCAAAGCTATATGTGTGTGTGTGTGGATTAGTAAAAGAGAAGGGAAAGGAACAAAACAAAATGAAATAAAACAAAAGATTAAGATCCTCCGCGCCGCGCTGGAGTTCGGTAAACTGTTCTCCCAGCCAGAGGAGCAAGAACCGGGCTCTTTGTCACAGACGCGGTTCCGACCTCTGACCTGAGACGCAGTCCCCGACCTCACTGCGGCTGTCTCGACACGAATCACAGTAGCATGGAATACACGCTACTTCTACACAACACTAGCAATTTCAGGGATCGCCAGTGTCGGTGATCATAAAGCATACATCACGTTATAAAAATGAACAGTACTTTAAGCACACAAACAAGATAAAATAAACACAAATGAACTCTCTCTAACTCTGCCCAGAATCTATTTCGCCTTACGGTACGGTGCAATCGTGGTGAAGAGTCCTTCTGAGCTTCGTTGGGCCCAGGCAGCGCGGCTGCGGGCCGCGGGAGGTGTTCTCTCGGTGGGAGAGAATCACTGTCGTCTGGATAAGGGATTTTCGCGTCCTTATGGCCGGAGCAAACGAGGCGCTTGGTGGAGAGTGGAAGTTCTCTCTCTCTCTCTCTGAAGAAGTCTTGCTTCTTCACTTCTGCAGGACTAAAAAGGGGTTCGCTTCGTGGATACGAACAAAGATAAAATAGACAGTTTGGTGAATTCGGCCAGCGAATATAAACTGTTAGACCTAGGTTTTGGTTAAAAAGAACAACGTTGCATGTGTGCCTCCTGCTACCCCGGAAGGGATCGATGGAAAAAGCCTTGAGGTGGGGGTTGCAGGTAGTTTTGTAGAACAGTGGCTGAACCACAGGGGTCCTGGGGTGTCTTGGCCCTCGGCCAATTAGATTGCAGCGCTGCTTTCAGGTAACTTCAGGGAAGCATATTTTTTTGGGGGAGCAGGGTCGTCTTACCGGAGGTCCTGCCTCGGCATCCCTGCTCTCGTCCAATGAGAGCAGTGTTGCATTTGGGGGGAGGAAACTCACACCCTAATGTCAATTTCTTCAGAGTTGGGGTTTGCTGCTCAAACTACAATCAGGATGAAACCTTTGCTTGCAAAAGGGAAGGCCTGACTCTCTTTGTTCCATAGCACATGTCGAAGCCATATAGTCAGATCCCAACACTCCCAATATTAAGTCTCATCGTTGTAAGAAATCTGGCCGATAAAGATGGAGTTCCTTCCATGTCGGGGACATTTACATGTTAAAACCCCAAGTACTCAGGGCTTTTCTTTAAAATGCTGTTAACCAGGTGGGAAGGACTGCCTGAACCTCAACTTTAGCCATTTTAGCAGTGTGTGACAATGCCTGTCCATTGGTTTGGCATTTCACTGACTTTGTTCCAAAATATCTATACAACAATCTACACTATTGAAAGGATTGAAATGGATTTCTTCTACCTCTATATTGACAGGATACATAGGACTGGATTCCTATCCGCTTCGGATTTGACATTAATGCTGTGATAGCCACATGCTAAACTATAGAAAATGCAGTTAAAATGATAATACAAATTTTTGAAATGGTTCTTTAGGATCAGAGTATCAAACTGACAACATGTAAGACAAAACATAAACATAAAGTGTGCTGGTGTGTCACAATTTAGCTAAATGCAAAATAAGAGACATATACTAGAGTACATATCTGCATATAAACATTAATGTAACATTTACACTTGTATGTTACGCTAAACGTACATTAAAAACATGCTAATTGTAACTTGTCTTTAACATATTAACAAGCTATCATGATAAACATTATATGTTAGCATGATGCTAAATGGTACTTGTTTAACATCAGCATATTAACGTGTGCGTAACATGCCTACTGTTAGCATAACACTTAACATACTGTACATTTGCTAGCATAGCATGTCAACTGCTAGCAAGACTACAGGCTGTCTTGTTTAAGGATAACAGATCCACAGAATATATTTTACTGAGATCACAAAGTTTACTAACATGTGTCTGGCTGAATACCCGGTAAATATGTATAATGTAGGTCTTCTCATAGTTTATTTAGATTTCAATACTTTTATTCAAGTGGATACAAGAGAGTGCACAGCCCACATGGGATCAAAACACAAAACCTAAAAAACACGAATAATCCATTCCGCATAAATTGTATCAGCTGTATGCCATACAGTATATCAGCAAAGTGATTAATCAGTCTAACAGTGTTCTGAATGCGAGTAGCAATAATCAACACACACCAGGATATCAGTCTTTTCAACTTCCTGTTACAAAGGTCACCTCCATCTTTGGAAAGATCATGGTGCAGCCGAACAAAGGCAGCAGATGAGTCACGCCGTCAGCGAGGGGGCCGGGCCCCGGACGGACCACCCCTCTGGAGCGGCAGGACACGCTGTTTGTTAAGGCGTGATGAATTGGCCGCATGCTTGAACCCAAAGGTTGGCAAATTAACAGTTAATTAGCGCTTGATAAATGACAGATCGACACAAGCCCTCCACCGCTGCAGTCCGCTCCCTCTCCCGCTATCTCGCCGAGGCAAGTGTTTATGCGCTGGTAACAAGTGTCGGGGCAGACTGTTATGTCTGCGTTTTGTCACACGGCGCGATTGTTCTCAGATGTGACCCCCCCCCCCCCCCCCCCACACCAACACACACCCTCTACAGCCAACCACCCACCAACTTAGCCCCACCACCCAGCCCCTTTTTCAGTGCTGCACCCTGTACCTCTGGTACATCCCCAGTGGCGTGAACCTCCTAACCCCTTCACTCCTGGCACTGATTAAACCCCTAAGAACTGTTCATTAAAATTTATATATTTAGCATTTCTTTCCCCATTAAAATAATTCCTTCATGCCGTAAAATGGCTTGAAGTGGCAAAGTTATTTGGGAAGTTCATTAACTGAATCTTCACTGCACTCAAGCTACACCCCCCAGAGAATGTAGCAAACTGAGAAAGATAATATATAATAACAATATAATTATATAATATAATGTGTAATATAATAAATACATGCAATGATATGCCTAGTATACATTAATTATAAATGTAATAATTGATAATATAACACAAATTATAATATATATATATATATATATATATATATATATATATTCAACAAAAATAAATAAATCATTCCACACTTAATTCTCTTAATTCCATGGACAACCATGCACCTTACTACCAAAGCAATATCCAAATGACTTGCTCTAATGTACAGTGTACTACACTGTAGAATAGTAATATAATAAAACAGTGTTACGTGTTGCGGACACGCCGACCCCGTTGGGATCAATTCCTCTCACCCTCAAACACAAGCTTGTGTGTCTGCATCACGGATGTACAACAAGAAAGTCCCTGCAGCAGAGATGTTGGAGGCCCCAGTCCGAGTCATAGGGAAGTGGACGGAACAGCGCCAAGCTTCAATAAATCCATCATCTGTTTTTTGGGCGGAAAATCTGAAGAACATTGCTTTGGAATAATGGCTACTGCAAACCCGACTTTTCTCTGGAAGCTTGGCTGGGACACTATGATTGTAATACCCTCTCATACTCTTTGTTTCGCTGCAGCGTTACGCTTATCATATGGAGACCCTGCAAGTTGGCGGGATTGGTTCTCAGTTGTGTGACGTGTGAAATCCCGGCTGTGTGTTTTTGAGACTCGTCATTAGTTACCTGCAAGCGGAAATGCTCGGCCATGGCGTTTAGTTCGCTCACGATATGTCTCGTAGTGTCAAATCCACCATGCGGACATGTTAACAAGGTTAAAAACTGGATTTTCATTGGACATCAACACGCCTGGCGTTTTCTCTCCCTCCACTACGAATGATTCTGGGCATGATAATTGCATTTTTGCTGCTAGATCATGTTCCCACCATGAGTGAAGGAAGCCATAATTTCAGGCCTAATGATGTAAATTGGTCATGTGCTCTTGACATACATGTGTGAGTGCAGAGGAAGACATATTTAACCCAACAATGCCTCCTGTCGCTGACAATGGGCTGGAAATGGCCTCGTATTGGAGCCATGGCAGAAGTGAATAAGTAGAAAGACCTATTAATGGTAGCAGTCCCAAGAATCCATCTCCCTAAACTTCTCCTTGTGTATTTGTCCTTTCACGAAGAATTTATATGAACAAGAAGGCTTTTCTTACTTGACCTCTGTGAAAAAAAAAAAATACTGGATCTTCTGTTATTAGGTGCAAATTAGTGTCAGTTAAAATGCGTTTCCTCCCCTGATGTGTTCTTCACTGAAGGTCATTTCCAAATAAAAGCGAGCAAAATGACACAATAACACTGCGTTGGCCTCACCATCTGTTACCCTGAATGCCATTTGATTGAGTGGTTCTGAGGGGAGAAGACAGTTTTGTGAAATATGTCCCGAACTGCTTTTGAGTCATTCATGTTTCAGCAGCAGCACGTTGGGGGGGGGGGGGGGGGGGTAGAGGAAACAGCAGCATGTATGGACATTCATTACTGCGGACTTGGCATGGGGGGGGTAATGTGTTTCAGCTCAGTGAATGACTGCCAGAACAAAGTACACACAGTGCTGGGGCTCCACCGACACAGAGGGCCGTGGCTATTCGCTGAAACCTCCGAGTAGGAGTCTTGTGTGACAAAATCATCACAGGATATGACTTCATGCGTCTCTGACGGCCTTGTTTTCCAAAGATTAACAAAACAGTTGGTGGGAAATCGAAGCGGCCACACCCGAATTCAGCAAAGTCGGATTCGTTTCAACCCCCCGTGCCGTTTCTTTTCTCCTCGGATCATTTCTTCTGAAAAGGCTTATCGGGGACGTAGATTCATCACCTCTGAATTAGCGCCAGCGAGAAAGCAGGGGGAAAAAACAGACCCCGCAGACCTGGAAGGTGATCATTATCATTATCCCGAGCCAAGCATCCTCAAACGTTTGCGTCCCCCCTTTTTCTGGGTGCCATTTTATGCTTGCTGAGTGCCGGGGGCCATGCGTCGCTAACGTCAGCAGCATTACTCTTATTGTTTCATGGTTAGTTTGACACACGGCTAATATTCAGATGGCAGGAGTTGAAGCGAGCAGGCCGTGGAATATGAAGTGAAAATATGCGAGTGGGAGGTCTGCAAGTGTGTGTGTGTGTGAATAGGGGAGGGGCATCTGGAGTCTGCCAAACAGTTCCTGACAGAACAGTGCCTCTCTCGGCCATTTCCTTCAAACAGCAATCAGGCAGAATCAAAGCAGCTGCTCTGCTCTTGAATACTCCAATTGCGCTAATCAACTCCGTTTAGCAGCTCCTCGACCCGGCGAGGGGGGTTCGCTGCACCGCCTGCTGAACACACACACACACACACACACACACTCACACAGACTGGGTGCAGTGTGGCTCAGACCACCATTCCAAAGTCCAGTCAGAAATAATAACACTTATTTTATTAGGAACTGAACACATGTTGAAGAGAACGCAGGCGGGGAAATGGTGACTGTTAAATATCCGCACAAACCATCCTGCTCATTTCTGGTAAAATGCAGCAGGGGAGGTAAAAATGCCACATTCTTCTCCTTGGATCTGTTACTCTGCAGCAGCTGCTGTGTCTATTGTACATGACAATTCCAGTCCAAACAACATGGCACTAATCCGCCCAATTTCCACCCGCTCAGACGACACCAATTCAGGTTAATCTTGCATGTTGAAAGCTGCACAGCGGTGATCCAAACAAACGTCTGGAGCAGGTTTTCGCCTGTACCTCTGGGATGCTCCGGTAAAAAAAACAAAAAATGGCGCTAATTGTTCGGACTTGCCGGAGTGATTTCAGTCCAGAGCGAGCCTGCAAATTCGTTTTG
Source organism: Anarhichas minor (assembly GCF_050575085.1). Classification (NCBI taxonomy): domain Eukaryota; kingdom Metazoa; phylum Chordata; class Actinopteri; order Perciformes; family Anarhichadidae; genus Anarhichas; species Anarhichas minor. The sequence goes on along the minus strand of NW_027466469.1, from coordinate 5,719,104 downwards.
CGACTCGCTGTGATCACCGTTACATAAATCGGAACATTTAGCAACACAAAGCGGAGGAAGTGAAAAAGCGCACAGAAAGTGTTTCAATGTGGTCTGGCCGCGTATAGCCTTGGCCCTGGGAAAGACTTCCTCTGTGAAGTATTTAATGTTGGAAGCTCTCTCTCTCCAAACACAGAGCACCTGGGACAACAGCGGGCCGCTCCAGAGCCGGTGTTAATCAGCAGCAACGCAGGCTGGCAATCAGCGGTACCCACAAGAATACAATTAATACGGTGTGCTGGCTCTCGATGCGGCCCTGCCGCCTCACTTATGCAAACAAGAAATTACAGCGTTAAACTGCTCAAAGCATTCGGGAGAATCTGTGTGGTACATCCAGAGAAAATCTTCTTGATTGCTGCGAGGATTTCAAAGACTGCATGGGAACTGGATGAAAGAGTGTGGGGGACGGGGGGGGGGGGGACGGGACACAAGCAGCTTTAAAAGCATTCTTTTGCTCCGCTGCAGTCAATTATTTTTCTTCTGTTTCAGTCAGACAAAACACGTCCTCTGGAATTTGTTCAGTCGCTCCACATTGCTCATTCCAGGCAGAGGTGTCCCTGACTCGTTTCACTCTTAGCTGCCAAGGAGTATGTTGCCATTACAGGATCATTCTTGTTTATTGCCGTGTAACTTATTTTTTATAGGTTCTGATCATTTCTGTCAATCATCATATACTCCCCAAAGTAATGCCTGAGATCTGGGGAAACAATGACATCGCTACGTTCATTGACTTGAAAGTAGTCCGACAATTGAAAACATTACAGACGAGCCTGAAAGAGGCTAAAGCGGAGCGGAGGTTGAACTGCGTAAATCAGCTCTCTGTGGGTCCATCACTACACGTGACCCCTCTCACATGACACATGTTAATAAAAAATATTGATTGGTGCAGCTTTAAAGTGAGTCAGTGGAGTAACGGTTCTCACATGTCTTATCACTTCGTCGGGATCCTGACCTGAAATATTCCCACTGTTTACCCTAACCTCATTATCGCTTGAGACCAATTTAATTGACCGTAACATTATGAAGAGAAATGAAGCGTAACATGACCTCAAAACCAGCGAAACTGCAGAGGATACCGCTGAGAGAGCACTTCTCAGCACTGCACTATCCCAAAAGCTGCAGACTAATAGCCTGCTAAAAAAAAAAAGTGCACACCGGCAGCGTTTTAGAGTGGTCAGTCCCGTCATTAAGTTAATGCTCGTCCACAGTTTGGTCTAAACACAGTGCCTTTTATGGAATTATCCTAATTAGTGTGACCATTAGCCTTAATGGGGAGTAATGGCCAGTTAGATGTTATTTGGTAAAACAACACGCCAGGGGCTGGAGGTGTTTTATTACAGCGCTATATTGGGCTGATTTCTGGAAGGTAAAGAATGTTTCCACATCGCAGGCAAAAAAAAAATTGGCCGGGCGCTAATTCAGTTTCCACATCCAGCAGAGCGGGGACCACCCACCGGGAGAAGCAAGACGCTCGCCGCACGTTAATAATTAAGCCTGCAATGACGGTTTCACTCAGCTTTGTGTTTGACGGACTTGATTCATGAACTCGACCCGTCTTCTCTCACACACCCAAATTCTTCGATCTGGTCTTTTTTCCACTCCACGGATAATTCTTTTAAAACAACAAAAACATTGCAGATGCAACGCTGATTCCGTTATTCACAGCAATGCAGGATTAGATCAAACAAATGTCATAAGATTTAATGAAATAACCATAGAGCGCCTTCAGGGGAATCGTTTTCACATTACACCACTCCGTTTCTTGCAGGAGTTTTGCCGGAGTATATTTCACAGAGGAATTGTAGCTTCTAAAGTTAAACTGTTAGTGACTAAATGTTTTACAGCTTAGTTTAGCAGCGGTTTGGAAAGCGAACCCTGGGAACACAATAACCTCTGGCTCCGCTCACACGGCGGGGACCACGGTCTGCAATGTTGATTCTCTGTGTTTGCACTGCTCTCCCCGTGGGATGCCACGCAGGCTGAAGCCACATATATGAAATGCTGTGCGTATCTGCAGGGCTGCTGAAATCACAAACGGGCAAGGAAGAAAAAAATTTGCATTGTGAGACAACTTAACTCAAGTGTCTTCAAATGATTTCCAGATCGGGCAGTAATCACCATTTCCAGGGGAATTCCTTCACACCAGAGCTTCTGTAAACACAGCCAATAACGAGTTAATTGCTTTCACGGGGTGAATGATAACCAGCTATTCGGCGGCGGCGAAGTCCCGAGTGTGAAATGTGGATACAATGTCACCACGTGCGAGATTTATGACACATCCACAAACTAGTTTAATTCCAGCGTCTGTGTTTGAACTTCGCCACGGGCCATTTGCCTCACACAAGCCACCATCATTCTTGAGCTGACTGCGTATTGTCTGTCTTTATGAATCACGTCCAGTGAATAGGACACGTCCTCCCCTTAGATAAACCTTTCACGTCCGTGATGAATGGGGATATAATCACATTTCAATCACAGATCTGTTACTAACACGCTTCATTGTGTTTGTCGTCGAGGTCAGTGGGTAAAAAAAATCATTCAAGTGCCATTGATGTTTTTACTCTTGAAACACAAATAAATGTGATATTTGTGACTATTATTTTGTTTTTCTTTTATCTTGCTAAATACTGTCTGTTTATAAACAATATCTTTCCATTCTCTCAGTAGAGAGAATGCAGCTTTAAGACACTTTCGCATTGGCTTCAGTCAACAGAACCAGAGGTTTCCTCCCGTAACCAAAAAAATGGCTGCTCCGTTCCAGCCAAACCCTCGACAGAACTGTAAGCATCAACAGGAACAGCCAATCAATAGGCCCGTGCCGAACAGGCATGCGCTATAATACACATAGAGAATGTGAGATGTCAATAACATTTGCAAAATATCTACACTATCTACTGCACATCTGCGCCTCCAAAATGGCAACTGTAAAATCCTGTAAACTGCACACAGCGTGCTTATTTCCATCAAACCAGCAGGTTTGTGCTGATTTAATCACAGATACAGAACAAGAAGAGCGTCCATAATCTGACATCATTATTTATTTAACACGGGTTGATGGTGGAAACCTTTTTCACAGTTGTGACTCAATCTGAGCATCCATGTAAAACTGGGAGAATGAGATCACGTTGAAAACATGTTGAGCCTAACAAACGTCTCATCAGGCCTTGGCGACGTGGAATGCTCCGGCTCAAACTCCACCCAGCTCCACTCAACAAAAACTCAGACAATGATTTCAGTCGTTGGACGTACAATCAGAGACAAGCTGCTGCCCATCTGACATGTGCTGGCTTATCAATTTCAATCTTTCTGCCTTTTTAAACACATGACCCAAAGTCAACGAGAGAATCATGTGGATGCTTTGAGTCAGACATGAAGCTCTGTGATTGTCAGGCTACTTCGTTTAACGTGACTGGAGTTTCTGCAGCCACTGCAGTGTTTGCTCTGCACACTCTGATTCAAGAGGTGCACTTTAGAGCCTCTGTGGGTTCTATTTGCCTCATCATCATTAAGAAGATCTGCTTAGCACTAAACATGCTTACATATACTTGCCCAAGAAATGCACTTCATGCAACAATGGCTTCACTATATTTTCACACGATTGATCTCCGATACGAGTACAAGAAGATGTTTTTCTAATCCTAACCGAGCAGTTTTGTTTGCCTAAACCTAACGTTGTTTTGTTTCAATTCACAATGTTAAGTTTCACTTTCACGTGTTAGGTGCAGTTTGGCCCATTTTGAAGCATTACTTTGTGTTCACACCACACAACCTTGTTCACATCCGTGTTCACACCACACAAGACGACCTTTTCACATGGCGCCTTAGCATACGAGGTCAATGCAAAGACGCGAATAGATGCTAATTTGTGGCAGGAAGTGATGTTGCACAAATACGTGAAATTCGTGTCATTCGCTGGTTGGAATATTTCAGCTCGAGGAAATGCGCGAGACACTGAAGCCTGTTGGCGTTGAGATTCTCCTCCTGTCGTCCGGACGTTGTTGAGTCAGAAATAGTTGAAAAGAGCCGTCTGTCATCACCCAGCAATAGTGTTCAGTCAGCTCATAACATTGAAAATGGCTGGATTTGAGATGTAGTTTCCCTTCAACAAAATTCATTTAAGACACAATTCTACATAGTGAGAAGCTGAGTGAGAACAGGGGTTTGAAGAACCTCTGTTCTCACTCAAATATATATATCTTTGTATTCATTTCACAAGAATTAGCTCACGACTACGGATTCATGTTTGTCTTTATTGCACACTGAAGCAGAGCTGGTGTGCACTTCATCATCTGCATGGCTCAAGTGTTTGCTGCATGTTAAATGAAAAAAAGATGAAAACCGCATTAGGTACACCCCTCTGCTCGTGTGGAAACCTCGTCTTCAGGTGTTGATCACTCATTATCTCTTCTTCTACTGTCAGTTCCACCCGAGTGACTTCAGCCTTCGGCGCCGTTATCAGACTTGTTGCGCTCGTCTTTCAAAAAAAGGCAAAGACGTGTTCGTAGCATGAAAGCAAGTTGCTTCATTTGTGATCGTGAGATGACAGCATGAAAAGTTACGCAAGCTGAAAATGAACCTTGTTACCTGCCAACGTACTTCTCAAGTAGGGCTGCTTGATCATAAAGGTGCATTCCCTAATTTGAATTGACAGTCGCTTGACTTAATAGCAACTTGATTCAGTTCTATCTTTCAAGTTGAAAATTTAATTTAAGAGCAATTATTACTTTAATGTTGATGTGTGTGTGTGTGTGTGTGTGTGTGTGTGTGTGTGTAATACATATTCAAACCTAAAGCATTTTTAAAGTAACTTTCAGAAAATCCATTGCTCCAAATCCCATGAATAAATTCATTTTGATGTGTCAATGACATTAAAAGTAAATAAGTAGAAATTTAAAAAAATGTAATATCTGATAAATAGATTTCTCAAAAACACTTTTTATGGGCTATTTAAGCCATTTTGAATTATTTCTTTAATTATAGTACAACATAACTTGAAACACAGCACTGCCTGATTAGAGTTCAACAAATCCTCATCAAATGTGTGCAGAAAACGTGCGCGTCTGTCAGCTCATGTTTTAACACAGCTTGTGAGTTTACATCCACATCACGAGGACCCTGTGTGGAAGTCTCATGTTTCAGCGTGGAGCTGGCAGGAGGACATTTGTTTTCGTTTCTGGGGGTAAGTGGAGGAGAATGAATGGCTGCACAGTGATAAGTAACTCTTGTAATTAAATGCTCAGTATTTCACACAAACTAAAATAATTTGAGACACAATATTGAAAAACATGTCATAAATCCGTATGCCATGCAGACTGGAAACTACAGTAGTTATTTTGATTTAATGAGAAAATGTGTGTGAGGTACTATTTATTTAAAATCGGGCATAAAATAGTACTACTTCATGTAGTATTTCTGGATCTTTTTTTATTTTATAAAGTTTGATGCAACATCAAACTGGGGCTGCAACTAAAATCTACAGAATAGCTATTATTCTGTAGATTAGTTAAATTTATTTTACATTTAAAGGCCGCTTTACACTTCAATTACAGGTATTGCTGTGTACAATAATATAATACTCTGCAAGTAGCCATGAGTACTTTTGTCTAATACTTCAACAAACATAGGACTTTAACACAGGAGACCAATTGTCGTGTCTCGTGTGTAACAAAAGCCAACGTTGCGTTTACGCCTTTTACGCTAAGTTACGTGAGAGAGTCTGAGAAGTTATTTATTTAGGCTAGTTACGTTGCATTTTTGCATTGCAATTGTTACATTATGTTGTTACATTAAGTTGCGTTGTTAAGTTGTGTAATTACATTTTGTTGTTATGTTATGTTTTTGTTACGTTTCCTTGTGACGTGGCGTGATACAAAGCTGAAATGAACGTTGTCGTCACTTTACTTAACAAAAAATGTAATGCAAGACTTGTAATGTACAGTAGTATGTCAACATTGCTACTTTTACATTAATAAAAGATAATAAATGAAAATGATAAATAATACTGCCATCTCTGTGAGACCGAATGTGTGTCATTTATGTTTCTGTTTCCACTTCCTTCTTTCTTTAAAATTAGTTTGAAACTGCTTTTCATTGTGACCTATTCATGTAGACAAAATCAATAAAAATGATTATAACTTCTGTCTGCAGTTTAATTGCTGCTTAATAAGAAAACTAAAATAAATCCGCATTTATATTCTTCTTTAATGACCCCCGGGAGGAAAAGGGATTGTCGCAGTCGAAACAGTAACAGGATACAGCAAAGAAACAGTGAATATACACAGCTGTAAATAAACATAAACCACTTTAAACTTGTGCGTCATTTGAGGATTGATAGCATTACTCAAAGTAACAGCAGCAGCATGCATGATAAACAGTGAAAAATGTCATAATAATATGACGCAATGAAGAAATAATGTTCCATTATACAGTATTACAAATAAGATTGATATAGTGAAGTGAAGAGATATATTTGTGACTGCAGATCTAAAGGCTGGACAATGGATATATTTTGTAGATATTTAACTGTGTTATTTCATAAAATTAAACATTGATATCATGTTAATAATTCACGTATATGTTGTAAATAAGCCTCCTGAATTACACTTCTGTACACAGACTGACTCTGTCTCCCTACACTATAGTATCACCAAAAAAGAGACAAAACACACAAGATGAATTTGACTGATAGCATTATTTAGTTTTTCAAATGTTCTATAGATATTATGAAAACATTGTTTTTGTGAATTCTTTTGGCCACAATAAAGCTGAAGTGAAAATCTGATAGCGTTACAGCCCTAAAAAGCATGAAACACATTTAAAGAAAATGACCCATGTTACCAATATATAGTTATTATTAGATCTCCATTTTTAGAGAGTGTGCCGCTCACTCGTGTCAAAACGTCACTCCAATCTAAATTAGCGTCAGCACTCTTGAGATAAGGCGGGAAAGTTTTGGTCACCATGATTGTCTGATCTGGAGCATCACAGCCTACAGTTATGTGCTGAAGGCCCTGAGTGTTGCGGTATTGTTTGTTAACTGCTGTCCTGTGCATGCGGCTGATCCACGTGCCGCAGTGAGGGTGAGCAGGATCCCATCTGGGATTGGTAAAAAGTCCCTCCAGTTCCCCCTGGAGATGTTTCTGATCTTCCCTGATTACATGTGGCAGCCTCTGACCTGCACTGAAGGCCCCTCTCCTGACATGGGGGATTGACGATTATCGATGCAGAAACCTCTGTTAATTCAGCGTACTCCTGCAGCTGGATAACTGTTTCTAACATTCTGACGGAATCAAGTTTATTTTGGGATAAAGAACAATGGTTCTGAGGTATGCTTTTTATTTTACATTTTTTTCTATGCTGTAAAGTCCCAGTGTTGAGCTTCTATCTCTCTGATGCTGCATGTAATTCCAGATTTAGTCCAGGGCCTGTGGAAACTGGAGCTCCCGCTTTGATTGAGTGAATCACCTGCTGTGGAAATTATAAACACCGAGCAGGAATTTACATTAGGCACCCAGTGGAAAAGTGCTCTGTGCTGATGGCTTTGTCTGAGCGACGGAGTAATAAAATCTCTTTTGTATACAAGACATATTTCATCAAGGTATCTGCGCTCCTTCACTCCGACTCTTTAAAAGCCATTTCATCCATCTTCAAACAGAGCAGCATGAGCTGAGTGTGATGATGTTGAAACATTTTAACTGCGAGGACACTGCGTCTTTTGTGCTTAGCTTTTCGGAGTGAAAATTCCCGCCCTTCAATCTCGTTTTTGCCGTAGTGGAGAACTGTCATGCTGTGCAGGAAATCGCACGGACACGATGAAACGCCTTCAATTAAACTATGAGTGATTGCAGGCAAAGTTCAACCGAGACCAGGCACCGAGGAGCACGTACGCAGTGGGAAAAAAGCGACCTGTTTTTGCTGTGTAGTCATGGAAGTCTGTTGAAAACTTCCTCCTGATGCGAAAGTGACTTTGCATGTTAAAACACTTAAAAAGAGCAGAATAAGCAGTTTGTTTCAAATCATGTGACCATAAGAAGCCTACAAAAGTGGGACCAATAAGTGCAGACTGAGCAATATTATTCAAAGAAACCAAATGGCACAACTAAAGGGGAGATTTTGTCCATTATTAGTGTGAGATTGGAGTCTATTAGCAGCTCTCTTTTGCGCGACCATGTGTACCAGCCAGAGGCCTTTTGCCCTTCTACCTCTGTGACTCGACTCAGAGCTCACCAGAGGGAATTCCTCCAAGCTTGTTTTGCTGTTTCTTCTGGCCAAAAGCAACTCCTGCTGCAAAAGAAACCCCGGGAGCGCACAGAGCTAAAGTGTTGCAAGGTCTAATGGCGTAAATGAATGTTGGGAGTTTTTTCCTTCACAGCTATCTGGGAGTTATATGCTGATTATATGGGTTGTCTACAAAAAAATAAACAAGTACCATTTGAAAAAGGCTTTTGTACGTCTCTGATTGTTTTTTGCTCTAAACAGTTCCTGGGCCGAGCCCCTTTAGCTTGTTAGCTTTGTGCTCAAAATAAGTGTTCATCCGCAAGTTCACCGTCCAAACCAAGAGAGTGAACACGCCCGCCCCTAAGTGTCAAAGTAACGCAGCATTTTCATTAACAGTAATGTAATGATTGATTTTCAAATAGTAATCCCTAAAAGAGAAACTTGACTTGTTCTGTGGCGCACACATCAGCACATAGATGCTTGTTGGCATATGATGTTAATACAGGGAACCTTTTTTTCTGCTTTAAAATGGCTTGGATTTGAAAGTTTGGTTATGTCACATTCTCTTGGCCCCCCTATCGCCACCAGACTCCCCGTGTTTGCAGCAGAGGCACAGAGAGCTTCTTATAGCTCTAACCAGCAGCTCTACGTCTCCATGTCTCCCCCCGTGTCCCCTCAAACATATACAGGACTTTCACCAAGGAAACCGTTGTTAGTGTCCTGTGTTAATCCAAATAAACATTTACTTATTTTACACTACTTATGTAATGTAACTTCTGTTCTTCTCTAATGCCAGTTACGTAACAGGCATTCTTATTGTACCTACAAATATACTTATTTTAACCCCAACAACAATGCCTAACCAAGTATTTGTGTTGCCGTAACCCAGGGGTCGGCAACCTTTACTATCCAAAGAGCTATTTTGCCCTATTTTCCACCAAATAAAATTTGTCTGGAGCCGTAAAAGATATTTGATATCACAGCTTACAAAGTTTTATATATAGTTATATTATATATACAAAAACTATAGTTTGTTGTATAAAATTATAGAACAAGAATAAAGACAATTCTTGACATTTTATTGCTATTTTACCTGTTATAAGAATATCAAACTCTGATGAAGAGGAGAAAGAAACTTGCTCAGTTTGCTGCAGCAGTTGACAAATCGCTCTTTTTCGCTCATCTCCAGCTTGATACTTTTCAGCAAATGCTGTGTGCTTGTTCTGGAATTGTTTGCAAATTTCTCGCCACATATCAAGCATACAGGTAAGCCAGCATCGTTGGCAGTGAAAGCAAATGAATGCGTCCACGGAGAATTAAACTCTATTTTCCTCCGTGACTTTTCTTTTTTTGGATTTATCCATTGATAGTTTACCGAGGGCGAGGGTCTGCAAATCATCATTAGCCACCGGCAGGGAAAGGCACCTGACAGCGCCGTAATAGGATGTGACGCACATTTTAGTTGACAAAATATAAATTTTCAGTGACACAGTATCACCTCAAACCCCAAGATAAGAGGTGTTCCCTTTGAAAGATTGTCCACTGTGCAAAAAATAAAATAAAAATAACCGTTATTTATTTCCATGTTATTTTTTGTCAAAGCCTGAGGCCATGTCCACACTACTACGTTTCCATTTGAAAACGCATATGTTTTGCTACATTTACATTAAGCGTCCACACTACGCAGGAGTTTTTGAGCACCGAAAACGGAGGAGTTTGAAAACTCCGGGTTGCCTCTTTGTGTCGTAAACGCATAAGTTTAGAAACGATGACGTAGACACACGTTCGGTACTTGATTGGTTCTTAGCAGTCACGACGTGTCCTTCCCTGATTCGTCACGCCCCTATCACGTGACCCTTTCCCGGAAGATCACTGACAACAACATTGATTACAGATCGACTACCAGGTTAATTTAACATAGACAACTGATGACAGGTGTTACTGACCTTGTTGTCTTTACTAGCAGCTGTTGTCCAGTTAAAGTCTGCATGCAGCTGTTATTGGAGCAAATAGTGAGCGGCGTGTCCAGCGGCGTTATCAGACCTACGGAGCGGCCGTCTGAAGTCACGTTAGCGGCTTTGAACAACCAATCTACTTCCTGTTTACACCGGCACCCACCCGCCTGCCCAGTGTACGTGAAGAGTCACGTGATATTCGTTTTAGTCTGGATAGAGATCATTTCGAAAACGATGCTGAAACGCCGTGTGGACGGAGATCGTTTTTGTTTGGCAAAACTCGTTTTAGTGTGGATGTAGCCTCAGGGAGCCGCAACAGAGGGGCTGAAGAGCCGGTTGCCGACCCCTGCCTTAACCTAACTAAGTACTTTTCTTGCCTAAACATAAAGTACTTTTCTTGCCTAAACATAAAGTACTTTTCTTGCCTAAACATAAAGTACTTTTCTTGCCTAAACATAAAGTACTTTTCTTGCTTTAACCTAACCAAGTGCTTTTGTTGCGTAAACTTAACAAATAGTTTTGCTGCCCAAACATTACCAAGTACTTTTGTTGCCTAAAACTAACAAAGTTCTGTTTTTGCTAAAGCCTAACCAAGTTCTTTTGTTGCGTAAGTAAACCTAAAGAACTATGTAGACCTACGTAGGAAGTTGATTTTTAAAAGACACTATGCTTGTAACAAGGGGAAACGAACACGCCGTCCCTGACACGTCCAAACTGAAACTAGAGGGGTAGATAGAGCGTCATACTTTGAAGCGTAGGGCCACCGATCAAGCGTCGGTATTTGACGAGATGGGAGTGAGAACGTGTTGGTCAAATGTCACTGGGAAGTAGGACAGTGATATATTCTGATACTCATCAACTTGAAGATCTCCCACTAGTGTGTGGGCTGTTCATAGAAAACAATGGGTGCTGATGTTTTCATACGCATCTCTTGCCGCCCTTATTGAAAAAAAGTAACAACATTACTGTAACATGTCGGTCAGTAATGCTTTTCTACTCAGTCACCTGTCCTTTTCAGCTTTACCCTGACAACATATTTACCATACCAGCTTTTCAGTGTGGTTTGAGTTAAAAAGTAATTTGTTGATACTGAGCTGTTGATACTGGTCCAGATCGAGGATTTAGCTCCACCATTAAGGCTCCGTCTGAGCACGAGCTACTCTTCAGCAGCAACCCCGGGCCCCGGAGTAGCACAGACATTTAAATCCACACTTGCTGTCACTTTAAGTGCACTTGAGGCCTCATTTATCGCAGAGCACTTGTAAACTTTCCCATTTCCACAAGAACGAAGAAGAAATAAAAACGAAGTGTGCGTCGATTGAGGATGTTAAGTGTAGTTTTCCATTTGTCAACGGCTGGGGAAGCAGCCAGGCAGATGTGCGCGGCGTCCGGCCCTGCCGGAGCTGGGCCTTTTCTCTCAAGACATTAGCGTGCCACAGCGAGAGAGCACTCTCATCCTTAAGAATTTCAATGATGCGATTAATTGCTAATCTGCTTCACCGTTTCGACCAGCTCTGCTTCGGGACAACTCTTCCGACAAAATCCGGAGTTCTTGAACATCTCACGGAGACCACCAGAAACAAGTGGAGCGTGCAGGGAGAGGCTGAGCTCAGTGACAACATAAATGGGCATAAAAATGTTGTAAATATCACATTGTGGTTTGAAAATATTTTAATTAAACGGCTTTGGCTTTCACTCTGAGGGGTTATTACCAAAAAGGTTTCCAGTGTGGTGAAGGCCAGGCACACCTTGATATCATAAGAAAGAACCAGTCTGGGTTCAGTTTGATTGAAACGCTTGTGGAAATGGCAGAAGATGGGTGAGAGGGAGCGACGGAGCGGGGGAGTACACTCCCTTCAGCGAGAGAACACATGGATTTGGGTCTGCTAAACGTCAACATGAGTAAGCCATGTATCACTTAGTTTCCATGATTCCTACACAATTAAATCATTAAGTGTCATTAAGGGACTTGTGTAATAGCCCCTCTGGTGCTGGCGGAGGACTGCAGAGAGATCCAGCTCAGCGCCTGCTGCTTTGCCCATACTATACTTTACTTGTTAATCTGCAGGTTATTACAACATCGTATCTCCGTTATGAAGCCGCGTTAAAGCCACACACTCGCTCCCATTGTGGTCTTTGCCCAGAACTGAGTAAAAAATCGGAACTCGGCACAATCACTGGGGAAGCATGAAGTTATACTGTAAATTTTGTGACGGAGGGGGAAAAAAAGGAGGAAAAAGGAGTTTAATGTTCAGCATCCACTTTGGATGGCCGAGGCCAGGTCAACATTCTGGAAAAATGAAAGAGTGGTTATGAGTGGAAACACTTGTATTTAGATCATTACTTCACACGGCAATTATTACATACGGAGCGTAATGAGTCATTGCGGGAAGATTAACTCGCTAATCTCCTGGAAAAATACGACCTGGAGCACACCGAGCGTGCAGAAAAACATCCAGAATTATCAAATAATGTTTCATGCTCGCTATTGTAAACAGAGTTAACCGATACTGTTTTTTTTTTATAGAAAGCAAAGCGTCAACGAGGGCCTCGGCCGTGCCAAAGCTCTGGAGAACATTTGCTGAAGAGGAAACGTAAGCTATGTTCCGTCCTGGCTCCTTTCGACGTTAAAGACACTAACTGGAAGCATTACAAGCTGAGCAGCGCGCTGCAGTGTTTCACCTCATACCTCTTAATGAATAAACGCGTAATAACTCCAGCAGGCGGGTCTGCGATTACACCCTATTGGAAAACAAATGGCTTTTATTCCCCGGAATACCAACGCAGCATTATGCGTGTCTATGCAAAATGCCTTGTGTACTCGCTGCTTGGGTAACAAATTGCCATATCATGTGTTACAATTACCTCCTCAGTTTGGCCAGCCAATACATCTTCCCCAATGGAGTGAGTTGAAAGCTATGAATTATGGCCATATTTCAGTCTAAAAGAAACAAACCACTAATTGCGACGTGGCCTCTCGGTAATTTTCAACAAGGAAGGCCCAGAAAGGCACTCCGGCATTGGGGAAATCATTTGCTGCTGCTCCTGCTTTATTTTGGTTTCAAATAACAGACACTACTAATTTGGTGTGGGCCTGACCCCTGCGCCCCCCCGCCCCCGCTCCTCAAACCCCCCTCATGCCCCATGGGGAAAACTCCAATCAGCCCACATCTCCACCAACCTTTTTCCCCTCCTACCTCCTACCTCTTCTTTTGCAACCCCCCCCCCCCCCCAACCGGTGAACTGAGGACCGCCTTTCTGAAATGTTTCTGCTAATTCCCATTTCCTTTATAATCACAGTCTTTCATGTGAGTGGCTGGCTTGGGCCCGGCTGGGGAGGTTGGGCGGGGGTTGTGGTAATTACTCCAGGGTCCCGGGCATTAACCCGGCCAGGTGTCACTGGATGGCCTGTTTACCTCTGTGATTAATGAATGGACCGCCAGTCTCTCGCCCACCCCCCACCCCGCCGCTCTTTTATTCGGCGCGGAGCGTGCCACTGAATCAATTTGCCGAGCACTGACAGGTCTGAGCCACATCAGGCCTCCGAGGCCAGCCGGTCCACCCGGGGGCCCCGTCTCTCCTTACCGGACCGGCTCATCTGTTAGCGGCGCTTAGCTAATTAGGACAGAGTTTCATGGATCGGCAAACAAAGGGAAGCGCGCGCACTGAGATAACATTTGTGTACAGCGGATTGACGCAACAGCGTTTAAGAAGCGTATTTCTCTCATTAATAACAGAACCAAGTGGATAATAATGAAGGAGTATACAAAGAATGAATGCTGTGTGCCCCGCATGGTAGAAGAAAAAGAAAAGACAAACCTTTATAACTTTTTGTAAAAACATAATTACGTCTTTTCTATCATCCTGTCTTGTAGTGGCAGAGGGAAAGCTCATGAGCCACTTCAGGTTCAGGATCCAGAGCCGATAATAAGCCTCTACCTGGCTTGCATTAAAAGATTAACTTTTCATCGTTACCCCCCGACTGTACAATAGACCAGGCCAGACCTCACCTGTCGAGACGGTAAATATGTTTTACCATCTCGCAGGCCTGCAGCAGAGCTATTATCCACAGTGCGATGAAAAGGGGTGTGAAAGCAGAACAGTGTCGTCCTGCTCACGTCTGTCAGAGAGGATGTGGAGGGAGAGGAGCGCGCGGGGCTTTGTGTACACAGGTGATTACCTAATCAGCATGTCCTCTCTTAAGAGGGGCCAACGAGGGTTCACGTCACTCAGCCGCGAGTGAGCCGCCCAAATGCGGCCTCATTGCTATGATACTAACACAATAACACATGAGACACAGGGGGGGGGGGGGGGGGGAAGCTTATTTCCAGCTAATGTGCATCTGTCTTTACAGTGGTGGAAGCAACATGTAAGTAGCTTTTTGTGCAACAGATTCTCAGGGTCAGGATTTCACATCATATAGTAGGAATAGCCACATATTTAATTAAATTAAATTAATTATATTATATCCATATTATATGTAGCCATGGGAGACATGGTGTTTTTCACTCTTTCTGATGACTTTTCAGATGTTATGTCGGTTTCCTTTTCCAGCTCTTTTTTTTCACTTTTACAGCCACACACCAATAATTACATTCTTCATCTTCAATCAGAAAAACTGTGAGAAGAAATTAGTTTCAGTGCTCCCCAAGCGGTGCAGAAACACTTTAGAGGTGCCAGTCCTTTCAGCCAAGTTGTCACTTCTCACTCCAAACCTTTATGAGGCCCATTCAAGTGAGTCACTGAGACGTGATAATAAAACGATCCTGCGCGCTGTAATCACTGCGTGTCACGACAGAACACATTCCTACTTGTGCATGGAGGCTCAACTGGCGTGCCATGACATCAGTTCACAGTGAACATTAAGACAGACCATTAACAAAGCTGGTGAGTTACAAACAGCCGCTGCTATCATCCCGGAGCTCTTAATGGATTGCGTTTTCATTGTGTCAGCCAACACTCGGCCGACCTTTTCTTACGGGGCGGTTGGAGCTTTGCCGTACACTTCCAGCAGCTGTTTATTCACACACTTGTCTGTCAAAACAACACGGTTGAGTCAGGCGGAGGTGGGCTGTTGGGTCCGAGGAGCGGGGGGGTAAAGTTGTTGTGACTACCACAGGTGGAGACGTGGAGAGGGAGAGGCGTGACAAGTGGAGCTGTCACTGAGGAATGCTCCAGTGTAGAGGAACGCGTCTTGGGTTCACGGCACAGGTGTACTGGACGCTCAGATGGATTAATACAGTGTTAATGAAACAAAAACATGTCAAACTTACCCTGCGCTCAATGCAGTGTTTTAACACCTGCGGTTGGCTCTGCTGTTTGCACTTGCATGTCAGCTTATGCTGCGTTTCACAGGCCCGGGGCGGACTGGAGGAATTAGGCTATCATAACATCGCTGTGAAATATTACATTTTGTTCCCGATGACTGCAACGCGCACAATTACAATTACAAAGGGATCACAGTGGTGATTAGTACGGAAGACAAAACATACTGTTTCAGACGCAAAGTATGCATGGTGTCCGTGTGTGGCCTTGTGTTATTTTGTTTTATAAACTGTAGCCTGATATTTATTCCATTACCTAAATGCCATTGTGAGTAACAAAGTGACATTCTGCAGAAAATCCTGAAGAGTGATTACAGTGAACTAAACTGGGGCTCTTAACACACACATGGCAATAGGTTCTCTTTCACGGTGCATTCATTTTCAGTTTAAAAATCTTATGAGTCACATTTATGATTAATAATTACTGTGTGTATTAATCAGTGGTGGAGTATTTACTTTCAGGGCGGTTCAGCTGTGTTCTCTTCTGTTATTTTGCGAATGGAACCGCCCACTCAGTTGTTAGCAGAAAGTTGTGACGTAGTTTACCAAAGCAAGCTAATCTATAAGGTTCTGAATGATGTGAACGCTAGCATTAGCTGAGTCAACGTTAGCTGCGCTAAGTTTGGAAATAACTGAAAGGGTTGGTTTGGATTGTTTGAAGTGGGGTTGTATGTGTTCTCCCATGTTCTGCAAGGTAAAATAACTGAATTTGCCAATGGAGTCTATTGGCTTTGAAGAGAAGCAATATAACTGCTTCAGTTTCCCGTCAAACAGAACTGTCTGGCGACGAGGTAATGCGGCTGTGAACGGGGCAGCAGGAAAATGTATTTTAACCACCTAAAAAGATCAATATCAGTTTAAGTGTACGCTATAATTAGAATATTTTCACCGCTTTATCTATCCCAACCTGAAACTGTTCTACCAGTCTTCAAAGCCACCGGACTCCTTTTGACAAAAAACTGTGATTTTACTTCACAGAACACATGAGTTGCTGGTCTACTGTTGCATTGTTAGTTTCTGTGTTATTGTGCGACTTTCTGATTCGAACTAACGTGGCTTCCACAGCAGTACATTGCTTAGCTTCCGTGCTGGTAGTCCTGTCTCCTTCTCTAAGCTGTCAGCGTGCCGGGCACCAGCTAAGTTCCTGTATGTAGTACAGTAATTATGGATAAGGAGATATATATATATATATTAGTGCTGGGCAAGTTAACGCGTTATTATCGCGTTAACGCATTCATTAACTAACGCCGACAATTATTTTATCGCATGTTAACACAGTTTTTTTTTAAATTATTATTTTGAAAGTCCGTTGCTCACTGGCTCTGAATACACATACAGACAAACCATGGGTCACAGGAGGGGCGGGATGTTGATCAGTATTGGCTTGGGATGGGCGTCATCACGCGTCTCAACCAACCAAGGTGTTACAACGTGCACCAGCTGTTGCTCTCACTGGAGACTACTGGACATCGCTGGGTAACCATCATCACCTCGGAGTCACAGCATTATATTGATGAACAGTAGAGCTGCATTCACATGCTCTGACTGTCATGAAGACACAAGACAGACATTTTGCTGAAATGTGCTGAAACATTGTATTCATGTTGCACAGCAGTGGAACGTTTCACATAAAGTCACACACTGAGCACAGATAGTGCAAGAACTGCTACTGTGTAAAGGGAATACTGCTGTTAAAAAGAACCTTATTTGTTTAAAGTGTTTACAAACCAAATGTTATTGCACTTTTGTTCATATAGCATTACTTTTAAAATTAAAGTGCGCAATACACTACTTTTGAATTCATTATTGAACTTTGCGCATAACAATACGATTAATTGCAAAAAAATCATGCGATTAATTAAAAATTGTGATCGTTGCCCAGCACTAATATATATATATATAGAACTTCAACATGCAGAACTCTAGAAGGGCTTGGGAAAATAGCATTTTTTGCGCTAAAACAGACATACTTTGACCAAAATTTGAGTGTTAGGATTTGAATACACCACAGCTACAGATTTATATAAAACCCTCAAAAACTAGTGGACCTGCCCTTAAGTACAGAGATATATTAGCGAAATGCACTTATACGATACATGTGAATAAGAAATTCCCATATTCCCTTTTGAAATGTAATGATGTGGCATAAAATGACGGTTTAGTATAGTTTAAATACTCCAACATTTAACTAAAGTACAGTACTTGAGTAAATGTACCAAGTTACATTCGATCAATGTAATTAAAGACTTTATATTTTGTTCAATTTGAGTGCATTAGCTGTGATATTAATCCTCCTGGTGTTCGAGCTGAAGACGTGGAAAATGTCTCAGCGTATGACTTTGACAGATGGTGACAAATGTCTTATTGAAAGGTATGAATATCTGATGAATTACGCCACGGATCCATTCGCTGAAACCTGATGAGGCAGAGCCAAACTTGACTGGATTTATTGTATGGAAATGCCACTTCGCCATCTTGAATGGACATTAACAACTCTCAACATTGTGGCATTTCGGCCTCGTCTCTGCGGTGGAAATATTAGACGGTTAATGAAAAGTTTTTGGTGAAAAAAAATCGTGTCCTTTTCCCACTTATGTCTCCCATTTTTTCCTTTCCACAACCTTTCAGTGAGTTTCCTTAATAAGATGCAATTTGTCACACTTCTGTGTGCCATTTGGCGAAATGGCACACACGAAATGGCACAGCAGACCTGAACCGCTCCGTCTGCAGAAATTTAGAGGCAACAGATCATTGCAAAAAAAAAATCACCTCTTGTTATTTCCAGTACGATGGAAGGAGGTGGTTACTTTAAGAGCTGTGACATTACCATGACACCCAGCTGACACTTGTCACTACAAGTTCAAACTGCTCTTCTCTTGACTGGGAATTGAAAATAAAAAATTTGATAACTGATGTTCTGTTCAAATAAATTTCTCTATCGGATAAATTAGCTATGACAACATTAGGCATTAGCCCAGTGCCCGTTCCCCACTAGGCTAATGTTGTCTTAGCTAACAATCTCGAACCGAAACCGTCTGAGAAGTAATGTGTGGAAGCATTTTAGATCCAACAGCACCCGCAGAAAAATAATGCAGAAATATACGGCTAATGCCAAATAACGTTAGCTTGTCCCTCAGGGAGGCAGCAGAGGCCCTGTGAATGAACGAAACAATTTTTCACCTCTTAGTTCCTGGTTTTGGATTCGACCACACGAGTTGCGTTTGAATTTATTTGCTCAAAGCACTTACGGGTTTTAATTTGTTCTAACTAGAAAACCCCTCAGTTGGTGCGTACATAGAAGGCGAGAAGCAGCTGGGAAACTCTTATATACAAACATGCGGCAAGAGCAATCTTCGACCGCCATCCATCAGAGACTTCCTTTGTAGGTGCAGGTAGTTTGGCAGGAGGGTCATCGGTCAGCGTCTGGTTTACGCTTCCATCTCCCTGTTCCAGGCCGGAGTAGGCTGACTAGGGTGGGGTGGGGGGGTCACGGTAGAGATCGGGGTCCCTTGGATAGGAGCCCTTGACCTGCGCCTCCATTTAAAAGCTATAAAGGAAGCCCTGCTCCAATCTAATGTTTTCCACCGAGGTGCCAGTGGAGGCAGCGGCGGACACCTGCACTATGTCATCGTGTTTGGATTGGGAGCTGACGCTGATAGGGCCAGCTGGACCTCTCTATCATTAGATCCAACAGCGCTTACAATAACAGAAGAAGAAGGCAACACAGAAACACATTAGATTTCGCCGTATTTACGGCATTCGATGACAAGAGCGCGGCTCACAATCCAACTTGGACATTAGCTGGCTAAATTGATGCAGAGCACTTACGGAGCTCATCCAGCGCTCTAGTGTCCGGCGCGAAGATGCTTGTCTGCTGTAAATATTAGGCTGGAGGAACATTTTTAGCTTGTCAAAACAAAGCCCCGCAATGGCTTTTAACGTCCTTAATCTTTTGGATGATTGTTCAAAACAGATTCTTGACTCACTCCGCCTTACATCTGTTCAAACAGCTCCCTTCACAGTTTCCTAAAACTGTGCGGCCGTGGAGGGCAAGGCAACTTATGGTCATTTTTTAAAAATAGAAATAACACATATATTCTACACAGTGAAAATTACAGAAGTTATTGGATTACTCATGTATATTAGCTTGTTTATGAAAGTCTTGTGAATAAACCTTTTTCCATAAGTGCAGCTTTGCAAAGTAAAAATGAATAATGAAATCTGAGTGAGATTTCTCAAAATGACAGGAACATTTTCCCTTCTTGATATTTCCTAAAATACATGAGCTGATAATATATTAATTTGTGGGACTAAGCCTCAAAAATAGTCAGATGATGAGCCTAGAGAGCTTTACATTCATATTTCAGCTTATTAATAAATGTTGGGGCCTGGGAATTTGTAGGCTGTTATGACTGAAGCCTACCACCATTTTGGCTTCAACATTTTGCTAAAGATACATTATTATTAACATCAGTGATGACAGGTCCAGAGTTTAACCAAACAATGTCGTCCTGAAGTTAAACATTTTTCTTTCAGAACTATATGAGTGTTTTGCATGTTTGAGGAACTACAAATCATGTAAACTTTACATTTTGAAAGGTACAATTTTTAAAGTTGTACAGCTTTTTTATACGGTCTCAAGTCTCCCTTGGTTTTCATTCATTTTTTTATTTTAATTATCATTGTCAACAAATCCCACAAAAGGACCAAAACCAACAATGAAAGTTTATCCATTAATGTTTGTTGACTTCTCTACCATGTCTGTGGCCTCCATTGGTTCCAACTGGAGACAAAAGAATCCTCAATAATGGGTCACGTGTTTATACATTCATCCAAAATTAAATAAAAGAACTCAGTTATTTCATAAAACATCTTGCCACTGTAGTAAGTCATTCAGTGCAGCGGTGGTGCTCACTGATGTGTTTTCAATGACGGTGTAGTTTTATTAGAGGAATAGGAAATATAAAGCTTTGAAGAACTTGATACTTGATCTTACATTAAAGCTACAGTCAATAACTATAATACAAACCATTTTTTGTCATATTTGCTCAAACAGTCACTATATACTGACAGTAGCACACAAGACAGATAATCCTCTGCCTCCTTTTAGTGCTCTTAATGGCTTTTGCAAGATTCCACCGTGCCCGAAGAAAAACAACCAATCAGAGCTGAGGAGTCTGTCAATCGACTCGTTAAGTTCATAAACTACGGCCAAATTAGGCTCATCAAATATGACTTAAGATTCTGTTTCTGTGTTGTCTTTTTCTGGCCTCAAATGTTTTTGGAAGATGATTGTAGTAAACTGTTCAGCTGTAAAATAGGAACATTTGTGACCAACAGTCGAGGCAAAACGAAGCTCCGCCCACCGACCTGAGCAAACATTTTACAGCTAAACATGTCCCTCTATTCTGACATGTTCTACTGTCAGGATAGAGGGACATGTTTAAGCAAATATGGCAAAAATAACTTAACTTGATATTTATTGTAGTAATTTTACACAACACAAGTAAGTCTCCTAATTCATTTTTTTGATGGTACAGAAATGATGGGAAATGTTAGGAAAAAAGACATGTCTCAAACACAACAGTATGGTTTGCTAATGAGCAACAATGCAGATGTAGTGAATGAGTTAAAACACTGGTAAAAGACCAACTTTGTCTTTTTATTGACATTTTTTTACAGTGGATAAAATCTTTTCATTTTCTGTGAAATCTTTTGAGACGTTTAAGAAAAGTCCCCCCCCCCCCATGCAGGCGAGGTGAGGAGTGCGTACAGAGGTTGAGCTGCTTTCCTTCACTCAGTATGTGTGTGTGTGTGTGTGTGTGGTGGGTCCCGTTGCTAAATTTAAATTGAACCTAATTACTGGATTTGTTTTCTGTCAAGGTTTCCCCCTCACTGTTTCCATAAACATTGACACCTACAGAACTCGCTTTATAATTGGGCCACAATTCTGCTGCTTGTTGACCGCAAAACTTTTTACGCTATCGCTCGTCCGCAGCTATCGCGAGCCACGTGAACTTTCATTCAAAGCCAGCATGCCACTTTCTTTTAAAAGGAAATTAGAGACATTGGTAGACAGAGCTGGTGGTGCTAGGAGGGAAATGGAAAGAGAGGAAAAAGAAGAGAACGATAGGGAGGGTGGAAACGCTGTGTGGCGGAGCAGCCTTGGGCAAGGTTAGCAGAAAGGCACCCATCTGGCAGTGGGAAGTTTGACTGGCACATAGTTAAACAGTGATGCAGTTTGACAAATTTCAAACAGAGCTTATGAAAAAGATAACATAAACACAATAGTCGGTCCAGGGCTCGGCATCCACCTGTGTGTCACCCCGGAGTGTGAGCTAAAGGCCACCGCTAATGAGCAGAGCTGCGCTGCGTGCTCGGATTAAGGTCTCTGTAAAGTAAATCACTGTCAGATAGAGGCACGGTGTTTACAGCGCACCATTAATATTTTGATCGGTATGTTTAAGAGAGCCAGCTCCTTAATGCACACTGTCCAGGGGCTTTTAATGGGATGCACTGGCATATCTGCCTCTGCCCCCCCAGAGTGTGTTAACAGGTCATGAATCTTTTGCCAATTTAGGCGCCATACTGTTAGACAGGTTTTTTTTTCTTTCCTTCTTCGTTGAGACATGAGTCCGTGTATGGCTCGGGGAGATATTCTTGGCGGCTGCAGTGGTATTTGGTCAATCTTTGGGGGGGGGGGGGGGGGTTGGTGGAACGGGGGATATTGATTGTATACCCATCTTTGATATGACTAGCAAAGTAACACTTGTATAATGTGTCATTGTAGCCTGGGTGGCCTTGGAACAAGACCTTTTTTACATGTGAAGTGTCATGGCGAAAGTTTTGAAATGTGGTTTGGCAGCAACAACCTTCAACCTTCATTTATTTATTTTCTGCAGTAAAAATATTACGCTTCTGCAGTCACCCTAGAAGTACTACATTAAAGAGCAGTTAGCATTATCACGTCAGGAACGTTTTTGTAAACCTCACAATTTGCCCGGTCTTTGTGTGTCTATTAAACATGTTTATGTAGCAATTAAAAGCTATTGATCATCAATAGTGAGACCAATGTAAGCTTCTGTTCAGCAACAAAATGAATCCAAATTACCAAACAACCTAGGCCTATGAAAGAAAATGCACTATGCAGGGTTCATACACATTTTGACCAATGGATTTCCATGACTTTTCCATGACTTTAAACCAAATTTCCATGACCAAACATTTTGTGAAATCTCGGTGTATACAAGAAAAAGTGAGAAAATGTAGTATTTAAACTAACAATGAGAATTCCAAAGCATACAGTATACCTTAAATGACAGAAACGAATGAGAGACAATACTTTGATTAAAAGAATAAACATTTACAAATATACTCTGATTGACAGGCATTCATAACACTGACACATCAATAAGAGCTTTAGTTTGTAGTAGCATCCAGCTAGTGCACATATTGCTTTCCCTTTTGGAGTGCAAATTTTTCATTGAACCCTGTTACTGTATGGCTTAATATTAATGGACTGTTACTGTAAAGCTGTTAGAATTGTGGCCTATCTTCTATTTGCAATTAATATGCATTCAATCCAGTTCAATTATTTAAATGAAAATGATAATCTACTCTGGCTAAGGTACCTTATCAAGAGTAAAATAATAGCTGTGCTCTATACACTCCTCTGCATTAGCAACCTGCTGAAATGAAGGTACAGGCACCTTAACACCTCATTACTTCAGGGTTCTTGAGAGCAACGTGGGACTGTTGGGACTGTTAGTACACTGGCTGTGGTCATTACAGTGAACAGTGTGAACAGTGTGATGAGAGGACATGTGAGCTTGTTGCTGTCGTTTATCTCATTGGAGCAGAGGCTGCATATAGCATACCCTGCCTTATCAATGTATTTAAAACACTGTGACAGCAGGAAGCTGTACTGCTCTCCCTTCACGTCTGTTGAGACCTCCACCTTTATCCAGGCCCAGCTCATTCACATCTCAGCCCTGCGTCAAGCTGCGCTACACAAACAGCCTCCTCTCTCTGAAGCTCTTTGACCTCATCATCTCATCAGTATCTGGGCCTCATCATCGTGGTAATGAAAGTTATTCTAACCACGAAATCATCCTCATTCTACTTTGAGTTAAAACAAACAACCTGCAACCAGATGCGCCGGTGTATCGGTTTAACGTTAATGAGTGACCGCGTGAACTGAACCGGAACACGGAGGGGCTGCATGTTTCATCACGTTACGTTTTTTCCTTCTAAATCGCGATAATGACGAACGTTAACAGTCGACAAAGTTCCGCATGCAGTGGACGTTATCTTAACCCAGCAAGTCTGAACGGTAACGGAACATAACGTAACTTAAACTTTAACGGAGGGAAATGAAGACGCTGTACACATCTGAACGCTGATTGGCCAAGACTCGACACGTCAAAGATGTTCTATTGCGAAGATCACGACATCACATTTTCTCCTCGTTTCACTCCAATCTGAGAAACGCTGGCTGGCAACTCAGCGTAAATGAACGACATGAAAATATGAATATAACACATTTCCATGACTTTTCCAAAACTTTTGGGATTATATTTTTTTCAAGCACCTTTCCAGGCCTGGAAATAACCATTTTAAAATGCCATGACTTTTCCAGGTTTTCCATGACCGTACGACTATGACTATGATTCGTAGATAAGCCAGTTAATTGTTTCTAATTAAATCGTGAGCCAAGACATGTGATGCAGTATAAAGAAAGTCCACATGGGGAGGAGGTCAGAGGTGGTGGGTGGATCTGAGAAACACCGGACTTTCATCCAGTAGACCAGTGTGTGTGGCCCATGTGAAACCATAAGGCATTGTTGACTTATTTGGCACGTAACTCCCGTAGTTAATTAACACCACTTCCATAGTTATTTGAACCCTAACAGTGACTTATTTATCACGAAACATATGTACGTGACAAATTTAGACTAGTATTTATTTAAACTCAACATTGACCTTTTGTGTCACGTCATTTAATAGTTATTTAAACCAAAACGTTGATTAACTTGTAACTTCAGTACTTCCGTAGTCGTTTTAACCCAAACCAAAATACCTGAAACCAAAACTGATACATGAAACCGTCTACTCTAACAGAGCCAGAAATGCTTTAACCAGAGGTATGAATGAACAATTCCAGATAATTAAAACTTGGGCTTAAGCTTTTGCAGCTTTGTCCATCATTTCTATCAGTTACAATAACATTGTACTTAGCAGGTTGATTGCTGAGATCTGGAAACATGTTGACATTGCTACAGCAAAGTCTGAAGGGCCTACAGATATAAGCAATGACACAATCATAGAGGCCAATAGTTAAGCTTGAAAGTCGCTAATAATTCCTATTTATACAGGAAAAATGTGTGCATGTACAATGGCCAGTGTGCTATATCACAGTTGAACTAGGATGTCGATATGTAAATGGCGACCTTTATAATGTTATCATATGATCTGATGCCACTATCAACATGGAAATTTCCAAACGAAAAACAACTTAGGACGCTACGGTTAAAGTTTGGTTAGATTTAGGCACAAAAACAACTTTGTGCCTAAATAAAGATAATTTGGGTTAGAATAAGTACTTTGTTTGGTTTACAAGACCTGTGTTGTCAGGTTACAATAATAGCCCTTTGGTGAAGCTTAGGATCGTGGTCTTGGTTAAAAGAGTCGATGCTGACTGTATGAAAATGGCAGCCCGTTGTCATTCCCAGGGCTTCAAATACTTTCTTGCGGCTTCTCTGATCCCAACGCACATTGCACCTTTTAGTGTCTGTATGAGACACACCGGGCTTTCGAGTAAGAGCAGGAGGACGGGCTGGATGGATGGGTCAAACAAACACTTTGTTGGTTTGCACACCAACAAACGCTGTTGGTGTGCAAACAAAAGTCACTAACTTATTTCAAGCTACGCAAGCCTGTTACGTAAAGTACTTAACTTGCGCCTCATCAAGTTAATGATGCACCTCATAGCCTACGTAACTATCCTATGCAATAAAATACTTATTTTAACCCAAACCTAGGCAGGGGGTCCTTATCAAGTGTCTCTATGTGACGAGTCAACTGGTTGGAAACGGGAAATGAACAGCGGTGTCCTGTGTTAAACTGTTGACCCAGCCATCCACCTCTCCTTCCTCCCTATGTGGACTTTGTGGCTCTAATGAGGTCACCTAACTCCCTCCTCTGCTCCTGTCGAAATCACGCGGCCACTAGAGGGCGCTGTCACTGTATCGTAAACACATGTTATTGTATATATGCTGATGCTGTCGCTCGTGGTAGGAGGACGGCCTCACTGAATTAGATAGACTGAGGAATAGATCATACAGTTTGAGCAGATAGGAGGATGGATAAGGGATTAGGTCCTCCATCGTCGTCCAAGTCATGTCCAACATGTTTTCCATGCACATCTTTTACATCCATGTTAAGGAATCCTTTCCACATATCTTGCCACTAGTCACGGCTATACAACTGCGATTATAACTGTCACCTCTTGTTACCGTCTCCAAGGCCATCATAGAATTACTTACAGTCCCTGTGCCAGGAGTTTCTGATTGTTTTCACTGAAATCCACATATGGCCCATGAGGAAACCTCTCCAGTGATTCCAGAGCCATGTGAGGCACATCTGGGAGATTACTACGGCCGCGTCTTCCAGTCGACAAACACCGAAGGTCTTCTGCTATTTTAATTCACGCTGAATATTCCAACAGCCCGCAATCAATCCAAATGAGAGAGGATTGGACACGCCACAGAAGGTTGTAAAATGAAAAGCAATTGCCGGAAATTGTGGAGTATAATTGTGTTGTGCATGTCTTGTTCAAATAACTATCCAGACAACATGGATTCGGAAACTGCAGCGACGCACACTTTTTAACCCTCTGCAACCCACGGGGTCGCCGGAGATCCCGGCCGACATTACTGTCTGGAAAGCTGAGACTCTTGTGGACTCATTGAGCCCAATTGTATTCATTTGTGATGATGTTAGTCCCCATAGTAGCCATTTCACATAGGGAGACCATTTTTGGAAACTTGACGTCACTGTATAAAATGACCTGTTGTGACCTCAAGGATAATCACAGCGTCATGAAACTCCATGTAAACCACAAACTAAAAAACCTGGGAGAAGAAGGACAAAAATGCATCCATGTTGGTCTTAAAGAGTTAAAGATGTCACTTGTAGGACTAGTGTTTGTGAAATATTGTAACCCTACGGCTGAAACAATACCCTGAACAAAACGTCATCGTGGATTTTTGACATAGCCGTGCCGATTTTCTGCTTCATGCTTTCATCTTTGATCTTTGTTAAATGGATTTAGAATTACTGATAATTGCAATAATATGATGCAGCTGCAGTCAAGCTGTCATAATTTCATAAACGGTGAAAACATTCCTTGTACTTGTTTGTAATTGGTCTAACGGGAATCATTTGTCCATTCATACACATTTTTTTCAACAATGTATTAATTCACTGTTCAAACAAAAAAGGGAAAAATACAATGTTCAAAGAGCAATGTATAATGTAACAAACAATCTTTCACTGCACTTTCCTATAAAGTTAAAAGACATTTGGATAAAAATGGCAACAAAAAAAAACAAGGGCAGGATTTACACTTGGGTTGGGGACTTTTCAAAATTCAGTTTTTGGGCCGGGCTGTGTCTAATCTATGTAGTGCACTAAATTTACTGTCTGGTAGTGGCACAAATGAATGGTTAGTAAGTGTCAATTCACTTCTTATTATAGATTAAACAATGTTTACTTGTATAGACGTCTATGGGAAAATGACTCTACTTCTCACTTGATTTATTGTGTCTATTGTTTGTGGTCTCAATCTCTAGTTTCAGGTCTTGTTGACTCAAACAAGATTCCAAACTGAAGCAGTTGTTGATGACTTCTGGCCCTCACCGAACGGTTAAGAGGAGTGAGGAGTCAGCAGTCAATGACTGAGTATAAAACAGTCAATAAAATATGTCTTTCAAAAAGTGTGAATCACTGCAACCACGAGAGGTCTTTGAGCATACAGTCATAAATCAGACGGAAAATATTAGGCTGATGGGTCCAGTAGTATGCGAGATTAGCTGTGGACAGACGGACAGATACACACATGAGTGAACACATAATCTCCTCCCAGGCGGAGATACGGTAATAATTCCTCGGTGCACTCTCTGTGCGTGCACACCTACAGTACAATAAGTCAGAGTGGAGCCAGGAAGTCATTCTTTAACCTGTGACGGGTGTTTACAGTTTAAGTAATAATCTTACCACTTGCCTTTGTTTTCCCTTCAAAACAAGTTTGTCTAACCTGATGGTTTGTCTCAAACAATACAAAAATATAAGTCATGTTGTCATAATCCAGAGGAGTTGAACATTTAAAGCTTCGAGCTTCTCAAATGTGATGGATATTCTCCACCTTTTATCATTGTACATTTCTGGACAAAAACAAGCAATTGATGATTTTATATTTATTGAACATTCAAAGAAGAGTCACTTATCACTTACAGCCCTAACCCAAACTCAAACTGCTTTAATATTCATAATGTCAGAGCCTTTTGGAACCGTGACTGATTCTTGAACTAGAAAACAACCCTTCAGAGGATCAAGTGGTGCTTTAAAGCAGCTTCTCTGAAGACCCTCTGCTGATTCCCCTGTTAGTACAGAGCACGCCGACCTCCACTACCAATACTTCGCATAATAACTTCAGACAATAACCTCTGAACTAAACATGTTCTGTTTAGCTTCAGGAGTCACCTGGTGAGTCATGCTACATGATACGAATCAGCAGTCAGTAGCTCTAAAGGCTCTAATGTTTTCTCATGGTGTTTCTCTGGTGTTCGAACTAAGTTTCCGCTCCTTGAGTTTCATCTGTTTTCATAATCTTTATCACTTAAGGCCCAGTGCCTTTGCGCGGCCCCTGCCCAGCTGCTTTCCCCCCTCTAGCCAGGGCAGAAATGCTTAAGGCTATCAGCCACATCTAAATAAGAAGATAAATACGAACACGGAACACATCCGCAGTGAGTCATGGAGGGCTTTAATGAGGAATGAAGCTGTTTCCACACAGTCGTGCGGCGATAAGAAGTCCGTAGTGAAGGATCTGTCCAAACAGCTCTTTTGGAAGCGATGTGAAGAGGGCGTGACAAACTGTCACGACTTTGTATTTTGTTTAAGTGTTGGGAAGAAGCCTCAGTGTTTTAGGGAGATATGTATAAGAGGTCAACCCGGTCGATTGTTGGCTTTGTCGGTTTCAGCAAAGCACGTTTAATGTCGACGTTTCTGAATGAAACTAAAACTTGTTTCATAAATAAGTTTCATATCTGCCTCGTATCACGCTTGCAGTAATATGTGGTCAACGTTGTGAAATTGGTTAGGTTAAGGCAAAACCTCATGGTTTGTGTTCAAATATGGTTGCAACGGTATATCGGTATACCACAGTATACCACAGTATTCCAATTCTCATACCCGGCATTGATAAAGAAAACAACACAAGTGAGTTTGTGTGAGTTTAAGGTGCAGGCGGGAGCTGCCCACCTGCAGTACATGTTGAGTGCTAATAATCATAGAATGTTATTTTAAAAGCTCACAGCTGATGTTATTTTTCAATTTGTAGGTCATTTCACATGCTATAGTGCTGATAACATGTAAAGCAGTGATTCTCAACTGGTGGGTCGCGACCCAAAAGTGGGTCGCAGACCCGTTTTCAGTGGATCGGCGGGCCGAAAAAAAAAAAAAAGTTGCGATTTTATTTTGAAGGGCATTTTTTATGCAGCGGAATTATTCCAGCATTTACGGCACTTGTTCAGCGGTGCAGGAAAAACACCGACCAATGCGTTGTGAATCACGTCAGGTGATGCAGCTCAGCCAATCAAATATGGGCATTCTGACAAGTTTCCTGACTTGAGTGAGACGTACACACACCGTGGGTACTTCTTAAGTCTCTTAATTGCATCCCCGTTTCCCTCACTTGCGTCCTTTCCTTGCGTCTTAGTCCATCCAAGGGATGCATGGAGGAAACCATGCGAGGAGCGAGGAAACGACAATTAAGAGACTTGAGAAGTATCCCGTGACACACGGGGAGAGACGAGGATATAGACAGCAGAGCAGGACTGTTGTAGTGAGAGTTGTGAAACTCAAATCATAGGACGATTACCAAAAGAGAAAAATGTCCAGAGAGACCAGAGTCATTAGACTCTGACTGGACAGAGTCATAAAAGTGAATTCCAACACTAATTTCTCTTTTTAGAAGATGAAAAAAATATTATATTGTGGCTTTTTCACTTCATCCTGAATGAACTGAATTTAAAGCTGCAGATCATAATTTTTCTAAGCAATTTATTTTTGAATCCAGCTGTTATTTTACTTGAAATGAGAAGAACATTTATTTATGTATTATTTATAATCCATCCAGTTAAATTTGAAAAATTAGAATAATATTTGTTTAAATATAATTGATGTGTACTTTCTTTATTTGATTTGGCAGTTGTTTACCACACAGAGACGTTACTACTACTAGACTTCTTGAATATAGATATACCCAAATTATATATATATATATGTATAATTTGGGTCGTGGGTCGCGGCTTGTCATTAAGGGGTGATGGTGGGTCCCGCAGCCAGACCAGTTGAGAACCACTGATGTAAAGCATGCTTCAGTTATATAACATGTTATAGTTGCATGCCAATATTTATCAGGTTTAAAATTCTGTTTATTATAATTGTGTTCTCAATCCTTTAAGGATCATTGTAGCTGATAATAATAATACAAATAATGATAATGATAGTAATAGTTTAATACAGTGAAATCGTTCATCAGAGATGGTTATGGTTCTGTGAAAATCTCATACCGTTAGAACCCTAGTGAAAATAATAACGTAACGTAACAACGTACCGTAAACAAACTGCCCAACGGTTACTTCTGGTTTTACATGGGACAAGAACAGCTGTCTCCTGGGTGAAAGTCCTGTGTTTGTCGCCCTTTGTGGACTTTCCTGCTGGTAATACTCGTTATTAATCTGTGGCAACTGTGGCTCAGTGGTAGCGCGGGTCGTCTTTCAATCAATCCCTGGCTCTGCTCGTCCATGTCCTCGGGCAAGACACTACGCTGTTTCTGCGGTGTATGAATGGGTATGTATGGTTAGATAGTCCTTAAGGGGCAGGTGGCACCTTGCATGGTAGCCCAGGTAGTATGAATGGGTGACTGAACATGAAATTAAAGCGCTTTGAGTTCCATTTACCATTTTAACCATGTAACTCTCAGTAACTGTCGCTCATTTTACTGCATCACTTTCTCTGACTGAAAGCAAAACTTCCACATTGAACTTCTCCCAAAAAAAGAAACAATGTGCACGGCTAATTACTACAAAAGTTAAGCGACAATATATATTTCTGGGGCTGGAGAAGTAAAAGATTTGGTTGCGTTCTGAAGAGTAAACTAAAGAGGAATCTTTCACTAAAGCGAATGAACGACTGGATAAATCCTTTAGCTATGCACCACGGGTAACATGAGTCTTGAAGTTGTTACCAACGATAGATGGCCGCCTTGTCATGTCTTACTTTTGAAAAGCCAGAGAAAGTGGGATTGCCTTTCAAGTTGGATTTTGAAAGGGAAAGGGGGTTTTGTGCTGTAATTGCTATATAATGAGGGTATTCACTGACCTCCTGCCACATCTTGGCCATGTTTTTATTATTTACTCGTCCAACGAAAGGCAACGACTCCGCTAAACAGATGGAAAAAACATGTCTCTCCAGCTCCTGCAGGAATTTGATTTCTCCCCAACAGCTGTCTTGCTTTATACAAGCATGAAGTCAGGGAATCGCCCATCTCAAATCAATCACGCCGGCTGACATTTCCTGCAAACTGTGCTCGCGGAGGGGCTGAGGGGGGAGCATCGGGACACTGGAGGAAACCGACGGGCTGATGTGCTCTTGTTTATGTCCTCTAATGCCTTCTCCCATTAGCTGCGAGACGGAGAGCCACAGGAAATCACCTGACACCTGCAGGAGGAAACTTTACTTTTACACAATCTCCATTAGGTCTTGAAATGAGTCTGAGTGCATAGTGATGATGATGGACCAGTTCGCTACTATGAAAATTCACATTTCTTTTTGTTGACAGTAATAGGCAGCAACACCATTAGTGGGTAAATCCCATGATATTTTCATGTATAAAAACGTTTTTTAACTACTTACTGCTAAACTGTTACAACCCAGATTAAAAGAAACCATCTCAATCGTCAATTTAGAGATTTTGGGCTATTTGCTTTCATGTTTTCTTTCAGATTTGTGAAAAGAAAACATCCAAAATACACATGTAGGTGTTTATATTATCAATTTGTTTATTTGCGTCTGTAGATTTCTTCTAAATTCACCAAAGGTTACCATTAGATAATGCTTTGTTTGGATATACAACCATTAAATGTAGGAAAACTTAATTTGTAATACAAATAATAATCCTACAAATGTCAGTAATCAACTGGTGAAGTTTCATGGTGATATCTCTTAGTTAACATGTTTAACCCTGTTCACCTGGAGTGTCTTCAAAATGATATATAATGTAATTGTATACATGTCGCCTAAATGAGTTGTTTCTCAGACTGATCCAGAAATCTCCACTTCTTACATACACCAAACTTTACACTTTCATTCCTCTCTATTATGAAGGTTTTTACAAAGGGGTTTGTTCATATATTATTCATAGCCTGATTTATAAACCATTTTATTACTAAAAACATTTGCCTGTTGACAGTGTTTTGTGATTTATGGAGTGATAGAAAGAAATGTTCTCTATATAAATATTTGTCTCTTACGTGTCAACAAAATGAAACACATTTTTTAACCTGTCTTTATCCAACGATCAGATTTCTGTTCTGGAAATGCATATTTGCACATATTTGATAAAGTGATGGCTCAATTTGCATATTTAAACATCAAAGTTCAGAATAAAATGGTGGTATCTATTAGTTAAATGTTACAGCCTACCCACCTCGTCTTCCCTTAAAACAAACTAAGAAAATTCAGACAGTGCTGTCTCTTGAAATGAGAATCTCGAAAGACTTGAGATTGTTGAATATAACATTTCACTTCAAAATGTTCTTGTAAGAAGTTGATTTGTATTGCTTACAAGTGAAAATGATTTTGGGACACAATCATTTTAAAAATGGTCTTTGTTGGATTTTCTTGGGGAAAAATCTATCCAAGTTGTCAAGGAAGCAATGTGCAACGTGGAGGTAACCCTGGTTATGATTGTGAGCTGAAACTTCTGACTAGGGAAAAAAGAAGAACAGCCCCTTAATGACATTATATTAAATATGGTATCGAATTTCAAATGATTCTGATGTCTGATTGTAATAAAAATAAAAGAAACCTCTA
Source organism: Anarhichas minor (assembly GCF_050575085.1). NCBI lineage: Eukaryota > Metazoa > Chordata > Actinopteri > Perciformes > Anarhichadidae > Anarhichas > Anarhichas minor. The sequence goes on along the minus strand of NW_027466469.1, from coordinate 5,686,193 downwards.
AGCGTCATCTCAGCGTTCCCTTGTCTGATCCAGTGTCTTCTGGTACCACCACCTGTGGGGTCCAGGGTCTCCTGATCTTGTGCTGACCTCAGGGGAGCAGCAGCTCCACTGTGATGACATGAGGCTGATGGCCGTGTTGGATGTGCTTGTGTTTGCCATGCAAGCACCATTCCTGCATTTCCATCAGAAGCAGATTGAACAATGCTGTCACAGTGCAGTAGAGTTTTCTTGTAAACCAACCAAAGTTATATTTGCATTCAGTGTTGCTCTCCAAAACTCATTGTGTGCATCTAAGAGGTCCAGCGAAACGTGTTGAATGAATTTGCGGCCATTGTATTGGGGAAGCAGTGGAAATCTCCGCTCGGCTAAATACCTCCAAAGGTAAGGAAGACAATATGTTTGTCTGTCATTTTGTGGTGAACAGACCCTTTAAAGGTCATCATTAGAAAATAAAAGAAAGAATACAATGTCATAATACTGAGTACAATGCGAGACAGAGAGGTGATTTATGGGAAATGTAGTGCAGTGAAGAGTCTGCTGAACGCCAAATATATGTAAAAAGCATGACTAATGGATCAATATAGTTACCATGATGATCATAATAATGATAATATTAGTGTTCATATTATATTTCAGCCAAACTTTGCATGTCTGAGAATAGGTCTTATACCCAGGGGGTGTATTTTTTGGAGGAAAGAAACATAAACAAATTATATAAATGATATATATATATATATATATATATATATATATATATATATATGGCAGCTAGAATGTTCATTCGGGTCCTTCTGAATTATAAAACGTGACTCTGAAGTCTGAGTACACATAGAAAATAGTATTTATTTGAACTGCAGCCCTGGGTGAGTGCCCACTCGCTGGCACAAGTTGTCGCAGAGAGTGAAACAGTGAGGGCTTTTATTCCCCGTCGCCTCAAACTGCAAATGTTGCTCCGCGGTTCACTTCATGCCCCCCTCAGAGTGCTGAGAGTTCAGCCCCGTAATGAATGGGAGTCACACTGAGCTATTTATAAAGCGCCGTCTGTGAACGCGTCATGGGTTAATGTGGCTGCAGCTGATTACCGGGATAATTGATTATCACGCAAAATGGAGAATTACTCTGGAAATGAATCATTAAATGATTTTTAGTTACAGTGCATATTTACATCACGACTGTTGAATCGGTCATGTTACTAAGAGAAGTGTTGCTAAATGATACCTGACTTATGAAGAACCTAATTGGTTGGCAGCTTGAAACTTTCAGCTTTCTTTAGTTCAAAAATATACCTTTTCACTTAACTTTTGTGTGATTTAGCCACGCACACTGTTTTTCATTTTTACCGGTATTGCAGCACAGTCGCCAGAAATGTTAACCTCGTATCACGCTGGCAGAAACAAACATGCCACGTGGTTCTGGTTCACTTTGTGAAACAGTTGGTTAGGTTTAGGCAAAAAAATTGATGAAACATGAAAGTTGATTGAAGTTAGTGAAACATACCACATAACAACCCTAACAACGTAACTACCATAAATAAACATCAATCAACGTAAACGATAACAAACGTAAAGTTAACATTATTATAACACTTAACTTTCATACCAGCTAACGATCAATAACGGCGTCACAACTTTGTCACCTGCTCTGCGTTGTCGCTCATTTTTCTACGTCGCTTGCTCTGTCCGAATGCAAAAACAGCAACATTTAACGTATCCGTAGTTTGCAGAAAGGTACAATGGCAACATTTTTTCCTGGCGACTGGGCTGTGAGATATCTGTTTCTGAGTTTCATATTGGCCAACAAACTAAAATCTATACAGCAACACATGCAGGGCCTTAAGTTCAGGTAAAAATGCAGGACCCACCTTATGGCGTCTATCAGGGGCGTTTCTAAGATTGAAAGACAGGGGGGGCTTAGCCCCATGGGGAGTGGCATGTTTGCGCGCTATGTGTGCGGCAATTTTTTTTGGGGCCCATTTGGGGCCGTGGATATCCATTGTTTCAGACAGTTCATAGATTGGTTCAATCAGAAAGAGTGTGATTTTGCTCTGTAGTTTTGCTTGCATTCAGTATATGATAACACAAGAGACAGAATTTCAGCGTCATCGTGAAATTTGACAACACAAATATGAGCTTTTCTCAAATGAAGAGAGAGAAATAATTTTCCTGCTTGTAAAGGAAAGACGGATAAACTAGCTCCCAAATCCTAATTCTTAAAGGGACCGCACACAATGGATGGAGAATGGACCTGACAGTGTCAACTTTATATCGTTAAGTATGATGATAGGCTGTTGGATTGCAATTTGAAGGGGGAGAAAACATACAAACCAGAACGCACACACATATGTAGCATGTTAGAGTTATAAATAACTTGTCCATGTGAGAAACAATAGTTTAATTTAATGGCATCACCAAATTTTTTTTTTTTTAATTTATTATTATTTTTTTTTAAATTTTTATTAAACGTAACGACGCCCCTGGCGTCTATCATTTATTTTGGCAGCAGAACAAGTAAATATCACAATACGGACCGACTATCACCTTATAAAGTTGCTGTGGACAACAGTTGTGCTTGTGTCCACCTGATGAATGCAATATTATCTTCTCTTTCGCCACCCATTTTGAATGTTATCAGGCGATTGAATGGTATCGGTAGTTATCACTGCTACGCTAATGCTTCAAACAGTCCAAACTGCATCACGTTGAGTGAAAGTGAAACTGTGAATTGAAACAAAACAACTTTAGGTTTGGGCAACGTGTACACTGACTACGGACACCACGGACTAGTAGTAGTCCTGTGTATACTGTCCTCTTTAAGGAAGCGTTCCACAAATGCTCTGTAGATCGCTACACTACCACTTGTTGCGTATAGTAGTTCCACGGACAGATCCAAACAGCTCCATGCGGTCACATCAAATTGGCGGAACTCGGACGTCCACACAGAGCCTACACATGCACCCTTTGATGACGAAATTTACTGTGCGCTAATCCTATCAGAAAGTATAACTTCAGCTTCAGGAAAAGACCCAATCACCGACCTCCTGGGTGAAAGTCCTGTGTTTGTTTAACCCAACCATTCGTATCAGTGATCTACCATGTGAAGAAATGATACCGGCCTTCTGAATCTTCTACCACTGTGGGTGTTTTAGCTCTGCTTTGGTCCCCACCAAGTCCTGACTCTTCAGAATAGAGAGAGCTGAGTAGAGCTGAGGTTCATAACTATGATTCTATTTAGTCATTGTTAATAGAAGAATATTGATTAGAGCAGCTTTAAGGCCCTCATCATGTCAGTTGATACTGTGCTCGCTAATTCTCAATAAACTAGCACCAACTTTAGCACCACAGAACAGATTCCATTCACCCAGTGGTGGAGGAAGTATTCATATCCTTTACTTAAGTAAAAGTACTAATAACACACTGTAAAAATATTCTGTTACAATCAAAAGCTTTGCACTGAAAATGTTAAAATATGTAAGTATAATCAGGAAAATGCACTTAAATGTATGAAAAGTAAATGTACTCCATGTGGCTGTTATATTGATATTACCGTGTATTACAGGACTGCAACTAAGTATTATTGACATTAGGGAGTAATATGTTGAGTATTTTCTCCATTGATGTTTTAGTTTGTAAAAATTCTGAAAACAGTGTAATGGGAATAATGAATAAAATAAAATATAAACAAGTAAAATGTTTAAGCTACTATCAAAACAGTTTCCAATTAATTTTCAGTCAGTCCGCTAAATGTTTGATCGACTAATTATTTCATACTGTTGGGTAGTTTAATTTATAAAAAATATCATATTATATAACTTATTTGCATGTTTTATAGGCAAAGTAAAAGTAAAAAGTGCAATATTTCCTTCTGAAGGGTTGTGGAGTAGAAGTAGAAACCACAAAAAAAAAACCAAGTCAAGTACAAATACCTCAAATTTGTACAAAAGTACTTACTTACATTCCAACACGGAATTCCCCTCAGGCAGAAATCTTGCAGCCAAATATCTTAATATATAAAACCCAAACTATCGACATGGCTACATGCCACTATGGAAGGTGAGAAAATGTCTTTTTAATCTTGAGATATTCTGGTGCCCTCAGAATAACACCGACTTAATAACACTGAACAATTGTTTCATATTCAGCCCATCGTGCCCCGACGTCACACCAGCAGTATCTGTAACACTGGTGGGCTTGGTAATGACACATGTGGCCTCTTCAGTCTTTCTCTGTGAATGGACGCAGACATTCTGGTATTCACGGTATTCTGAAATATTTTTCCCTTTTGCTCGTACTTCCTACGCCTAGTGAACGATAATAATAAATATAATAATAATAATAATAATTTAGAAAAGAGGCATGTTGGGTAAAAACAGAAGAGAGGAACGGCAGAGCCGATGTGGAGCCGGGGCCTGCACAGAGTTGGGTTTCAGTCTAATTGGGATCATACGGCCGCATGTGCAGTTTTGGCACATACGTTGGATTAATCAGGGGCTCTTTAATCGTGGAGAACCCCCACCAGACCCACCAGACCCCCAGCCTGGGCTCTGTCTAAGCGCGGACCTTTTGACTCCACAAACACCCGCTCTCGAAAAAATTGGGGTCAACCTCTCATTGCTTGCACCGGAGCGCCATTTCGTGCCACCACAAAAAAGCCCCCCCCCCCCCCCCTCTTTAATGAATAAATTGCTCCAAGTGAGTGTGGCTGTTGGGGAATCTGCGGATTCCTGGCGGCTGACTCTTCCCTCCTGATTGCAATTTATGTCGGAAGTCGTTTGCTGTGCCGACTCCAAAGCCCAGGAGGGAGGATGTGCACGTGGACAGAGCCTTCGTCCTCCAGCAGAGGCCTCCTCACACACTCAGGAGGACCACTTACTAATCGATAATAGTGAGAAATGCTTCTTTAAGAAATGTGCTCACGTTTCTGTTCCTCGTCACTGGGACTCTTTTTGCCAACCTCAGCTCTGAATGATGGGTCAACCCATCATTAGTCTGCATACCGATTAACCATTTGCTTGGATGATGATGATGAGGATGGTGTGTGTGTGTGTGTGTGTGTGTGTGTGTAGTGGGGACGTGCAGATGTCCATGTGGCTCTTTAGGTGCAACTGAGAACTGTACAAGACCACCGTACAAAAAAAGAAAAGAAAAAAGGAAGGTATTGCAGATGATTAGCAGGAATTTGAAGAATCTGGATTCCATGATTTTGCACACAGAGAATAGAAATACATATATAAAGTTCATTAAGCCTCAGAGGCATCGCCGCACTTCCACTGCTGCTGCTAATATAAATATAACAAGCTCATAATTTCAAGTGTTATTACATCTACGATAAATATTTTATATACATATATATATATATATATGTATATATATATATATGTATACTGTAACCAAGAATAACTTGCTTTTGTGTTGATGTGATAATGACACTGATAATAAGTGCTGAAAACTGCTGATAAGTGGAACGCGTGTGGATGCAGATGTTTAATTCAGGTCGTAAGTTCGTATTTTTAAAAAAGACACGTTTTCTTTTAAAGTGAATGATCTCTTGCTTTCTTCTTTCTGTTTGCAGCACTTTCATACGCGCCGACCCTCGCCACAGGATGACCTCCTTGATGACGACGCCTTCGCCTCAAGGTCACCATGCAGGGCCGCAGTGAAAGCTTGTGGACAGCAGCAGCAAAACGTGGAAACTGTGAAGTCCTAAAACGTTTAGGCCAATGTTCCCAGTGTTTGAGCTGCTTTTCACACCGCAACGCATTTAACAAGCTGCACAGTTGCATTGAGTTGTTTTCTGATGCAAAACTGAATGAGCTGTTTTCATGTCAGTCACAGATGTTTTTTTAAAATCACTTCAGCCATCAGTGTCTCTTGATTTTTTTTCATAATAAATAATTTTTCATAATAAATATAATTATTTTGTCTACAAATTAAGAGTGAAACATTTGCGTTATTGCTATTTTTTACAGGTTGATAAGTTTGAACGGTGCCCAAATACATCTGTGTCTACACCCTATGTCAGTGTGTATTAATGTATATGTGCATAATGCAAATGTGGATGATTTTAATAGTATTATTATGATTCAGTGGGTTCTATTTTCCATCTCATGTTATGCAAAATCTTATTTGGATTTGACCTTATTTTAATTTAAATCTTATTTCATCAAGTGTTTTTTTAATTTCCCATAACCATGCCTCTCTATCTGTTTTTAGGTTCATTTTAATCCTATCTTCTCTAATTCTAAAGCACTTTGTGCTGCATTTCTTGTACGCCAGGTGCTATACTAATACAGTTTATTGTTCCTATGACAATTATTATAATTAGTATTATTACAAGCTTAAGCACAGTAGCAGTAAACCAACCATGACTTGATGGAAGTTTTATTATAACAGTCATTTACTTCTTGGGTTTTTGACAATATGTCTTGATCAAACAGGTGTGTGTCGTTGTGAGACAGACTGGAGGGTGTTAACACTGTTCTCAATCAGTATACTGCCATAATAAGAGCCTGCATGTTGGAGCGCGTGTTCCGCTTCCACTTTAAATGAATATGAAACACTGTGTCGTCCTCCGCTCTGTTCATTCACCACCAATCGGCCGTTTTAATAGTAGAATAAAGAGCGCGAGACTATGGGCCCATTAAATGAAACGTGGTCGTGTGCTGCCGACCCGATGTGAGCTCACGTGACAGATCCACTTGTTTTCATTTTTCAGATGCACAGATGTTTGTTTTTGACGAAGCGAGCGCCAAATACATACTTCATGTTTCCTTTAATTAGAGAGCTGAGCAACCCACGTTTACTGTATGAATAAGCACTGAGTAAAATATTTATATTCACATGAAACGAGAAGTGAAACAAACCGTAACAACGCGCATTTAGGTTATTAAAGATAGTTAAGGCCTGTAACGGGTGGCTTTATTGATCTGATTTAAATAACTTTTTTTTAGAAGCATATTAATATGTTCTAGAAAACAAGAAAGTAGCATAGAAATATTACCTTACGTAAAAGAAATACAAGGAAAAACCGATATTATTTCAGGAAAGTAGCAGTTAATTAATTCGTGTTAATAAACAGCACGTGAGGAAATGTGTGTGTGTGTGTGTGTGTGATACTTTAAATTAAAGCTATTTGATCTTTTCAAACTGATTTTGGTGCTTTTGTCCATCTTGACGTGAAAACATTGTTATTTTTTTAAAGCACAGAAGTCATTATCAATTACCAATTGAAGGATTTAAAATGTAAATACTGGAATAAAGCACATGTGAGATATGACAAAGAGAAGCTCTGTGGTAGGATGAGGGTTCAAATAAAAAAAAAAGGTCTTCTCGACATCAAGGAATTATTAAAATCATGTTTTAAAAAAGCTGCGGGTCAAAGCCGACCTGCTGTTGCCGTTGATGCTAATAAATAGAGAGTTATTAAAGTTATTAAACCTGTGTCTGGTCTTTGAGAGCTGATGTGACGTTCAATGTTAATTCGTAAAAAACAATACAAAGTAAAATTAAAAATAAATCTGATCTCTGTGTAGTGTGACTCCTCTTGCTTTTAAAAGCGCAGCCAAGAACAACCAACAGCCCAGCCTAAGAAAATGTGTCCGTTGGCAAAAAAAAAAAGAAGTAAAGTAATAAAAATGGAGCTTTTCTCTGCTTTAGCACAAACACACAGCAGTAAGATGGATCATGTGAATACAACACTGGGCCTTTGAAGTAGAAAAATAAATTAAAGCAAAGCCAAAACTTTTAGAAGGGAATATGTTTTCTCCACCTGCAGCAGAAAATGTGTATTTTTCATCAGTGGGAAGAGTCAGCATCACTTCCTCTCTTTCACACAACACAATCATGAATCTGCATCGGAACAAGAAAGCCACTCAACCAGCAGCCAGAAACACTGAATAAACCTGGCTGTTAATATGAATGCGTGGGCAGCGATAATGCAACATGGAGATATGTAACCATATTAGGCCCTGAGCCGCGTGAACGCGACTGACTGATGAGCCTGTAAGCTATCATCATCATCATCATCACATCCACTTGTTCTCATGAGGCTGCCTCTTCTATAATAAACAGAGAACAGTATAATTGTGAAAATATATTTAATCACTAGACATAGCATAGTTACATAAAGGTAATGCAAAAACACGGATCTCCGTAGAATATAAAGGGGTAGACCTACTGCGAAGGTTTGAGCTCCCTCCTCAACAGCAGCAAATTCACCACGAGGGGAGGGCGTGGTAAAAAAACAACAACAACAACAACACGCGGCTGCTAGAGGATGTCGGCGCGTGTTAACAGTTCAGGCTATCCTGCAAAGGGGCCCGCGAGCCTTCTTTTGGAGCCTGCGCGAGACGGTCCAGCTAAAGAAGCACCGGCGCCCTCCTGCTCCATCCGGAAGAAGAAAACACAAAAATCACGCCGTGTCCCCGGATGCTCTGCACGTGTGTAGAGCCGGGAGTGTCCGTGCGTCGGGGGGGTCACTCCTCCTGAGCGTTCTCCGAGTGGGAGCTCGAGCCTTCGGACTGCCGGTCGGCGGCGGTTCGCTCCTGTTCGGAGAGCTGCTCGCTGCTGGGGATGGAGTTCTTCTTCGGGCGGCCTTTTGGCTTGGTGGGGGACTCCAGGCCTCCCCCCTGCAACACCTGTGGGTTGAACATGAGCAGAGAAATCTGTTGATGATGTACGTTCACATAAAGAAGAAGAAGAGTGACTCACACCAACACACACAACAAATACAGTTACAGACAGCCGCCCCCCCCCCTCAATTCCAAATTAAAGACATGACAAATGTCATTTGATCTCCTAAAAAGGTCCCAAACAGGCTTAAATCTCCACCACTGCGATGCATTCACTGAACTACGTTTCCCATCGACATCTGTTGAAATAACACAAAACAGACTACTCGCTGTTTTTGTGTTGTTGTTCAGGCTTAACCTCATATAACATGACCTCTACCGCATCAGCATCATCATCATCATCATCATCATATTCGTAATCATCATCACCATCATCACCACAATGAGGAATAACTTACAATTTTCTTCCATTTCATCCGTCTGTTCTGGTACCATGTTTTCACTTGCAGCTGACTGAGGCCCAGAGACTCAGCCAGGTCTATTCTGTGAGGAACACATACATCAATACGATCAATAACTCCACATCACATCATGCTGCTTGAGCTTTGTTTCTATTGTCTGTAGCCTATTATGGACAAATGATCAGTCGCTTCTAATAACTCAGCATAATAAATTATTTAACTGATCTTATGCTGATAGGGTTACCAATTGCTGCTTGCAAACAATTTCCCTTTGCGTTTTGATAAACCCCTAAATTATAACATTGCCTGTTTTTGTGAAAATGTTGGCAACATAGTTTGGTGGGTAGTTTTTTTGACTCCACGTGTTTGTACTTGATTACTTTTAGAGGAACACAATACAAGTATTTTAGCATTCCAAAGAAGACTTTGAAACATATTTGTATAGGGGAAGCGTTTACAAAAGGTAGGCCTACAAGTTAACGGTTAATAGGGAAAACAAATCAATTAATAATACACAAATTAGATAAAAAATAGCGACAGATATTTCAAGTCAAAATGTTGGCTATAAGGGCGGTAAAATCAACCCGTCTCGTAGACCCACCTATCGGGCGTAGACAGATATTTCTGCTTCTCGAAGCGCTTCTCCAGCCCCATGAGCTGCAGCTCGGTGAACACGGTGCGGCTCCGGCGGCCCTTCTTGCTCTTGCCGCCTCCGTCGGCCCCGTGCTCCAGCTTCCCGCGGAGGTGCAGGTCCAGCGGCAGGTGGTGAGACGCCGGGCCGCCGATATGCAGGCCCGACGCCGCGGACAGCAGCTGGGCGCCGAGCGGGGAGCCGAGCGAGCAGGACAGCGGGGACATGGGGAACTTGAGGAGGCTCGTCTGGTCGGCTTTTAGGACTGGAGGGACCGGGGGGGGGGGCAAGCACATACACGGAGAGGTTTGTTTTTAGTATAGCTCAAGTTACTGCTAGCTAGTTTAGGTTAGCTCCAGGACGCGGTTTGACCAGTCTGATAGGTGTGCGGTTGTCCCATAGGCGCCACACACATTTCTAACAGACTTCAGGTCAGACTTCAGGGCCGATTTATGATATATATGAATATGCAGTTAGGTTAAACTAGCAACAACTATGGGGCCTCATCTACTTGAATGCTCTGAAACGTTAGAATAAGACATGTTGTTATTTGTTTAGTATTGTGTTCTATTAAAAAACAGATATATGCATCTGTATTTTTAATCAGGCAGGAATCAGCTGGACACAAACTATAATTTCAGCTGTTTACATGTAGGCCTAGATCAATTTTAACATCAGTTCAAGTGGAAAAAGGCCTGGCACTGAACTTCACTATATGTTTAATGATGAAGTCAGTAAATAAATATGAACAAAATAAATCTAAAAGATACAAATATAAATGCAGATGTCTTATTATAACGCTTGGCCACATCATATTTTGAAAATATTTCTTTTTAAACAGGAATATCAGTAAATAATACAACATTTATAATAATTTTGTTCTTTTTATCCACTGATTATTCTGAAACCTGACCGAGAATCCACAATTGACTTATGCAACTTAAAAATATCTATCATATTTTATTTTAATATAATGTAATCTTGTTTGTAGCCGTTATGGTGTTTTGTTTCCCCAAGTACAAACAAAATGAGACGTTTCCTTTTCTTTTCAATAGACTTGAATTCGCCCCGGTTGTCTCCTTTAACTGACATATTTACTCCATAATGTCGGTTATATGTCACTCTTGCATAATTGATGCAAATCATTAGCTGCAACTCGATTCTAAGAAAACATTTTTTTTAAATCCTGCATGTGTCAAAAGTTTAATTATTTTCCCTCGAAAGACTCTTTTTTTAATCAGGAGCAAAATACGCACTTTAAAATTGTATATGCATGTAAAAATAATTCTAATTTTAAATCTATGTTATCCTTATTAATACTATATATTTAAAAATATTACATATATTATATTATTATCTATTATTATCTATTATCTTCAGTTCTCTCACATCGCCTCGTTCTACTCATTCATCCGCGCACAGCCGCCTCTTACCCAGCTGGTTATGGAAAGGCCGGGCGGACAAGAGAGCCTGCACCCCGAATTTAAGCAGCTCCCCGGCCGGAGCCGACGCTTTGTGCTCCGGGTGGTCGGTCAGGATCTCCTCTATCATGAAACTCCTGTAGCGGTGAGTCCTGTGGTCGTGCAGCGGAGCCTCCGGAGCATAGTAATGCGCCCCAATGTCCAAATGATGCTGCATAGTCTGGCCGTGCGCTCACCCCAAAACAGACACCGAGCGCGTGAACCGATTATTGCTCCCTGCAGTGGCCCAAACCAGCTGTCACATTCCCGCTGCAGAGCCTCTGTAGTCCGGGGATCGAGACGGCGGATCAAAGTTATCCTCCAGGTGGGGAGAAATATCAAGCACAGGCGGTGGGACGGCTTCTCGCGTCCCGTGTCGGCTTACTTCGGGCCGGGTTTGGTTCTTCTTGGAGAAGAAGTGTGGAACCAGGAGCGAACCTTTGACCGAAAACTCCCGAACCCGGCTGCGTTCATGCCCACTCCGCTGCTACTGCTGCTGTGTGTGTGTGTGTGTGTGTGTGTGTGCGTGTGTGTGTGCGCGGCGGAGGTCGGAGCTAATCATCAGCCGCTGAGCGCGTCACCTTGGCAGTGAGCGGAGGAATAAGGCTTTGGGTTTTATGGGTCTCGTCGCGGAGCTCCGCCTCCTCTCGGGGCTCGTCCGCTTGGAGCCAAAGTTACATGCAAAGCCGCACTTGTCCTGCATGGATTTATATGCAAAGGGAGGAAAATAAGGACGGACACTTGAAATGTCCTGCAGGTGACTTTGCGACTTATAAATCATTTTGACGATGGCAGGTTGTACAATAAGCGTAACATTTATTTTCTACAATTAACACTTGAACGCATGAAGGGCATTTAGAAATGGCAAGAAATGTAAGCCATACTTTGGTGTTTACTTTTTTACCATTTTACTTATTCCATAAAAAAATGTGAAAGTTCTTGGGTAGCTGATGAGAATTAATATAGAAGCAGCATTTTAGTGATTTAGAGGATATATCAGTGTTCCACTTCAGTCTGCAGGCGCCACTGAGGTAAAAGGAAAAGAAATTAATTCTAGAGGTTAAAAACAAAAAACACACCAGAGCACCTCTGAGATTATTTTTCCCCTTTGTGGTTATTTGCCTCAAAATATTGTGAAACGTCTCCCACAGCATATTTTTAGCATGCCTCAGGGCTGCTGTGAGAAGAGCTGAAAACCTCAGAGAACCATTGAATGCTTCACAGCTGGTGGTCTATTCAAATATGTTTTTTACATTTTAAATCTCATTTTGTTGAACATGTTGGAAACTAAACAACGCAACAATCAGATGTTCATCTCAAAAATGGTTTCCAATATAAGCAGCATAGAATAACATGTTGTCATGGAATGCACAACTGGGAAGGCCCATTGCAGTTGTAAGTGTGTAGAAGTACCTGCTAAATGATGCAGTATTGTTCTAGACCCCTTTAGGGACATGAGTAAAACTCTGGAGAACAGCGTTTCCTAAAAAAAACCACTAGTTTTCATGGTCATACGTTATCCAATAAAGCATGAAATGAAAGCATAAAATATTAATATATTTTACACTAACATGACTTAACAAAGGCGCATATTTTAAACTATTTTTACTTTGAGGAACTTTCATTTTGTGTTTTCATTTTGGCCATTTTGGCCATTTTGGCCATTTTGGCCATTTGGCTTTGTTAATGAGCCCGACTGCGGACGGGAAGAAACTGTTTGTGTGGCGTGAGGTCTTGGTTCTGATGGACCGCAGCCTCCTGCCAGATGGAAGGGGCACAAACAGATCATGTCCAGGGTGAGAGGGGTCGGCTACAATCTTTCGTGCTCGCTTCAGGGTCCTTGAAGCGAACAGGTCCTGGAGGGATGGCAGATTGCAACCAATCACCCTCTCAGCAGAGCGAATGATGCGCTGCAGCCTGCCCTTGTCCATGGCAGTGGCTGCAGCGTACCAGACCGTGATGGAGGAGCAGAGGATGGACTCAATGATGGCAGTGTAGAAATGCACCATCATTGACTTTGGCAGGATGAATTTCTTCAGCTGCCTCAGGAAGTACATCCTCTGCTGAGCCCTCTTGGTGATGGAGCTGATGTTCAGCTCCCACTTGAGGTCCTGGGATATGATGGAGCCCAGGAAGCGGAAGGACTCCACCACGTTGACGGGGGAGTCACACACAGTGATAGGGGCTGGTGGGGCTGCGTTCTTCCTGAAATCCACAACCATCTCCACTGTCTTTAGAGCGTTGAGCTCCAAGTTGTTCAGACCGCACCAGGTCACCAGATGGTCAGTCTCCCACCTAGGTGGACTCAACCCCACCAGAGATGAGTCCAATGAGGGTGGTGTCATCCGCGAACTTCAGGAGCTTGACGGACTGGTGAGTGGAGGTGCAGCTGTTGGTGTACAGGGAGAAGAGCAGAGGGGAAAGAACGCAGCCTTGGGGGGAACCGGTGCTGATGGTCCTGGAGGCTGAGACGTGCTTTCCCAGCTTCACGTGCTGCTTCCTGTCAGACAGGAAGTCTGTGATCCACTTGCAGGTGGAGTCGGGCACCTGCAGCTGGGAGAGCTTGCTATGCAGCAGAGACGGGATGATGGTGTTGAAAGCAGAGCTGAAGTCCACAAACAGGATCCTGGCGTAGGTTCCTGGGGAGTCCAGATGCTGGAGGATGAGGTGAAGGGCCATGTTGACTGCGTCATCTACAGATCTGTTGGCTCTGTAGGCGAACTGCAGGGGGTCCAGGAGTGGGTCGGTGAGGGTTTTTAGGTGGGACAGGACAAGGCGCTCAAAAGACTTCATGACCACAGAGGTCAGGGCGACGGGCCTGTAGTCATTGAGTCCTGTGATCCTTGGTTTTTTAGGGACAGGGATGATGGTGGAGGCCTTGAAGCAGGCTGGTACGTGGCATGTCTCCAGGGAGGTGTTAAAGATGTCTGTGAACACCGGAGATCTGCGTTTACCACCAGATCCTCACTGGGAATCAACACACGTGTAGATCTCAACATCGTGTTCATAAAAAATCAAATCTATGTTTTCTACTAAGAGTCTTACAGTTTTTAAATAGTGTTATGTAAGAAAAAAAACTATGTCATGACTCATCTTCATGGAGGCTAGTAAAAGCTTATTGACAATGTTCAATCAAACATTACAGAAATAAAGTCATCAAATATTATTTTTTTTTCAATTGTGTATTTTATACTGATGTATATCAGTTTTTTTTCAATTGTGTATTTTATACTGATGTATATCAGTATAATATATATATATATTTATTATTATTTTTCTCCCATTGCAACTCAACAGCATCATTTTAATAAAACAGCCACTAGGCTGCACCAGAGGACCTCAGAAAGAGATACACGGAGCTGTTGCCTCTCTTTTCAGGGCTCTTTATTTTGTCAGCCAGTCACAGACCGCACTGCTTCTTTTACAGATTAGGAAGAAATGATTTTCTCTGAGAGGTAATTAATGACCTCAGTGTGGAATTCAATCACACCCACAGACACACACGATTCCCTAATGTGTTAGGATGACCAAGACAGTTCTACAGTACGAGATTTAGTCAGTGAAGCAGTTGCAATATTTAAAAAAAAACCGGATTATTGGGATTTAAAAAATATTAAAGAAAAATTATAAAAAAGAACGAAAAATAAACATAAGCGTAGAGAATAGGCCTTAAAATGAAGTTATTACAGGGCTGTGTGCTCAGTGTGTAAACTTTCACCAGCGCCAAGATGTTCTCTTTTTAATTTCTCATGGAAGGAAATGATAATACAATTGTATTATCACAAACCCCTTCAGTATTTTTCAATAAGATAAGGTATCGACAGTACCACATTACAGCGATGCTAACTGAGCTCCGTCTGTGGTCACGTGACGTAACGGCACCGGTCTATGACAACATGTCAGGTTGCTAAGTTAGCTAGTGAGCTAGCTGCACTTAGCGGACCAAATGATGTGGCTAGAGAAAAATCCCGATTTGCTACGTGCCAGCGACAAAACAACCACGCAGTCAGAGAGATGAATCGGCTGTGTCAGATAGTGTATAGACAACCCCGGACTCGGACGACAGGATAACGGTGAGTCAGGCCCTCTCCAGCTACCATGCTAGCTTCAGTTAACGCTAACACAGTACGGCGAGCTAACTAGCTAACGTTAGCGTCAGGGCTCGCAGCATCAGCACCAGACACTAACGCTACACAACATTTCACAGGCCAGCCTAACGCCAGCCTTTCTGCGCCAAAAGACACGTTGTGACTTCCAAACTTGAAAGTACAACCACAACTAACGCAACGTCAGTAAGCTTTAACGTTCAGCTAATTAACGTTAATAAGAGAGCTGACGTTAATGCAGCTTTGTTCGCCGACTCAAGTGGCCAGACGTTGATTTGTATCCGCCGGCACACTCTCACCGCTCGGTATCAGGTCTCTCACCCGTACCGTTAGTCAGAGGAGGTGATATATGATATCTGTTAGGGCTTTTAAATGGCTTTAATATTGTTGTGTAACAGACGTGTTGCTCTCGTGCACACACCAGCGTGCTCTCCCTCACCATCATCTGACTTCAATGAGAAGAAGTAGTCCCGTATCCATGATGTGTAACCTCGTGCTTCTGTAATAGACCTTTGTCATGGCAGACGCTTGTCATAAGAAAAGCACGGGTGTAATAACACCGTCATTAATGTCATTAATTACACTTGTGCCATGACAAGTCAGAGCCATATTTACTATACAGTGCGTCATATTTACTGTGCCATTTGATTTGAGTGACTGAAGTCTATAAACTACTAGTGCCCTTGCAAATGAGGTCAGTTATTATGTAGAAGTCCTAATTGACTGCTCAATGTTGAGTGAACTGAGTGTCTGTTTAATAGGGAATAGTGAGTGAACGACATCGTAAATTAAGACACAGCATAGAACGTCTGTTTAAAATTCCTAAAGAACACCACATGTACAGATTAACCCATTTAAAACATGTTAATAACAACTGCTAGTTTTTGCTAGCTCACTGTTACCATGATGGAAGTAGCTTGATTGAAGAATTGCAGAGTTTTAATTTATCTATTTCCATTCGTTCTTTATTGTGAAGCCCAAGTATCTCTCCCCGTTAGTCTACTTGCTAGCTAGCTAACTCACCATGACATCTCATATTGTATGCATTTGACAAATTAGTTGATTTATTTGGCAAATGAATGGACTGTGTCTGCTTATGATGTGGTAAAAGCTTCGTTTCCATCTATTACCCAGTTTCCATTTCTGTTCTTGTTATTTCCTTTTTATTTCCATAAATTCCACTTTGAATATTCCTGCCATTTCCCGGGCACAGAAAGATTTAGATGAAATATGAGGAGCACCAGCTCATTCTGGGGGATCCCGAGGCGTTCCCAGGCCAGCTGGGAGATGTAATCCCTCCAGCGTGTTCTGGGTCTTCCCCGGGGTCTCTTCCCAGTTGGACATGCCTGGAAAACCTCCAGTGGGAGGCGTCCAGGAGGCATCCTAATTAGATGCCCGAACCACCTCAGCTGACTCCTTTCGACGCGAAGGAGTAGCGGCTCGACTCCAAGCTCCCTCCTGATGACCGAGCTCCTTACCCTATCTCTAAGGCTGAGCCCGGCCACCCTACGGAGGAAGCTCATTTCGGCCACTTGTAGCTGCGACCTTGTCCTTTCGGTCACGACCCAGAGTTCGTGACCATAGGTGAGGGTAGGAACGTAGACCGAGTGGTAAATTGAGAGCTTTGCCTTCCGGCTCAGCTCTGTCTTGGTGAAGAGGGAGCTGAGCCGGTGCAGCGCCTGCTTTACTGCTGCAGCCGCACCGATCCGTCTGTCGATCTCCCGCTCCATCTTACCCTCACTCGTGAACAAGACCCCGAGATACTTGAACTCCTTCACTTGAGGTAGGCACTCCGTCCCCACCTGGAGGGAGCAATCCAGCTGACCTGGGAACGCCTTGGGATCCCCCAGAATGAGCTGGAACATGTTGCCGGTGAGAGGGAAGTCTGGGTCAGCCTGCTTGGCCTGTTGCCACCGCGACCCGACCCCGGATAAGCGGAGGAAAATGGATGGATGGATGGATGAGGAGCGCCATATTTCTTTATCAACACACTCAGTGGAGTATGACTCTCACATCCCACTCTCGTCAGCAGCGTCCCTGAGAGACGCGTCTCAGCCTTCACACCGTCTCTCTCGTGTCCGTGAGCATATGGATCCACCGCAAAGTGTTTCGGTTCATCTGCTCTCGATCAGCGGCCGAGTGAAGACATTTATTTGCCGTCCCTATATTAGCTCGGTGTCATATCATTGTTAATATTTGATGCGCACACGTCACACTTGTCATGAAGAACAGCCTTCTCGTTCACCAGCCTGTTATCAAGAGCTTCCTATAAACGGTGCCAGGCGGTGTCGGGCTCCGGCAGGACGGGCCGCCGTTTGGATCGGGCTTCTTCTCCGGCCGTGATGCTGGAAACGCTTCAACCGGTGTCATACTAGGTCTAGGTGCCATATTAGTGTGTAACAAGAAGTGTGGATTACAGTGTAAAAGAAGCCCCAAAATCAGCTGTGGGGGGGGGGAAGACGGGCTCTTAACTTTACACCATCAATATTCATGGGCTACAGAAGTCTTGCTCTTAACACGAGTGGCACAGTGACATAAATTTGACTTGTCTCTGAAGCTGTCAAAGATGTTTTTCACTAACAAATTGTCGAACTCGACGGGTGACGTCACGATGACTACGTCCACTTCTCACATACAGTGTATGGTTTTATCCAGTGACTCTTTATCAGACAGTACCCTGGGTACTTTGGGTCTTTCTCATGAAGTATTTTAAGTCTTATACTTCAACAGTTTTTTGAAAAACAATTTTCCCAAATAAGATCCCATGGTGGTCCACCAGAAGAGACGGGACTTTGCCTCTCTATAGTACAGGTTAAATACATGTAAACAACTTGCCCAAAATCTAGAGTCCTGTACTAATTAGCCTCCTGCTGTTTTTCTGTTCCCATCATGGTAACTACTGCTGGTGCAGTCCGACAGCTCCGGGTGTCCAGCAAAAGTCACCACACTTAGAAAAACATGCTAATGATGGAAAAAGGAAGGAGAAAGCAAAAGGTCAGGGAACCATTTGCCCGTCGAGAAGTTACCCTGCTCAATTGTTAAAGGAGCTGTGAAGGTGCCGAGTTTCACTCCTGCAGCACCAGTTCAGGCCGAGCGCCGAGGCCCATCAGAGCTCCGGGTGTAACGTGAGAAGCCCTCGGTCCCCGGAGTGATGCTGAGACCCGTGTGTCACGACCCTGATATCAGGCTGCAAAAAATCAGATGTGCAAGTCAAGAAGTGCGGCCCCGGAGCAGCACACAATAGCAGGTGGATGTGTGTTCACTTGGATAATTGATGAGCGTGGCATCAGCCCAGTGACATAGGAGGGATTTAGCTTCACCTCTCACATGCAGTGTAAAGCGTTCTTTGTAACTCAGCACCTCCTCAGCTCCCACCGCTGCCACCAGGCCCTTCCCACCTGCCTCCCAGAGGTGCAGCCGTCAGACTGACACGTGAGCCGCTGACATGGTGGCTCACTTTGCCCCCCCCCCCCTCCCCTGGGTCGTCTTTGCCGGGCAACGGCGCTCCTCGCATCTCATTTGTGTGTGCACCTTGTTACCATTTGCGTTATCAGCACCACCCCCGAAGCTTCCGCTGGCGAGGCTGTGTACTTCGTTTCCTTTCGTTTTTTTTTTTTTTATCCGCCTTTGACACGCAGTGTTTATCCTCCCATTTCAGCCCCTGCCATGGCAGCCGGTGTCAGCATACTGAGCGACCTGCCTTACTCCACGAGTGGAGCTCGCAGTGCAGAGAGCGGCACGGAGATGGAGACAGGTAGGAGAGCTCAGCAACACAAACACAACACAAGAGCTATTTATTTTGTAATGCAGTGCAATGGCACAGGACTGTAGACTGTAATGGTTTCATTCAGTGAAGATAATTTGCCTTTTTTATATCATTTGCTGATGATGACTTTACAGGTTAACACCCGTCCACTCCGTTTACATTCAACAGGAGAACACTCCAGGATCCTTTTAGTATTGATGCTGGATATTAGTTTGTCATGAATAAGACGTCTGTCATCATGGATGTGACGGATCACGATCACATCTTTTCAATAATTAATTTCTTTCTGATGCAGTCAGAGCTTCAATTGATTTTATAGATATCGCTCTGGTATCTCTGCCACGAGGAAAAGATTGAAACCTCAATTTGTCTCCTCTGGAACAATTTCCTAATTTGACCAATCCTTAAAATTGCTGCTTTCAGTCACTATGAGGAACATTTAACGGGCTGTGAAACCGTCTCAGTTTAATCCTGATCCTCTATATGACCTACATCAGTAAACGAGACCATCAGTGGGAAGATTGTCTATTTCTATATAGTTATTGTTAATGCTTGTCATCGGTGACACCGGGTCAGATTTGGCGAGGAATTTAGAGTAAATGGAGGATCAGCAGAAACTCCTTCAGCTCAGACCAGCGGGGCGCTGACAGATCCGGCTCTGCTGCCACCTTCAACCAGGCAGGAGGAGGAGAGCTCAGCTCCTGGCAGCAGCAGCATCTCCTCCTCCTCCAGGAGCAGAGCCTCTCCTCCCTGCTCCTTCGGTCCCCACTGGAAGCCAACACCGACACTATGCTGCTGGAGGCCCAGGCCGTATTGCTGGACCCCCTGGAGGGAAGGGAGGCACGGGAGAACCAGAACCAGGACTGAGAGGAGCAGACTGTCAGACCCTGCTGCAGTAACATGAGGGAGTCTAAAGGGACTCTGGTGCTCTGCTTCCGCTTTTGCCCACAGAGGCCGCAAAAATCAAGTTCCTCGTAGCTTTAATGGGTGGAAAAACTAAATACACAATAAATCTGTAGACGACTGTTCTATTTATTTTTTATTTGACTCAATGAAAACAAAAGGAATAAGAAAACCTGACCATATTATAAGTCATGGTCAGGTTTTCTATACAGAATTTTTAAATTTATAATAATTGAAAATCAATCAACAACCTAAAAAGTCTTTAACTCTAAGATACGTAAGTGATGAGTATCAGTGATTAAAACAATTTATTAAATATATATAACAGGTGTTTCAGATTACATTATACAGCACAAAATTAATTGACGTTATTATGGCATTTTTGGGGGGATTTGGGAACATAATTAAGACTGGGAGTAAGCAGTTTTTCTTCCTTAGCACACTTATGTGCTCAAATGTTCCCTTCTGACATATAAAGGTCAGGTGTTCCTCTGGTGCTGATTGTAAGACTAGATAATAAGCCAGGTGAAGAAGAGAAGGAGAAGCAGACTGGTGAATGTCTGTCATGTCATGTGATCTCTGCTGCTCCCACACACTGACAGCCAGCACCATCGTTTCACCTTCTGGATCACTTTGATTGGTTTGAGCTCTTCTGTTATTCATATTCAAGGATACTAAAATGTATTAATACAACAACCTTCCAGGGGAACAACGCCCATTTTCAAAATTCATCTCCATGCGAGATTTGTGTGAAATAACAGTAGTATGTATCACTTTATTTGAAGCGTTATTGACGTTACTGAGCCCAAACAAACAAACAAACATGATCGCATTGCATTGTGGGATATTTATACTGGTGTAGTGTCCAGTGTTTGCATACTGTAATATTCCACCGGATATAGTATGCAATTCACCCACAATGAGCTTCATACTAAGGGGTCAGACACACTAAAAGTTTAGTGTACTAGATAGCATGCTATGGTGGAATTTTGCCAGTCAGTTCTTTGATCAGGCGACAAACAGGCGTTTCCCATCATGCCCTTGGGTCTTGCAGCCGGTGGAGAAAAACCGCTTTGCCTGGCTCTAAAAGCTGCGGCCGCCTCGATGTCTCGAGTTCATCGTTGCTCACGCGTGTGCGTGTTGGGATCAAGTCGGTCGCAAATCTAACCGGCATTGTGCGGCGGTCGCCGGTGATCGGTGCTACACAGGACCGGCTCATCTCACATGAGCATATGGAGCAGCTCCAGACTTCATATTTGAGACTTGAGAGTAGCTCACGTTCACAAATATTGATTAAACTTTCCTAGGCCATGGAAATAACACATTTGAATTCTTAATTTAGGGGGTGTTGCCCTTTAATTGCTGTTGTTTAATAGTAGCAGGCAATAGGCATGATGTTCTCCATGAAACGATCTAGGAGCTCCAGCTGGTTCCAGCTTAAATGTGAGGATGTTCCTGCTTTTCTAATAAACAAAATAATCAATTGAAATTGGGAAACTTTCAACAAGATAGTTTTATATAGAAGTGTTGTTGATTCAGTGTTTCACTCCTGTGTGTACAGTGCTCAATGCACGGCTCTTCTTCCTCTTCCATTAACAAGCCGCCCCTCAGATCTGGGTGCGTCCGTGTGTGTAATCGTTGTGTGTGCAACATTCGCCCCCGTCCACCTCCCACCGACGACTTTGGAGACGGTCGTCATGGCGACACATCAAATGCTGCTGATGAAACTGATCGGCCGCCTCTCTTTGCCGACGGGTGATTGTCGGGTGATGATTCACCGTTGGCACAGAGCCGTCCAGCCGGTCACTTCTGTCAGTACAGAGACGCCGGCAGCAGTGACATGCAGCCGCACAGAGGACGGAGCTCCGTATTCGGGGAGATGGCGGGGAGCGCGAGGAGGCGCGACCGCCGGCACTCGCCCCCGGACGTTCTGCTGAAGGTCCTGCAGCACAGACGCAGCTCCGCCCTGGAGACGCTCTCCTCCTCCTTCCACAGAGTCATGGCGACTGTCAGAGAGAGACGTAACCACCACACTGAAGAAATGTTTTTGATTTAGGGCTTTGACGATGACTTCAGCTGCAGGGAAGGCATGCATTAAGCACCGATGAGTATTGTCAAACTGTTCTTATGTTTCTTTTCTTTGTTGTTGTGTTTCCCCCCCCCACCAGCCAATGCCAGGGTCCCTACAGCAAAGTACACCAAGATGGGGGAGACCCTGAGGCACGTCATCCCCGGTCACATGCAGTGCTCCATGGCCTGCGGGGGGAAGGCCTGCAAATACGAGAACCCCTCTCGCTGGAGCGATGAGGAGCAAGCCGTCAAAGGACTCTACTCATCCTGGTACGTTGGCCGGTCTTCATACTGTTATTGTTGTTCCTCTCAGCGCTGTGCCCGGTCGCTGTGGGTCACTGGAGTCCACATCAATAGTTACATGAAAAGCCAATACGTTTATTCTGCTTTTTGTGTTACACTATGGTCTGATTGTTTTTTTTAAATGGAAACATTGAACAAGTGAGAGCTTTTGTTTCGGTGCATCAGTGTGTATGCAAGGGGAGAGCATAGAGAACATAGAGTATAACAAGTGGAAAGAAAACATCCACAATACATATTCAGGTGTTTACTTTACTAGTTTGTGTATTTGATTTGTAGATTTCTCTTAAAATTCAAGACAAGTTTCAATTAGATAATGCCTCATTTGCATATTTAAACATAAAATACAAAAAAATAAATGTGTATTAATGTAAGCAATCAACTGTGGAATATCTTTACCGTATTCACCTGTAGTGTCTTCAAAATATTTCATTTTACTAAACATATCTTTAAAGGCTGTTTCTTCTAAATATAATTTTTTTTACTCTGATCCACAAATCTCCACTTCAGCAGCTCTCACACACACCAAACTGTACACTTTCATTCCTCTCTATGTTCTGGAGGTTTGTACGGAGGGGTTTGTTCACACATCATTCAGAGCCTCATTTATACAACATTTCAGTACTAAAAACATGGCAACATTTCTTTTTGTTGTGGCGGATACAAAGAGATATCTAGAATGCTCTCTTTAAAAACCTTTGACTCCAACATGTCAACAGAACCTACATAATACAAACTGGGGTTGTTTCTTGGTGATATCTATGAGTTCAATTAGTACGGTTCTTTGATATTATGAGCTCTTTAGAGTTGTGTTTGACTTGATAACTACTCCATATTTCCACTTATTTCTTTATGATTTTTCTGATTAACACAACTCCCCCTAACTTGTCATATTCTCCACTTCCAGGATTACTGACAACTTGCTAGCTATGGCAAGGCCTTCCACTGAAATCATAGAGAAATATAATGTAATTGATCAGTTTCAAAGGTACAGTAGTCTCCTTCTTTCTCACCTCATTTCAATCTGAGCTTTACTAACATTTAGATTCACAGTGAAACGGGAGGCTGCTCGCCGTCATTGCTCTGTAATGAATGTGTTGTGTTGACCTGCTGTGGTGCTCAGGTGTGCTTTGAAGACGGTCATTAACCTGCAGCGGCCCGGAGAACACGCCAGCTGTGGCAACCCGCTGGAGCAGGAGAGCGGCTTCACTTATCGGCCCGAAACCTTCATGGAGGCAGGAAGTGAGTGTCCACATCCACCCGCACCAACACATTCTGTAGGCTCCAGACACACAGCACACCTGAACCAATGCTGCTTGATTACAACAATTAACAGTTAGCAAAAAGAGCTAGCTAGCCAACAATGACCCATAAATGAACACATACACACGCATGATTCATGAACTATGAGCTATACATAACGTTTTAGCATCTTCTTAGGCTCTCACACGCTTTTGAAGCCTAGAGTTCAGCATTTTAGCCATCGCCATCTTGGTTTTTGGCCGTCGCCATCTTGGTTTTTGTTGATGTACTGATTAATGTATTTTATTTCTGCGCCTAACGTAGCGAATGCTAAGCTTGTTTAGCCAGCAAGCTCTCGGACAGTCTGAGAGCCTTGATCGATCAATGTGGATACAGTTAATATGTTCAAAACACATGTATATACAGCGGGATATTTGTGTGATTTAAACAGCCGTCTATGCAGATTACTCGTCACTAAACGCGACAAAAATGTCCTTGTAGCGTAAAACAAAGCGTCAGACATGCGTCTCAAAGATTCAGTGTGAGTTTAATAAGATGAAAGCGTATCTGCTCCGTGAGATGTGCGAGTGAAGGACAACAGTTTCACTGAGGATTGGGCAAAACCACTGAGAATAGACTGGACAACAGCGTGGTAGCGACCTGTCAATCACAAGGTAGCCCCGCCCTAAAGCATACCGTGCTTTATGGTCTATTTGACTCTAAATGGACCATAATGTACTAAATGAACATCATGCTGTATTAAAGAAGACTTGAAACTAGAGACTGAGACCATAAACTCATGTTTACAATGTTTACTGAGGTAATAAATCAAGAGAGAAGTAGAGTCATTTTCTCATAGACTTCTATACAACCAGAGGAGTCGCCCCCTGCTGGCCAGTTGTAAGAATGCAATCAGGGTACTTCCATATTGGCTTCACTTTTCAGAAGCGGAGCTGAGAGTGGTTATTTCCACAGAAGGTTCACTGATGTAGTTACACTATGGGAGGAGTAAAGCCTACGTATGTGTACACTAGAGAGTTAAACACGTTCCAACATGTGGCTAAGATGCGTCTCAGTCACATTTCTGTCTCTCGTGAATTCTTCTTAGAGGCAGTGACTTCTGTGTTTACATTGTCGATCGCTGTCTTATTAGACGTGAATGGAAATGTACATATTAGTGAGGGC
Source organism: Anarhichas minor (assembly GCF_050575085.1). Lineage (NCBI taxonomy): Eukaryota > Metazoa > Chordata > Actinopteri > Perciformes > Anarhichadidae > Anarhichas > Anarhichas minor. The sequence goes on along the minus strand of NW_027466469.1, from coordinate 5,661,503 downwards.
TTTACTAGCTCACTTTACTTTACATAAATCATGGTTTTGTTTCAAAATGTGTGGTGCAACCCATCTTTGATGAAGAGTAGACTGCATGGCCCCAGAATAGAGGTGGAAATCAATCTCAGTAGTGGGTATAAGATAAGGGACTACTGTTGATTCAACATGTACTTCAGACCATCAATGTTTTATGTTTTTCCACTTCGGGAACGTGATGTGATCCCTAGTAACCAAGGATTACCGAGGGATTCCACTTTTGTTGTCTTTGGAGGTTGATTCCTTACTGAGAAGCTCTCCTGACATCTTTCCCCAAGAAAGATCCTCACAGCATCAGAGCGATCATCACGAGTCTGACCGTGCTGTAGGAATTAACTGCTGCATCAGAGGAGTACTCTTTTAATGTAAAAGACACATACTGTATGTCTTTGTGATGCACTTCCATCACTTTAACAGATAGATGTATTATCATGTGGATACTGACCAGCTCTGAATTGCTCTGGCTTTGTGTGTCTCAGTTTATTACTACAACTTTGGATGGAAGGATTACGGTGTGGCCTCTCTGACTACAATCCTTGACATGGTGAAAGTCATGTCATTTGCCGTCCAAGAGGGGAAAATGGCTGTCCACTGCCACGCAGGTCTTGGAAGAACAGGTTTGTAACACCGGTCAATTTGGCATATGGCTTCAAGGGCGGGTCTATTTTTTTGTTGTTGAGTTTTTTATATCATTCTGTATCTTCCCAGTGGTGTTCCTTATGTATCCGAAGTACGTATGTTTTAGCGCCGTAATTCTATTTTCTCAAGCCCTTTTAAAAACTGTTCCCCATGTGACCTGATGTATACGATCCATCCTTAAAGCCACTGTACTACATACAGTAACTTAAAAGGTGGTCGGCACGCTCCCAGTTTGGAAAAGCAGACCGGAGCACCAGCACGGAAGCTAAGCAATGTACCGCTGTGGACGCCACGTTAGTTCGGATCAGAAAGTCAAACAAAGTAAACCTATCGATGCAGTGGCGGACCACCAACGCCCGGGTTCTGCGAGATGAAATTACTGTTTTCGTCAAAGGAGTCCAGTGGCTTTGAATAGAGCGATATAATTGCTTCAGTTCTCCGACACAAAGGTCTGTCTGACGGAAGGTAAAGCTGTGAAAATATTCTAAATATAGCTTACGACGAGGAACTGAAGCCTAATATTGACACAGCTAATGCTAGTATTCACATTATCCATAACTTTATTGATTAGCTTACTTTGGTAGCCTTCTTCCCTGTTTTTTGCTCACAGCTCAGTGGGTGTTTCTATTTAAAAACCCTGAAAAGAATGCAGATGGACCCGCCCTTTAAATCCTCATCTGTGGCTTATAAAATATCAGTCTTGTATTTATTTTTTCATCATGCAGGCGTGTTGTTGGCTTGTTACTTGGTTTTCACGTCCCGGATGAGCGCCGACCAAGCCATCCTGTTTGTGCGAGCTAAGAGGCCCAACTCCATCCAGACCAGAGGCCAGCTGCTGTGCGTCAGGGAGTTCGCCCAGTTCCTGGTTCCCCTCCGAAGCGTCTTCTCCTGCGCAGAACCCAAAGCGAGTGCCGTCACCCTCTCCCAGTACCTCACCCGCCAGCGCCACCTGCTGCACGGCTACGAGGCCCGACAGATGAAGAACGTGCCAAAGGTCGTCCAGCTGGTGTGCGGGCTCCTCGTTGACATCGCGGCCGACAGACAGGTGGTGATCGAGGAGGAGTGGCTGGAGATCCCTGACCTGACAGCCGAGGTGGAGAAGACTGTGTCCCAGCAGGCCCTCCAGCAGCTAGGGAAGGAGATGAGGGGGAAGGGGATTCCCGTCCCTGCTTGTTCGTCTCATCCCCTCGGCCCACCCTCTATGCAGTCCGGACCCCCTCACGATCCGCCCCTCGCCAGTGATAATGAGCTCCACCCTCTGTGGAGGAAGCAGAATGCAGGAAGCCCTCTGAAGTCCTCCCTGTCCAACAACATGAGGCTCAGTTACAGCGATTCCGCCCTTCATAAACTTGGACAATCACAGTTCCATTTAGGAAATCTGAAGAGCAACAAACCAATCCAATGCTTGATCAAACATTCCTTGTCTCACAGCAGCCTTACAGCTTGCACCCCGCCCAGATTTTACGACCTCTCTCCTCAGGACATCACCACCAGCATTCAGGGCCCCGATACAAACGCAAAGCAAGACACGGGATCCCCCTTATTCAAAAAGCAACTCCACAAAGGGCTTCAGAGTTTGCCTTTCGACCTGTCCGACCAGGGAAGAACACCTCACTGTGACGCTACGCTGCCAGATGTCAGAGAGGTTCCCTTCATCACCTTCCAGTCTGAGCTGTCCCCAGAGGGCAGACGCCTGCTGGTGGCCAAAGCTCTGGCCATGGACCTGACGGACAAGGACTTCACCTCCAAGGTCTCGATGTGGCAGGTAGTGTACCTCAGGAAATACTCTCAAATATAACATGTAGTAGGGCTGGGCGATATACAATATATATACCGTTTGATGCATATGATCATACCAGCGTGGTCATTCTACTGTAGTAAACTAATCTGAGTTTAGCTCGTAGCATATATGACATTTTAGAGGGCTTTCATTTTGAAATTCCACATCAGAATGTCTTGATATTGTCTGACACTCTGAGGTGGTCTGCTATCATTTTGAAGTGAAATTGGCCTATGGAAAAGTATTCTTTATTATCAAGTTTGACTAATTATTCATTATCATTAATTTCATTTGGTATTTATTTAATATTTATTCTTTTTTTTAAATTATTCACAGACTGACTGACTTAATAAATAATGTACTAATTGAACATCATGCTGTATTGAAGAATACTTGAAACTAGAGATTGAGACCATAAACTCATGTTTACAATGTTTACTGAGGTAATAAATCAAGAGAGAAGTAGAGTCATTTTCTCACAGAATTCTATACAACCAGAGGAGTCACCCCCTGCTGGTGAGTAGAGAGAATACAGGTTTATGACACTTCCTCATTGGCTTCACTCTTCAGAACCGGAGGTTGCCGCCTGATTTTAAACCTGCATATTTTTTTTTGCTTTGTGACACTTTGTTTTCAATCCTTCTCTTTGTTGTGACGTGCAGACGGAGCTGAACTCCAGAGAGGGAGCGTGGGAGAGGCTGTGCATGGAGAGAGATCCTCTGGTCCTCTCCGGTCTGATGTGGTCCTGGCTGGAGCAGCTCAAGGATCCAGTCATCAGCAGCGAGGACGTAAAAGCCCTCAGCGAGAAGAACGTCAACCCACAGAACGCCCTGGACTCGCTGGAAAGGGTAGCTGGGTTGAATATCCTCCACAGCATCACTGTGTGACGCTCTCTGACGCTGTTTAACGGCTTTGTTCCAGGCAGAAGTTTACCACAGTGTCCAGTTACACTGTAGCACTAACGATAATCCTGGTTGTGTCTGCAAAAAAAGTCCTGTTTTCATTGTGAATGTACTAAAGGCAGTCCACACCAACAGCATTTGCTCTGAGATGCACCGCTCCGTGCACTTCAGAAAGCCAGCGCTAAACCAGCTTCAAAAACCTGTATAGACACTCAGCCTAAAGCCTCGGTCATACTTTCTGTGTCCGCAGACAGCTGCAGACTTTTACTGGTCATTTGCTCTGGTTCCATTCATTCTACAATTGACCTTTCGGGTCGGTCTGGCCACGATCAATTCCAGTTGATAGCAACGTTGTTTTGGCTTTCTTTGTATTCCATTTAAATGTGGGTAAAAGCGGATCTCCTCACACAACTCTTCAAAACAAGCATCCACTTTGTTACCTTCTTCTTCTTGGCAAACCAGCTAGAGGTGCGTACACCACCCACTGGACCCACTGGACTCCAGTGGGGAACCAAACTGGATCACGTGCTTCCTGTGCGTACAGTTCTTGAAGTCCCAAATTATGGGCTGCACGGTGACGTCCACATAGGGTCCAAAGCAGAAAGTGGGAATTGGCTTTTAGAAACACAAAACTTCCAATTGAACCCGCTAACAGATGCCATTTCCCAGTTCTGCTCTACCCTTTTCTCCCCCACGCTAAGCTACTGATGTGTTTCTTTCTTCAATTTGAGTTACAAATTTGGACTTAAATTTAATTCTGATTGTATAGAAGTCTATGAGAAAATGACTCTCCTTCTCTCTTGATTTATTACCTCAGTAAACATTGTAAACATGAGTTTATGGTCTCAGTCTCTAGTTTCAAGTCTTCTTCGAGTCCAGTCTAATCCAAGATGGTGACGGCCAAATCAACAAACTCGAGGCTTCATAACGGTAGTTATGTTAGACTCCTCCACAGTCCAAATATGGTCACTTCCATTCACTGGTTGCAAAAAGCCAAGATGGCGACAGCCAGAATGCGGAACTCAAGGCTTCAAAACTACAGTCCACAAACCATTTGGTGACGTCACGACGACTACGTCCACTTCTTATACACAGTCAACGGTTTGAAGACAAGGCCATCACCTGGCTTGTCATTGGACTGTCTTTGGTTCATATGATTTATGTGGTACTGTTACTGCTTGTTCAATAATCTGATAGTATCATACATTCTTCCCGCTGCCAGGGCCACAGACTCACTCTGCTCTGCATCCTTGACTGTGCTGCTCATCTCCTGCCAATGCCTGAAGAGGTGGAGGCTAGTTTTCTCCACCAAACAATAAGAGTGTTTACTAAGGTGAGCATCAACATTATGGTGCGTATTGATTACATTAAGACGCTTGTTTTGCACGCAGGAATGATCATTTGTTCTTCTTCTCTCTCTCCAGATGGACCCCTCCTCAGAGAAGAGCGGGCCTCTGTACGCGATCCTCAAAGAAACCCTGACCCCCTTCCAACATGAGCTGCGTGGCAAAGCTGCGGAGGAGAACGAAGACTCCTGATCCGGGCCTCAACGGGACCGGTCTGACGAGAGGAGAGAAGACACGGGGTTCTACTTTCACTTTTGGGCATTATTGTATTTTAAGCCTGTTCCTCGCATCGGATACCACTGAGATCTGCCAATCTTCAGTCTCTGATATTGGAAGACTGCGTAATTTAAAGGTTTCATGTTTTTGTTTTCCTTTGGAAGCTCATCATAGTCTCTAAGCACTGCCATCCTCTCTGTCAATGTGCCACCGTGCTCAGTTTTTTGTTCGTCATCTCTTCTCAGTGTAATATATTTGTGAGGGACTAGATGTCGCTTTTATTATTAACTGTTATGTCAGTAGGAAGATGACTGAGAAACGTTCTCACGACGTTATTTAAACGTGTGACTCGGGCTGTCAGAAAGCTGCCGGTCTTCGACTTCTTATTTAAACTAAAATAATATTTTTACACTGTGCAGATGCTACAACGTGTCTTATTTATTCAGAGCTCCCTATTTAAGAACGCAGCGATTGGTTTCTACCACAACGAGCTGCGCAGTCGTCTTAGTTCCAATCGATTTCTATGTCCTCAATACCGCGTGCACCAAAAAAGCTCTCGTACTGTTCTGTTGTTCATGCATTTGTCAAACGTCGATCTGCCTCCACTGTTGCATTTAGCACAGTGCTGCCTGCCTCAACTCCACTGGCCTCTCGCCTGTGTCATGCTGCTGTGTGTAACGTCGCCTTGTGTGTGTGTGTGCGTGTGTGTGTGTGTGTGTGTGTGTGTGTGTGTGTGTGTGTGTGTGTGTGTGTGTGTGTAACGAGTCGGTGGACGCCTCGAATGTCTCGTACGTGGATACAATGTAATGTAGATCTGCTGACACGTTCCGAATGTGGAACTCTGATGGTAATAATGATAATAATAATAACACTAAGGACATGAGACGTTTTACTGTGGGGAATTTTTCCGACAAGCACTATTTTTTCATTGTTACAATGGGCTACTTCTTACTGAATTAAACACAAGTTACTGAAAGCCGTGTGAAGCGTGTGAATCTTTTTACAGTATGATCAGCTTCATTATTAGCATACAGCTCAGAGAGAAAGTGTGCCTCCTGGTGCCGCCTCAGTAGTCTAACATCAAACGCATGATGAAAGCCATGCAAAGCATTCAGTCGTTGCTGTAAAGGGGGAAATAGTTTGGCCAGAAAAACTCAGTTGTACTTGTGGAAATCAACATGATTTGGAGCTTAGAAATGTGAATTTTTAGTGTTTATGTTTGCCATGTATTATTTTATAACGGTCATCATCAGTAGATACAGAGTCCCCTCGTGTTCTGGGAAACCTGGAAAACAGTTGACCGATTTCCAGTCTTTTAAAACACATGGAAAATTAGAGGGAGAAAAGTAAAATGTCCTGGAAGATCTTCTGTGGTCTTGGAAAGTTATTTCAACATTCTGCTATTGAATGAATGACTGGGCTGTTTATCAGAGCTTCCCTAAAACGGATAACGTTGCCGTCTGAAAAGGCTGTTATGTTCAAGATCACATTAACGTTCACATGGGCGTTTATGGAGTATTTTAGTTGTGTTGTAGAAACGCTGTGAACACACACCGCAAAGTCCGTCATGTGGTAACACATGGAGTGCAACTGTTGGTTGGCCAAATGAACACACAATCCTGCACACACTATGTCTAACTGAATCCTGAAGAGAAACTGGCTCCAGACAACATCAGTACATAATATATTAGTCAGCTGATGTATATCAGGCCGTTTTTTCACAAGCTTTTGCATTATTAGCAAATGCAATCTTTTTTTTTCATCCCGTCCCTGTGACCTCATTAATGATTGAAATTCGTGCATTTTCAATGTGCCTCAGTGTTTTAAAATCTATTTGCTAATTTTATCGGGATTTAAGTTCTTAACCAAAAACAGAAGATTGGATGGAAATCCAACATCCTTTTTCAAATATTGTCAAAAGGAGTTGAACATATTGATATTAACTGCAGGGAATATAATAACATAAATAAGAAGGGGGGGGGGGGGGGTGCAATGAGATGAACTCGATTCCGTTTTGTAAAAGAAAACGAATCAAGCAGGTCACTTAGATTTTATTGCACATGGATGTACCCAGTATTGATTTATTTATTTGTGATTCATCAATTCATTCACAGAGTTATTGCTGTAGTGTACATTACTAAACACCAGGGGGGGATAATGGGCCCTTTAAGGTCGTTGTGAGCTGCGCCAAAAAACCACGAAGAAGAAGAAGCAGTCACTCAGAGGGTGTGGAGGAGCGGTCCAGACATGCCAGTCAGGTGGGTAGACTGTAGTAATTACACATTTCGAATATATGTACCTCAGTGCCCGGGCACGTATTCTTTAAAAAGCTTTAGAGTACCCGTTGGAATGGTTTTGTTGCGGAAGAGTCAGCTGCTGTGCTGTTATCCGACGCTTTTCTGGACAACCATGCTGGAACGTGCTGCTAGCTAGCTGTTAGCTAGTCAGGGTTAGCTAGCAAGTTGTAAGGAGTGGTTAACTGACATAGCTGGCATAATGTGGTACAACGTGTTGAGCACCTTAGATGTACTCTTCATTGCCACATTTAATAGGACTTTCCTAAGGGTGAAAATATCCAAATACGGTGTTGCACTTCTTAACTGCCCAGTCACGCTGGCTAGTAATTAGAACTAGCTTGCTAGCTTCCATTGCCTGTTAAAGGAGTGTCGTCCAGATCCCCGTCTCGTGCAGAGACGTGAAGGGTTAGTTAATTCCGAGTTTGCAAAATAACAGAGTAGCCCCCAATTAAAAGGAGTTTTTTAAATTTATTTTGTTATTAGACATGGACAGTACTGTGCAATCACTGGTGTCACGAGCCTCGCCTGTCTCATTTAGCGTTAGTTAATTCTTCCTCAGACTGGTTTCTGTAGTGTTTTGGCTGATTATTGCACTAACGTTATATACGCTAAGTATAAATCCATGTCCTCGTAATGAAGTTACTAATTTCTCCAGAAACTGGTCTTAAGTCGTCAACGTATCAACGCATTAACGTTACGTACTTTACGCCGCAATTTTGATATCAGTGAATCGTCATTCTTCGAGCTAAATGATGCCAAAGATGACATCATTTCAAGTAATCAATTGAGAGGATTCGCTGCTTTCCTCTGTTGCATTGTACATCTGTCAGACAAAACCAGACATTTAGAATCCATCTATCTTTAATGATAGATGGATTAAAAAAGAAATCCAGATTCAGGCTTTTAGTCCTCAAGCGATCGCCTGCTCAGTTGAGTCCCGTGTGATCCTGACACATCTCATCGTTGTTAATGAAGTAACTAATGTTAGATGATTTAAACTGCCCCTTGTTGTTGCACCACTGCTCATTTCCCATGAAGCTTAATGAGCATAACATTATCTCTCATTCAAACTATTGTCTGACGTTAGTAGAGGCCCTGTTTAATGTCTGTTGCAGAAAACCCTGGTCTATAGTCCCAATAAAATGTACAGCTAAAACTTTAAATGAAGTTAAAAAAGTTAAGTGTAAGCGGTTCCTACTTGTGAATTTGTTGCCACCAAGAGCATTGACTTACACAGTTAAATGAACTATTGATATTCATCCGGTATTTACGCCAGTCGTCTCCAACCGTACGTCAGTAATTGTGGATGCACTTAAGTTCATGTTTGGCAGTCTTTGTCAGAGTCGACGTGGATAAATGAAGAAAGCGGAACGGTCCAGCCGCATGTCCGGCGCACATTTCGCAGCACAATATGTGATACGCTGCCAGCTGCTGTCCATGGTCCTGAACTTCAGATGGCCCTCCAGCGTGTTGCTTTTGGCTCAGATCATCTTGGAACTGCATCGTGTTCTCACTTTATTATTTGGAGTGAAAGTATGTTTATCACTCCAGAGTTGAAATGCTCTGCGTTGGTCACACCTGTTGAGAAGCTTCCTCGGCTGTACTATTATTGATGTAGAGCTTAACTTCTCTTTTCTCCACACAGGTCTCCGCTGTCTGCCCGTGTCAGCAGACCTGGATTCAGCCGGTGGTTATCCTCGACCCGAGGAGTCTCTTCATCGTTAAATCTGCCACGGCTCCGTTTGCACCGTGGGATGAGGTAGTAGGTTGTATAGTTTTAGGGTCACACCCGCACTGGGAGATAACTATTCAGCCTACTCTCTTTCTCAAAGTGCCAGGTACACGTCTCAGTGGACCCTCCATGTCTTCTGAAGGCCAGCTTCCATCATGGTTCCACAGGAACAGATGTCTCATCACAGCTGCTCACACAGTGTGAGGTAGTAGATTGTATAGTTAGAGGGTAGTGATTTTGCCCTGTTTTGGGAGATAACTATACAATGTATTGCCTTCCCTGAGGAGTGGCATCTCTTCACTGTTATTTATAATATATGGTATTCATACATTCATCTTCAAAGAGAGCCTTTGGGACCACTAGACTAGAGCTGAACGATATATCGTCACGTCAGGATGTGCAATGTCGGCAAATGAGCTCTAACACGTCACGCCTCCACTTCTGAGCTGCTTGAGACAAAAGGACTTTTTTTATTTTTAATGACTGATCAAGTGTTTCCCATTAGTTACAATCCATGTAGGCCCACCACAGTTTCATAAAAAAGTATGCATTTCTACACTTCTCATCGGGTGACGGGGGCTCTGACTACGAGCGTTACAGCACGCCTCGCCCCAACCAAACACTTTCCCAGGCCATGGACTCAACGCTAGGGTTGGTCATGAAATTCATCCTGACAGCAATCAATAGATCAAATGCTCTGACAAAAAACAATCTGGTATGTGTGGCTGTGGCGGGACGGTAATAAGCCCGTCCAGTGTTTTCATTCATTCCTACCGAAGAGCTGCAGACACCGGGCTGAAATGTAGCACACTGTTGCTAGCTTCTCAACATTACCAACCCTCGCTCTAATGCTTTGTGTGTGTCATCACCATTCATATCTATGCAACCAACGTGTTTGTGATTAAATTGTTTACTAAAACACTATTGATCAAGCCTCTTCATTTTGCTCTGAGTGCACCAGATTGATGCATTTAACTTTGAAATGTAGCCTGAATATTCCTGTGCATATCGCAATATACAGTCAGGGCCACAAGTATTTGGACTGTGACACAATTTTTCAAATTGTGCCTCTTTACACGACTCCAGTGGATTTGAAACTAATCAGTCACTATGTGGATGAAGTGTAGACTTTCAGCTTTAATTCAATGGATAAAACAGAAATATCACAATAACCGTTATGGAATTCCAGCCATTTTTACACATCCCCCACATTTTCAGAGGCTCAAAAGTAATTAGACAAACTAACATAATTGTGAATATAATCATTGTTTTTAATATTTGGAGGAAAATCCTTTGCAGTCAATGATTGCCTGAAGTCTGGCACCATAGACATCACCAAACGCTGAGTTTCCTCCCTGGAGATGCTTTCTCAGGCCTTTACTGCAGCCTCCTTCAGCTGCTGCTGTTTGTGGGTCTTTCTGCCCTCAGTTTTATCTTCAGTAAGTGAAAAGCCTGCTCACTTGGATCAGGTGACTGACTTCCCCCATTGAAGAATATTCCATTCCTTTGCCTTGAGAAGCTCTTGGGTTGTGTTCACAGTATGTTTTAGGTCGTTATCCATCTGCACTGTGAGGCGCCATTCAATCAGTTTTGTAGCATTGGGCTGAATCTGAGCAGATAGTTTAGCTCTAAACACCTCAGAACTCATCCTGCTGCTGCTATCAGCTGTGACATCAATGAACACCAGTGACCCAGTTCCACTGGCAGCCATACATGCCCATCCAAAGCACTGCCTCCACCATGTTAGGCAGATGATGTGGTTTGCTTTGGATCATGAGCTGTTCCTTTCCTTCTCCACACTTTTCTCTTCCATCATTCTGGTACAAGTTCATCTGTCCAAAGAATCTTGTTCCCAAACTGGTCAGTCTTTGTCAGATGTTTTCTGTTAAAGTCTAATCGAGCTTTCCGGTGCATTCCTTCTTTTTAAGAATGTACCAAACTGTTTATCTGTCAATACTAATGTTTCTGCTCTCTGACTGATGGTTTAAGTGTTTTCAGCCTAATAATGGCCTCCTTCACTTGCATTGACACCTTTTTGGTTTCATGCTGAGAGGTCCAAGGACCAGCTACCAAATGCTAATTTAACATTTTGAATCCTATTATCTGCATCATCTGTCATGAAATAGAGACAGAACCGACCACACCTGGCCATGAAACTGTTTGTCAGACAATTGTCCAATTACTCTTGAGCCTCTGAAAATGTGGGGACTGTGTAAATGGCTGTAATTCCATAACGGTTGAGCCATTGAATTAAAGCTGAAAGTCTACACTTCAACCATATATTGACTGATTCCTTTCAAATCCACTGGAGTCGTGTAAAGAGGCAAAATTAGAAAAATTGTGTCACAGTCCAAATACTTGTGGCCCTGACTGTAGATCAACACCCAAACAGTTTAATGCCACTGAAGAGGAAGCTTCTTAAAACTTCAGCAGCCTGAGCACTGAGGCCGGTACTACGAAGCAGGAGGGTCACTTCTTACCAAGTTTTATCGCCATGGTAACTAATGCTGAGCACCATACCTTTGCAACAAGTAAATGTAGGAGTAAAAACGACAACATGTGTCTCTGAAGTCTACTTAAAGGCCCTGCACACCCACACAGGTGAATGTATAATTAGTCTCACTGTATCAGCTGCAACAGAACGGACTGTAAAATCATAGAGATGTCGACCAAGTTAGTCTGTTTACGGAAACACGTGTGTGTGTGTGTGTGTGTGTGTGTGTGTGTGTGCGCGCGTGTGTGTGTGCGTGGACCACTGATATGTACGGGCTTTAAGTACAATACTTGAACAAACACTGCTCATCCCAATGTGGTCCTGCATTGACTGCTCATTGGATGTACATGTGGCACATATCTACTGTGGTGGACTCTTTTCTCCGGCCCTGCCCCTCAGACCGCCTGAAGCCTCCTCAGGTAAAGCCCCGACCTACCCAGTCAGGTTTGTTGGATTCCCAACTGGGCCGAGCAGGGAAATGCCTCCCCCCCCCCCCCCCCCCCTTACAGACCAGGGTTTAACACTAACTACACCACATTACGTGTGCTGTGCTTGTGGCCCTGTGTCATGATTCACTTCTATTCATATTGCATACCGAACATTCTCCTGAATACAGCTGGTTCATCAAATGAACACAAACTAACTGACGTAGAGAAAACCTGCTCTATTATTATTATTATTATTGCAGCGTAAGCGTTTCTTACTGTGGGTCTATGTGTACTGTACCCAGCCCCCCCCCCCCTCCGTGGAGCATGGTGACAGTAGTTGCACCGTGGTGTCGATAGATGGTGCTACAGGCCTTTATCTCAGTGTGAACCATGGAAGAGGTGATGGTCTTCAAAGAGGAGAGAACCTGAGCCGGACTACTAGTCACAGCAACACCTCCCTTTGCTGCTCTGATATGTTTCATTTAGGAAGTTGGTATTTTCAGTTCTAATGACGATTAAAGTCTTTAAGTCTGTTGAGTTGGGCAGACGACCTGTACACTCTGTAACTTGAACTCATACATGTAATATTATTAACATTTGGATCTGTTAGTGGTGGAAAGACGTCATTACTCAAGTAAAAGTGGCAATACTACAATATATTTACTTAAGTCGAAGTACAGAAGTATTATCAATAAAATATACTGAAAGTATCAAAAGCAAAAGTACTCCTTTTATGTTTGATTAAATTGTTTAGTTAAATGATTCTGGATAATTCTATTTGATCCATTACAATGTAAGGAGCATTCTAGAGTTGCAGCCGGTCAAGCCGAAGCGAATTGTAACTATTTAGTGTTTTTAATGTAAAACAGTGCATCGTGTTTGTTTGGTATGAAAGATGTTCTGTAGAGTAAGCAGTAACATGGCCTACAGCTGTCCGATAAATGCAGTAGAAGTATTAAGTAAAACACAATGGAAATATTAAAGTACAAGTAGGGGAGACACATATAGCGTATCCTTCACACAGAAACAGTGAAACATCCAAATGTTTGTTTTCTTGAACTGCACTGATCTACAAAGTTAAAACATCTGAGAGTCACAAGAGCTGCGACCATTTATCGGTGGTCAACTATCAGATACATCACCAACTTAAGCTCCATATTCTCACGAGGGAATATTCTCTGCTTTCTTTGCTCTTCTGTGAACAGAATATCTTTGAGGTGTGGACAAAACAAGACCTTTGAGGACGTCATCTTGGATTTATGGAAATGTGACAATTTACATTTTTCACCATTTTCTGACATTTTACAGAACAAACACAAGAATTTAAATTATTTGCAGCTTAACCATTTGTCTGAGGGTAACATTTAAGTTGTATAGTATCGGGGGAGTGGTCTCTGACTAATATCTTATAAAACTGTGTTGGGGTGGTATCAGGTATCGGCTACGTCTGTGAAGAGACATATATAATTACATCACAAAGGTGTATGGGCCAATTGTGAGCAACCCTGTGATGGGGCTGGTTGGCAGAATGCATGACTTTAATCCTAATTTAAGAAAAGGTTTGTGATTAGGTGTGCCGGAGGACGGGGCCGATGGGCCTTTGAATCCCCCCGTACAGCCCTGTCCCAAATCACTGTGTCCTGGCACATAATGCAGATATATTGCAACGCGGTAAAAAGACGTTTCACAGAGGGTGTCCGAGTGATTTTTACTCACACCCACATTTTTCCCACATTTCCCATCATGCAGTGCTGGTTATTGTGTATTGTGTATTGTGTTAAGGCTGCTGTTATATGTACCAAAATGCATGTGTTTTTTTGTGTGTTAGTTTGAGATGTGTCTGTTTAGATCATTGTGCTTATTATTGTAATTGTTGTGCTAGTTTATGTTTTAACCATTAGTGAAGTAGCTGATATATTTCTTCAGGACAGTTATACTTTATTAAAGTACGGACTGCATATTATAAGTCATAACGACACTCAGAGGTTTATGGACTGCCGTTTTGAAGCCTGGAGTTCTGTGTTTTGGCCGTCGCCATCTTGGTTTTATGCAACCAGTGAATGGAGGTGACCATATTTGGAGTGAGGAGGAGTGACGTAGAGATGCCATATATGGTGCTGGCAGCAACCTGTCAATCACAGTAGCCCCGCCCTAAAGCATACTCTGCTTTATGGTCTATTTGACTCTAAATGGACCATAATTTACTAAATGAACATCATGCTGTACTGAAGAAGACTTGAAACTAGAGATTGAGACCATAAACTCATGTTTACAATGTTTACTGAGGTAATAAATCAAGAGAGAAGTAGAGTCATTTTCTCATAGACTTCTATACAACCAGAGGAGTCGCCCCCTGATGGACATTAGAGTGAATGCAGCTTTAAGACTCTTCTTTGTCTTCACTTGAACCGGAGGTTGCCGCCTGTATTTACACTAAAACGAGTCTTTCATCTTTACATAGTGTATGTTCTAACGTGTGTTATGCCAGTATAATATGGTAGGGAATGAAAAGTGCACATAACGAGCCCGGTCTCCCCTAACCTCAAAATTGCACTTGAGTACAACAAAATGAAATGCACGCAGCCACGGTCTCGATCTGTAGCGCAAGATCGCATCACGTGCCATGTGATCTGATGGGAGATGCAGGGTCCCAGAACGTGCCAAGACAACAGGCAGTCGATGGGAGGGGCGTTCATTGTTGGGGGGGGGGGGGGGGTGATTGCTGGAGAGCTGGTTGTCTGTCAGACGTGAAGTGAGCGCGGATGATGCGGCGCCCCGGAGAGAGCTCATGACCTGCGACATCTGACCGGCTCCTTGAACCCTCAGCTGGACGCAGGTCTGCCGCGCAGAGAGACCGATGAGCTGAGCGTGTACCTGCAAGCTGCTCAGAGGCAGATCCTCCGCAGAACACGCCCTGATAGAAAAGGTAGACACACACACACACTCTCTCAAGCCGGATCACTGAGGAGCTGAGCTGCGCACCTGGAAAACAACAGCCCCAATGCTCCACCGCAGACTCGCACCGCCGGACTCCTACCACCAAATGAAATCGGGACGCGTTGATCACCACGGACTTTGGTTTGTCCCGAGGAGCTCTTTAATTCACGCGCGCGGCAGCTCGGAGCACCTGGACACCCCGCGGGACTCTGCGGAGGAATAGAGGCCGGTTTTGTTGCACCGAGCGGAGCGTCGTTCCACCGGCTGGCTGCGGCCGAGCGAGCACCATGAGTAGGAAGACGCGGCGCTGGATCTTCCACTTTTTCCTGTGCCTTGGAGTGTTGTATCTGAAGATCGGGTGAGTTATTGGGGGGGATGTCCTGCTGTGCATTCTCACACAGTTTACGCTTCTGCAAACGAATGCAGGAAAAAGAAAATATTTTAAGAACATTTGAGAAATAAAAGTTTCCCCAAAAGTGAGAAGTAGGGGCCTTTCTGGCTTCGCTTCTCTTGCAATTCATTAACTGATTATTACATTCATTTTGGTGGAGAAGTAGGAACAATGCAGTTCTATGCATGTGTGATGAGTCAGAGAAGTGTCTATAATTTCTCCAGAAGAAAAAAGCCCGTCTTAAAACACCTGCAGAACCTACACAGGGAAGAACAGCCACATTGTAACCTGTCACCTCCACCGCAGGGGTCTGTCCTCGGTGGTCGCACTGGGAGCGAGCATCATCTGTAATAAGATCCCCGGCTTGGCCCCCCGTCAGAGAACGATCTGTCAGAGCCGACCCGACGCCATCATCGTGATCGGAGAGGGGGTTCAGATGGGGATCAACGAGTGCCAGTTCCAGTTCAGACACGGACGCTGGAACTGCTCGGCCCTGGCGGAGAGGACGGTGTTCGGGAAAGAGCTCAAAGTGGGTATGTTGCACTTTTGATTTCATTTCAGCCAGCTGTGCACCAAGAACAACAAAAACTAAAAATAGAGCTATAAGTAGTTACTAATCGAATGTATTGTTCTCATATGACACGCACTGCTGGTGTTCCCATAGAAGTCTATGTAATTACGGTGCGGTTGAGTATCAATATAAATATGACTACATTACTACAGCTGCTGTTTTGGAAGGAGACAGCTACTAACTGCTTATTAAGCTGAGAGCTCCACTTCATCACTGAGCTCCATATTGTTGAAACATGTCATCCTCACAGTTACAGCGCTCACGAGATTGTTTTCAAGCAAGTAAGTAGTTATTACTGAGAATGTGTTTAATTACTGCATAACATAGTAATAAACACAGCATGTTTTCCTTGATGTCCTTGAGTCGTATGCTATCTTTACCTTTTAGGAAGTCATAAAAAAAACTTTAGAAAATTGCTATAATTTGTCAGAAGAAGAAGAAAACAACCCAACAGGGCATTCCTCCCACGTTGACCTCTGACACTTTGACAAATGTCTGTAAGTCTGAGAGCTCAGACTCGGTGCATCTGCTCCCGGTGGGGAAAGAAAAACAACCAAGCCACAGATTTTTCATCCCGTGTGTGGAACAAGGCTCGAGGCGATGTTCTCTCCAAAGAGAAGGACTGCGGAAATAATTGGGGAGAATCAGGTTTAACGCACTGGTGTTCAACTGTCGGTTGTACGCCTGCAATGGTTGTACTGGATGACTCGGCTTGCTTTAATACGATGTGTTTCTGTTTGATGTGTGGATGAGCGTACACTGTGGCTCTGTGCATGCAGTGATGAAGCCTCTTTAATGGCCTCCTGATTGTGATGGTGGAGATGTCTGATCGCTACCATGACTCTACGTACTGTAACCGTCCATGCTCTCCTGTAGCTTGTAACACGCGGAGCTACATGCTCTTTATCTGCTCTCAGCTAAAGCTCCGTCATGTATGTGCATAAATCCCCCCCCCCCCCCCCCCCCCCCCCCCCTCCTCCTCCTCCTCCAAAAAAGAGCTTCAAGTTCAGACAAGTACTCTCTTCTAGGTTTACAAATCTTTACCTCCCGGTCCTGCAGCTTTGACTGAGGATGTTTTATGTGGAATGATTTTAGACCACTACACTATTTTTTTTTTTTAACGCATATCCTCAGATTTGAAAAATAACTTCCACGTTGCATGGAACCAAATTCTACCCAAATTCAGATGAGGTTCCAGGTCGGGTCCACCTGCCCTGCACACAGTCTGTCTGACTCCATTGTTCTGTTTCGGCAGGCTGGAACACTGATAACTGACAAGAGCACATCAATTTGGGATTGTGCTTGGCAGCGATGCAGCGATGTACAGTATTTTGGCTTTAGGATCAAGAATGTTTCCCCTCACCCACCAAGTGAGCTCCATGAAGCAGCTCACTGTGGGCACTGGCTGCTCCTCCGCTGGCTGTAAAGGGTCAGTCTGACGGCTCAGGCTGACGCATTGGATAGCAGGAGGCCTCTGTTCAATTCTGAAAGATGATGACATTTTCAGAGCATTGTTCTTGCATCTTATGCTCATTCTTTTGAATGTTTTTTACATGTGCTCCAACAGGTATTATTTTCATTTTTATAAAAGAAAAAGAAAAAACACAGTTGACCTGAAGCGCTCAGATTTATGGAGTGGAAATCCATCCATGTAGGGAGGCGCTGCATGCCTCTCAGATGCACCTCACATGTGCGATGGTGGTTTGGTAGAAGGCCATAAATGATGCCTAAACATTCTTTATGTTTTTATCACCCGCTCAATGGGCTAAAAAACAACAACATCTTTACCACTCAAATATATACTCGGCACAATGACTGTTAATTGGTGAATTTATTAAAATATAAAGTCCAGTTTGACTTTGATCATAACTCATCCCAAAGACAATGTCTTCTACTCCATTCCAAACTGCTCTGTTATATTTTCTGCACGATTCAGAGCTTCTTCCTGTATCTGCTGTAACTGAGCTTGATTGAGCAATTGGACTTGGCTCGTGTGTTTTATGATTTGCTCCGAGGCAGCTATGCCAGGTATGCGAGGAGTCTTGACAGTGCCTGAAATAGTGAATCCTGTTGTCGGCAATTGTGATTAAAATATGCATTTTTTTCTCTCTCTCTCCCAATCGCAGGCAGCAAGGAGGCCGCGTTCACCTACGCTATCATCGCAGCCGGGGTCGCCCACGCCGTCACCGCGGCCTGCACCCAGGGGAGCCTGAGCGGCTGCGGCTGCGACAAGGAGAAGCAGGGCTTCTACAACCAGGAGGAGGGCTGGAAGTGGGGCGGCTGCTCCGCGGACGTCCTCTACGGCCTGGGGTTCTCCAAGGTGTTCGTGGACGCGCGGGAGATCAAGCAGAACGCCAGGACTCTCATGAATTTACACAACAACGAAGTGGGACGCAAGGTACAGCTCGTCTTATTAATAATAATAATAATAATAAAATTTATTTATAGAGCGCTTTTCACAGACAGAAAATCACAAAGTGCTTAACAGAGCAGAAATTTAAAAGCATAAAAAACACAATGTGACCCTATAGGGTCAATAAATTACATACACGGAGAGAAAATCAGAATCAAAAATCAAAATTAAAACATAGTTTAAGAGCAGGTCTAGGACATGGGTTTTTACTCAAACGCCAGCCTAAAAAGGTGGGTTTTGAGCTGTTTTTTGTAAGTATTCACAGAATCTGCGAGGCATAGAGTCGCAGGCAGAGCATTCCACAGCCTCGGCGCCACTGCCTCAAAGGCTCGGTCACCACGGGTCTTAAATCGTGTGCGTGGAACTAACAGAAGACCTAGAGCGTTTGACCTGAGAGTGCGGGCGGGTGAATATGGAGTCTGACCTTTTGATTTATCTGAACAGATCCAGAAATCCACTTTATTTCATTCTTCATCACGATGATCCAACAATAAGTAATTTACAGTAGATGGTTTTAGAAATATTAAAGGGATAGTTTGTATGTTTTGAAGTGGGGTTTTGTAGTCAGTGTTTGACTACAGTAGATGGAGTTTGGAGAAACAGACAGGAGAACCAGCACAGGAGCAAAGCATTGTACTGCTGTGGACGTATTTTAGACACCTAAAAAATCAGTTTAAGTTGATGCTGTATTTAGAATATTCTATAATAAGACACACCATGGAGTCCAAGGTGCACCCTTCCCTTCTATCTCAGGCTTGGACATGGTGTCAGTCTGTCTCAGGGTTGATGCTAGGAATGCACCGATCCAACTTTTTCTCATCCAATACCTCAACTCAGGGTACCTGCCGGTACCGAGTATCTGTCCCTTTAGACTGACGCAGGGAAATACATTTCATTCATCAAACTGCATCATGACTTTCTTACTGACCAAAAATGTCTTACATCACATTCTTCAATAAATGTCTTTTAGCTGACAGTGGCCAGCAACATCTCACCGGACAGGCTGGTCTCATCCAGCATTTGTAGCTATACCTTCGAAAAATAATCCGCCCCAATTCGTAGATATGCCATGAAATTACCACAAGATCACACACAGGGCGGGCGGTCCAACAAACAGTGATCTTTCAGCCAGGAGACCGCTGTTCGTTCCCCGTGTGAAACGAGAAGTCAAAGTTGATTTATTCGTCATGTAACTTGCGTAATGTAGTTAACGCACTTCCGTAGTTATTTTACCCAAACTACAACCTTTTCCCAAACTTAACCAAGTAGTTTTGCTGTCTAAACCAAAGTAGTTTCCTGTGAAGACGGAGGTTCGATTTGAAAAGTCCGTATTCATATAACGAGCGGAATGTGACACGGGTGGCTGGCTTTCGTAGGATAACGCATGAAAAATAAGAGGTAACTTTTCGTGAGATATCATACTGTGTGAGGAAACATTGTACCAGGAGTTCAACCAACCAATCAGCCAACAGCCCAGTATGTAACTGGTCATTGAGTAATTTCACAGCAACATATTACAGCAGATATATGTGCAGAAATGTGCAGTAAATAATTATTATTAGGTAAATTGTGTCATTATCTCCGCTAGGCCTGTGGGCCAAACCTTACCTAGTCCGTTGTAGGCTACATTGGGGGCTTTGCCATGGCTGAAAAACTGACATCGATTGAAAAATTTGGTCTCATTTTGAACCGAAGCATATGCAGATTATTTCCAGACCCAATATGTGATGATCCACAAACGTTAGGCACGATACGAGATGAATAAATCCTCGTTTTTGTTATTATGTTGAGTGAAATTCAAGAGCAAGATACCTGGTGGACTGAGTGCACGACTGACTGCACTTATTATTCAGCCCGGCTTTAGTCTATACAAGTTAGTCTATATCATTTTCTCACTTTGGGGCATTTATAATTTTGTTATTAGACATTTGTTAATATACAAGGTTTACACATGGTTTGTTGATCAGCTGATGGGTAGAATCTTGGTAGGGGTCTGAGATTGGCAGCGCACTTGTTTCAATGACACAGTGAGAGAGTACATCATCAGCGCAAGTGAGAGTTGCATGTCTAGAAATAAAGCCAAATCGGAGGCCAAAGAGGACAAAGTGTGGTCAGATCCTACTGGTATTTAGAGAACACAAGTAATGTAGAGTCAAGAGGTAAACAGCGTCCGACAAGATGCACAGTGAGATGAACCCATGACCATATTAGAGTGCATTAGCTCGACTGATGTTGTTTACTAGGGGACAGACGGAGCCAAATAACAGATCAATAAAAACTGCGGGACTGTCCACAAAATGGCCCCATAAGAAAGCAATATGTTGGAAAAAAGTCCCAGCAGGAACATGCTAGATCAGTGGAAGACTGAGAAAAGCTTCTAAGAATAGCCAGGATACTGCCCTCATCCTCGATAACTTAAAGTGTTACGATTTGCCGGCTAAGGTTTGTAAATCTGCGCGGTATATATGAAGCTACAGCCTGTTAGCTTAGCTTAGCATAAAGACTGGTAACAGCTACCCTGGCTCTCATTGGACAAAACAAGCAATGTGAAGACCATACTTTGGACTCTGGGAAATTGTGATGAGCACTATTAAACCTTGGCTTACATTTGAATAATGAATTGATTCAGTCGAAAACAATACTCTTTAGAACTACTAATTTAAGCTAGCGAGGCTAGCATAACAGATAATGCGGTCAAAGCAAATCTAACAACCAAATCCCAGGTGCTGTCCATCTTGTCTCATTATCTGTTGATTCCTATAGAGAGGCGAAGTCCCGCCCCTTTCGGTGTCCTTTGTGAATTCTGCCATGAATTACACATATGATGTTGGTCAATTTAAAAGATAATTTTGCAAGTTAAGAAAGTTGAAAATTGTCGTAGGTTTGTCGTGGTTCCATTTTGTTTTGTGTGAAATCGCTCAGTAAACTACATCTCTCGACACCAACATGGCCCTTACCTTGTCTTGCTAGCTATCTGGCTGCCTCAGCTATATTCCAAGCTCACACGTTATGTTTTCTTATCCGATGTGTTTTATCCAGCGACTGGTTTTAGCAACTGTGAAGAGAAATAACGAGTAAGACCCGTTGTTGGTGTGATCCCAGTACGAAAACACACAGGCATTCTAATTTCTAGTCACGTATTTTTACGGAAACAGTTTTATAACAAAATGCGACTTTCTTGACAAGCAAAATTATCTTTTGAATTGACAAACATCATGTGTGTAATTTATGGCACAATTCAAATGGGATTCAAAAAATGACTTGTCTCTCGCCGTTGACTATCATACATATTTATTTCAGAAAAAGGTCCCATGGGGGGTCCACCGGAAGGGGCGGGGACTTCACCTCTCTATTTCATTGCATAGATGCGTATGAGTGGTTCTAGAACTTACCGTAGATGCTGAAGCTGGGATGTTCCCAGCGATGTTTCAGTTGTTTTCTGTGTGAGAGCGCCAAAAGTATCTTCTATTGTTTCTATTCGTGAAAATTCCTCAATATGCATTACTTTGAGGACTATACATGAAAATGTGTATTTGGAGTACTGTGCTTATAAACATTGAGAAGCTGAGAAGTGAAAATGCTTACAGAGATATCATGTTGGTGCCATAGTGACAGGTCGTGGTCCCATTCAGGAGGAAAGAGGAGAACTTCCATCTCTCTTTAGTCTTTGGGGCTTTATGTTTGAGGTCTGGCACCAGTCAGTATGTGACACAGCGTGTGAATCTCTTAATATACACCTACTGAACTGATACCTCTGTAATTATTGTAGTAAGGCTTTCATGTTTAATTGGAGATGAGTGTGTGTGTGTGTGTGTGTGTCACTGTGAGTGCCAACCTTTACATTTCTTGAGAAGAATAAACAAAAAGATGAAATAGAGTAAAAGGTGCCACGGGAGGCTTACTGTTAGACAAACAGTGGCAGCTTGGTTGGCACTTCACTTCACTGAACGCCATGAATCAAATGCTTGTCAGGTCTCGGGGGCATGACCACGCTAAGCCGTATGCATCCAGGGCTTTTGACAATTACCCCGCGGGACTCCAGAGAGTCTGAGGCCACATCAGAGCGGAATGATTCAAAAGCAGGGTGAGGCTTTCGCTAACACCGGCGAGGGTTCCCTCTCAGGGAGGAGGAGGGAGAAGGGTGAGCTGATGTCGCTCAGCCCGCGGCACACACAGAACACCGCGGCCGCTTCGCCAATCACACCGAAACGCCTCTACTCTAACTCTGGACACAGGCCTTTCACCGCTGCCATCAGCTCGCTGTAACCGCCTCCATGTCTCCAGTCACCAAGAACTCGTGAATTAAGCCATGCTTCTGACTGGATTAATCGCCTCGTACCGATTTATTCTATTCTAATCCCATACAAAGAATAGTTTTGTGGTTTCGCTGCATGTTTCTCCATTGCTCTTGTCCATAGTAAAGCAATGAATGATCTTTGAGGTTTAGGGCTCTTAAATTTGGTTTATGTTACAAAGTATCCCATCTACTCTAGTTATTAAATCCAGATTAAAAGAACAATGTAATGCAAAATAGCATGTGCAGCACAAATCAGTTATTGATTTTCTAATTTAGAGGGACTCTATCGCTTATTTCTCCCAATTTTTCGTTTACTGGAAACATTTCTCGGGAAGTTTACTGAAATTGTATGTTTGCAGCAGAAACAACACAAACCTTAAGGTGCATGGGTTTGTTCAATTTGAAAAAAAAATCAGTTCGAATCGATCATTTTAAAAACATCCAGAGATTTTTTGGGTGAAAATCAGTAAAAGACAAAAACAGATTCTTGTACAAACACACTTCCCTCAATGCAACTCAATAGCTCATTAATGCATTATGATACAATGTTATATATATATATGAATCTGAAATGGGCCTTTCTGCATATTAGTACTTTTCAAACTTTAGTATTTTTTAGTGCTAATACTTTTGTACTTCTGTAAGATTTTTGAATGCAGGGCTTTTACTTATAAGAGAGTATTTCTACACTGTGGTATTACTACTTTAAGTTAAAGATCTGAGAACTTCTTCCACCACAATTTCACAAGTTTTTATCATTTTTAACTCTCAATAACATGACCTACATGAACTTAGAAGGGTTCGTTTATTCCATGAATGTGTTTTCAGACTCACCCTGTCTTGTAAAAAGAATGGCACACACATAGCTACTGGCCATAGGGCGACATACTGTAGCAGCTCTGAGATCTCTGGAATGCTTACATTCATTTGGAATTTAGAAAACTTTTGTCTCAACCTGTTGAACTATTCATGCAATATGTTAGACTCGGTATTTCTGCAAACTCATGTGTTTCTTACTTGCTCATTATGGGAAGACGGCAACAAAAGAGCTGTAGGAGATAAGAATAATTCTTAACTTTGATCTTATGATGGTGGAAAACATCTAAGTTCAACGCAATGTATCGGGCAAAGCTCGATCTAAACAAATTAAATAATTAAATGTGACTGGATTTCAGTTGGGGGGCTGCAACTCAGCACACGTTTTGGTTTGAAACTTTGAAACCGTTGCTCCATCTCAACTTTCCCCTCTACGTTGTAGGTCCTGGAGAAGGGCATGCATCTGGAGTGCAAGTGCCACGGCGTGTCGGGATCCTGCACCACCAAGACATGCTGGACGACGCTCCCCAAGTTCCGCCAGCTGGGATATGTCCTCAAGGACAGGTACAACCAGGCCGTGCACGTGGAGCCGGTGCGGGCCAGCCGCAACAAGCGCCCCGTCTTCCTGAAAATCAAGAAACCCCACTCCTACCGCAAGCCCACGGACACGGAGCTGGTCTACATCGAGAGGTCGCCCAACTACTGCGAGGCCGACCCGCTGACGGGCAGCATGGGAACGCAGGGTCGCCTGTGCAACAAGACGGCTCTGCAGCCCAACAGCTGCGACCTGATGTGCTGCGGCAGAGGATACGACACGCACCAGTACTCGCGCGTTTGGCAGTGCAACTGCAAGTTCCTGTGGTGCTGCTACGTGAAGTGCAACACGTGCAGCGAGAGGACAGAGGTGTACACCTGTAAATAGAAATATTTATTGGGCATGTATTTGGACGAGCGTGGCCGATACACGCGTGCGGAGTGACTGACATTCTCTCAACAATCACGACACCCGGTTCCTCCAATGTGTGTCGATTATACTGATGCCAATGGACATCTGCCTTGACACTGGACTCAATCTATGGGCTTATACATTTTATTTTTTTCATTTGAATGCCATTTCCTGCCCCAGGCTTGACTTCTCTGCTGGCATGACTCACCTCAAGCAGTTGTTTTTATTTCTAGACTAATAATTTATTAAATGAGAAAACTACTGATGATTTTGGAAAATTCACTGTTGACTAAATCTGGTAAGGTTTTAAGTTGGTGTAGATGCCTTCAAGTGGACTTAAAAGCATTTTTTTTTTTAACAAGACAACTTACACACTGGAGCTCGACTGAAAGACACATTTGCAAGCCTGCAGCTCATGTGCTTTAAGCCTAGCAGAGGAACATTAAACTACTGATCCTGGGCTCGCTATGATAGTATTGTTTCCACTCGTCTCTGTCCCCGTCCCCCACAGTTTGCTGCTAGTTGTCTGGAATGTTACAGAGTTTGTGACTTAGCAGCAATATTGACTCTTCAAGCTAAGATGAACGTCACCAGGAGCAAATGCGAGCTTCCAGACATGACTTCCCCCTTAATGTTGATTGATAGAATATATTTTGTAAGAGATTATTTTTATATAATATTTTTTTTAATTTATTTTCTATCTCTATGTAAGATATTTTCCCTTAGCATTTCTAACTGTTGAGTTACTGAGTTTGCCACTGAAGCACTGTTTTGAAAAATTGTGCCTTGTTCCTCGGCAGTGGAACATGATAACGTTGAATGAAATGTGCAGCATTGTGATTCATAACCCATTTCAGGAAACTTTATCTCACCTGGCTTTGCCACCTGTAGAGAGACAAAGTCCTGACGTCACCACCATGCTAGCTGCTGTTCCGCTAACGTTAGCTTACGAAGCTTCTTTCATCTGCCTTTCTGAAAAAGTAAAATGTCTTTTTGTGGTTTACCATCCATAGCCTAAGTTCAACTAGTATCTGCAACAGCTTTTGCCATTCAAATTCAAACCCTTGGAAATTTAAACAAAGGTTAAACAAAATAATCATTAGCATAATGCTATACATTTTTAATGGTGCGGTACGCCTGTGGTACGTATTAGCAGTAATACGCCATTGTAACTGTGGCTCTCTCTGTTAGCTATGATACCCACCCTCGTGTTTTTGTCATCTTTCCATCTTATGAGCTGTAATCTCTGCTGTCTAAACAACGTTTGGGTCATTCTGCCATGACTAGCATGACGTGTGAGTAACAAAGGTCTTTAATGGTGTTTGTTAAAGGCTGCTAACAAGGAAAAATGAATAAACATAAATAAATATTCAATTTTTTTCTAAAACTATCTATCCATCTATACATATGGATTGAACCACATGACCAACCCATTCTCACTCCCAACACGTCAAATTCCGACGCTTGGTCATTGGCATGATACAGACGCCAAAGTGCACCCTTTAGCATCTGTATGGGACGCACTGGGCTTTCAAATCTGCATCATTATGAGACTTCATAGCAACCGAGAGAGTATAAAGAGGGAGGAAACCTGTTAAGGGCGGATGTGAGGGGAGGTCGGACAGAGCAAACACAGGACTTTCACCCAGGAGACTGCTGTTTATGTCCAAGATAACCTACGCACTTAACTACACTGGTTACCCAACAAGCGTTCTTATTTTACATAAAAACATACTTATTTGAACCCAAACCATGATGGTTTCCTCAGCCTATCCAAGTACTTTTGTTGTTGAAGTAAACCTAAAAACTAAGTAAACCTACGTTGGAAGTTCATTTTAAAAGACACTGACG
The DNA here is from genome assembly GCF_050575085.1 of Anarhichas minor. NCBI lineage: Eukaryota > Metazoa > Chordata > Actinopteri > Perciformes > Anarhichadidae > Anarhichas > Anarhichas minor. The sequence continues at coordinate 5,635,420 of NW_027466469.1, read as the reverse complement.
GAAACTGTACGTTTCTTGTGAACACAGAGGACTGCTTTGAAAAGAAAAGCATCATAGTTTGAAGTGTAGGACCACTGACCAGGTGCTGGTATTTAGCGAGTTGGGAGTGAGACTGTTGAGGTTATTATATTTCAGGAACAGAATCTGGGAGTTACAGTTTCACTGTGGCTCTCTATGTGGATAAGCACCAATACACAGCTCTACTTTTGGGCTCTTTGTCTATTCTCTCACCAACACCAAGTAGGGCTGGGTATCATTTCATATGAATACTTAAAAAAAAAAAGATCATTAGACAGTCAGAAGTAGAGAGATTGGGAAGAGATGGACGGTGGAATATCCAACAAATGGTCGGATCCTTGAACTCTACAAGTCCAGGACATCAGCTGTATAAAACTAATATACCTGAGTTTCTCTACCAATACAAAAACAAAATGAGTAAAATAAATAAATATGAAATATCTGATTGGGGAATAAATAAACAAGACAACAAAGCCAGACCAAGCAATTCAATCCAATCTTCTAATACTTGATAGTCTGAACTTAATGACTTTGACATTGTGATACCCAGCCCTAATACTTCAACATATAACAACCAATCCTAACCGTGACACTAGTGGCCAGTTGGGATTGTACAGTATACAGTAGGTTGATGGGTGCAGCAAACAATGCAGTTTTTTTTTTTAAATTCACAGTTCTCTCGTTAGGTTGTTAAAAAGACTTTCGAGTGACGTGACATTCAGTACTGACTCAGTCCTCGTTAAAGCTTCTTCTTGCATGAGACTGAACTGACGAAGCAATATCGCCCGCTGCTGCAGTGCTCTTAAATCAGAGGTCACTGTTGACGTATTCCAAGTAAAACCACGTTGTCTTTTCATTCATCTTTTGGCTAATAAAAGTTGTTGTTGTGGGAGGTCATTTTGTATTTGAGACACATCTTTCAAGTGTTATGATGAGGACGGATCAGAGTGAAGTGGGTGTGATTGAGGGTTGCAGAGGCTGTCACACCAGTGTGTGTGTGTGTGTGTGTGTGTGTGTGTGTGTGTGTGTGTGTGTGTGTGTGTGTGTGTGTGTGTGTGTGTGTGTGTGTGTGTGTGTGTGTGTGTGTGTGTGTGGGAGTGCGGAGCTGCTGGCTGATGGATTACTCTGACATCTGCTTCATTCACTCCTCAACGACGTTGCTACAACAACCACACTGTGCCCCCCAAAAATGCTCTTGGTCTCATCAAGAGGCCAGACTGCCCATTAACAAAATGGTAACCATGCAAAACCCAGATCAAATTTGGACGCTATTTATTTTGTGGAAATGGCAAACGGGACGAAAGCGGGGGGGGGGGGGGGGGGGGGCTTTACAATTGCAAGGAGATGATGTCAAGAAGGATTTCAATCCGAGCAATAGAAAAGGTCTTCGCTCCCAGAATAATCGGCACAAAACATTCCTCGGCTAAACTTCGCCTCAATAGAGTGACGCTTTGAAAAGGCAGCTGGCCAAACAGCCTCACCAAGAGTAACACCAAGGCTCTGTCACCGAGGACCCAACAACGTTATTCCAGTGTCTGACAGAGCGCCGGCTGGTTACATGCTTCACTTTTCTATTCACAGGGCCGATAATGATATGCTCTCCAGCTACTTCTGTCAACATGAAATAGACACACATATCCATACCTGGATATGCTGATTGCCTATTTTCCTATTTTCTGTCTTATGATACTCCTTCTTTCCACTCACTAACCTACCGCTGTATGCATGTGACGTTGGTTCCACTTCCTAACAATACATCCTTCCTCATTAATGTGGATTTTATTTATTTATATAATATAATATCTTGCTGGTCAAAACTGAAAGGTTATTGTTGAAACAATCATTGACAAAACAGTGTGATGAAAGCCACAATGTCCAATTTTATATGTAATAGTTAATAATATATATATATATAAATATATATATATATATATATATATATATATATAAACAGTGTTTTATATATGATCAACAATTAAACATTGTTTATCATTCAATATTAGAATGAAAGTACGGTTCACAAGCACTCTGGGTAATATGACCTTTTCAAGTATCATAGCGATTCCCCTGTCATGAGCATAGTACTACTTGAAGTTATGTCAGAAGTACCATGTACTACTATAGTACACTATACCATGGTATAGTTTACTATAGTATTTCAACTGTCAACTCCAAGGTCAACAATGAACTTTCAATCTCAACTTTTCAGACAACATGGACAAGAAGTCTTTGAAGAAAATGGGTGGTTGACGTGGCAAACACAAATAAATAAAGATTTGGTCAAAAAACGTTTTTATATTGTTCAAAACATCCTGTTTTATGTCAAACTGAACATTCATGCAATTCATCACTCACCTTTTCACAATTTCCAACCAAACCCATATGGTGTCACCACTCCAAGCATCACGGTTCACAAAGTTTAAACTCCAAGCAAAATAAATGCAACTCTCTTCAATGAAGTACAGAATGATAACACAGATGTATAATTGTGAAAATGCTCTTTTTCAAAGTCCAGGCACAATATTTTGAGTCGTCTCTGATCAAAACGAATTTGTCCCAGAAAAAATATGACATGGTGTGACACTATATTTTGATATTTAAACAGGCACATTTCTTTGGTGGCCCTTTGGGAGGAGGGGTCCTTGTACAACCAGGAAGAACATCTCAGAAGGACATGGAAGGGTTTCAAAGTGAGTTGTCTCCTGACATTTTTTTCAATAAATCAAATCTTTTTGGCCTCAGTGTCCTTTAGTGTGACACTTTTTACACAAAAAAGCCAAATATAAATGACTAATTACATTTACTTCATGTCACCATGTTGCAGTAGGTATGCTGCTAGCAAAACCACAAGGCCCACAACTTTGCTCAGTGCATGAAACCTTGGTGTGATACTACATCAACACATAACACAGGCCGTCGGTTTGTTACGCTCTAGAATCATGACTGGCATATGTATAACGAAGTGTGAACGCACACTGACACAAACACTTCAGCTGTCATAGCAAAACAGATGGCATACTTTTGATGTTAATGTATTGTTTAGTTAATTTACTAGAATGAACTTGTATGAAATGACTGTTTTAAATAAATGTTTTTATGAAAGCAGAGACCACACTGTTCAGCAACCTTATTGGAAAGACTGATCGATACCTGACCAATGCACCGGGAACCACTTTAGCGTCATTTTTTCAATGTGCAGCTTAGTCAAAGTAGACTTCAACAAGTGGTTAGGTGTTACGCGCTGCTTGGTTAGGTTTATGAAAAGATCGTAGTTTGGGTTAAAATAAGTAAGCCGTTTGTTACATTAAAAAAAATCTATGTTTGTTGTAACTTACGTGGATGGCATCAGTAAGGTACGTAAGTTACGTGTCAAAAGTAAGTAACAAAACCTTTTTGAACCATTTTGGGCGCACACAGGACACGAACATGTATAAAGAGAGGCGATGCAGCGTTGGAGGAGGGCACCCGTTCATTCCCATGAAAGTTGCTAAGTTGTCTTTAAAATGGGGCCAATTGTAATTCTCTCTTGGTGAACATGACATATTCATATTGCTTCTTTAGTCTGACCAACAGCCCAAACCCTACACATATTAAATCAGCATTAAGATAAGATATATCCTTTCTTCTCTCCAAGGTGGAATTTTGCTCGGGCAGTAGTCCTTCACACAGCTGCCATCAGTTTAGAACAAAGCTAACAAGACAATGTAGTGTACGTATAGGCAATATAAAACAGAAGAGAATCATAAAATCCATAAACCCATAATACATAAAACAAAATGTAACCGTGCATCCCTCCTGTGAACTACAAAAGCAAGGATGTATCTGTTTTCTTGTTGAGCAGTGCTGTAGACAGCGGTGTTTGAAAAGAAAAATTGGAGAAGTTAGCATTTTTCCGCATTTTTGTTTCATAATGTACTTCAGTGTTATTTTTGTTATCAATGATGAACAAACTTTTCTGCAAGTGTGATATTGTGAATCACACTTTTCTTCCATATACCCTGCCACATGTCTCCATGACGTTTTGTCACACATCCTCTTTCCTTGGATAGCAATATAAACCATACACTTCCAGAGAAAAGCCGAACCGGACTACAAGAGAGACCTGCAGATACGAGCACAGCAGCGACTCGTCCTCCAAAGGCCTCAAACCGCACGCCGACAGGGGATCACTGAAGCACTAATGTCGTGGTGTTTTTCCTATAAACACCAGTAGGCTACGTCACTGCTAATGTTCCAGGTGTTGCCAGCCTTGCACCTATGAACACCTGTATTGTGGTTGTACTCTAAAACGTATGACTGTCAGTTGCTGCAGCTGCCTCATCTCTGAGTCTGCCTCCTGCTCGTATAAATTGTAATCCGGAGTAGATATTTTATTTGTGCAATGCTTTCTTCTTAAATCTAGACCTTTGATGTTTTCAGATTCCGGCGAAAAAAGGTGCTTGTTCTGCGCAGCGAATGGCGCTGGAAGCCGTCACGCTTGGCTTGCGCAGGAGAGATTCTTTGTCAGAACGTTGATTATTTAAGACAGGGGCTGCTTAATAACTATCATTATGGCAGTACCTTGAGAGCAAGGGCCAATCAGGGTCCAAACAGAAATCTCTGCCAACAATGACGTCGTAGGCGAGGAATGAGACAGAAACAAGGTAGACATGCTTTAGAAAAAAACCAAAGGGTGTTGTGAAGATTTTAATTGAGGGATGCATAAATCAAAGATTTCATATCACGTACTTTAAAGGCTGCATCTACAATAAATCATAATTTAGCTCAGAAGGGATTGAATAATGAATGATGTGTTATTTGTTGGTTAAAACAGGCCACAGTTGGGGCATGCCAGATAATGATAAATCTATAGCCCCGAGCTAAACTTCTGCTCTCTGGTAGTAAAATGTTTTCAGCGTTACTCACTGTTAAAGAAAATGCAATCAAATTGTTTGTAAAGGTGCTCTGCGTAAGTTATTGCACAATTCAAGAGATCTAAGAAGTTATGGCCTTACTCTTAAACTTTTCATTAAAAAAACAAAACACTTAACAACTATCTCTTTTGGCATTTAGCCATGCAGATGGTTTTGTTTTTGTTTGATCAGCTTTTGAGATCTACCCCAGAAAATATATAATAATGGAGGTGAATGCAATCTTGTTTGAGGAGCTCACAACTTTGAAAAGTGACATTCGTAAAACTCTTTTCAGAGTCATTTCCCCAGGTTGTAGAAAGCCGTTTCATTGCTTTATTGTAATTTGGGTGAATTGGCTAACAGGAAGTATTCCTCTGCTGCAGCTCAAGGAAAATACCAATGTGATTTTGTTAGCTGAGACTCATATTAGCTTGGGCTCAACTTTGGTATGCGTTTTGCACGGTGGATTTAGTTAATCTTTTACAGTAGAGTTGAGGTCACTCGGTTATTATGAAAAGGCAACACGTTCTCACTCCCAACTCGTCAAATATGGCCGCTTGGTCAGTGGCCCTGCGCTTCAAACTATGACGCTCTAGGTTCCGCTCTAGCATCAGTTTTAGATGTGCCATGGACGGCATGTCAGGTTCTGGTCATTACATGCATGGTGTCTTTTCAAAATGAACTTCCAACGTAGGTTTGCGTAGCTTTTAGGTTTACTTACGCAACAAATCTACTGGGCTAAGCTTAGGAAAAGATCATGGTATTGGTTGAAATAACTACGTTTGTTGCGTAAAATAATTGTTTGTTATGTAACTACCGTTGGTAAAGTCAGAAAGTTACTAGGGTTTAAATAAGTTAATGTTCACTTGGTTTCACACAAGATATGAACAGCGGTCTCCTGGGTGAAAGTCCTGTGTTTCGTTATCTACCAACCTCCCCTCCCACCAGCACTACACAGCCATGCAGTGTTTACCAGACATCTCCTGGTCTCCGGGTCTGAAAAAGGAAGCCAATGTGGAAGTGCCTTAAACTTGCATTCTTTCTACTGGCCATCAGGGAACGACTCATCTGGTCTCTACGACTCTACTTCTCTCTTGATTTATTACCTCAGTAAACATTGTAAACATGACTTTATGTTCTTAATCTCTAGTTTCAAGTCTTCTTCAATACAGCATGATGTTCATTTTGTAAATGATGGTCCATTTAGAGTCAAGTAGACCACAAAGCAGGGTATTCTTTAGGGCGTGGCTACTTTATGATTGGCAGGTCGCTACCAGGGCGTTGTCCGATGTGAGGGTGTTCTGCGTTTTCCTCTTAGATCTTTAAACCTTTCACAGTGTGAGTTCATTAAAGTTAATTGTAACATTTTGGTCGCCTAAAAATGCCAGTTCTCAATCCCAGGGCGTCAAATACTGACGAACAATGCACCCTTTAGCGCCTCTATGAGATGCACCGGGCTTACAAGTAACTACAATGTAAACCCATTAGTGCCCTTATTAGACACTCAGAGTAATAGCTCTGGGAGTGTGATAATGTAGTGGGTTAAACAAACGCAGTACTACCTGTGTTTGTGTCCCAAAGTGTTGTTGAGTTATTTTGAAGTTGCGTTAGTGATGTTTGAGACGTTTTACTTAATACGTACTTATTTTAAGCCCAGCCCTGATGTTTTTCCTAAACCTTACTAAGTGGTTTTGTCGCCCGAACGTAGCGTGAACTCACAACGTCAACCAAGTGTCTACTGCGACTGCAGTGGAGCATCATAGTTTGACGCGCTGGGCTACCCAGTGCGTTAGCAAGTCACGCCAAAAGGTCTGACCAAGCGTCAGTATGTGACGAGTCTGGATGAAAAGGTGTTGTTCAGCGCTCTGTTGTACTTAGCTCCATCAACACATGTTACTTCTGTGACAAGATGGCAACGGACACAATGCCGAACTCGAGGCTTCAAAACAGCAGTCCACAAACCAATGGGTGACATCACGGCGACTACGTCCACTTCTTATAAACAGTTTATTGTCTTTTTACAACATCAGTTGTTCTGTCTAATGAGCAATGTCTAATGATGTGGATGGGTTTACATCGGAGATAGTTGAAAGACAAAAATCCAACTCTATCTATCCTGAATGACATCCAATTTCCAGTTGTTCTAATTTCACTGCTGATCTTACCTGAGTAAGGATGTCATAAATGTGGATGCAACTCTCTCATGACATTGATGACAAAAAGGCATTTTGTAGAAACTACACAGAACTCTATATTTAAAGGATTACATGGATTAGTGTTGCAGTTGTGCCAACTACCTGCTTTTCCCCCTCATCTCAGTCCAAACAGAGATCAGTGCACGGAGCAGGTACAGATCTCCTGCCATCGGCACTGAGGCGTCATGCAGTTGTGCTGTGGTTACGCACTGAGACCTGAAGCCATGCAGGAGGTCCCAGGCCCCCTTCGTTTCCTGCAGTGATTGACAGGCGGCTTAATTCCAGAGAAGCCAAAAGGAAATAACATCAAAATGCACTTAATTACCCTTTTTTCTTCCTCCTGCAGGCCTTTCTACCACATGTGTGGCGTGTATCTGAAATGATTCTCGTGCTTGTGTTAGCATGCACCTCAGACCAATTTGTGGAGCGTATGGAAGAGTGTCATGCTGTTATTAGACCTTACAGAGCCGAGGAACTAAATTATGAGTTGTCCCTTGCAAAGGTTTACATCAGACACTACACCCTCTGCTCTTTTGACTGTAAAGATGTGTGAAGAATGTACTAATGACGCGTGGTGTGCACCGTATGAACCACCGTACTCGCAGCACATGGGAGGTATGTCCCTGTGGCCATGCTGACATGAAAACCAAATAAGCGAGCATCAGCTACACAAACGACTTCCTGCTTTATGCCCAGAGAGCTATAATTTTCTCCCCCAAATAAAAGGATGTAAAAAAAAAAAAGTTCTCAAAGCATATTGAGCCGTTATGTGAGGAGAAACGGTGACGTCTGAAGCCCAAAGCTTCAACGGCTGAAACAAATCCTGCATCCTGCTCTAGTTTACTGCAATGAACGGCACGGATCACTCGTTCACAGAGGGAGCAGGTATACGCTTCAAGTGACGCTTTAAATTCCTGTGTAGGATTCGCTCATTCTTGATGGTTTCATCACCTCTCACCATTCACAGTTGATTAAGGCCGAGGAATGCGGTGGATCATCCCCGCGGCCGAGGGGGCAGCTGGAGGAACCTGGAAACAGTTGTGACAGTCATGCTAAAATAGTTTGAGTAATGAACAGCCTGATGACAGACTAATGCTATATCAATACATCCACTACATTTGATGAATGATGAAGCGTTTATGGGAACTTCAAGCAATGATCAGTGATATTTTCTGATATTACTGATTCGACCATTCAGAATGGCCCATTTGCTTGGCTGCTGGTATTGCTGCTTGCAATGATATTGATATTTGCCATTTGCAATGATAAAGAAAAAAAAGAGAGACCTTTAAATTTTATTATGAGAAGATTCAAAGTAAAAGGTACTTGATCTGACATTTGATAGACACTTTTACAGTTAGCCTGAAACACTTACATTGTTACACGCAATATTTACATAATATTACAATTGATGTACGAATAATACATTGCTTTCCATTTACTTAAAGCTACATTAAGATTAACGATTGGACACAAAGAGAGAAACAAGCAAAGAATTGTCACCCATCTGTTTTCGCGACCCGTTCTCACTCCTGACGTGTCAAATACCGACTTTTGATCAATGGCCCTCAGTGTCTGATACCAACGCACCAAGGCACCATTTAGCATGTGTATGATACACACCATGCTTTCAACTAACTCCAATGTGAACTTATCTGTGTCATTATTAGACGATTAGAGCAACTGACGTAGTTTAACGAGCGAGAATGTCCGGCGAGCAGGAAGTTAGGGAGGATGGGTCAAACAAACACAGGACTTTCACCCAGGAGGTTGCTGCTGGTGTACTGTGTGAAACCAAGTCAACAAGACTTATTTTAAGATTTAAATGAAGAAATAAGATTTATTTACTGTAGTTTTGTTTTGTATCTTCCGGACGAATGCCGGTTATATAACAAGCATGCTTATTTTACAAAACAAACATACTTATTTTAACTCAAACCACAATCTTTTCCTCAGCCTAACCAAGTACTTTTTTTGTTTAATAAGCAAATCTAAAAACTAAATAAACCTAAGTTTGAAGTTTATTTTGAAAAGACACTGTATGCATGTAACGAGTGGAAACTGACACGTCCAATGCTTGATGCTTGACGGGTTCCTAAAGCTCTGATAAACTCGCTAACACAAACTGCCCAGCGCCACACAACAGAGAGAAACAGTTAGCTGCGAGCTGGCGAACAGAGTTGAGCATGGTGGAGCCCAAAACAGAGCTAAAAGGAGAGTGAAGATTGAACTATTTGTTGGGTGGACAGAAGCGTTCAACTTAACTTTTTTGTCTCTACCAACTCGTGAGGGACATATCTTTCTCTCTGCTTAATACTCCGTTATGTTCACCAGCTAGTCTCTAACTGCGTCTGTCTTCTGTTTGGAGCTGATCAGGTAGTTTACAGCGGGTTGCTTTCAAAAGCATTTGTTACATTGTTATTACAAGAATATCTATTATAGCCGCTTTGAAATACGTCACCAAAAAATGTATTCTTTTAAGATATTACAGATTCTCCCTCTTACAACAAGTGTTGATCTTGACGGTGATCCAATCTGATGATTGTGGAAGCAGCGGTGGTTCACCCCAGAATCAAATGTTCCATTTCCGAGACAGACACCAGACCAGACTCGGTTACATATGACAGATCAAACCCTTTAAAAACCTGCGAGGCCTCAATCACCACTTTAACGTCTCCTCCTGCAGACAGGAAACCCGAGGAGCTTTGTTTTTCCTCTGAGGTCTGGGTGTGCTTTACACTACCTGGGCAGGACCTCGCACACCTTATCTTTACGTCCAATCACCTGTCTGTTTTTTTACGTTTGCATTGCTTCGGTTAGGAAACTATTCTGCTCGCATTCATCAAGCGCATATCTTTATGAGCTTCATGAGGAATTACTGAGATAAGACACAGTCATATTGTCAATGTGAACAGAGTTTGCATTGAAACTGCATGCTTCAACAGCCTCTGTGATAGAGCTCTTAATCACAGTGGAAAGGAAGTTCCAGAAGATGAATGCAGAGGCAAACTTTAGTATTATTAATTTTTTATTTCCCATACTGCACAAAAAATGTTTTGGATTTTTCAGTTTTGAGGTTCACAGTGAGGTCACTGCAATGGCACAGATTTATAAACAATGGAAACTAGGAGATTAGTACAATAATGATGACTAAAAGGCTTAGTCATTCACGCTGGCAACATTAGCCCAGGGTTGGATTGGTGCGCTCTCCACTCCAAAACGAGTTTTAACAAGTGACAAGACATGGATTCTGAAGGGAAAAAAAGACCTCAGCCCACTTCTGTGCCAAACGTCAGGCGCTGGAAGGCCTCGCTGCTCGCTGCCTGTGATGCAGATCCTTTGTGGGTCTCTATGTGACATATTAAAAGCCAGATTGCATGTCAGCTGTCAGGGTAATGATACTGCAGAGAAAACAATAGCGACAACATCACTGTACCTGTGGGTTTGGTGACCTTTCATCTCACTGCAGCCTCTGATGTTCCGACAAAGTCTGGCAGAGGTAGAAAGGGAGACAGAGATCACCTTCTGAAGATCTATTATGCAATTATACTCTGCAGCTTTTTTTTCTGGGTGAAAGAGATTCCCTTGTAGTTTGTTGTATGGGCCTTTGTCCATGAAATCTGTGACTAGTACTGTTGGGATGGGTCAACCACTTGTTATTCTTTAAAGAGCAATTACATAAATCTTGTGAGAAGAGCAGGAAGCCGCGGCACACTCACTATTTACCTTAGTAAAGTATTACGTCCAAGTTGGACAATTCTGAAAGTCACAGTGCTGGAAAGTAGTGACCTTCAAAGTAAGGGAGCGGTGGTAGATGAGTGTATAAAAACACTGCACACAAAAACGCTTAATTGACTTGTAGTGGTGGCTGCCAAACAAAACATTTGAAATAAATATCAGAAACAGTACATTTACAGACATTTTCATTCAATGTTTTGCAGAGAAACACTGTTATTTTACAGATTTTTCCTAAATTATTATGCGTACATCTGACCCAGAGAGTGCCACAGACCTCCATTTGTATTAACTCTCAGCACTATCTTTGCCGTATCTTAAAACAGAAGTATGCCATTTTAGGAAATACGCTCACTGTATTCGCCTTCTAGCAGAGAGAAAGATGACAAAAACAATATCGTTCTTCTGTCTGCATCATGAATTTAAAGGCTATAGCCAGCAGCCCAATAGCTTAGCTTAGCATAAACAAAAACAGTGAATTTTGGTGCAAATTAACCAAAGAAGATGTAACATGGGATTTTGTTACCGTTGGACAGAACCGGGTTAGCCATTTCACCGACATTTCCTGTCTATATGCTAAGCTAAGCTAAGTACCTGCTAGGCTGTGGGCTTAAATTTAAACTGCTGTAGTCTTGAGTGGACAATCTAGCCTATTTCCCAAAATGTTGATCTATTCCTTGCCATAACCATGGTCTCACTCTAACCTTGACCAGACTTTAGTTTTCAAGCGCAGAAAGGAGAGGAGGAGAAAGTGAGAATTGGGAGCCAATCCAGCTGACATTGGGTGAAGGCAGGGTACACTATCACAGGGCTGACACATACAGACAGACAACCATTCACGCTCACATTCACACCCACGGGCAATTTAAAGTCATCAATTAACCAAAGCTGCATGTCTTTGGACTGTGGGAGGAAGCCGGAGAACCCGTAAAGAACCAACGCTGACACGGGAAGAACATGCAAAACTCCACACAGAAGGGCCGTCCTGCCCGGGAATCGAACCCTGGTACCCACTTGGAGCCCGTGCACCTCTCATTTAATGTATTATTTATATGAATATAGTAATTGTATTTTTAAACCTTGAAATGCACAAATTGTTTCTGTCTGACCTGGCCTCATATGTCTTAATGTGGGTTTTGATAATAAGAGAATGTAGGAATGCGCTGCACCACCTGGTGAATGTAAAAAGTCAAACAAACACATTTGGGATCTAAGCTCATATTTCTCGGAATAAGAAAAATAAAGGCTATTTCTTCCCTCTGCTTCCTGAGATGTGCATTCTGCTTTCCCATGGCGGCTCCACGTTGCTTGTTTCTGTCCCCCCTCTGTCATTGTTTAGACAGCTTGAGGCCTCCTCAAGAAGGGAAAGTTGATATTTATGCTGAGGCTTTCCGACTGACCGTAAGCAGGAGGAGTTTTTGCCCGGGCTTGGGCAGCCTGCCACTGATACAATCTTTTGATTCATACTTTTGGGGGAAAGAACGGACAGGTTCAGACAGCGGCTCTCAGATTGAACAGGTGAGGCTTTCTCTGCGTCTTTTGTATCCGTGCTGCAGGCTACGTCACCCAAATGCTCCACTAACACACATTTTCCACGGAGCTCTTCTCAGTGCTCCTCTTTTTTTTCCAATTGATCTGGAAAGATGTTCTATCTCTATTTAGCCCCCGAGTGTGTTCCAGTGGTAGCTAACTGCAGGAGCGGATCCCCCCCCCGCTGCCGCCTGATTGGCTGAGAGGGTAGTTCAGCATGAGGTCAGAGGTGTGCGTCGGTGTCATCCTCCGCCCAGAAAAACACAGCTGGCCGGACCAGTGATGTCAGGACGGAGGATGATAATTAAATAACTGATGCCGGCCAGGCTGATTGACATGGAACTAATACTGTGTAAGGACATGAAGCGATGTACAATCACAATACTACGGTGCATCGGTTGCAATCACAAATCAATCGAATGGATAGATTATGAATTATGCAAATGCTGTTTCATTTTTGTTCTCTCCCAAAAGAGCTGCTTAAGTCTTCCAAAGAATAATTCATCTCTATCGGTTTTAATAACATTGTACATTTGTGCCAAAGTCATTGCAGAGATGTTGTAAAATAAGCTAACAATTATGTTAACCTCTATATTTAAATGTGAGTGCATCCAAATTGTTGATTATTTTTACCGTTTGCCATCAATTTATCTTCCAAATGAGGCAAAGGCTGTTTTTTTAGTCCCTTGTGTTCCCAGCGCCTAGCAATTAACTGTTGTTATTACCAAAAGGAATGTTGGCAAGTCCAGATGTACTCCTCTCATTTAATTGGTAGTTCTCCTAGTTCTAGTACTAGAAACAATTTGGGGGGTTCGTGAAGACGTTGCTAGCTTTGTATTTCTTCAGTTTGGCAGGCAGCGTACGTAGGGGAACTGCAGAGTTGGGGTGACTCTCTGTGGATCACTACGGACAACTCATTTGATCCAACGTTAGAAACAATTAGAAATATGACTAGAGTAGCTTTTGTCTTTAGTGGATTTGGTTCAAAGGGTACACTACATAAATTCTCATTCATGTAGGGATATATTGCAACCCATTTTCAATCCCACCTAGTCAAGTACAGCAGCTTGGTCAGTGGCCCTACGCTGCAAACTATGTGATACTCTACATAACCCTCTAGCGCCAGTCTTGTAGGTGTCAATGAGTATGTTTGTTACACAGTTAAGTGGGCTACATTACGTATCCTAAAGTAACATTGCATAACTTAACATACATACATAGCTCAAGTCAATGGCGGCTTTTGGTTTCACACGGGACACCAACGGCGGTCTCCTGGGTGAAAGGTGTTTTTCGACCCATCCATCCACCCTGACCTCCTCCCTTCACAGACTTTATCGCTATTTACACTACGCCACCTGACTTCCTCCTTTATTCCCGCCATAAGACTGTCATAGGCCCTCTGACCAAAAATACTAATCAAAAGTTGTCTATAAACACAGAAAGTGCAGCCTGCAGGTTTATGAAATAAAATTTGAAACAATTCTAAACAATTGTGCACCTGACTTAAATCTGGAGTGGGGAACTTTTGTCCCCCCCCTCTGGCAGTGAGAGGAAAAATCATATAGGAGAGACAAGTCGGAGCAGCATCTAGGAGTATCAAAGAAGCTATGGCGGAAACATTCCAAAGAAGCCTCCGAGAAAAGTTTTATACGTGCGCCAGCGCAGGAAAGTCGCCGCGAACACCAGACACCACCAGTCTGCCATACTGCGAAATACAGAGAGCTTCCCTTGGCGGCTATAGACTTAATCAGCATTATATGACCTTGTTTGGCGAGCGCTTGAATGTAATGGACTTTCATTTATATGTAAGCGTCTCGCACTCCGGCTTTAAAAAGAGAAAATCCGATCAAATCCAGCTATTTACAAACTCGTCCTTAACTTCTGGGCCACATGATAGGTCCGAGCCAGCGGAGACACAATGGCCGTTCCTCCCCCCCAACCCCCAGGAATAATGTAGCGCTCCTCTGGAATGCTTAGCGGGTTCCTGGAGGCCATTCCCCCATTCAGCAAACAATCACTGCCAGGTAATAAAAGAAGCATTTGTGCGATATGTCAGCAGTGTGCGCGAGGCTTAAAAGCAGAGCGATGGTGTGGCAAGATTGCATTCACGTCATCTCCCAGAGGGGAAAGCTATACTATTATTACCAGTAACCATTGACACAGCTACAGTACTTCATTGAAATGAAATGTGGCAGAGGCACTGTCAGACGATACTTGTGTGATCACGGCCGCCGTAAATTGCAGTTCCTGAGGTCCAATGATTCTCTGGTTACAGGTGCGGGCACAACAAAGGCTTGTTGCCAGTCAAAGTCCTTCATGTGTCAAACAGGAGAAATTATACGGAAAAATATCCAAATTGAACTTGTTTTGAAACCACCCATCTCTTCGGAGTCAATTTACAGAGAGCAAAATAATTTGTCAGTCAGACTTACTTTCCCATTGATATAGTTTGAGCTTTTGTGCTGTGTTATGTATCTTTGTGGTGGCTCTCGCTTGTTTATGCTAATGTAAGAAGTTGCCGACACGTGTCAAAGGTTTTTCTTAAAAGTTACTCCGGCTACAATGTAAAATGCCAGTTAAATTCCCGACAACAGGCTCTGAGCTTCATCAGCTTGTTTGGAAACCTACTGTGTGTGCACAGACTTGAGTATCAGTAGTCCACAAGACAGGGTGCCGGAGGGCCACAAAGCCAGTCTGTACATGCATGTTTTCTACATGCTCCTTAAAACACACGGAAACACACAGGTTTGTTTTGTCTCGTCTGGCTGTGCTGTAACCGTGAGCTACACACTTATTAAACCCATTCATCATTTTTAGCCAGCGCAGACTGTCACAGCTGTGGTGCAGTAGCTGGAGGACGGCACAAACGTGGTGTGTGGTTTGGAGAGATCCGCATTTGTTGATATGGGGATTTTATATTTATTTATTTTCATTATGCTAAAAACATGCTCTCATACATGAGACAAGCTAAGGTGTAAAGCCACCTGAAACCACCACTGTTTGAGGCAGGAAGGGCGGAAGCTTGGGTGTATATTTTAATATGTTAAAATATACACAATACAGTAAAAACAATAAAGATCTTTTAGGATCAAGCCTCTCAAGGAAGAACATGTCATCTCTGCAATCACAGGGAAAACATATAATTTACATAATTATATTTGCCCTTTGTGTCCATAGACCATATATAAGAAGTGGACATATCATGTAGACGTCACCCATTGGTTTGTGAACTGCCGTTTGAAGCCTTGAGTTCGGCGATTTCGCCGTCGCCATCTTGGATTACGACCATTGCCATGTTGTTTTTTTCGCAACCAATGAAAAGAAGTTCATGGTCTATTTGACTCTAAATGGACCATAATTTACTAAATGAACATCATGCTGTATTGAAGAAGACTTGAAACTAGAGATTGAGACCATAAACTCATGTTTCTGGAAATATCCTTCTCCAGAAAGGCGTTGCCAGTAACTCCCAAATCCGTTTCTCCTCCTCCTTCAGCCATTGAGTGTTAAAAAAACAAAGCTACACCAAGGAAAACGCAAAAAAATTGTCATGTCAATGTCATAACTTTCACCTTGAACTCTACTACTAAGTTCTGCTAGCTAGCTTTCAGCTTCACAACAGTGACGCTAGCCCACTGACCAATCACGCCGCACGTTAATGCTGACGTCCTTGTAGGCCACCTACACCTGACATGTCAAAGAATACGCATAACATGTCAAACTAAAGATCTGATTGGTTGAAGACTATGACAATCAACAATATCCCCATTTACTTAATCTGCAAAGTCTACCTAACAGGCCTCGGGCCTCTCTTCTTACCTAGAGACACAGAGGTGACATCTGATTGGATAAGAGCTCTACTTAAAACAAGCTGCACTGGAAGCAGAGCAACTGAGGAAGACAGTAGCTGTGCAATGAGAAAATAAGAATACATGTAGTGTATTTATGAACAATTATTCAATTATAAAATAGCTATAACTTTGTGATTCTGTTTAGGCCAGCAGAGAAGGCTTTGAAGGCCCTGACGGCCCACCACTGCCTGCTGGTCAGCAGAGAGAATGCAAGTTCCGCTTTGGCTTCACTCGGTAGAACCGGATTGCGTCACAATCTACTACTGAGCCCCCACATCTGGACCTTAAGCACATCCCAGTTAACTAATGACCTCATCATTGTCAAGTCTTTGGCAGATCCATAGGCACACAGTCATTATCCAAATAACGAAACTCATGCTTTCCTTTATAATTAAGTCAGACAAAGCTGTTGCGAGGCTTACACATTGATGTCAGCGGAACAACCGCAAGCATTAAGTTAAAATCTATGATGACGCAAAGATGTAGAAAAAGACAGCAAATTAAGCTATTTTTAATGTAATCTTAACAGGTTATTTCACAGAACGTTTATGAGTCCGTTTTATTTTTCTCTCAGAGAAACCAGTTATGTGGTTAATGGCTAAAGGGTTCTATATGAACGAATGAATGTATGCACCTGCTGACTGCTGAATTATTAAAGTCAATCCTCTTAGTTCCAACGCAATGTTAACCACTGACAATGAGGCCCCATAGTATGGCTCTCATCAGGAGCAATCTCATGGCTGTGGTGATGCTAAACAGCCTGGTGTGTTGGGTTAGGCCCCCAAAAAAAGGACAGTGCTCCTTGAAAAGAGGCAATATTTTTCAAATTGTCTGGCCGGTGAGCAATGATAGAGCTGCCTGTCACATTTTTCTCCCTGACTACAGGGGCTCCCTTTCAGAATGGTGCTCCGACGGGAGCACCCTTCCGGCCTTGTTTGCATTCAAATGTGATAAAACTAAGAGGTGACTTCCCCCCCACCCCCACAGCTGGGCAGAAAACGGATTAGGTCAAAGTGACAAGACTTCTCGGGGATCCTGCCTCGGCGGCTAGTCACACCGAGGAAGAAAAGGGGCCTCACTAAGCTCAGCTTTGGAAGCCAATTGAGGGAATTTGCCATCTCTTTCACACTTCCAGTGTTCCCAAATGGCAGCTAGCCAGCCATGGTGACCCGCTCACAGACAAGGTTAGTCATTCAGCGCAATCTCCTCCTAATGCCAGGGAGCGAACCCTTCCCAGCTCTGTTGAGGGTTGACTGCAATAATGTGGGGTTGGATTTTTTAGCAAAGATATCGCCAGCGTAATTTTGGGTTTGTTATTTTGCTATGCCATGAATCTGTATATAAAGTCTGCCACAGTATGCCACAGTCAATATATATTACCTGATCTGTAAGAAGTCTATAGGTCCCCATCATGTAAAACAAAACTTTTGGCAGAGCCGAAGACAATATTTAGCTGAAGACACCAGATCTGGTAAATGGAGCCTCTTTTGATCCAGGTGCAATTAACTACAATTGCTTCGGGTGAATACTCCAATCTGATTGGCTGCAGGGTGTCCATTAATTCTTTAAAATGGTCACCTACTAAGTCTGTTCACCGTGCTAAATTAATGCGCTGGCTGGAAGGAAAAAATTGAACATCTTATTTACAACAATGGGTGTAGTCCCTCAGTGCCTCATATACTGCTTTTCAAACATACACAATACTATTGACTTTAAATCTATAACGCTAGCGTTATATGCTAATCAAGATTTTGTGAGAATATAGATATAGTTTGGGGACAATAACCTGGCTGGATGGCTAGCTCGTCTTGTTGTTAAACGTACTGTCACAAACAACTGTTTGCAATGTTATTGACTTTGAATCTTGCTAGCATAGCGTTAGCTCTGTGGCTCATAGCTGAATGGCTGGTGAAAAAACTTTCCATTTTCGTTGCAAAGCGCATGACAATTTAAAATAATGGTCGTAATTTTTCTTCTTTGGCAAGAGACCATGGTATGAGTGTGATACTGCCCTTTGAGGTGTTCATTATCAGGAATGAATGGACTTCGTGGAGGCAACCTGTTGACCTCTGCGTCGTCCATTTGTTCCTGATAATGAACACAGGCAAATTTGTAATTTTTGTGATTTTGGGCTATACAAAATAAATTGAATTGAAATTGAACTTCATCGAGCATTATCCCTTATGTAAATAAATATAAGGATATGATATATATTATTCATTGTGACACTCTATGGGTTTAGTCTTAGGTGATAGGAAAAATTCACTTTGGCATTATTGTACTCCTGTCCACGTATCAAAGGCTAGACACTAAACCCAGGTCAGGACAAATACATGCAGTGGTCAAATGACCGTTAATGCTGTTTTTTTAAATCTTGCATGCTCATGAAATATTGTAGTTTAAAGTGTCTCTCTAGCTCACACCAAAATTACTTTCACCAAAAACGGGTTGTGGGTTCTAGGAATGACAAACCAGATCTGTCTGCATGAATGCTGCTTCTAATAGATTTTGGCGTCAGTAAAGAACATAAGGAGGCAGTTTGTGTGATATGGCCTCAAACAGAGAACATGTATCAGTGTTCCATTCTGTGGTTGTACATGGAGGACAAACCAGCATTCTCAAACAAACTGCAGCGATGTGTGTGGAAAGGAATCAATTTGATGAATTTATCATTTTCAAAGAAGACGATTTTGCGTGAATATATACTATTTCACCACAATCAATTATTGATAGAAACCTCACTTGAATAAATTTAACTTTAACTTGAATATTCTGATTTTCTTCGTAAGACCTTTTTGTAAAACAGATTGTCTTTTAAAGACATGTATATATATATATATATATATATATATATATATATATATATATATATATATATATATATACACACACACACACACACACGCACATGTGTATGTTCTATTTTTATGCCATGCTGCATTGAAGTGTTTATTTTCCAATAGACCCACTCTCTGGTTGTTGGCCCTAGATTACAAGCAGTTGACTGTCCCTAAAGCACAGTTTGTTTAAAGCTCAGCTCTCTGTTGACTTTGGCTTAATCCACTGCAAGACACAGGATGCTCCCATTTGAAAACAAGCAAACACAGTTCCATTTACATGCTACGGGACACAAGTTCACATCGCCACATGTTGATGATTGTTCTTTTTGTATTTTTTTTCATTACCACAATATGATGAATATATTTGTCATGATTTTCAGACTCTGCTCAAGGACAACAAGAATTTCAGCCAAAATATGATCAAACTGTCTTATTAGATGACTGATTGAATATGGCCTAATCATGGCGCTATGTTCCTATAATATGTTGGAGCACATGCATGCTTGGGTTGATTTTCAGAGGGCTCAGGAACTGGGGCGCCATCTGCAGGTTCACTCTGTCTGTGGGAGAGGGAGAGATTTAACAAACTAGTCCATCATTTGGGGATTTGAAGAGGATGCTATTTTGAAATGGCAATTACAATCAGACAAAACCTGCACAATAGTTTTATTTATACTATTAAATAGTTTTAACTTGATATATGTGACCAATGGGGTTCGGTCAGTTGTTCTTACAGTTCCAATGTCAAGCCAGATGTGAAAAAAATGTATTTGTTAATCCATTCAGTCATGTGAAGCAAACTATCAGAATTTATTATGATGGTGTCTATTTGATGATGCTTCACAGGCTAATTAAGTATGGAAAGGTCGTAGGTCATTGGCAAGACAGACATATTTCTTGCAGGGGCAGATTTTCTTTGTGTGTCCCTACATGGCGACATACACCTCCAGACCTCAATTATGTTTAATATTTGCATCTTCTGGTCTTTTTTTTCTGTACCAGAAGCTTTGAGTATGGAACGCTATATTGTAATCATAAAATATTTAATATTTTTAATGATGTCACCCCATTCATTGTTTGCTCTGATGTTGTGAGGCCATACAATGTTTTATGCTGTATTCATAATATGCACTCAATGGCTCATAATGTGGGGTTCAATTACAAAGAGTAATTGAAAAGATTGCCTGTGTTCCACCATTCAGTTCATCACAGATATATCCAACTAATATTTCAATGGAGTGCACAGAGTCAGTGCCCCATGTGTTGTCTATGGTGTTTCCCGATTTAAGGATTCTCTCTGATTTCTAGCTTCAGGAGAGAGTCATGCAGGTTTCCAAGTACAGACAGACTGTCCTTGGGCACAGGAGGGACATGTGTGACATTCCCCTTTAATCCCTTTTTTTAGTCAAAGTTGCATTCAAATGTATTTACTGTATATTAAGGAATAATGTGTCATTTGTTTACTTACTTGCCAATTCCTGGTTACTGACAAACATTTATGATTTGACTATTTGCTCCATGACGCTGTGTACTATTTCCTACATTGCAATTACAGAATATTTGAAGAGAAATTTAGCTATATTGGTCGGAAAAGCATAATAATTATTGGATAGAACATTTTTAGGAAGTGTGCTGCTACAGTACAGAAAGAGATGAATGTTGCTGAATTGTATTGGACTTTATTGGAGCACTATATTGTTGTGTAAATTTAATTAATAAATGAGATGTAATATCTACATATAACCTGATTCTATCCTGTCTTTGCATTGGGGAAGTGTTGGCATGGGGTCGGGGGGATACTATGACTATTTCTTGACTTGTTCTTCATACTATAGGATGGGATTCTGACATACTAAACTATGACATTTTCAACATACTATACTATGACTTTTTTCACCATACTGGGATTTCTTCCATCAAAATATACCATGAATTTTTTTAACATAATATACTACACTTGTTCATGACTTCTTTGGACACACTATACTTTGAATTTTTTTTTTACATACCAAACTGACTTTTTTTGACTTCATTGACATGCTATACTTTGACTTTTTGGTAGCACTTTATAATAACTACACACTATGAAGCATTAGTTAAGTATGAGTAAACACTTAATTCATCATTTATAAAGCATTGTTCCTACATTAATAATTCATTAGTATGCAGTTCATAACAACAGTTATAAATGTTTTATTCTTGATTAATAAGCTTGTCTATTATGTGCTTCATTATTGTGTTTTCATACTTTATAAATTATGGATTCCCCATTTGTAAATTAAGTATTATATATTTTACAAACCAATTATTAAGGAGTTGTAGATGATTAATAAGATCATTTATAAAGTGTTAGTAAATGATGAATAACTTATTTAGATGTACATTATTCATGCATTTATATATATAATGGTTAGGGACTATGTTAATGTATGCTTTATAAACGCATATTAATACTGCAATTCATGATTAATTCATGATTTATTAAGGTAGTTACTACTCGTTAGTAAAGTGTTTTATGTGACCTCATCTAAAGTGAGGACTATTTATGCCTTATAAAGCATTTATTAAGTATTTTGTGTGACCTCATCTAAAGTGAGGACTATTTATGCCTTACAAAGCATTTATAAATGACATTGAAAGGCCAGCAGTGCCTCAAAACACAAATAGACACAACACCAAGTGATCAAAAACATATTAATATTTAATGCAACATGCAAACAATATACTGTTAAATACAAACCTCTCATCCATTAATTCATGTAAGAAACAAACAAAGACATTCTCCTTCAGGAGAACATGGCTGTATACAAAACATTTGTAAATATTCGACATGGATGAGAGGTTTGTATTTAACAGTATATTGTTTGCATGTAGCTTAGCATAAAGACTGGAAGCAGCTAGCCTGGTTTCAGGAAGTCACTGCATCCAGCCAAGAAACAGTCCCGAACATAAATACTGATAAAACCATAACTTACCAAGTACCTTCCGCTTGACAAGCTCGGAGAAAGAGGCCTTCGGATCAGTTCATGCTGGCAACAGCGTTTGAAAATGTTTTTTTTATTTCTGCCTCAGAACATCATGAAGCAGCTGGTGGAAGCAACCATTACAATGCACTCGGAGGGGTCTCAAAGCAGAAAACGTCTCGAGTGCGGGTCATAGACTTTGTGTGGGGCTGCTTCCTGAAGAAGAGACCATACCGCTGCCACTCTGGTACGACGTCTGGCTTCCGCTCCTGCCCATCATCCATCTGTTGATCTCTGGAGTGGCTTTTCAAAAATCGTCCTCATCCTTTGTTTCTTTCCATCTGTGTTTTGTAGGAACCTCTGCGTACTCCCCTCCAGAGTTTTAAAAATGGAACGTATGAGGCCGGCCCAAACGCAGTCTGGCAGTTTGGCGCACTGCTCTATGAAGCTGACAATTCATCACCCCGAAGTTCCTAAAAAAGAAAATCAGATTCAACAGTGAGCTGTCCCAAGGTAAGACGATGCTGTTGTCAATACGGTACCCGAGTTTCCGGAGACATACAATGGCGACTGGGTCGGGTGACGAGCTTTGCTGAGGGGGGCGGACGGAACCACCTACTCCAGAACGTGTCCAAAACCAAGGAGATGGTCGTAGACTTCAGGAGAACAAGGACTGCTGCCGATCCCTTGAACATTCTGCGAGAGGAGGTGGTGGATAAGTACAAGTATCTTGGAGTATCTTGACCTTGACGACAGATCGGAAATGTAACACTGAGGCTGTTTACATCAAAGGACAGAGCAGACTGAGGAAACTCAGGTCATGCAATGTGTGCAACAAGATGTTGCAGACATGTTATTGCAAGAACAATCTTCTTTTCTGCAATGTGCTGGAGCAGTGGCATCACAGCTGGCGAACAAAACAGAGTGAATTCACTGATCAGTAAGGCAGGCTCTGGTTGGAGAAGGCCAACAGTGGAGCACTTTCAGTAAAAGACCACCCGTAGGAGAGATGGATGCCCGGTGGCCCACTGACCTTTTTCTAATTCACAGTGAAAGTCAATTGATTCAAAACGAGGGGCCAGAGTGCTTGAAATAAGCATCAAAATAGACATAAAGCTTGTTTGTAAAAAAAGTTCCAGGGGTTGGACTCCCTCAAAGCCCTGTCTGTTATGTGTTTATTAGCTGGTCCCCGGCCTCCAGTCATTTTGCATCAATGGCCCCCGGGCAAAGCAAGTTTAGTATCCCTGATCTAGTGCAAACATGTACCTGGATACAACTCTTACAATTGTTAGGGAACAGAGATGAGTGAGGTTGGTAGAGGACTCCTTTGAGAGAGATACAGGTCACAGTTCACATCTGCACCTGGTGGCCTTAATGACATGAATCATCTGAATTACAGGGCCAATGTTTTATCTCTTCTATCATCACCTGCATATAGCAGCACTTTGAGCTAAATGAATGTCTTTATATTGAATGTGCTGAGAGAAGGAACCTCGCAGGTGAACACCATGAATAGAATTCTTCCAATCATCTAATCTACATCAATGAGACTTGCCTCCACACCTTTTCGAAAATAATTATTCAGGGGTAACTTCAGCATTTTTTTGACCTTGACCTTATCCCCCTTATCACATCTAAGTGACTAATGGTCCATTATTGAAGGAGAACGCTGCAGACTGCAGCCGCTAAACGGGCTGCAAAGTAATCGCTCGGGGCGACTCCTCACCGTCAATGTGTCCACTTAAAGTGCTTGTTTTAAATGTCATGGCTGAATATTGAGAGGATTTAGGCAATGTGGATGTGACAGGAGATTTCAGAAAGAGATTTCTCTGAGCAAGACACAAAATGACAAAAAGACCGGTTTAAGCTAAATGTAAAAATAATGTTGTCAGACACTTATAATTACAATCTTAACCTGTCATCTGAAACGCTGAAGTTACCCTTTAAGTCTCCTTAAGTTAAAAAGTGAAAAGTTTGTGTGGAGTATTGGTCTAAACCAAAGCTTCCCCTTCGTCTTAAAGCAATGAAGCTAATTAGGTCTTCAAATACTCTGATGACTCGGAGAGCAGCAAAACTACCGAGCTGTCCCCATCAGTCAAAGGGAGGAGCGCTACATCCAACTAAGATAGAGGTGAAGCACAGCCCTCCTCCCGTTTCCTCCCAGGGGGGGCGATGAAAGAACTGTCACTTTCCTGAAGCCTCTGGTAGCACAGCGGCTACCCTGAGAGATAAGTGATAACAAAGACGGCAAACTAGAGAATGATGGTACCAGCTGTGCAGTTCACACAGACAGCTCAGGGGATGAAGGGCTGATTTCAATCATCATATCGACATTTGGAGGCAGGTTGAGGTGCTCTCAACGGCAAGCAGACATGAAAACAGAATTACTATTGAGAGAACGTGGAGGACCAATAATTAACAAGGGTGGAATACCGCGCCTGGCATCACATCAAGCAGAAGTTCACCACAAGTTAGCACCAAAACAGGTACAGGTGTGTTTGTGCTGTGAGGCGCTGAGACCGACAATACTATTTGTATTAAGTTTCAGATCACGTTGCAGTGCGAATTAATAACGGCAGTGGCAATATGTGGCTGACTGCAGCTTGTGCTTTTGCCAAAAAGTAGATTTTCTATAAATTGAGCAAGCGGCAACCTCCAGGACTGAGAAATGACAGAAACGCCAAATTGCCGAAAAACTGCAGTTACTCGAAAAGCCTGATTTCACAAAAACACTTGGAGAAACAATACCAAAGGAAAGTCAATTAGGATCATTTGCCAATATATTTAATTATCAGAATAACATCACTTCCACATTCTCAGACCATTGATAGAAACTCCGACTTTGCTCCTCATTCTTATGATTTTATTGTTTACTTTTCTTTATTCTTTTGTGTTGCTGCTTTTATTGCTTTTATCAAACACCCTTTATTTCAATATAAATTGCGTGTATAGCACCAACACTCATCATGTCCTCATTTGTCTTATTGTGTTATTATTGTGTTTATGTTTCATATTTTTGTGTTTCCTGTTGTGGGACAATACATATGTAAGTGAACTAAAGTGAACAGCTCTGGCCTTACAGTTTTATTCTTGTACCCTGATCTTCTGGTACGAAAAGCTTTGGCTCTAGATCCCAGTCATGTGATATCACTGGTCACTGCACATGGTTGGGAACCGAACCCCAACCTTGTCTCCCTTGTAGGTTCTCATTTTCCATTTGACCATCGGCCATCTGAATTTCTGGCCCTCTGAGGCTACAAGACCGCCCCGTCTTGTTGTGTCTCTTCACTCTAAAGCAGCAGATTAGTGCATTGTTGTCTACTCCATCCTTGCAGAGTCTGTAGGTTTTGTCCTGGCCCTTTGTAGCTTTACCTTGCACCTTTTTTGTTCCCAACTCTAAGTTTACTAAGTTTGTCACAGACTACTCACATGACTTTTTAAAAACTATTTGAAGTTACTACAAGGAATTTTCATTTTGAGTTGATTTTGGCGGTCCATGTGGACCAAAGCTGTAGTTTTTTCAAGCACCAGAGTCTCTTTTGAAAACCACTCATTCAGATAAGTTTCATAGCAGTTTCTGAAATGCAATCTATTGGTTTCTGAGGTGTCTGTTTTTTTTCGTGTGGCTTGGATCGACTTTTACAAACAAAAGTTAGGCCTAGGCAACAAAACCGTGTCATTAGGTTTAGCAAAACTGCAACGAACAATAGGTTTAGGCAACAAAACCACAACAACACTTTATGAGACACTGTGGAAACATCAGTCTCGTGGTTGAAAGTTCTGTGTTCATTGGACCCATCCAGCTAAAAAAAAAAAAAGGGTCTTTCTTGATATGTAATTCTACGTCACTACCTCTGACAATTGCATTGTCAAATGGAAGCATTTCATTTGTGGGTCCACCACGGAAAACAAGGATTTTACTGCAGCGGGGTCTGACAGTCTGCCCCGTGCAGTCCTGGTTCTGGTTCTTCCATGTCTCCCTTCCCTCAAGCGGGCCCAGCAATATGGCCTGGGCCTCCTGAAGCGTTGTGTCATTGTTGGCTACCGGTGGGGACCGGCAGAGCAGAGCCGCTGCTGCCAGGGTCAGAGCTCTCCGCCCCTCGCATGAGCTCCGGCTGCAAGTTGAAAGCGGCAGATCTGGTTCTGCCTGTGGTGGGCTGGAGGCCCAGCTGAAGTCTGGGCTAAAGGAGTTTCCGGTCAACCTGCATGATTTCTTCTGATTTCGCCGGAATCTGACCGGGCGTCACCAATGCAAGAAGAATAACTACATAGAAATAGCACATCTTTGGCATGATGCTGTCGTTTACTGAAGGCAACAGTATTACATTGAGACTGCTCATAGGCCGTTAAAAGTTCCTCGTAGTTACTTTAAGTTTGTATGTGCTTTCAGTTATATGGCTGGCAGTTAGTTTGGTAATATATGAAACCTGAGTTGGTGGAAGAAGGCAAGAGCTTTTGTTATTATCAGACTTTGCTTTTGTCTATTTCCTGGATGCCATTTGTACCCGTCTAGACCCTACAAATAGAACTGCAAAAACATTTCCCCTTAATTTCTAGCTAGTAGAAGAGTGTATGTGTCAAAGTCCAAACAAAAGTATATGAAGTTTTATCTGGATTTTATCCAAATATGGGACAGTTATAATGACTGGTGTAAATAGGGCGTTAGGATTTTAGATTTTAAAGAGTTTAGAATCTTTGCATAAGACTGTTTGTTGCATCTTAAAAGCAGGCGTTTGCAGTTCCACTCACAGCTTCAGACTTGGCTGGACGGGGTAACCTGTAGGAGGTATTTGTGGGTCAAGAGAGGGAGGGTGCCAGCTCTTTCGCAAGCACGCCGAATTTCTGCATTCAGGAAGTTCAACACCTGGACCGTGCTGCTCACTGTCACGGTGAGCGCATGCAGGCTGTCTCCTCAAATTATCACGTCTTCATAGACATCCACCTCCCCACCCCCCCACTGATCCTACCTCCATATTAAGTCATTAAGTTCTCAACCTCTCCCATGCCGATTATTAATAGACATCATTTGGACTCAATTGCGGGTTTATAACTCACCAGTAATGATAGGAAGCACTGGGCTTCTCTTTTAAAGTGAGATCCCAATCTTCTGGAAGATGGATAAGCACCAGCCCCTGCAGATCAAGCTGATATCTCCATGTCAACAGCCTCGGGGGTCCCAAAGTGAACGGTTTGTTCATTTGTAAAACACACAGTTGCTTTGGTTTGGGAGATTACACCCAGCAGCAAGCCTGAATACTGCTGTGGTGCAGTGGAAGTACTGCTTTGTATGTGTGTGCCTGAGAGTTTGTAGGTGTGTTAAGGAATTTGAAAGCCCTTGGCATGTGCGGCCTGTTCGAACAATATCTGTGTTGGATAATTCAGATTTGGGATTCTAGACGGAAATATTATTACTTGTTCTACATATTCACCAGTTCATTTGTAAACACAGATATATAATATGAGTTATGTTGAGTATAGTTATTCAGAGGCGGCCTGATTTTTGAACAATGTTCCCTTTATGCGTCCCCCTTCTGTGATCGTTTGTCAGCCCCCCCCCCCCCCTCCCCTCCACCCCTCCCATTTGGTTTTCCCAGCAGTCAGATGGCTCCAGGTCAGTCTGTCAGGTAAGTCTTACCTGCAGCTGAACTCTGCACCACCTCCTGTTGCAGCCGGCAGCACCGGCAGCGCTCTCTCTCATCCGCTAAACAAACTGGTGGATTCCAGGTTCATGCCCAGAGGCTGCGTTACTTCCACCGCACATAGCCCTAATGTGTTTTTACATGGAGCGTCTGATAGAGAAAGGGAGGATTTGTTCCCCCTATGCTGCAGCTCATATCTAGGAAAGGATCATGTAACAGATTGTCAGAACATTTCCCTGCTCAAAAAATGTACATGGTTTTACTTTGAAGGACGAATTCAGCATGCCAATTTTTTTTGCAGTCTTCTGCTGTTTTACACAACAGCAGAAGACTGTAAAAACACTTGTCTCACCTGTTTTTCAAATATAAATGTTATGAACCAATCACTGTCTAGATATGGTATTACAAGATAGTACTAGAAATTATTTGAAACCATAACTATGACGAATAAAGTTTTAATGTCTGTTTAAAGCCTTAAATGTTTACAACTCAAGATATACATGATTAAATAATCAACAAAGTAAAGTAAACAAATTGTTTCATGCATCACAGTCTGTACTGCTGGGATAAAACTATTTCCAATTTGCAGTTTACTGTACAGAGTACACGTTTCTTTTAGTTACAGTGTTACTGGATAATACTGTGAAATATGGATTTTGATGAAGACAGCCAACCTTATGTTCCTTTGATAAGTGACCATGGTGAAAGTGGGATCAATTACTTGTCTGTTTATCTCCAAACTCCAAACAGTTCAACGTCTAAGACAGACACCCAAAGTTTACACCACAACAATCTAACATGACTTTTTTCTACCACAAATAGATACACAGTAAGAGCCCTCGCATATTTTGCATGTTAAGGTTTTCTGCTTGGCACACTTTCAGATATTCATAGCCAAAAGGAGCAATACATCAAGTTACAGGCAGCAGTATAAAAACAAGACACGATTGGCCCGGCGTCTGCCAACTGTGAGACCCATGAACCCCAGTTTACCTGATCTTTCTTTGATCGGGATTCAGGAATGGAATGTCTCCTCAACTTCAGACAAACATCTAAACACGTCTGTTTACAGAGTTTACAATAAGGCCTGTACACGCCTGGACATTTCATCTGGGGATAACTTGTGTCTAGAATATGTCTATACTGAACCTTGCAGTGTGTAAGGCAGATATTCGAAGAAAACTCTGAGCTGAGAGCTAACAGGATGTGCTGCGATGTTGCAGGACTGCAGAAGAGGGATTCCAGTAGAGCAGCTGTTTAGCAAACTTGAGGTGGAGGTGTCCAAGGATTTGTCGGACTTTGGCAGCCGAGCCAAAGTCAATAAAATGAACTTCTTCTTCTGGACTTCTCTCCCCTTTTTGTAGTGTGGAGATATGTGGCAGCTATTTGTGCCAGACACCATTTACACATCAAGATCTGTTAACTCATCCTGGTTAGCACTGCCTATGTTGTGGAGACAGTTGCATAATGTTTCCTGTGGCTCTAGAAGAGCTTTGTTGACTTTGCAAATAACCCCTGATGCCGTCATAGTTATTTCATCAATGCTTAACGCGGTTTAGACTTGGAGACTACAAATTTCCAACAAGACTTTCAAAGACGTGGCCATTTGTGCTGCGTTCATGTCATATGGGAATAATCGGAATGACAAGTTTCCGACCTGTAAATATCTTTTACGCTTAAGATTACGATTTTTCTGACAGCTCCGATATATCTAACGTGGCACTTACTAATACGAAAGTATACAGAATAATGAACGAACTGGGGCCACAACATACAATTTCAAGTCGCACCCACAATCCCACGACAGTTGTATGACACCACACAGATAAACTAATGGACTATTGGAGGCTAAGACACTCTCTCTGACCGCTGACGGATGAACATTGCTGGGGGGTGCACTATAATAAGAGTTACGTTGGAATTAACTCAAACAAATTCCACGTTTGAATTCAAACTTGACTTTTTGAACTAATGACAGCCCTGTTGACATTGTGATCTCATCCCTGTTCCGCTTGGGCATAACACACTAATAATGAGGTGAGGAGCAGCCTTTTGCTTAATATCTTGACATTGAAAGTTTGCGCGCGGTTAATGTTGTAACACGTGGTTAACGCCGTGAAACTGTCTCGGTTAGGTTTGGGCAACACAAATACTTACATACTCTGCATAATACGAGACTGTATTTGATTGCCTCTCAGCGGCTCTCAACATGGCGAGGCCTTAGCCCTTCTGAATGTCGTTGTGAAACTGTCGCCATTAGGTTCAAGCAAAAAAACTACTTGGTTGGGGTTAGAGAAAAGATCATTGTTTGTTGGGCTTTAAAGTCACTACGGACATGACGTCATGTAACACAGTGACCAAGTGTTATAATTTTAGGTGCCAGTAAAGATAACTCAATCTTAGGTTTCACATGAAGGCCAGTCCCCATGGTCAAAGTCCTGTGTTTGTTCATCCCATCCATCACCTCTCCCTCCCGCCCTTAGCGGACTGTCTCCCTCTTTATAAGACATCCGTTGCTCGAATTGTCTAATAATGACATGAATGGGTTTACATTGGAGTTAGTTGAAAGCCCGGCACGTCTTATACAGACGCTAAAGGGTGCCTTGTGTGTCCGAATCCAGACGGAGAGAGACCAGGATGCTATTGGACAGTGAGTACATATTCACTCTCTTGAGCCAATTTACTGCACTCTGCAATAAAGGATACTTCTGGTTTATCACATTGATGAGTATGTTATCATAACCTGTGAAAATAAGACCTTGATTTACAGATATACTAACCAATTCTTCTATGTTTGTGTCAATAAATATTTCCATGCCTGCTCTGTGCTGCTCTTGAAATCTGGGTATTCAGGCGGTGGAGGCAGAGTTGAAACCAGGACACATTTACACGTTTTAAAGAGTCCTCCTTTAGTATAGCGCCGGCTAGCCAACCAATAGGCGTATATATATAGACTATAGATCATATTCATTTATAGTACACATTCAGTGTATCGCATGTTGACACCGCCTGGAGGACGAGCCACATGTTTGCTTAACTTCACATCAACTTAAACGTCATCATTGACGTAGTTTACAGGGGAATGTTTGACTTTTAGAATTATTATTGAAAGGATTTTTCACGTGTAAACAACTTCAATATTAATGTTGAATTGTGTTTAAAGACCATCATTGCTTACAAGATAACCTTGCTGTTATTAATATTATTATTATTATTACTGTATTAGACATATATAAAGTCTAATGAAGTATACATGAGAATATCTAGACATGATCTGACTGACTCACTGCATGCCAAATGGAAGTAGTGCACACTTCTCAGTGCACACACAGTTCTACCAAACACTCTTGGCACTCACATAAGGAGTCTTTCACATAGATCCATTGCTACACAATTGTACAGGTTTATATTGCTCAGGACCGGCTGAGACCACGAAGTGTAGGGTTACAATTGTGACACAGTTACCCAACTGTACTCAATACACAGTGACAGGATTCATTATATTTTGCCAGACAGGGTGGCATGAGAACGAAAAGGAGACCAAGACACCATTATGTTTTATCTACACCTCTTGTTTTTGGAGTAATCCTTACAGATGATCAAACTTTTTCCTGTTCTCAAATACAACACTATCTCATCTCAGAAGGAAATGCTCTTCCTACTTACTCTGATCTTTAAGAGCAACATTTTCATCCTGCTGAATCATTAACATTCAATTAAATTCAATCTCTTTTGTACAGCACCAAAATCACAAAATCAGAGGGCTTTAAAATTTGTACACATACGACATCCTCTGTCCCAGGACCCTACCATCGGTACAGGAATTTGCAATGTGCATTCATGGAACATGAATTCATACAGAAGGAGATAGAGGAGAGAGGATCTCAGTGTATCCTAGGAAGTCCCCTGGCAGCACTGAATCATCAAACCCCAAATCCTCATAAACAACCCCAGTGATGGTGTGAAAAGCAGGGAGCTGCTTTTTGTCTGAAATGCATTCAGCCCGAGGAAGAACACCTAGCGGCGCGTTCATTTGACAGGTGGAGAAGAAGGAAAGGCACTTGTGCTTTTGCAGGCCCCTACCACAGACAATTAAACACATGGCTGTTTTAGAGTAGAGCACACAAGCAGGTTTTACTAGATAGGACAGGACCTTGCCGGAATTCCTGAGGTGTGCACTAAGTCGGCAGTAAAAACACTCCATGTATCTACGCGGGGCTCCCACACACAGGCAGCCCAGTGTAAAGTGGTCACGCATCCCGACGGATCTGTCACCAGATGCTTAGTGTGTCCTGCAAGTCGCTGACGGCCTCTGGCCCGCTCTTTGTCCGCCTGTCTGCCGCACAACAGAGCGGATTCGCATTCCCCCACAGCCACGGGCAGCGCTCTGCACCGCTCCGTGGCAGAATACTTTATGACGACCCGACACGCGTTTTGTCCTCCTCAAATTTGTCACCCACTGAAAGGACGGGCATTAGCTGCAGATGGGAGTCTATTTCCAATCTGAAAGCAGAGGGGCGTCTGGCCTTTGTGGGCGCGGTCGACCGCCGGCGGGCAGAAACCCCACCGCTCAGCGCAGGGTCAGGCTACATTTAGCCTACAGTACCTGTTCATCGAGGCTTCTGTCTGCCGCGCTGTCGCCGGGAGGTGTGAGGAGTAAATCACAGTGGCGGCTTCCTGCTCTAATTCATAGGGAGTCAGGGGCTCAGCACAGGCTGAGACCCACTGAGGATTCCACACTAAAGAGGGAAAATGCCTTTTGTAATAACAAACTCAAAGAGAACTCAACACTCCAGAAACATTGTTTCTCTCAAGGCAAGGCCCAACTCTTTTACCAACTCCAACACCATTATGAAGCGCTGTCCATTACTCGGCTTGGGAAAATGTATTGGCCCTAAATCCATTTGCAAAAAGACAACACACATTCCTGAGCTGATTTGTTACTCAGGGCAACACAACTCACTAGAAAGCATAGAGGAATGCCCAGCTGAGAGGAAGATAGAGATGCAGATAGAGAGGGAGGAAGGACGAGCAGTGGTACTCAGAATACAACAGGCGCTGCTGGTAGAATCTTCAACGGACATTATTTCTATAGGTAATATAACATTGTAGCTGTGTGGTATGCCATATAAGAGGAGATCTGGTAACGTAGTGACCAGTGAGTCGATCAGAGAGGGGTTAAACAAATCCTCAGATTTATTTGAAAGAGAAAACAAATGTGAAGGGTTATTAGCCCTGGCCATACCAGAGAGTCAGTGAACTGTTGTAGCTGATGTGCTAACTGCTAACATGCTAGCGGGGAACGTTATTGCTCTCGTCCTAGTACAAACCGATTCTGCATTCACATGCAGACTCTTCAGGCAACAGGCCGGGATTTTGGTATTTGAGGCCACCGTGTGTAGTCCAAACAGTATCGGCCAATCACTTTCGAGCAGGCTTTGGCTTAATACGAGCAAACGTGTGGAGAGCAACAGAACCCCGAAATGCATTCTTGGACGATCGGCTGATGATGACTTAGCTTTTCACAGGTTAAAAATGAGCTTCTAAAGTGGCTACTTTTCTACAATTGCGTTTGTACACATCGTCCCTCAACACCAACTCTAGTCTTGTATCTCAAGTTGCTCATTGGACTGTAAACAATGACCGTGCACAGAAAAGAAAGTCTTGGTCCAGATATTCGCTTGCTACACTGGAACCCCCAAAAATATAGCCCCTTGGCCCCAGAGGCTTACCAGTCGTCAGCACGATCGGACTGATGGGTTCCGAGAGTGCTTGTTATATGACCCCACTGATCGCCCAACTGCATTGAAATAGATCGATTTTGCCAGAAATTATGAGCTGTTTTATATGTTGGTGTGACCAGGCCTTTACCAAAACTGTCCATTGTAAACAACTGTTTGCAGCCTACTTTCCTGGTTCCACCATACTCATAGTGCTCATACAAAGTCCCGTCCAATGAGGCATTACTCCCGACATTTTTGGGTGCACTCACTTACTCCCATGTAAAGTGGTTACGATAATCTGGCTAACCTGGCAGCTTGTTTGAAGCCAACAGACAGCTCATCGCTTGAGCAAATACGTTGGCAAGTACAATGTTATCGTAACTGATAGCGTTAAGGGCAAAAACTATGAAAATCAGAATCAAGTTCAAATGAATAGGAATTATCCAAACACCTATACCCACAAATAAGATACATCCTAAAACAGCCTTACAAGACTATAAAGTATTCTTGAACGACAGTATTGTCTACCGCAGACACATGCAAACAGCTCCACTGTGTTCAATTAGGTTCATAATTTAATTTATACTCCAATATGTGTGTGAAAATGTTTCAAAACTGATCAAATCAACCCAAAAAAGTGTAGGTAAATGCATGTTTTTTGGGCATCAGAAATGGATTTTACCCCAAGAGCCAGTATCTTAATGTAATGAAGGAGCCATAATAATTTGCTGACACCCAGAGTAAACGGGAAATCTATATCATCTATGAACAGATATTATTCTAGCATGTCTCGTATGTGTTGGAACATGAACCCAAGACACTCAAAACACCTTTTTTTCCAAGTACAGATGAGCTTCTGTATTTGCCCTGAAAACCATGACAAATCACATTGACATTTCGGTTTCATGATTCAAATACCCAAAAAATGCATTCTGGGACTATGAGTAACCATGCTTGCCATTGCTTGCTGTGCGTTTTTTCCTCGTGGGCGTAAGCTCTTGCGTAAAACCCCTGCACTTCATATCTTGTCTGGTGGAAGTCTCTTCACAGCGTAAATAAATCACCTTTGAAACAAAGCTGAGCCCGACAAGTAGCTTTGATTCAGGCATAAAGTAATGTCGCAGCCTGCGTGTGTGTGTGTGTGTGTGTGTGTGAGAGTGTGTCACAGCAGCAGCACAGAAGCAGACTGCATGCCACACAGGGAGAGAGCGCTGGGATCCGTCATCAGAACCATTATCCTTTGTTGAAGCCAGGCCCACCTACGTCAGGTGATGAAAGTTCAGGTTAAAGTGCACTCGGCTGAGAAAAAAGCTTTCTGCTCTCTGAGATCCACAAATTAATTTGGCTTAATGGAACGTAAAATGTTTGCATCCATGACACATACACAGTGGCCTTCAACAAGAGCCTTTTAATACTTTAATATACGAGAGCACAAGTTCATTACCAGTTGGTTACACTGCATAGATTTGCATTCTTACATTAATGACATCACATACAAAGGAGTCTCTGATATTCAATTTCTCAATTTCCACTTTGTTTGTAAAAAATGTTTTACTTCCAGTTTTATGGTGGTAAGGGTTTAAACCAGTTCCTATTCATCAGTTTCATAGTTTCATAATACTTAGGTCTAAAAAAAAAGACGTGATGCTTTTCCTTCATTATAGGAGAAGCATCACGTCTTATTTTCATTCATTAGACATTCACAAAGCCAATTGTATTTGAAGTCTAACTGAAGAGGTTTTCATTATTATTGTTATTATTAATAATAATAGTAATAAAAGGGGAAAAAAGTCTTTGGTGAAAAGTTTGCTGCTCCTTGTCTTTGATTGGCTGTTGTCCTTCGGGCGCAGCAGAATCAAATAAGGCCATCATGAAGTTAGCAGAGGATCCTGATATTTTTCACAGATTATTCGTCTCGTGTGCTACTGCCATGATATAGTGACTATAGTGATTTTTTTTTATTTTTTATTAAAGTTACCAACTGCAGCAAAACTGAAACATCCCTGGGATAAACCTGACATGAATATTTAATAAAACAACAAAGGGTAAACAGAGTTTGGCCTTTTACTTATAATAAAAATGTCCCTGTAGCTGTGATGGGATTATTTAAAAATATATCACTGCATAAACTTGGACTCTGTATATAATATCCTATCATTATCAATAACCGATAGTGCCGGGAGATTTAAGTACTGAATGATCTTAACGTGATGCACCACATGCTTCAAAGTGGCTGCAGGGCGTCTCTGGTCCTTTAGCTTAGCATGAGATTTGTTTGGGCCGTGAAGATGCTTGAGTCTGAAAATGTCTCATCCAAAAGCGTCACAGTTGGCAACCATGCTAAAAGAAAAAAGATTATTACAGGAATATCTCACTTATTGCGGAGTATAAAGGTTCATCAATTTGGAAAAAGTTGTTTGACTAAAAATAAAAAGAACCCTTACTCAATTTCTACCTAGCTTTTACTGAGGCTCTAAGCCACACATTGTAGTCTTCATCAGAGGAAGTGCAGAGGCTTGCTGCACTATTGTAGCTTGGAAGCTAACATGCTATGGAAGCCAGTAAGTCAAAAAAAATGTCTTTGTTTCCTCACATGACACTTTGTTCACGTCCATCAGTCAGTACACAGTTCTTAGTCCGTCTTAGTTTTTATTCTGTCTAATAAAGGCAATAAATTCTGTAAACCATGTGTCTTTTGTGGAGCAGTTCATACGCTCATAGAAGAGTAGACGATAACACAATTACAATGCGTTACTTCTTTGTTAAAGCCTATTAAAAGGCAACAAACAAACAAAAATAATGATGTTATAGCTAAGCTGTTGACCTGTAGCCTGTAGAGGCTACTGAGCTGACAGCTCAGACTAGCAATAGACTGAATGTTTACTGATCTGATGATGAGCTGATTGTCAGATAGGATAGGTGATGCGTTCAGTGACTGTAGTAAGCTACGCACTGAAGTGCGTTTCAATGGTGATGCGACTGCTTAGTTGAGGAAAAAGGGATTCTTGATTTGACCTCTATTGGTGACAGGGCTGGTTGACTACATGAGCTTCCTCCATGTTGGACTCTTCGTTCCCTCAAATGTTTGTACGTCGAAACAGCTCACTATTGGCCAATTGGCATAAATGTACACGTCAGTTTACGACGTGTAAATGCTAGCATGGCCTGGCTTGATTCCATCGACATATTACTTCCTAATTGGACACTGGAATTGTGACCATTGACCTTTTGCTGGGCCAGTCATTTCATGTTTTTGTCATTGTTCATTTCTTAATTGTCACGTCACTTTTCTCAAAGTTTTTGCAATATTGTGAAAAATCCACAATAAAATCCAGAATTAATAGAGTATGTTAATAGATTAACATACTCTATTAACTCTACTATATTGCCAAGTGCTTGTTGCAAGGACACACGCAACTTTTGTTGGGCCCAAAAACAAAAGGTTATGCTTCTCCAAACAGTCAACAAATGAATACATCTGTTATCATTTCAATGAGTCTGGATTATAAGTATTTAGTTTAAGAAAAAATAATTTAATACCTGGTTTGTGTCATTTGCCAACATCTGGATTCGAATCTATTTTGCTTTTGAAAATCACATCTATTACAAGAAGCTGTCTATTTTATCCGTCTTGTTACGGTTTTGTGTCAGTCTGTTCCTAAGTTGTTCCGTCCAAGCCTCTCAGCCAAACCACAAACGCAGTAGAGGCCACCCACAAAAAATGTTTTTCATATTGGCTCCAATCTCCACAGATAAGCCCGGAGCCAAGATAAATAAGAACACACTCCTCTGCCTGCCTCCCAGTTTACACTGTAAATACTGCTGGGAGTGTGCGAGGCAGTTGGTCAACATTTCCTCTTTTAAGTCTGCCACACCCCGACTAGCGTTACAGGTCCTCTGCTCTGGGCTTGTCACAAATCCTCTTCTTGGAGTAATTCCAGAAACCTGGTCCAGGGATCAGTTGAAACAGCTCCTCTTTATGCTGAGACACAGTTTATTCAGTAGGTATTCATATCTACTGAGTGGAAAAATGCTTTTAGCTTCTGCAAACGTCCAACTCTTGATCGGTCAAATCATGGTTAACTGATGATTGTTTGATGCTTAAAACTAAAAGCTCTCAGAATGGCCGAACGTGACTTTTCCAAAACCCACTTTCTTCCTGAAGTGAAGTGTTTGAACCGTCTGTGCACAGGCTGAACCGCTAAATTCATTATCACCTCTGATGTGTATTTGTTGAGCGGATGAAACGCACCCTTGAACCCTCTTTTGTTTATCAAACAGAGAGCTTGGTAGAATATCTGCCACTTCAGAAGGGGAGAAACCGTCTGGCCGTTCTTGAAAGGGGGAATTAACAGAGTTGCGTGTCGAAAGACAACTGATGGAACGGAAGAGGAGTTGTGCTTTGTTGGCCGGTCAGGTGTCGTCTCTCCCGTGACCCCAGCTGTGAGGTGGAGCTTTCACACAGCACACACACACACACCATCCATGTGGAACAGCGAGAGAAATTCAATACTTTTTTTTTTTTTTTTACAATAAAGAATCTATAAAATGTTGACTCCATCATCGAGGCTGATCTTACTACAGCAACTTTACATTTCAAACCCTAAAAATGAAATGTTATTTTCTGCACACATTTTATTATTGAAGGTTGAGTATTTTAATCTTAAATTTAGTGTTGTATTCATTTGTTTTCCTCTTGCTGTGAACAGTTTTTATTGGAGCTACTTTGAACTAGAGGCACACCTCAGAACCTTTGACAGTGACGTGTGTGTTGAGTGTTGAGTGACCACCAAAAACAAAATCCCATTTACCTTTCATGTATTTGATTGGGAGGGGGGGCAGACAGATGTCTTTCAGAGCTGTGCAACTCATGTGAAATTATCTGCACGACAAGATAGTGAAGCGGTTTTCATGTTTTTTTGTAAGCTTTGGTAAACTGTTCTTTTTAAAGTCGCTCACCTTGGGGAGTGGGTCCCTGTTGTGTTTGGTTACTCACATACTCACAAGAGCATGCAGGCGGAAACATTTACGTCCTGCTGTTTGTACATGCAATTCCGCTAAGCAACAGTTGTTGGCAGTGACGTGGCAACAATGTGTGAAATAAGTCTGCTAGTAACCAAACATGGACATTAACAATTGTTAAAAATCAGCTCAGTTTCATTAAAGGAAACAAACTCAAGACGTTTTGGCAACTTTCGTAACACAAGGTCAAATAAGTCAGTGTTGACTTTTGGTTTTACACAGCACACAAACAATGGTCTCCTGGGTGAAAGTCCTGTGTTTGTTTGACATTCCTTCTCAGACTTTGTCAGTCTTGATTCTACATCACCTTACTTCCTTAGCGACTTCCTTGGGGCCCGGCATGTCTTGGCTCACGTTAACGTGTGTTACATACTAATTTCAGTACAGAACTTTATGTAGATTTAGGCACTAAGTGAAGAGTGACCAGCCTGGTTTTGGTGAGTAAATTAACTTTAGATTGGTCACCAAAAATACACACGGAAGCTTCAACGCAAAAAACACGGCAGGCAGCGGCGCAGTGCGGGGCCGAAAGGCGTGTTCCTGAGTTTCTATCATGATTGCCGTAAAAGTAGTCATATTTCAATATTGAGTCTAAATTATTTAGCTGCAAACAGCCTATAAAATACCCTTTATATGTGTCTTCTAACTGTAACGCCCTCCCATGTTGCTAAAACCCGTACATTCCCAGAAGAGGACATGACCAATTGTTGCTACATCAGAACAAAAATACAATTTACTTAAATTTTTGGATCAATTTGAGTATAATTATTCTGCAGGAAGATTACAGTATATTTTAGTGATCTTCAAAGTGCAGTAAGGTCGTTTAGACACAAAATGAGAAACACAAACAAATCACTGAAAAATATATAATAAACAAGATACAGATACAAATATAGAACAGCATGAAACTGCTATAATATTTTGGTGAGGATATATACAGTACAAATATTTCTGTAAATCTGACAGTGCTGTCTCCTGTGGCAATTGTCACTCTTGACTTGTCTTCTGTCTGTGTATTCCCCCACAGTGATTATCTCTATATTGCCAGAGGACTGGAGCTTAATAGTGGTGTTAATAGCCTCACCTGCTGAGAATGTGCAGGATCAGACAAACACTGCATGACCAGCAGGCTGAGGTGTTGCAAATGGGGAAAGTGGGAATTCCCTGTAGTGCTGCTGGTGCTGAAGAAGCCCTGTGATGTTTCATAATGGCTGTTAGCTCTGCAGACTCATGGAAGCAAATGATGATCGCATACACCCAGAAAATGAGCTGTTTCCAACATAATGTGGGTGATTACAGCTGCTTCATACTTTGTCTCGAGTCAAGTGACGGAATGGTAAAATGAAATGTTAATTTGTTTCACGGTCCTAGATTCTCACACTGAGATGATTGAAGTGGAGCAGCCGCTCAAAACGTCTGCAGTCACTAAATATCCCTTTTGATGTGGCTGAAGGCTAAACGACTCTTTGGATCCAGTTTTTACCCACACTAGTGCACTGTCTGTGGGTCCAACACTTTGGCTTAGAGGGAAATATTCTTTGACGAATTTTAAGTTAAGTTTTTAAGTTGCCATTAATTTCGTTGAGACATTTATTACCTCAAGAGGGTGATATTGACGTTTCATCCAGTGCCACCCAACAGGTCAACATTTACACTTGATATCATTCTGAATTCCCATTACCCTGAGCTGTATTTTGAGATTAATGCTGACGAAGCTAACATGCTAACATAAAGTTTGTGGGTTGTAGTACTGTACTTAAGTTAACGACAGTTATCATGGTAACATGCTGAGAATTAGCCAGAACATTAGCCTAGCCTTATATCACTCACAACATAAGTAAGTGAGCTCTTCTCACCAGCCTACGAGTTGTAATTCTGAGTTGGAGATATCTCGACAGGCTGCTGAGAAAATGGCTGCTAATCCACCATTGTTGGAAGTCAGCCTACATCTAAATTGAATGCAGTATTAACACTACCTGGTCAACTAATTTAGCTAGTTAGGCTATTTAATTGTTGTGACATCGAGGTTAGCATGGGGGCAAACATCTTTGAAAAGCGTGTGAATGCTCACAAGTTGGAATAATGGGAGTTTTTTGTTCTTCCCATTCTGCTAGCACTTTGTAGATGCAGCATAATATTCTAACTGTGAGAATATCATCGTGGTAACACTCCCATTAATCATCATGAAATACAGCCAGCATGGTAATATGCTGACATTTAGCCAGTATGATAGTGTAATATGCTAGCAGTGAGCAGGCTATCATGTTAGCACCTCCATTCATTATGTATTTATCATGAATTCTAATATTAATGCTAATGTTAGCATGGTAGCATTCATTTTCATTCTAACAATAGCATTCAGCTCAAAGTGTATCTGAGCCTAGATACAGTTCAGGCGGCAACCTCTGGTTCTGCAGAGTGAAGCCAATCTGTATCTTAAAACTTGCATTCTCTCTACTGACCAGCAGGGGCCGACTCGTCCGGTTGTGAAAAGAAGTCTGATTGTAAAGTATATAGGAAAATGACTCTACTTCTCTCTTGATTTATTACCTCAGTAAACATTGTAAACATGAGTTTATGGTCTCAATCTCTAGTTTCAAGTATTCTTCAATACAGCATGATGTTCATTTCGTAAATTATGGTCCATTTAGAGTAAAATAGACCATAAAGCAGGGTATGCTTTAGGGCGAGCTTACTGCGATTGACAGGTCGCTAACACAACATTGTCCGGTCTGGGAGTTGTCTGGGTTTTTGTCTCACAACTTTTACCTTTTCACAGTGTGTTTCCAGTTAATGAAAGTTGAATTGTAGCCCTTGGCTGCTTAAAAATGTCTTGTTCAGCATTCAATTGTACTTAGCTGCACCTTCTCGTGTCTTTGTCTTGTTCAAAAATACAAGATGGCAACGGCCAAAATGCCAAACTCGAGGCGTCTCTACGTCACTCCTCTGCATTCCAAATATGTTAACCTCCATTCATTGTTTGCGAAAATAACAAAAAATCGCCGAACTAGAGGTTTCAAAACGGAAGTCCACAAACCAATGGGGGACGTCACGATGACTACGTCCACTTCTTATATACAGTCTATGGTACAGTTGAGGCTGACAAAGTTAGACTTTGACGAATCAATTTTGTACCTATTGTGACAATAGATCTGAGCCTGACAAGTTTGCAATTGTCATAGTACAGGATTAAACCTTTTAAATGTAGATAGAAACATCTTTCTTCTAGTGCCATCAACAGACCAAACATTTTTCTAGGTACAGTCAACTAAAGTGGGCAACTTTAATAATG
This sequence comes from Anarhichas minor, assembly GCF_050575085.1. NCBI lineage: Eukaryota > Metazoa > Chordata > Actinopteri > Perciformes > Anarhichadidae > Anarhichas > Anarhichas minor. The sequence continues at coordinate 5,593,720 of NW_027466469.1, read as the reverse complement.
CCGCCCTTCAGACATTCTGGGTTATAAATTTAAAAAATCAAATCAAGTTTATTTGCAACACATAACAGTTCCAAATTGCTTTTCCATGATACGTGGTTCCAAACCCTAGCGAGATCCTATTTCATACTGACACCAACATGCACAAGCACGAGCGCAGGTTGACTGACATAAATCATCTTTCCTGAACCTGAAGATAGCGGTCTACAGCAATGTGCCCTTCACATCAGCGCAACCATGAGCGCCGGGAATTCCCTTATGCTTCAGCACTGCACCAAGCTTACTAGGAATCAACATCAAGCCAAGTTTCTCTTTGGTCTGCCGCTCAAAAACTGTTTATCACACAGCAGAGTTCCTTTCACGATGGGACCCCTATCTTTGTGTCTCAAGGCGACTCTCTTGTAGGCTACAGTATTTCACAACCACTTAAGAATGCAGAGTGATAACAAATCAGTCAGTTGGACAGAATCACCGACCTGATGAATTACCATTTTAATGGCTTTAACTGTTAGCGCAAACTACATACATCCACTATCCACTAACTATCCACCTTCTATCTCTTTCCTTGACATCTTTCAGACACAATGAACTGCTAGTGCCAAATGCTTTTAGTACCTGTACTTTCTTCCTGCCTCACAAAAACGTTTGACTTACCAGAGCAAATCTAAGCGCAAGCAGGGGCTATTTGAGTGTGAGGGCACAGTTTTGAGGGAATTAAAGCATTACATTAAATAACATTAAAATCTGAACGTGAAATCAATGCATCAAGCTCTCAAATTGAAAGACCACGCTCTTGAATAAAGATGGCAAAAAAGCTCCATGGAAATTACTTTTTATATGGGTTGCAAACATGTTTGGCTATAAACTCAAATATGGCAGGTTTCATGCAAATCAAGTCTTTTTGCACATATTGTTGATGGAGAAAAGGTGAGAGCTAGCACCCACATGTGCACACACTAATGCACACTCACACACATTCATGCCTGCTACACAGCTCTGTTGCAGACAAGTGAGAGAGATAAGATGAGATCGGCTGATACGAATGACTGCACAACAAAAGCCAGAGGTAAAGTATCTGGATGTAATGTGTGCATTCCATGTATTTTTTTCCCCACAATATATCCTACAACCCTGTCTCTTGAGTCTTATGTTCAAGGGTAATGTATTTTCTAGTGCCGGAATTGTTTCAAACGCGTCCTGTCTTGTGCTTCATGTCGACTTTTTAAATATTTATGGCGAAAATCTCTCTCGAACCGTAGATCTAATATTTTAATGAGCCTCTTTCAGGTCTTTGTTTTTGGTTTCCTGGCCTACACTACGTTCTGGTTCAGTCTCACTCACATCAACTCTTTCAAGCCTTAGCACGCAGCCAGTTTCAGCAGTCGACCACTGATAAACCCACTGTACACTTCCTTTCTTAGCGCCAAAACAGCGGACAGATACAGCCAGCCACTAGCTGGTGAACATAGTGGAGCATTTAGCAGCTGAAGAGCTCATTAGTTCTAAGAAGTTGGTGGAGACCAAAATAAAGAGACTGAATATTGGACTTATTTTCATCAGGTGGACACAAACATGACACCAAATGAATGATGATCATAGACTGTGTATAGACGTAGTCACTATGACGTCATCCATTGGTTTGTGGACAACTATGAAGCCTTGAGTTTGGCATTTTGGCCGTTGCCGTCTTGTGTTTTTGGAACCAGACGAAGACACGAGAGGGTGGAGCTAAGTACAATTGAATGCTGAACAAGACATTCTTTAAGCAGCCAAGGGCTGCAATTAAACCTTCATGAACTGTAAACACACTGTGAAAAGGTTAAAGTTGTGAGACAAAAACATCTCGTCTTGTTACCGACCTTTTAATCACAAGGTAGCCCCGCCCTAAAGCATACCCTACTTTGTGGTCTGTTTGACTCTAAATGGAGCATAATTTACTAAATGAACATCATGCTGTATTGAAGAAGACTTGAAACTAGAGATTGAGACCATAAACTCATGTTTACAATGTTTACTGAGGGAATAAATCATTTTCTCATAGACTTCTATACAATCGCAAGTCTTTCTACAACCAGAGGAGTCGCTTCTCCTTTAGCTCATTAAATCCCTGCAGCCATCTGAAGGCCGCAGCGCACACATGTTGATACATTGTAAGCCTCTGATTGGAGATGTTTGGCATCAGAGCGCACTGCCAATAAGCAATAACCAACACATTTTGCTCGTCTCTCTGAAATACTTTTTTTTTGAAAACCTCATTTATCAGAAAGGCCAACCTCTCAGAGGTGTCTCAATGCCGGGAACCTCTGAAACTTTGTTATCAATCTGCCAACTAGATCAACTGACTAAACAGAGCCTCAATTTATCATGCCCGGTCTGCACATACAGCTCTGTGGCACGACTGATAGAAAACTGTCACTTCCCCGAGCAGTATGTTAATGGTCTGTCATTCTCAGTTCTATCAGGCATGCACCATATATTTGCAGACTGCTGCTCTGCCACTGATGGACAGTGCTTGATATCTACACACGATAAGGACACAGACTAAATGGGTTCCTCAGTAGGAAAAAAATAGATCATTCACTATAGCAGTTGGAGAAACTGGATCGTGACACGAGACTGTTAGTCACATGCATGTTGTATTTGTGTTCTCTAACATCAGCACAGAAGTTTGAGATCAATAATTCAGTGTTAAACTTGTTGAGCTTTGTTGCATGCTGCGAACTGTCATTTTTTGTTAGATTTGACCTAATGGACATTGTATAATTTTCTGATTTTGCATCTGTCCAAAGTAAACGCCACGGGGTGATAACCACACGAAAACCTTGAAGGACTGACAAAGATGTACAGATAAAGAATCCCTGCAGTTATCGTTACAACAAACTCATCATGTGCACATCCTGTAAACTAAGAGCTTTTGGAAGGAGAGAAGAAGGAATTACCACAGAGCCTCGGGGGCTGAGACAGAGCTGATAATAGCTGCGCTGCACTCATCATGGCATGCAGTGAGTAATTAAAAAGCTACCTGTAGTTTCTTGCTGCCATGCAAAAAAAATGTGTCTGAAGGTCAAGTGAGGAACTATTTTTCCACCTTCTGTCATAAAATCGAGCGCTGTAGATTGGTTTCCGCATATGGAATAAATAAATGGAAAACTGCTATTTACAGAGGTTGCACAGCTCAGGCTATGAAATGGATTAAGCTGCTCGAATACATTTTTTAATACTGACAATGGATCAAATTACTTTGTGTAATTGTCACTCACAGTGACAAACCATGGATAACAGGCAACACTGAACTTATGGAGGTTTTTCAGCCTCTGGTAGCTCATTGTTTTAGTTGTACTTGAAATGAGTTGTGTCTCTGTAGAATGTGCAAACCTGCACTGATTGCTGGTACAAAACATCTTTATTAGGCAATAATATGGCCACAGTATGTTTTTCAGCTTGTTGTAGAATCCTTCTGCCCCCTTGTGGCCAATAAAAACAAATCAATCCGGAGTGAATGAATCAGTAAGATACTGCGTTGTCATACAATTCAGATTATTAAGGAGCAATACATTTATTCGCAGATATAGCCACAAAATCAATTTGAAGTATAAGGGCCCCAAGAACCCACACAGGGCGGGCAGCATGGGAGGTGGATGGGTAAAACAAAAACATGTTTCCCCCCCCCCCCCCCCCCCCCAGGAGACTATTGTTCGTGTCACATGTGAAAACTTAATGTTGATTTAATTGACAAGTAAATTCCGTACTTAAATAACACCACTTTCGTAGTTATTTTAACCCAAACCAAAATCTTTTCGTGAACCTAACTGAGTAGTTTTGCTGCCTAAAGTTGTTCCCTGTGAAGACGGAAGTTTATTTTGAAAATACTTTATGCATGTAATGAGCAGAACTTGACACAAGTTGCTGGACTTAGAATAATAAGTAGAAACTTTTTTGTAAGATATGATACAAACTGTTGTACGAGGGTAAATTGAAGGCAAATTAAAAAAAAGACAACTTCTTTGCCTCTGTCTTTCTAGTGCGGCTTCTAGTTTCATAACCGTAGCTCTGGATGTGACCTGCGGGGTGATTCAGCTGACCCGAGGATCAAAGCAGCGCTGCCTACCTGTGCGAGCATCCCTTGTTAAAGTAGAAAGGCCCGTGCTGTCAGGCCGACCCTCCATGTGGCTGACCTGCAGCACCCGAGCCGACTGAGACGTGAACCCACCCGGGCTCGACAGAACACACTGCTGGACAACTTCAAACGCCGGCACTTGGCTCCGAACTTGATTACCTCACATGAAAGAGAGAGAGATTGGTCTTCTCTTCTGAATCAGATTGTTTTCGTTTGATGCAATGCATTGACCTATGTGGACACAGTGCAGGTTTGGTTCTTGACGGTCAGGCTCCGGTCCGTCACATTACATCACTGCAACGCGTGTACAGTACGACACAATTCCAATGAGATCTGTATAAAAAGGCTTTTCTCTTTGGCTCCTACAATGGTGTAGCTCTTACAAAAGTCATTTAACAAAGAAAATGTCCTCATCACACACCACTGTGGACATAAATGGGGGAGCTCACTTCCTAATGCTTCTGTTACAGCAGCTCGTACGAGGCGGTTACTCTTCATTGAGCCTGGGAAGCAAAACATTTCAGAGTTGGAGGAAGGTGATTTTTCTCACTTACCGAAGGGGAGCAGCGCAGGGCTGTGTGAAGCTGCATGGGGGTTTGAATATCACCTGTCAAGCCACTAAAATCTATCAGTGGAATGCACCTTTCCCAGTCCTTTAGCTACAACACATGGCCCCGACAGACCATTAAATGCATTAAACATGCATTAAAGCTAGGATAGGTAATATACTTTACAAACCTTTTTCTGTAATATTTGTTGAAATTCTCTTTACATCCTGCCAGCAATCAATCGATCAAATGCTCTGACAAAAAAATATATATGTGAAGATATGTTTATGTTCATTATTATCATGTTGGGGGAGTGGCTTTGGTGGGAGACCTTATGGGACTGGCTGTCAGTGTTGCTTACATGGCAACTTTTTTCCCCAGATTTAGCGACTTTAGGAGCTAGTGCTGCTAGCTACTTTCATTGGAAAACAATTTATTTTAAAACACTGGGCTAGGTCTTTTGGTTGGATACCAATGTTGCTTACCCCAGCTTTAAAATGATTGTATATGTCTGATGAACAGCAGACTGGTTACAAAGTAAAGCAAATTTAGGATCAATTTAACTCTTTAGCTGTCTGAAAGAACCACAAGCATTCCAATAAGATTAAGTTAGGTTTAGCATTTTACCTGTCTTAGTGGTGCAAGCTTTTAAAGCTTGGGAGCAGCAGAACAAGCTATAAACACAACGCTGGCATATTAAGTCGTCGTCGCTGATGTGTTAGCTAACAGTTGCATGTTTGCACATGCAGCTAACACGGAGCAATATTAGCATTCATCTGGAGTGGTCTTTCTGCCTGCTTGCTAAATTTCAGTCCGATACTAACTTTCCTTTTAGGTCTGTGTTAGTCTCCACAAGAAATATCTGGCTCTTTAGCCGCTTCATGCTCCACTACTTTCACCAGCATTAATGCTAACTGTGTCTGTTTGGTGAAGGATTTATCAAAACCTGTTTTTAGGTTTTTACCTAAAAACAGCAGGCAGCTACTACTGAAAAAAGATGAGTTGATGAGAGCCGTGAGACTGAACCAAACAGTAAGGTTGCTGAAAGTACAAAAGAATGAGCTGAAAATGCTACAATACTCCGCAGAGCTGAGAGTTCGACGATAATTCTCGTCCACAATGTACGAGCCCTTCCCCATTACACATTACACATAGCATTGTGTAATAATTTCATTGGTAATATATCAAAACATTGATAAGTAGCAGCTTCAGAGAAAAATGAAACGTATCCACTTGTTTTCTGCGACTGTGGCTCAGAAGATAGAGCGGGATATCTCTCAATCAGAGGATTGGAGGTTCAATTCCCGGCAAGACACTTAACCCCAAATTGCTCCCAAGTCGGTGTGTGAATGCGTATGAATGATTAGACAGTCCTGATGGGCAGGTGGCACCTTGCATTGGTAGCCCTTGCCATCGGTGTATGAATGGGTGAATGACATGTAGAGTTAAAGCACTTTGAGTGGTCGGAAGGTTAAAAAGGAGCTATACAAGTACAAGTCCATTTACCAAAATGAAGGTAAGCCTGTTAATAAGCCTTAAGAATAAAATTAAGCCTGCCATGAACATTTTTGATCATAATTGGGATAAAGATACATGTTTTCCCTATTTGTCTGGGTTGTATTAGTTTCTTTTTTAGAGAACTGTATCAATATATATGGGATTTTTTATGATAGAAGGTCCCTTTGAACAATCTTGCACATGCAGAGAAGGAAAAAAAAGAACCAAACAGTGATAAGCTATGTGTCAGTCAGGTTCCCTGAAGGCCGGAAACAAGTATGTTAAGGAATGATGAAGTGAGCTTTCAAGTCTTTTGCCCTGTTTTTACTGTCAGTGCCGTAGGGAGAGTCAGTGCTTGGTATGTCAGGGAAAGTCTCCCTCTTCCTCTGGTCATGTATCCATGTACATAATGTACTGGCTCTCAGATCCCTTTAGATTCACACGATGGAAAATCAGTTCACAGACAGAGTTTTACATGTTCGACTCGTTTTGGCACGGAAAATTCATTGAGCAAAAAGCCTTCAGAAAGTTCGAATTTTGAAGCAATCAGTAACATTTTGTTGGCATAATGACTATAATTTGTAGGACTTTTCAAGTGTTGCTGCTGTTATTACTCTTCTGTTTTCTCAATTTATGCCATGACTTCAATCTGGGTGAACAGAATCTCAATAACAGAATTGCCAAAAATTCACAATTTTTTATGTTTACCCAACAAGAAATCCTGGCATCTGTAAGAGTCATGACGGATGAAAATGTGAGAGGAGCTGCAGATTCAGCTGATAATTCTCTGTAGGTCCACGTAGCCCGGTCTCATTCCGAGGGAATTAAATACCGACGTTTTGTCACGGCTGTCGAAGTCTGATACCTACGCACATTTATTATCTGTATGAGACGCTCAGAGCAACTGCCCGGGAAGTCGGGTGACGTATTATAAAGGGCGACAAAGTCTGGGGAGGAGGTCGGGCTAAAACACAGGACTTTTCACCCAGGAGGCCGCTGTTCTTATCCCATGTGAAACCATGAAAGAACATATTCATTTTCTTATCTTTCTTACTTTTTTGCGTTTTAAAGCAAACGATCAATGTGTAAATGACCAGCATAAACATGATAAATGCTACCTGTGGGTTAACGAGCATGTGTTCATGAGAATTGTAAATTAGCATAATTAACGTCCCGATAATACCGAACAAGGCTACGTATCCTGCCCCGTATGTCCGTAAGGGTTCATTCATTTACCAAAGTAAAAGATAACTTTACAATTGAGATTTTACTCCTACTTTTGGAGATCCATCGATAAAAATCTATACTTTTTTACACCGTCAGTAGGGGTCGGGGGGGTAGGTTGCTCTGTCAGGCATTGCAACGGAGGATGTTTGTTTACTGCGCGAGCCTCCGAGCATGAACGGAGGTGTTTATGCTCTCAGCGCTGTGTGCTGCATTATACTCCAAAATGCCAGAGGGTGAACAAAGAAAATGAACTGTGAAGAATCAAAAAGACAATGAGTGTAACTCATAGACGTGCCCATAGACTGTAGGTGTAACCGGCAAAAAGCCATAAACCAACCTCCACAATGCTGATGATGTAAACTCATATCTCATATTCATGGACTACTTTATTGTCTTTGTACAAGTCAAGTATTACATTATAAAGAAACAAAGGTTGAAAAACCTGTAAACTATTTGATTCTCAAATGTAGATTTTTAAGACCTCCTGCTTCTAAAGCGTCTCAAAATGAATTGGTCTATTTTGTATAATTCCTAGACATGTAATGTGTTTTTATCATTAAACTATTTGTGGCAGTCACGTAATCGCGCGTGCCAAATTACAAAAAATCAGAGGTGCACGAACATGCGCCGCGACTACGTTTAAGAAGCAATCCGTCCGTATGTGTGCTTCTGTCATGAGGCCCAATATGGACTTATTTTAAGTAACGCAAGTATGCTCTGTAAAGTAACATAAGTCACGGTACATATATACTTATTTCAACCCAAACCTAACCGAGTAGATTAACCTCAGTGATGCCAATGGGGTCCTGACCAGGTGTCCGTATGTGACAAGTTGGGAATGAGAACCGGTTGGTTCATCACAACGAAGGAGCCCTCTCATGTTGTCCTTTGATACATTGTTGTTTTAAGAATTCTGATTCAACTTTAACCTTAATTCAAGTTAACGCAAGCTAGTTACCTATTTGAAGAATGCTTAATGTTCAAAAGCTTATGTTTTGTTGTTGCGCAAAATCATTAGCTTTCCACAGCCTTGCACTGTTAGAGAACATCCAGCGGTATTGTCATTGCAGCGCTGGAAGCTTCTGTTTGCTGATAGTATAGTGTTCAGCTAAATTAAACCTTATCGTGCTTGTGCCAAAATATTCCATGTCCCGTCCTTTATTCAACCCTGATGAATCTGACTCATCAGATTTTCCAACAAGTGAATATTCCACATGCAGCAGTTTGGAGTTTGCTTTTCAAACAGAAATGCAATTCTTATCTTCAATGTTATTTTTTCGTACAACTGCATTTTTTTCGTTCTGTGTACTTTTCCACATTTACTGTATAATTAAGAGGAGCAGTGGGAACAATTATGGGAAATTTTCCATAATGGCATCTATCCAAGAAAAATCGCCTGAAATAGCATTTCATCATGATTGCAAAGACAAATTAATCAAAATGAGACCCTGCATGTCACATCAAGGAAAACACATTAAACCTGGGAAGACTCAGGTAACTATGACTAATGGTGAGTGTGCCGACATTAGCAAGGTCCTCAGGCTGGTGATCGAAACGAGGATCTTAAACAAACAGACGCTCTGTGATCGCTCTGTTAGTTTTTGTTCGGCACACACAGGCCTCACAGACTGGTACAGCATTGTAAAACAGGACTTTTGGAGTCTCTGTGCTTTGGAAGAAACACATCACATCTATCCATGGAAAAGCTGACTCATGATTTCACACAGAGCCTGCATGATAACCACCCACCAGTAGATCTGACGGACACATTATTGCGGTGGGAATGTGATCGAACACACAGCACGGACATGGAATCAGTGGTGTGTTGGTGAGGAAGCTGCCCCACGAGAGAGGGACGGGAATGTGTCTGTGCTCACATGTGCTGGAATGGAAAATGTAGGCATGCATTTGATGTGCTGACGCTCAGACAGGTTACGCAAGCGTGTTGTGCAAGTGAACATTCTTTCAACAACAAAGTGTGGTTGTGGGATTGGTACAGTCTGCTGCCCTCTGTTGTCAACCTGCGGCTCACTGACGTTGAAGGAAAGTGTGGGAGCACTATGAGGGCACCGATATTACACACACAACTTCAGACATGAACATTAAATTGTATGTAACTCCAAGGTTCAGGTTTTGGCAAAGCTACAATACATGTAATGTAGATTAAATGAATATTTACTTGTGGGATTATTTAATCAGATTCCAGCTGAATATTTCAGAATTTCTTAATACATGCAGTCTTTCCACTTGCAGAAATTTTGACATATAATTGAAGGACAAAAGTGACACACTTGAATGGAACAGTGCATCTTTTAAAGTGAAAATAGACAAGGTTTTTGCTTTAACTTATCATTATGAAGTAAATGTTGAGTGCACCAATGTAATGGCCATAGAATAATGATACCAGGGTTTAGACTGGTTCTCTTTAAGCATGGCTTTCACTATGCCATTCGGCCTGCCAATAGATACGATCTCCTGGGAAAGTGAAGGCTCTGTTTACAGCTCAAAGGAAGAGGACAGCGCTTGAATTGCACCGATACTTATGAGGGTAATAAAATAACAACATGTAGTCTTTGTAGTCTGAACCAAGACGGCAAACTCTGTATTGATCCCACATTGTCAACGGCAATGGATGATTTCTGCTACAGTCCTTTAGTTCTTACATATACGTTGCGTCACTGCTTACCAGAGAGCCTTTCGCTAAGAGGTTTAATAGCTCACACTAGCGATCCTCAGGTAGTGGAAATGGCGGACGGTGGAACAAACCTAAGTAATGTTAACGGTAACTGGTGACTCTACCCGGCAACTGATTTTTCTTCTAAGCTACATCAAAACTGGCCTTCATATTAATACTGACTAACGCGGTTACCTCTGCCCTCATCATAGCAATGAGATCAGAGTTTCTAGTTCAAATTACGGTTATCTGTTGCTTTGGACGGCAGCCATGCTGCTAGCGGTAGCCATGTTGCTAACACAGTCGATCACTCAACAGGCACGGATATTCAACATCTCTGCTGCGCAGTTTGTTTGGAAATGCAGTGTGTCCCGTTTTCTTGGTAACTCTGAGGGAAACGGAGAGTGATCCAGTTGACTCGTCAATAATACCATTTGGAAACGCAGATCGTTGAAAAGTTGTCTGATGCCACTTTGCCTGCGTTATTAGCTCCACGTAGACCTGTCCTCTTATGTACGTCAAAGTATCTGCTCCTACTGTAGAAAACATCTTGAGTGAAGAGTGTAATATTGTAAATATGAATTACAAATATATGGATTATTTTCCATTTTTGTTGAATGACCAATGAGCCAACCAATGGCAAAGTTTATAAATATCTCAGGCTATTTGATGAAATGGATCTAAAGTTATGCCCAATATATCTAGATGGATTCCATCTGAAGGAGAAGTGTCACCATGAAGCAGTCTTTGGTCTGAATATATCACTCAGTGCACTAGTGTATATCATATCGTATGACGTAATGGAACAAGCTGATATTAAATACATATGATACTATCAGAAATGATGATCATTTGTCCAACCTTAAAGTTACCTAAAGAGAAATCAAACAGTTAAACTGGATGTTAAAGTGCGACCTAGGAATTACAATATATGATATACTGTATAGGCTCCATATTATATGGAAGTAAGAACACATAACCTTCTCCATTCTGCTCCTTCGTGATATCACATTGATATTTCTAATAATGTTTGATGCCCGTTCATCCTCAGCTATATATCAGCCAACAGCAGTGTGGCTTGAGCTGTAGTCTTGTAAGAGGATTCAGTCTTACAGAACCAGCAAATGGGGAACACAGTTAGCATGTTGTCAGCAGCTCTGCATAGTTTGAGTGCATTTGGTTCTCGCAGCTTGAAGCTTTTTGGAGTAAAACACGCTGAATGTCTCCACAACACAGCACTCAAGCTACGAGCCTTTTCACCTACCAGTACTTCTACTAGTAAGGGCCGAGCTCCACTTTCTTCATACCTCCATTTAAGATCAAAGCCGGTCAGCTTGAGTGCTCAACGTCTGGGTCACTGATCACTTTCATTTCATTGCCTTGGCTCTGATCTACTTTTATTGGAGTTTTGCTGATTTACGTTCTTTTGAAGGCTGTCTTGATAAGTTTGTAATAAATAAACCAAATTAAATGTCGTTGCTTCTCATCAGTGTGGAACTAATCTCTGTAAGCAGAATCTGTTGGCAACGGAATCTGTTCCTAGTCCAGGTAGTGCTGACTGATCACGTTTGATCACACTTTGGTTGAATGGAGGTAAACAGTCCGTGTGGAGCAAAAGAGTTGGAGAGCAAGTCTTGGGCCGCATATCCACTGGCTACACTGGAACCCCAGAAATAAAGCCCCTCGCCCCCTAGAGGCTTATGCATCGTCAGACCAAAAGATGATGGTTTATGAGATTGGTATGGAACACTGACTGACTGAAACAGTTAAAGCCATATGCCAAAATATGCTGTATTTCACTATAACCCTTCTTTTCATGTTCAATAATTACAGGTGTTTCTAAATCTGTAACACCCGAAGCTGACAGATTTGATCACATTCAGCTGTTTATTGTTGTCTTTAAGAGTAAACCCAAAGAAAACCCAATGCCAATATGCTGTTTGACACATTTGAGACGACTAAAGGCCTTCAGCTTGCAGTGCTTTACAGTGGTATTTTATCAGGAGTATTAAGACATTTAACTTAAGAGTAGCAATTCAAGAATGTAAAACAACGGCATTACAAGGAAAAATTCCCCATTCAATAGTCGTAAAGGGGGAATAGACCTCTTTCACAGGTCTATTTCCATTTGTCAAAGCAGGAGGAGCACAGGTGAAAATAGATTTTGTTATCAAAGGCTCAGTTCCATTAATTGTTACAGTGACAGGGATGCAGCATGAACAGTATCAGGAACAAGAAAGTGTATGGGGTCCATTTGTAATTAATCCATATGCAATTTTGGCACAAATGGAACCCCATATATGACCAGTGGTGTCAAATGTTTCTACAAAATGTAAGTTTCTTACACGATGTTGAAAGTATTGGGTGTTAAATGTGTCGATCTTACAACAGGTGAGCTATCAGCTGGCCTGCCTGGTATGCATTACCCGCCGTTACCTGATACCTCTTTCCCTGCTCCTCAAACTGCAAATGTGTCTCTGTCATTTTGGAGAAACTCTGCTCCAATACATTGGTTATATACTGAATCACTGTTTTAAGGTTGCAAGTGTTTCTACGTCCCTGTGAAACTCCAGTAAAACCAGATGTGGTAAAAACCTGTTAGTGTTTAGGCGTTAGCACAATGATGTGACTAGAGGTCTGGTTGTTGTCATGTATCAGCAACATGTTGGGACCTCATCTCATATATTCAGTTGTCTTGATAACCCTTTGAAGTTGAGACAGATAAGAAGAGATCACGCCCTAACATGTGTGGGATGCCATCTCAATAGCCGGATGTGTTTGGGCTTCAGCAGAGAGGAAAGAGGCCACCCAGTGCAGACCAGTGTCACTGCTGTACAAACTATCCAATCACATAAAACACACTGGACCATTTTATGACTTCTTGGGAGACCGCAGTGGAGCCAAAAGCAGAGTGGATGTTGGTCCAATGTTGTCAGTCTTTATTGCGCTGCTCAACTCTTTTAAGAATTGCTTCTTAACCACCCTATGTAAATGTGATGGGTGCTAAAACACCCATCAGACGAGTAACATTGTGTTTTCCCCACGGAACATTTTCTATTTACCTCTTACTTGTATGACAATGTCCAGGCCAAGGACTGGTCCTGAGTGGGAGTCTGTGTGTATCGTGCAAGGTAAAGTTTTTGAGTTCTAATTAGTCATTTGCTCAAAAATAGCACAGAACAAACTCTAGAGTGTCAGGTTCACATTGGTACTTTCCCCATATCAACGGTGCTCACTGGTGCTGTGTTATCATCTCCACTGTGTGTGAACAGTGAGCCAACATCCCCATCTATTGGTGAAAGTGTCTCCAAACCAAGGCAAGTCTATTTCTTTAGCACCTTTGCAAAAAACAGGCAATCCTATGTGCTTTACTTAAGACTGAAAGGCATTGAGAATACATAAATATGAACATATATGAGTACACATTTATATTGCTCTCAGAATAGCAGCATCTTAATTTAGACATTGTTTTTCCTTCACAGCAAGACTAAGCGGTCCTTATCTTAACTGTTTTTATCACCTATTCTACTGCTACATTTAGTGTGTGTTACACCCTTCCAACAGTCCCACCCGGAAAGTGTGTGTGTGTGCTTCGCTTCCTCCCAACAGATAGCCTTTCAAATGGAAAGTAGGGAGGGTGAATCTCTCAAAGGTCACCAAATAAATAAAGGATGCAGTCTGACCGATACAAAGGGTGACAGATAAGAATTATTGTAGATATATTTAGGTTGGAGCTATCGGGTGGTGCTCGGTAAATGAATAGACAAACCAACACAAAGGGTTTGTTCCATCACCATGAGCTTCCTAAACAGCTTTAATACTCCTTAGATTCCTCATTTAGCATTTTGATGATAATGGTGGAGAGCACTGATCGTGATCATGATGTTTTTTTCTAACCTTAACCAAGCAGCTTTGTTGTCTAAACCTGACCAACTGTTTCACCACGTGGCATTGTGCGTCTCTGCAAAGAGTGGTGATATGAAACGTATTTATTAAAATGGTCTTTTGGTTCAGAAACGCCGACATTCAATGTATCCTGTGGTTTGTAGAAACATATGGGGCAGCTCCCTCCAAGTCAATGAGTCATGTAATGGGCCGATGAGTCGATTTATGTTTTGTTTTTAATGCTGTATGAATTATTAGCAAGAACGTTATGAGCACATCTCCGGTACACGCAGATTTAAAGTGAGGCCTTTGTGTGATTCTTTGTGGAGAAACTTTTCCAGAGTTTTCCAGATCTGTCGATTAAATCAACTCATTTTGTCGAGTGTTAGTCGACTAAGAATTTCTTTGGTCGAGGATGGATATTATGTAGCCATCCCACGCTACTCCATGCAAAATAAAGGCTTGCTACTGAAAACTTACATGCTCATATCAGACTGTTGGCTTGGACATATAGTTAAACTGGTAGCATTGATATTCCCCATCACTGCTCCCTGCTGTGAGGATTCAATGAAAGTAGAAGTGTGCAAAGAACAGCACAGTAATGTGGTGCCACTGGAGAAAGCAGACGTCCTCCAGTGGCCCCTTCCAGCGCTTTCACAGTCTGAACCCTGATTCTCCGTAACTACTGATCCATCACACATCAGAATTTACAGCCTGGAGTCAGAGCTTGATGTAGTGCGCCGTTAAATTAGCACAGCTCAAGCCAAAGCGAAGATGTGATGGAAACCTGCTCCGATGAATCACAGGGTGGCACTAAAGACAGACCAAGGAGACGTTTTAATCTCGTGTGTCCGTGGCCGCCAAGTCCACTCGTGAACGAACGGTGTCTCACCAATGCCGAGCCGAGCCACGTCACACTGAGGTTAATAAGGCGTCTCTAGAGAACACTGATAAGACTCCTCCTGTGGGCTGAGTGGAGGCTGAGTGGAGGGTGTGTGTGTGTGTGTGTGTGTGTGTGTGTGTGTGTGTGTGTGTGTGTGTGTGTGTGTGTGTGTGGGGGCCGTTTCTGTCCACTGGAGCGCAGAGCGGGGAGAAGCTGCAGAGACGGCCCCGGGAAGCACCAAGCTCATCAAAGCCATCTGACTCAAACTGAGTCATGTTCGGTAACCAGTCCGGCCTCCACAGGTTTCACAGCTACCAAGGCCCTTCTGTGCAGCACACTGCACTGCAAGGACATGGATGTACAGCGCTTCTCATTAGAGGAGCACAGGCAGAGAGGAACGAAGGGAAAACCAGGTGAAAAATCCCACAGATACGAGTCTTAAAGAGGCAGTTTGTCCGCTTTTAAAAGTTCAGGATGAGGCAAAGATAACATACAGTATATCTGTAAGCAGGGACTATATAAAGAATAAGGCAACATTGGAACAAAACCTTCAGTGTTGACAATAAATATTCAAAGTAATGCAAAAGAAAACAAGATCACAGCCTAACCTAACACTAACCTGGCCGTCACTGTTGTAGGTACTCATTGCATTACTGGACTTTGTACAGCAGGTGTGTTAAAAGGGAAGTTGGGTCTGGTTGACAGGTCCAACATTTTCACTCATTACTTTGCAAGCACTGCACAGTAAACCAATGGGAAGCTGAAAGTGTCAGGACACTGCTCGTTGTCATGGTTATGCAGGCAGGTGGACCCACATGCAGAAACAACATGAACCGAAGAAATGTAATCATCTGTTACCAGAGTGAAAACACGAGGAGCAAAACAGCTGCAAAAATATACAAAAGATACAATGACCACGATCTGACAAAGAACAATGACGTATATATGTGTGTATATAATATACAGGTGCTGGTCATATAATTAGAATATCATCAAAACGTTGATTTATTTCACTAATTCCATTCAAAAAGTGAAACTTGTCTATTATATTCATTCATTACACACAGACTGATATATTTCAAATGTTTATTTATTTTAATTTTGATGATTATAACTGACAACTAAGGAAAATCCCAAATTCAGTATCTCAGAAAATTAGAATATTACTTAAGACGGATTTTTAGAAATCTTGGCCAACTGAAAAGTATGAACATGTACAGCACTCAATACTTAGTTGGGGCTCCTTTTGCCTGAATTACTGTAGCAATGCGGCGTGGCATGGAGTCGATCAGTCTGTGGCACTGCTCAGGTGTTATGAGAGCCCAGGTTGCTCTGACAGTGGCCTTCAGCTCTTCTGCATTGTTGGGTTCTGGCATTTCGCATCATCCTCTTCACAATACCCCATAGATTTTCTATGGGGTTAAGGTCAGGCGAGTTTGCTGGCCAATTAAGAACAGGGATACCATGGTCCTTAAACCAGGTACTGGTTGCTTTGGCACTGTGTGCAGGTGCCAAGTCCTGTTGGAAAATGAAATCTGCATCTCCATAAAGTTGGTCAGCAGCAGGAAGCATGAAGTGCTCTAAAACTTCCTGGTATATGGCTGCGTTGACCTTGGACCTCAGAAAACACAGTGGACCAACACCAGCAGATGACATGGCACCCCAAACCATCACTGACTGTGGAAACTTTACACTGGACCTCAAGCAATGTGGATTGTGTGTCTCTCCTCTCTTCCTCCAGACTCTGGGACCCTGATTTCCAAAGGAAATGCAAAATTTACTTTCATCAGAGAACATAACTTTGGACCACTCAGCAGCAGTCCAGTCCTTTTTGTCTTTAGCCCAGGCGAGATGCTTCTGACGCTGTCTGTTGTTCAAGAGTGGCTTGACACAAGGATGCGACAGCTGAAACCCATGTCTTGCATACGTCTGTGCGTAGTGGTTCTTGAAGCACTGACTCCAGCTGCAGTCCACTCTTTCTGAATCTCCCCCACATTTTTGAATCGGTTTTGTTTCACAATCCTCTCCAGGGTGCGGTTATCCCTATTGCTTGTACACTTTTTTCTACCACATCTTTTCCTTCCCTTCGCCTCTCTATTAATGTGCTTGGACACAGAGCTCTGTGAACAGCCAGCCTCTTTTGCAATGACCTTTTGTGTCTTGCCCTCCTTGTGCAAGGTGTCAATGGTCGTCTTTTGGACAACTGTCAAGTCAGCAGTCTTCCCCATGATTGTGTAGCCTACAGAACTAGACTGAGAGACCATTTAAAGGCCTTTGCAGGTGTTTTGAGTTAATTCGCTGATTAGAGTGTGGCACCAGGTCTCTTCAATATTGAACCTTTTCACAATATTCTAATTTTCTGAGATACTGAATTTGGGATTTTCCTTAGTTGTCAGTTATAATCATCAAAATGAAAAGAAATAAACATTTGAAATATATCAGTCTGTGTGTAATGAATAAATATAATAGACAAGTTTCACTTTTTGAATGGAATTAGTGAAATAAATCAACTTTCTGATGATATTCTAATTATATGACCAGCACCTGTATACATACAAGGAACTAATCACAAGAAGGAGACACAGCTTGAGGAGGGAGGGGCTGGCATGAGGAGGGAAAACACCATGATTGGCTAACTGGAGACAACGAGGGTGTGGTAGGAAACCCAAGGGCAGAGCAAATGAGACTAACAAAAGACATGTGTGCAGTGGGAAAGTAAGGCTAACGGGGCTACGCCAACACAAGACACTGTCTGAAATAAACCGACACAAATTAGAGAAAACAAACCTCCCAAAACCAATGATCAGCTAAATTACGTTGTGAATTAGGTGTTACGTTTCTGCAGATATCGTCTGCAAAGTTACTCCAGAAGGACCTGAAACACTGATGTCAATGTCGATATCCTTCAGTCTCCAGATATCAACCCAACCGGACGCCTGTGGGAGATTTTGAAGCAATACCCCACAACTGTAAAATGTGTGAGTATCTTCTGGAAGAATGCTGATCATCCCTCCAGTGGAAGAATCTACACCTCGCCAAGGAGTACTGAAGCTGCTCGGGAGGCTCATGGTGGTGTAACGAGACACTTCATGTTGGTTTGTCTGTTAATTTGTCACCCAATAGCTTCAGCCCAAAAACATCTGTGATTATATTAACTTCTAAACCCTGTGTTTATTTATGCCCTGTGAGAGCTTCACCCTCCCTACACACCATTTGAAAGGCTATCTGTTGGGTGTTAGGGAAACACACACACACACACACACACACACACACACTTTCCGGGTGGGAATGTTTGGGAGGGTGTAACACTAAATGTTCCTTGTGGAGCACTGGAATCGGTGATAAACACTATAGAGTAATGATCTTTGAATTGCCTTGTTGTTGAGCGGTGCTACAGACATAAAGTTACCCGGTCTGCCGACTGTCACCAGTAGATGGGGGTGTTGGCTCACTGTTCACAATGGAAATAATCAGCAATGATGTGGGATTTAAAAAACAAAGAAGTGACTCTGATACTCTGGAACCTGTGCTGCCGTTAACAGTTTGATCATCATTTATTGATTGGTTTATAGATAACAATGTCAAGGTCAGTCTGGAGCTACACCAGCAGGAAGAGTTCCTGCTGGCTGCACAGATAAGTGTCTAGTGTCTACACGACTGCATGATTTTAACCCTGAGATAATCATAACACAGTAACGCAGAGAGATACATCCAGTAATAAATGAAAAGAATATGACACCTAACAATAAAATCATCAACAGTTCCGCTACATTAATATTCTCAGTGCTGGTTTATGGTGGTTTCTAATGTGGATCGCACTGAATTACCTTTCCATCTCATCCAGATTACATCTTTAAACAAAATAATATACACCAAATGCTGATCAAACACTATTTGAAGCATGTGCTACTTTTTTTTATAACCACATCAACACATTTGGGCCGTGGCTACGGAGGCCCAACAGTGACCAAAGAATCAAAGATATAACTGAATACATCAATCAATGATACGGTTTGTTGATTCATTTACATGTTTTGAAAAAAGAAATAGAACACCAATCAGTTGGTAAAATAAATCAAATCACGCACACGCACGCACACACACGCACACACACACACACACACACACTGGATCAATCCTTGGCAAGGCCATTTCATATAAGCATGAGGAAAGAAGGATATTTTGTGAGGAAAATGTAAAAAATGATAAATGATCACATTTTATAGCTAGTGAATTGTCTAATGAAAAAATAAAAAATAGGTTTTAATTCATTCTATCAACTGATTAGTGGTAAAATTATGAAACTAAAAAGCATTTAGCTTTTTCTTACCAATTGAATGAACAGGGGAAACATAATTTACAAACGTAATTTCTGAGCCTCTGCAGTGGACAAGTGCCGTTAACTTCTAATGCTGCAAAGCTTTATTACTTTCTTCAGACTTTCATGAATAACTCTCATGATAATGAACATTTGCATAGGGAGGTTAAAGAGCAACTCTTAAAGAGAGTCGACAGCGCACTTAAACACTAACCCAGACGTGTGCAGTGACCTGTGCAGCACCGTGCCACCGTCCGTAAGCACCAACAGCCTGAGTAGACGCTAACAATGGTGGTGCATTAACGCTAAATTACACCAGCAAGAGTCAAACTGAAAAACACTTTGGTAAATACAAATAAAAGGATTCTCAGGGAAATATGACTGTCAAAGAAAATCTGAAGATCTCAAGATAACCTTCTAAAGACAAGCACACAGTAAGGTCTTTGGCAACAATCGACAAGATTGAATACTCTTGATTGTCGGGAAGCATTACAAAAAGAGTCGGCACATATAAAACATGAGCACCATATGAGGTTTCCAGTCTGTCTGTGTCTCTGTGGTGTTACACAGCGCTAGACATGATGAAGACGTAGATCCTGGCGAGGAACGAGGTGAATGTCCCCTGCCTCAGCAGCTTCATCTCCACATCGATCAGGAAGTCTTTGGCCTCGCGGACTTGTCTCTGCAGGTAGACGGCGCCCGTGAAGCTGTTCAGCTTCCGGGTGCTGAAGTAGCCCTCCTCGTTGCCTTTGACAACGCCGATGACGATGTGGTCGCCGGAGTAAGCAGGGGACGGTCCGATTCGGAAGATCTGGGCGGGGATGATGATGTTGGTCTGGAAGCCGAGCTGGTAGTACATGATGCGGACGGGGGACTTCTGACAGTCTAAGGAGTTACTGGGACAGCTGGTCCGCTCGCAGCGGCTGAAGGTGAGTCGAGAAAGAGAGAGAAAGGAGGAGGGTGGATAAGCATGACAGTGTTTGGGGGCCTGGTGCTTTGGGTGGAACATTAAATACCTCGGCTGTGGAATGACCTGCCTGGTAAAGTGGCAAAATAAGAATCCTCTTTAAAAATCACTGTTGAAAACGTATTTTAACAACAATTCTCAAAGATAAAAGTCCTGAACGACGATCACTGCTGGCAACATATTCCTACCACCCGGCCCGACCGGCCCGACCAGCCCGACCAAACGCCACCAACAACGGTGCGACTGCCTCAGGAAGAGAGGGGAAGAGAGCCGGGATGAGCTAACCCAGCTAACCCAGCTTGGACCCAGGTGTGTTCCATTACCCAGCATGCTCCTGGCTAATGTCCGGTCACAGGAAAATACATTGAATGAATTGAGACTCAGGCTAACCCAGCAATGGGAAATCAGAGACTGTTGTGCCCCCAGGGGTCTCATTTATAAAACAGTGTGTAGGATCCAAACTAAATGTTTGCGTAGGAGGAAATGCACATACGCCAAAAAATATTCAGATTGATAACAAATGAATAAATGCCAAATCAACCTGTAAATGTGAGCAGCTGGTTCAGCCTCACATCCTGGCCTCTCCACGCCCACATTCAACCATACATGCTCAATGCGAAGCACCTTATGAATGTTGATGCATAGAAGTGAGCTGCTGATCAGAGGGTCTTTACGGGGAATCACGGCAACTACCAGGAGGAAGAACACTCATTCGCTCCTATTTCTTCCATTTACGCAATTAACAGCGCCAGAGTATCTATGGTTCAGCACAACACATCACGAGTCTCACCGTAGTGTTTATGTTTACAGCAATCAGACTGATCGAGTCCAAAATGATCCGAACAGTCGGTGGTACCCACCACCGTGGAGAGTATTCTTTTAAATGAAGTTTGATAGGTGAACACTTTGCTAATGTACTCAATGCTTCTGTGCAGGCGGTGCAGACTTGCAGGTGAGGAGAAGGCAGAGTGTGTGACAGTCACCATGGTTACTGCAGTGAGCTCATCAGATAGCCGTTTACAGCTCGTCTGTGTTCAGTATGCTGTATCTGTCACTATGGAGTAAACCTGGTGTACTTGGTGACATCTGCTCAGTATTGAGGACTTTAGCAGATCCGCCGCCCTGTGCTTCACTGAAACCTGGCTCGGTGAGCACATCCCGGACAGCGCACTACATCTGCTTCCAACTCCTCCGAGCGGACCGCGTAACGGTGCTGTTCTGCAGTTCTTTAACACTAGTTGACGTTCTCTCACAGATGATGGTGATTTCATCAGCTGCTCCACAGCTGACCACCAGTGTCAGTAGTTCGGTCTCTCCTCTGCTCTGAGGAGAGCAGAACGCGCTGGTGAAATATGAAGCGGAATCTGATTTGAGGTTTTAGTTGGTTTATGTCTTGAACGATTGAAAGGTGCTTGTAGTTACGGCTCAGTAGTACAAGCACTAATACCACTGCTGGTTTATGATGAAGAGAATATATAAGTGCAAAGTAACGTGTGATGTAAAGTGAAAGTAAATGTGAGAGAGACATCCTTATACGTATAATGAAGCCTCTCACGTTTAATTTACACAGTCTGGCTTTAATTCACCATCTCACCATCTGTGTCGCTAATTTCCCGTATCTCCAAAATGTTGGTACGCATGGGTCAGCGTTTACGTACAGGTGAGCACATTCTCTCGTTTGTTTTTATAGATCACAACCTTTGCGTGGGAAGTGTACGCAGTGGTTATAAATGAGACCCCGGGTCTTTACAGAGACCTGGCTCCATCGTAACACCCTGGATCCAGCTGACCTGGGCGGGGGCTGGTCCGCACTAGATCATACATTTTCTTTACTCTTGTGCAGAATAAAAGGACTTGCATTTTGTTGTAGAAGCACAATAAGGAAACTTTGAACGGTATTATATCTGAAAGGAAGAACTATATATGCCCTTGTTTACCAATAAAACACAGATAATTGCGATTAAATACGATTGGGGGGAAACATTTCAAGATTCTACAGATGCAGAGAGAACCAACGTGACTCACGTGTCCGACACCTTCTTGTAGTTGTGAGGGCAGTCAAAGGAGAGACATCTGAAGCCTCCCTGGAGGTTATAGCAGGTCTGTCCCAATGAACAGTTGTGGGTTCCAGTTGTGCATTCATCGACATCTGAAAAAGACAATAAATAAAAAGGGACACTGACAGTTTTGCAGTTTCATTTTGAAGAGTATGCTTTTTTTGGTTGAAATTCAATTCTCTCACTTTGAACGTAACGTGGCGCAGATTGACAAAACAAATCGCCAACTCAAGGTCTCACTAGAGTTTTTTCAGAGCGTTCAATTTAAGTGGCTGTGTTGGCATGACTGCATACAATACAATGTCGCCAATACAAACTACACAATTATAATAATAAAAAATAATAAAAAAGGGCAGGGCAAAAAGAGCAGATAGTGGTTATGATGCATTTACAACTTTTAGGACTTCCTGTCTGGTGGCGTGTGCTCACTCTACTGAGAGTTAGGGGAGAAGATTGATACCACTCTCAAAGAAGAATGGTATCCATCTTCTCACCTAACTCTGCAAATCAGCAAATGAATGCATTTCTGAACTGTTCCTTTACAGCTTACACTTGGAATTGATTGTCTTAAATTCCCTCTGTAAAAACATTTGAATCTAAAATGTCATCGAAATTAAAAACAAGAATTTTGAACCTGGCCTTTATCCAATGTTCACATTTCTGTTCTGGAAATGTATAAAAAGATGCACCTTTTTAATAAGACACTGCCTCATTTGCATATCTAAATATAACATTTCTAAAAACTTGTATTACAAAAAACAATTGTCTTTATGATAGTAATAAACTAGGGAAGTTTCATGGTGATATGTATTAGTTAACATTTTTATGTTTATGTTTTTAATATTTTATTACATTTGATGAACTCATTTAATTAACCCATCAGGCGTGCCTCCCTTGGTTGCTGTGGTCTTACAGTCGGACCACGACACAGTTCACTGAGGCCTCACCTTTGCAGGTGCGTCCATTGGCGGACAAGACGTATCCATGAGGAGGACAGGCGCACTGGTAGCTGCCAGCAACGTTAACACACTGGAAGGTACAAAGGTTCCCGATGCTCTGGGAGCACTCGTCGATGTCTGTTTGAAAAAAAAAGACACACACACATCTCATCAGTTGGATTTGAGCTGTGTTTTGAAAGCTGGCGGCAACCTCCAGTTCTGCAGAGGGAGGACAATACAGAAGTGTCTTAAAACTTGCATTCTCTCCACTGACCAGCAGGGGGCGACTCCTGCTGATGCAAAAAGAAGTCTGATTGCATAGAAGTCTATGAGAAAATGACTCTACTTCTCTCTTGATTTATTACCTCAGTAAACATTGTAAACATGAGTTTATGTCTCGATCTCTAGTTTCAAGTCTTCTTAAATACAGCATGATGTTCATTTAGTAAATGATGGTCCATTTAGAGTCAAATAGACCATAAAGCAGAGTATGCTTTAGGGAGGGGCTACCTTGTGATTGACAGGTCTCTGCCCCTACCAGAGCCGTATACTCCTCCGCATTCCAAATATGGTAACTTCTGTTTATCGGTTGCAAAAAAAAACACCATGCTGACGGCCGTAATCCAAGATGGCGACGCCAAAGCAACTCAAGGCTTCAAAACAACAGTCCACAAAGCAATGGGTGACGTCACGATAACTACGTCCACTTCTTACATACAGTCTTTGGTAAAAAACTAAAGGCAGGTTCATGTCTGTGTTATGAATATTTACTGTCACTTGAAACTATTTGCAGTTCTGTCTCAAGATCTGATGTGCAGACAGCCACAGGTTTCATCCACCACGAATCTTTTTTATCTACCGTCTCAAAAAGAATAAAAACAGAGCTACAGAGAAAATGCTACATTTTTAACTAACAAATGTAAAGGCCCTATATGTAGATAAGGGAGGACCAAAGTTTAAAACTGCCCTTTTTGTTTTTTGGCCACTTGGCTGCAGAACAACTTCCCAGCAAGTAAAAAACCCGTACACTCCCAAGCCATTATTTAAGATACACCTATACAATCTAATGAAATCTAGTACAACAGCGCTGTCACATTATCTAACTTTACAAAGCATGTAATGTCCAGCTAATCCAACTATATGTTTATCCTTGAGATCGTAGTTAGTGGTGGTGTGGTATTGGTTTCTAATGTTTGTAAATGGAGCGCATCTCAATATAATGTACCGTAAATTCCGGACTATAGAGCGCACCTATATATAGGCCGCACCTGCTCATTTTTAAAAGAAAAAAGAAATTGTACATAAATAAGCCGCACTTGTCTATAAGCCGCAGGTGTCCCTGTTGAAACATGAGATATTAAGGTTACAGGAAAGATTTTTTTTAACTTTGAATTAAATAAATGCCGGTAACATCCACAACAACATACATACCACAAATGCTTTTTTTTCAGAACAGTGCTTTTAACAGTACTAAAGTTGTCTTCTTCAGTATCGGAATTGAACAGCCTGAAGGTATGTAATTATTTCGTCACACATTTTCTTGGCGAAAATACAGGAACCTACCAGCAAAAGTCATTGATCACTATCGCCATCGTCCTAGTGAGATGTAGGTCAAACGTCAAAGGTACTTCATCCATATTTATGATGTCGTCTGGTCCAATGGAATTTTCGGCTATCTTTCTTTGAGTGAATTCGCTGAAGTTTGTAATTTTTTTACTTGAAGTCGGGAGGGAGTTGCTGACACATGACTATGTGTCAGCAACTCCCTCCGTGCCCTAATTGACAGGCCTTTTCGTTGCATAAATCTGAAACACCAAGATGGTCCACCTCTAAAATCTTCAATATTCTTTTCGGTGGCGATTGTTTTAGCTTTCAGTCGGATCTGCACGGTGGAAACACCTCGGCTGTCTGCTCTCTGTGTGTTCACCCAGTCTTCAAGAACGTTTTCAAGTTCGGGCCATCTGCTTTTCTTGCCTCTGAAAGCTTTTGTCGTCTTTTTGCAGCGAGTCAGTTCTTCATGCTGCCGTCTCCAGCGTCTCACCATCGATTCATTGATGCCGAGCGTACGTGCAGCAGCTCTATTTCCTTCTTCGACAGCCAGACGGATCGCTTTTAACTTGAAAGCCGCATCATATGCATTTCTTCGTGTCTTTTCCATGATGAGGGTGCGTGCACGAAGCGCAAAATGGGTGATCTGAAGAATTAAGTGTGTGAGTTTGCCGAAACAGTTTCATTGGTCCACTGTGACCTGTTCGGTAATTTCATTGGTCTGATATGACGAGGTTAAATGTGTTGGCGGCAAAGCTAGTTAGCCTATGAAAATCCATCAATTAGCCGCATCGTTGTAAAAGCCGCAGTCTCAAAGCGTGTGAAAAAAAGTAGCGGCTTATATGCCGGAATTTACGGTAGTCCATTTCAACAGCAATGCAAGCAACAACCTCAATAATAAACATACAAGTTAATTACAAGCAACGACCTCTGGGATGAAAAATGAAGCCAACGCAGAAGTGCCAAAACCTGCAGTTCCTCAAATGTCCACTTGAGGCCGACTAATGCGTAGATTATTTATCCGTTCAGTAAAACTGTACAGGGTGCATTTTTATATCGCTCACCCATTGAAATTAGATTAAGGCTAAAAGTTAGGCATAATTAAGGGCGTGGCCGTTTTGAGTGACAAGTTTCTACCACGACATTTTGTTTTAAGCCTGTTTTTTGCCAGCTGAAATTAGCATCCCAATTAATATCACAGTTAAGCTGAATTACTGATGCACCTTGCTAGCGAAGCTAACACTAGCGTTAGCAGCTAACGGTACCTGGCACTTATGGTTCCAAAAAACAAAGACGGCAATGGCCAAAATGCCACACTGCTATAAAACCGTAGTCCACCAACAATGGTTGACGTCATGGTGACTACGTACACTTCTTTAGACAGTCTTTGGTAAATGAATACCTCCTTGACAATGTCAATCATAACCGAACATTATTATTTTTGCAGAAAGGTAGAATTGATGGCTGAGTTGTTGTATGCATACGGTTTTTCCACCACCTCTACCATTCTCTACCGAGTAACAGTGGTATGCAATACCTTCACAGGCGTGTCCGTCCTCTTTCAGGTAGTAGCCTTGGCGACAGTAGCATTGGTATGAGCTGTAGATGTTGGCACACTCCTGGCCACAGGGGTTTTGGTCACACTCGTTTACATCTAAGCACAGAAAAGAAAAGACACGATTAGAATTCTTCCTGTTTTTCATATTCTTAAAGGATATGGCTGACCTCGTCCTGCGTTTCTTTTATCGTCAATGAATCCTATGAAAATTGACATTTGACAACGATTTATCTCGTACGAAAAAGCTCTCTAAATACTCCGATTGCTCCGAGCCCATTGATTACAGAAGACATACGTCTGTAAATGAGACACAAATGTTGAGTTGAATTTGTTTTAAAGTCCCAGTCACTTTCTAAAACTGCAGATCACTGTAGTTTTTAGCAATTGTTACTCAAACAGTAGGGAATTGTGTATTTGTTGGCGGCTATTTTCACAACATTTACACATTTAGTGCTCTGATGAGTATTTCAGGTAGCAGGACGTTGTATGGGGACTGAGCTTAAAGTAAAAGACAGTAGTAATGAAAACAGTGTAGCTCATTGATGTGTTTTTAACAGATTTTGGATAACAATGGCGCTCTATGGCACAGAGAAAGAAGATATACACACATTACTTGTTAGCAGAAAACAGTTAAGGTCTTCATGGGATTTGTTGACAACAATGATTATATAAAATACTGCCATCAATCATCCTTTGATGGAATAAATAAATAACATTTCAACAGGCAAAGAGATGAGCACCACCTACAGAAGCAGCATCAGAAGAAAGGGTTAAAGAAAAATAAGTTCCTATGGTGATACCCGAGGAGGTGCATTGTGGGAATACCACTTCAGCATATTTTGAAGGTTTCTAAATTGTGTTATTTAACTGCTTACCAAAGAAAGACGAGCTTCAAGTTTCTGGAACGAATTAGTCTGAAAAGCACTAATCAAAATCTAATCATGTCGCTCGCACAAGCTTTAAACAAACGAAAAGAAAAACCCTGAGGAGATGGAAAGCTTCACCTTTAGGCCGTGAACGGAAACCACCACAACTTGATTAAGATTAAGAACCCTGAATAATGGCTGCGACAACCTCAACGTAATGTGAATTGCGCTCCCGGTCACCTTCTTTGAAGCACAACCTCGTCTTTGACGCACCTGACTGACAGTCCCTGAACCTGGAAACCATTATGTCAGACACCTCTGCATCCCGGAGATGGACACTAAATTGAATCCCAACAGAAAACGTTTTTTACCGATGACGAAGACTTACAAAGGCTGCATTCGGCTTTCTCCCCAGAGGCTTATACCTCGCCTAAAGTTCTTCAAGGGAAATAAGGCAGTCCATGTAAACAATTCTTCATATGTTAGAGAGAGAGAGCGAGAAAAAAACAGTCTAGCTTACCTTCACAGTTCTTGCCATCAAATGCCAGGGAGAAGCCGGCTGTGCATGAGCAGTGGTAGGAGCCTGGGGTGTTTTCACAGGTCTGGGTGCACAGCCTGCCGGGGTAGTGCCAGCACTCATTTACATCTGTCAGTGCAGGAGAACAGCAGCTATTAAGGCAGCAAACGGATACTGCCACTGAGGACGGCCACTGAGGACTCAATGCCGGGCCTCATTCAGACACACGCCCCAGCAATGTGTAGGTGGACTTTTTTCACATGAAACGCTGTTTTCGCCTGCCGCTCAAGTTCAGAGCACAGAAACTCCATCACGTTAGTATTGTTATCACTTTGGAAAAGAGTTTTCCGGTTGGTTCCTTTTTAAAATCTAGCTGGTGAAAAGATAAAATCCTGCTCTGTCTTTGTTCTGAAAGAGATTCCTAAGGAAAGCTCTCATTTACTTGACAGCTCTATTTCATGAAAGCAACCGTTTAGTTTGATCCAGTTTTATTTTGGTTTCCTATTAATAATACAGAAACAGAAACAGAAACCGAACATATGGTATCATTAGTTTGTCGACTTTGCAGTTAATCAGATGTAAAGCCCATTCTGATCTGCTGGACATGGCGGTGTTTCTCTGGGATCAGTTGAACCGGTGTGGCTTCACAGACATAAGACTGAAGTCAAGCCTGAGATAGCTGCCTGTGTTGATCCCGTACTTGTAATCGTAGAGCACTGGTGATGGGTGAGGCTGATCGGCAGCAGCAACCGCACTCCATGAAGGTGAGAGCTTCACGCAGCATTATCAGGTCGTTAATTCATAAAAGCAGAATTTTTTGTCATGAAAACATTTCCCCAGAATTCTGAGATAAAATTCTCGCAAATATTGAAAAAAACAAGGCAAATATTGTTTTCTCTCAAGTGCATTATGCTTACGTAAAGAAGTATCCACAGACGTGCTGAGAGAATAAAAGCCCCACTAACACTATTGAGATTAACATTTAGAAAAAATAAAGTTTAATATAAAATATCTCTGTCATTCCATTCATTTTTGAACACAACTTCAAACCAACTGTTTCTCCTCCACACACTCCTCATACATATTTTAGGAAAGACAGATGGGGATTAAGTCAGTCTCTGCTGCACAAGAGAGAGAATGTCAGGTAGACACACAATCAGGACCTGCGGCCTTGTAAAGAACAGCTTGTGCATCAATGTTTTGTAACAGTTGAGTGTTTCTGCCAGTCTAGTGACGTGTCAATGTTCATCCTCTTCAACATATGCAGGCCGTTTATTTCAAAGCTGCTAAAGCTGCTGTTAAAGCTCTACTTGAATATGCACATTTAAAAGGAATCTGATGGCATTATATCTTGTTGTCGAAGAATGAATGAATTGTGAGCAAAATTGTTGTTGTCTTTTTGTTGCTTTCAGCCCATTTATTGTATCCTGGGTGGGTCACTGGGGAGGAGGGATCCAAGTCAAACGGAAACAATCTCAGTTTTTTAATTCATTTAAAGAGCTAGATATCTGGCTAAAAACTGCAGGAAAACTGAATTCAAATAATAATAGACGAAAAAGAAAGAATGAAATCTGCTCCAAATGTAAACATCAAATCCATTGACTATGACTTTGGTCTTGAAATGTCATCAGGTTATAAACAACACCCACCCCCTCAGGTTAACACCGTTAGCTCTGTCAGCACATCTCACTGTAGTTCATGCTGTTAGTATTGTCAGGCGACGCCATGTTGAGAGCCGTTGAGAGGCAATCGAAATGCTCCCAATTTGGTATAATACACATTAAAGTAGCTCACCTACAAAGCAATAAGTGAGGATTTTCCCTGATTTTTCCAAACCCTGTCAGTCCCCATCTCTCCATCATGTCCTCAGTGTGTTCCCACCTTGTTGTCACTCTGTACAATGAGGTCTAAATAATATAGTAGTAATAGTATATATCATTTTTTGGTGTCAAATACAGTTTGGACGACTAAAACTCCAATCTGCTTGTCATCATCTCACAGACTTGACACAGCAAAACCTACCTGTGCAGACTTTGCGCAGGGCGTCATACTGGTAGCCCGTCTGACAGTCACAGCGGTAGCTGCCAGGGAGGTTGTGACAGATTTGGCCCACTCCGCAGCGGTGTGTCCCCATCTGACACTCATCAATGTCTAAACAGGCAGAGAGAAAGGTAAAGCGTGTCAGCAATGACCCCCTCTGCACCTGACTGGGGTCTAACTTAAACACAGCCAAACAGTTTTGAGCCTAGATGTATTATTGGTGTGATTTCTCGAGCCTAACAGTTATCAGCATTAGTAAAATATTTATGTTAATGTTTAGAGCTGTTGGTTGGGCTAAGATCTAAGAGTTACAGCCATGCGGCTCAGTAAAGCTGCACATCTGTGCTTTGAGCTAAACACTAACGTTAATATGCAAACCTACAGTGACAATGCTAACAGGCTTGAGGTATAACTTGTACCTTGTTGACCATCTTAGTTTAGCATGTTAGCATGCTATAAGACACTAAGCACAAAGTACAGCTGAGGATGATGGGAATGCCATTAATGAAAGTGGGGATTGATTTGTCACCCAAGTAATGAGGATTCATTCAAAGGGGAATGTGAATGTTGGACAAAACCACAAATGTCAACCTTGTGTTGGCGTTAGAGGAAATGTCAGTAGGATTCATCCTTTGGGGACCAAACTTTAATGAGTTGTTGAGATATTTCAGTCTGGACCAAAGTTAGCTAAAGCCATGCTGCTAGCGTGGCTAGAAAATGATCAACAGATTGAGAAAGCAATCTCACAACAAGGACTATTTAGTAGCTGTTGTGAAGCTTTTGATCATATCGCATGATGCTGATGAAGATCATGTGTTACCACCAAAAGCTCTAGCTCAGCAGTGTTACTAACAGACCTTGTGGTAAGACTATTCCTCAGACAATCACAGGCCACAAAAGCAAACTGTGCTGTGAAGTTTGCAGACGACACTACCGTCATCTCCTGGATTAAAACCAAAGAGGAGACTTCATGTGGAGAGGGAATCTACAACCTTGCAGAGTGGTGCTCAGAGAACAACGTACTGCTCAACGTCAGACAAACCAAAGAGATGATGACTCATTTTTTGAGAAAAAGAGTTGAGGACACACACGACATCAATGGAGCTGAGGTGGAGTGGGTGAACGGTTGCTGTGAATCAGCAATACTGAGAACCTGACGTGGTCATCACATTTCTACACCCTGAAGGAGAAAGCTCAGAGACGGCTGTATTTCGTAAGATTCTTTTCTTTTCTTTTTACAAAGGAGCAATAGAAACCTGACTGGAAACATTACAAACTGGCATAGAAGGTGCTCGGCCCAGGACAGGAGGGCTTTGCAGTAGGTGATTAAACCGGCCAAAACCTCAATGGTACCCGTCCACCGAGCATCAGTGATAACGGTGAAGTGAGGGTGCACATTATTAATTCATTGATTTTATGGGAATGCTGCTATATCAGCATTCATACCAATTCAGAGCTAGAACAACTAATTATTATGTTTTCCGTTGTTGTCTGTTAACATCCACGTCAGTCCAAATCAAACATTTGTGTGGAATTGTCATCTCATTCTTGAGTCATGGCTAAGAAAGGGATTTGTGAGGTCAAGGAGACCTTTGACCTCCAAATTCGGATCAGTTCAGCCTAGAAAGCAAGGCGACCGTATTGCAAATATGAAGGAAATCGCTCAAGGCGGACAGAGATATTGCGTTCATAAGAATGAATCGGACATGAGGTCACAGTTAACTTGACTTTTGACCTTTGACTACCAAAATGTAATCAGTTCAGCCGTGGGTCTAATTGGACGATACTGTGTCAAATATGAAGAATTTCCCTTGAAGGTATTCCTGAGATATCGTGTCCATGAGACAGACGTACATACAGATGTATGGTAACAGTAAGAACATACTGTAAGTGTTGGCCTTTGTACAGCACTTTGCATTTTGCCCCTTCACTTGAGGTACATTGAAATAAAACAATGCCTGCAATAAACTCTGTAGCTGTGAAGAAACCATAATAATGAGGGGAGTTGTATTCCATTACTTCGTGGTTATTTCACGGTTTCATGAATAAACATATATATTTCGTCTATCTATTCATATCACCAATTATTTTAAATTGTCTTTACAATGTATAGTGTGTTTAATTTTGCCCTCAATATAACTGACCTTAACTAGATGATATTCAGGCTCATTCTACCCTATTATGGCATTCTGACAACAACGCACTTGAGCGCTTGTGTGTGAACCAAATGCAACTTCAATGCTTTCATTCACATGTTTCCACAGTCGCCAGTCTCCTCATTCCACGCTGTTGTGTGTAGGAAGTAAATCTCACCGACACACTTGGCTCCATCGGGGCTGACGTGGTAGCCGTGGCTGCACATTATGATCTTCTGCTGGCACGTGTAGGAGCCCACTGTGTTGATACAGTTAAAGCCTGAGCTGCACGGCTCACTCAGGCTGCTGCACTCATTTATGTCTGCAGAAACACACACACACACACACACACACACACACACACACACACAATCACAATTAAAGACAGCTGAATAAAAATGACACAGCAGAGTGATTGCTTGGAGGTTTAATCCTGATTGACAGGTCTATTGATGTCTACTTCCTCCCCGTGATTTTAACAGAACAATTATGGAGCAGTGTAAATACACTGCTCCATAAGTAAATACTTGTTGATGTTAATCGTGTCTTCTTAATATAGTAGTCCAATACTCGGGGAGCAGTGTTGACGGAGCAGATTATGGATTGCAGATTTAATGCATGTAGTCAGGTGGAAGTGGGTGGACAAAATAATAGACATGGGATAGTATTTTGACTGAATGAGTATCAAAAAGACAACCAAGCTGAATTGTCGTGTCCGTTAGATGGGAATTGCTGAACAGGCAGGTGCACAAGCCATATAGATTACAAAAAGATTACTGAAAATCACAATAAACACTTTACATTTGAGAAAGCTAAAGGAAGCCTCCGAGCATATATATATATATATATATATGTATATGTATATATATATATGTGTATATATATATATGTATATATATATGTATATATATATGTATGTATATATATATGTATATATATATATATATATGTATATATATATATGTGTATATATATATATATATATATATATATATATGTATATATATATATATATGTATATATATATATATATATGTATATATATTGTGTCTTACCGACACAGTTGCCATGGGAGTCCTGTGTGAAGCCGCTGATGCACTTGTGTTTGGGTTTACAGAGGAAAGAGCCCGCGGTGTTCTCACACGCAAAGCCCGCACCGCAGTTATGGGTCCGCAGAGCACATTCATCAGCGTCTGGAAGAAAGAGCAGACCAGATAAAGTCATCAGACCACACTTTATTTAAATGTTAAGAGCTTAAATGTGCTTTCAGCTTGTCAGGTACAGCAGGTGGCACTGTGGCTCAAGCACAGAACAAACATGTGCAGCGTCCCAGATACTGTGAATGTGAAGGAAAAAAATCCCCCTCCTATAAAAAATACTGTATCACAACTCTGCAATTAGGAGAAGTTGAGCAAAACTTCTTAAATGACAGTTATTGAATCTCATGAGCGATGGATAGAGTGTAAATGGAAAAGTTGTTCCTCTGCGCCGCGAGCCTGTTTCTCAGGAGTTCCCGTCACGTCGGGTTCCTCTGAGACTCGTCTTCCCCCACCAGTCATCGCCAACGTCGTTGCTTTCATGAAGCCAATTAGTTGCCCCCCCCTGTTGGATGGCCGGCTAAATATTACCTTCATTATCGAGCGACATTGATTCGTCCTCCCTGGTGGCAAGAAGTAATGACACGGAGTCGCGGAGCTTCAAAGCGCTTCCTCTCTGGGTGATTATCTTGTCACATACCGAACGGCAGCACAAACATCACCACTGGGGCCAAAACCTGTTGCATAAATCTCAATGAAGCCCTGCTGACTCATGACCACCAACATGCAATTGTCACAGTATGGTAGGAATGAATATGATTCTAAATAATCCACATTACTCTGTTTCTACACACCACCCTGAGGATTTGTGTGGATTCCTCTGTCACTAATGTTGATTGTATTCCTCTAAACAGGGATGGGGGTCAAAATGAGGCGTCTAATTATATCCTGGTCCTGTGAAAGAGCCTCTTTGAAAACAACTGTCTGACATGAATAAACCCAGGACACTCCAATTGCACCTATTCATGTTGTAGTAGCCTATTCAGGGTATGTGCACGCTCAAAGGGCTCTTTAAGGACAAATTATCATTGGGTTTTCAGACATACAATTAGAAAGAGCAATAGAATCCGGCAGTGCCTCAGTATGAGTCAGGAGTGTTGGACCTGTGCGCCGCTGGTTAAATTGCTGAGGCAACACAGAGTAACACGCTCCAACACAAACACGAGCACTCGGCCAAACTAAGTGCCAAGTTATTAAGTGAAGGTAATGTTCAGAACCTCCCAACGCGAGGCCCGTCACTACATATGAATGAGTATTATGGTTTTCAGCCAGATGTAACGCAACCCAGTGTCGCTAGGTATCATTTCCGGGTTTATAACCACGGTTTAGTCGGTCTTTTCCTAACCTTGAAAGGTGCAATGTGTAAGATGTAGCCAAACCACTAGGGGCAGCGTTTCATATATATATATATATATATATATACTGTATATATATTAGTGCTGGGCAATGATTAAAATATTTAATCGCGATTAATCGCATGGATTTTTTGCGATTAATCGCATTGTTATGGCAAAGTTCAATAATGAATTCAAAAGTAGTGTATTGTGCACTTTTATTTTAAAAGTACTGCTATATGAACAAAAGGGCAATAACATTTGGTTCACGAGATGCAGGTAGCATGTTTTATACTAAATGTGAATATAATTCATACTTTGTTGGCATCTTATTCTGAAAACCGGATGTTCGTCTGAAGAAACCGGATGTTGTCTCACGTTAATCTTTCCGCTAACTTTCAAAGTCCTTCGCTCGCTCCCGATCTGTGCCCTTTAAATGCGTTTACCGTGAATTTCAGCATATAGGTGCACTAAAATGACTGACTATAGGATGTTTGCTGGCTTTTATCCCACTGTTCTTGTCATCCTCTTGTTGTTATGTATATGTATTGTCTCTTGTCTTTCAATAAAAAAAATAAAAAAAAATAAATAATAATAATTATAATAAATTTAAAAAATGCGTTAACGCGCGATAAAATAATTGTCGGCGTTAATTAATGAATGCGTTAACGCGAAATTAACACGTTAACTTGCCCAGCACTAATTATTAGTTACTATTATTAAGTACAGTGATCATGTGAACAGACACAAAC
This sequence comes from Anarhichas minor, assembly GCF_050575085.1. Taxonomy (NCBI): domain Eukaryota; kingdom Metazoa; phylum Chordata; class Actinopteri; order Perciformes; family Anarhichadidae; genus Anarhichas; species Anarhichas minor. The sequence continues at coordinate 5,558,765 of NW_027466469.1, read as the reverse complement.
TTATCAAAAGTCTCTCCAGCTGTTAAAGCCGACTCACAGCTGATCCTCCATCATCAGAAACAGACTCGCTTCACGAGACACTTCAGAGGAAAGGACATCTCATGTCTCTTAAAACATATTTCCTTGTTTCCTCTCTCCTCGCATGGTTTCTTCCATGCATCCCTAGTGGGAGGGACTAAGACGCAAGGAAAGGACCCAAGTGAGGGAAACGGGGATGCAATTAAGAGACATGGGGTACTTCTCAAGTCTCTTAATTGTCGTTTTCTCGCTCCTTGATCCTCGCTTGAACCGGAAGTTGTTTCTGTGCCGCCATATTGACGGCCGTCCCAAAGCTTTAATGTAGCTCAGAGGAGCGAGGAGCGAGGATGGAGGAGGGACCTCGGAGGAGCCATGAGCGAGGAACCACGAGAACAGACTTCCAGGAAGTCTTTTAACGGCCGACACGCCCCTCATTGTTCATCAGTTATGTGATTGGACGCTGCAGCCGATCGGACTGACTGACTGGAGTTTAACACCAGAGTGAAAACAGAATAAACTCTAGTTTATATTTGATTAGGTTTCTGATTCAACATCTGGTTTAAATAAATGTTCACTGTAGTCTGAACAACAAAAGGACCACAAACAACTTTCTTCATTTATTAGAAAGATTTGTGTTTTCATGATCTGATATTTCCCTCAATAACTTTTATTATGGAAACAATTAAAGTCAGAGAGAGCTGGAGAGACGAAACACTTTTTACATCATTCCTGAGTGTTTGATGAGTTTTATCATTTAAGAGAAACAATAATCATATTCTGGGTTATTTAATAATGATGCCACAGTCACAATTTCAAAACGTACAGACGCAAATAATTCATAAATAAGACGATCGCATTCCACCGGAAGAAATGGATCCTGTGCTTATAAACAGAACACAGGACAGTTTGTTAACAGCCTACTAAGAGAAAACACCTCTACACTGATGATAACTGTGTGTCTCTATTAGTTATTAGTATTATTAGTTACTATTATTAAGTACAGTGATCATGTGAACAGACAAAAGTCTCAAAAGTCTCTCCAGCTGTTAAAGCCGACTGACAGCTGATCAGCTGTGATCATCAGCCACCGTCATCAGAAACAGACGTCGCTTCACGTGACGCAACTGAGGAAAGAACGTCTCATGTCTCTTAAAACATATTTCCTCGTTTCCTCTCTCCTCACATGGTTTCCTCCATGCATCCCTGGTGGGAGGGACTAAGACGCAAGGAAAGGACCCAAGTGAGGGAAACGGGGATGCAATTAAGAGACTTGAGAAGTACCCTTGGGATGTACCCATGGTATCATCCCTTCGATGGTTGCCAGGCAACCGGCAGAGACTCCAGCAAGTAAATGTGCCCAGCTAGGACATAGTCCAGCTCATAAAACCACAACTTACCTCTTGGTTTTTTGGATGGATTGAACCAATGAGATATAACTTTTAAAATAGTGAACTTTAAACGTTCTTGCATAGCTAGCTGCTGGTTCCAACTTCATATGTACAAAACAGATGTGGGAGTGGCATCAATCTCATATAGCTGTGCATTCCACAATATGTTTAACTATTCCTTAAAAAAACATTGTAATGGGATTAAAAACACACTGTTGACACAAACAGTAACCCTGGCTTTTGCAGAATTGCCCCAAATTGGCATTATTGCCTGATGATAGGGTTGTGGTTCTGCTTTACTGACCTTTCTGCTCTCTATTAAAATAGAAGGTAAACAACCCTGTGCTGCATGTTAAACAAGATATCATCAGACATCATCAGGACCACTTTAGTGGCTCTGAAAGTGACTGCTGGGTAAATTGGCTTAACGAAATGCATCAGGAACAATGAACTCACCCTCACAAGCGCCGTTCCTCAGGTGGTAGCCGGCAGGACAGGCGACCCGCGGCTCGCATACAAATGAGCCCACCATGTTCACGCAGCGCTTGCCGGGCCGGCAACCGTGGGTGCTGGTCGCACACTCGTCCACGTCTGCAGAAGAAGAACAACAAAGGTGAATGACGGGGGGGGAGAGGATGGATAAATGTGAGGTGGAGATGAGGCCGACTCTCAGAGGTCCGTGATGGACATGGCGGGTACATAACCCCCCCCCCCCCCCCCCCCGCACCAGCTGGCTCTGACTGTAAACATGATGGGGCTCAATGAGTCAGCAGCAGACATACGTCTGCACTAAACACTAAGAAAGGAAGTCATTCTTAAATCCTGGAGTATGAGGCATACCAGGATATGACATGTTCGCCTGCATGGAAATCACTCGCTGGGAAGCTGTCATGAGAGTCTCAGACTGAAACACTAATAAACTAATAAACGCACAGTAGCAACCGCTACCTGCCCAAACAGCAGACGGATAAAGTTAGCAACTAGCTGGTGAACTGAGCGTAGCATTTAGCAGCTAAAGAGCTCAATATTTGGAGACCAAAACAGAGCTCAAAGGGGGGGTGAATGTACATCTAAACTGACTGATGTTGACATTTATGATACATTTATGTTTTTAAGCTGTACAAATTGTTACAGCCAATTTGCTAATCAGCAGCTTATTTGTCCTGCTAACTGTCATTAGCAATGAATTGTTTTGTAGCTCATTTAGCAAGCTATTAACTAGAAAGCTAAGATGAGGTTTAGGTGCAACATTTTTTGTAGGTTGTATTCAGGGCCTGACATTAACATTTTGCTCACCAGGTACTGTGGCTAGTGGTTTTTCAAAGTTACTAGCCACTGACATTGTCACCAGTGTGTGTTGGTAACTTATTAAGTAAGTAAGTAAGTAAGTCATTTTCACCAGGTTGTGTCTTCTCTGTTTACCTTACCTATTAAATATCGCCACATTGTAACTCCTGTAACTTTTTGTTCGAAATTGTCTCATAATGACACGAAAGACAAGAGATGGAAGAATGGACCAATAGAATGAATAAACGGTGTGTTCAGGTGCTCATGGGAGAGGTAGGATCTTAATGTCACGTTTTAATGGGTGAATTATTTCATATATATATATATAAATGCAGAATGTTTCACCCACCAAAGTGACTAGTAAGTGTCACTGCGTTACCGGGCACTGCCTAATTCCCCCCTGCATTTGGCGGATGGACGGGTGCCAATGCTAAGCCCTGGTTTTATAGTATGACTAATGATAGTAACAGTGATGATTACCACATTGCGATGTGTTTAAAATGAAATGATCTGACTCACACTTGGGCAAAGAAACAAGGGCCTTCTTGCTGGTGTATCCACAGACTGGAGGTAAGAAGATGTAAATATACATAGCGGAGCACAGGACAAGCTGACGTGTATGCGGTGGCAAAAAAACAAACAACGGAATTTACATTTTAGCTGGACTATGTGAATATTTGTTCTCAGTCCGACTGATACACATAACGCTCACAGAATCGGTGCTGGAGTGCTGTTTGGCGGGCAGTCGTATCAACTTTGGACAGTGACTGCTTTATAAATCCCAAGTCATCAAGTGCCATGTTGTTTGTTATGGTTGTTCGTGAGAAATAAAACACACAATCGCGAAATTTTTTGGATCTTTATCAGTCAAACAGCACAGCAGCCAGCAAACAGGCGCTGTTGATTTATGACACTGGCGTGCTCGCGCCAAAACAGCGGCCTGTAGCTCCGCCACGGCCTTCCCTTATCGCGCATCGCAGTGCACGCTCGATTAGCTGGGTGCACTGATAGCATTGGGCTGGGATTTATTGTGTGTGTGTGTGTGTGTATGCTTGTTTGCGGGGTAGGGTGGCAGTCATCAAACCCCCGAAATATGTCGCATTCCGCTGGGAAACTGGTGAAAATCTGTACAAATCTGCATGACGGAAGCCGGGGCTCCAACACAAAAGGCAGGAACAAAAGGGGGAGCGAATTCTCCCGTGTCCCCTGTGATCTGTTGGCAGCCCCTCACTGAAACGCCTTTGTCGACTTTCAAAGCTTTTGCCGCAAGGGGATGCAAATGAACCCGTGCGCCTTGCGACACCTTTCCCACGGGGGAGCAGGAGGAGGAAAAACACTGATCTGAGGTCTCTAGCAGCAGCTCTTTTCCCTTTCAGGTTATTCATCCTTAGAAAAACTACACAAGCATCACCTCTCACACCACAGAACATAATTTACTGGATTACATGAAGCCTCTGTGGAGCTGCAGCAACGACATTCATCTTCACCCACTGAAATGAACAATTTCCTCTTTTAACATTGAGTAGCTCTCTGTGGAGTCTACAGGACTCGTGCTATCCAGGCAGCGGCGTGGCGACACGCTCTTATTTTGGGGCCTGCTTTCGCAAATGTTCCCAGTTGACGGGAGGGTATTTCGGGGCGAATCACACTGAGCGCCTGCTCTTCCGGGCCTCGCTCTCCTCAGGGTTGGACGGGACCGTTTCCAAATGTTTGCGTATTGCCAGTGGTGCAGAAAGTCGCCATCTCCTTCCACTCTGGTGGCCAGCTTTATTTCCAGTGCGTCATTCGAAGAGGGGGGGAAATAAAAGGAAAAAAGCGCCTATTGCCTCAAGGTCCTTACCTCCCCCGACGGGTCCCTAAGGACAGCCCCATTACACAGTTGCGAGGAGTGAAGTGATCGAATACAAGGTGGAAAGAAAGAGAAACGCAAATGCTAAGTTGAGCGGAGAGTGGGGATGGCAGTTTTAGAAAGATTCCATCAAGGGCGAGACCAGAGGAGGCTGTCTGAGGAAGATGTCTGAGAGGCAGGACCATTAAGAGGCACAGAGGAGAACACACACCCTGTTGTTCTTGAATACTGGACCCAGCGGACGAGATTTTTTTTGGAGTTCAAGCTGAGGTGGATGAAGTCAGCCTTGGCTTGTTTGCAGATTTGGTACGAGACAGGAGGGCTAGGGTTACACAGATGCAGACTGGTGGGACTGTGAGGAGCACGAGCTGTGAGCATGGTTCTATCCCAATCATCACACAAAGAGCGAAGATAAACACCGACCTATTTGAGAGTAGGGCTGAGTGTCGGTACTCTATACCTTTAAGGTATTGACCGAAATAACCCAGCGCCATGTAGGGTCGAAGCTTCTCCAGTCAAAATATACCTGCGATTCTTTTTGTACCCAGACCTAGAAGAAATATATATTTGTATGGTGCTCGCAGCCAATCAACACAAGCATTGTTTGATTAAATTAGAGATGCATCGATACTGATATTGGTCCAATACTGACTCAAATAGCTGGATCAATTATCTGTGACAATAAGCAAGTCCGGTATTGCATACATTATTTTAATAGAAAACAATTGTGTTTTTAACAAAGTTAGGCAATATTAAAGTCCAGCCTCATATTTCCCCACACTAAAGAATGATCCCATTGTCTTCCACACACTGTTATCAGATAGGTACTAGGTACCAAAGCCCAAGCATCTCTAACGGTATTTGGAGTGGAAAAGTCAGATCGATACATCAATGCGGCATATGATTGGCCTGCTACCGCAGCAGCTATAACCCATACAGTCTGTGGTGCGGTGAAGTCGATCACTGTGTATTTAACGGAGCTGGCAGTTCAGCGCGCCATGATGCCACCAAAACGTTGGCAAGTATGGCTTTACAAAGTGCCTTTGGCGTCCGATAAACATAAATACAGCAGTGCTGGCATCCACATGATGAGCATCGAATGAAGTAGGAAAATAAGGTATCAAGTGAAGTACTCTACCGGTATCTGTATCACTTTAAGGGTACTGGTATGGTCGTTTTTTAAATGATACCCAGCCCTACATGTGAGCAATATTTTTTCAGGCTTTTTCAACAACTGAGCAACTCGATCTGCTGAGAAATGCCTCGAGGTATTTCGGAATGCAATACAAAAACCTTGGGATGAGAATTTGTTGTCAAGATAATCAACTAAGTGACATTCTGCTGATAAATGTACCTGTTCTCATGTGTGTTGCACAGGGCCACCAAACTATTTAAAAGCCTTTCAAGGTTATGAAGACACAATTATGCAGTAGGGTTGCTTGCAATAGTCTTTGTGCTTCTATGAATATAGAGCACTTAGCTTGATACTATCACAACTTTTAAAAGGGACACATTATGAAACCTCTCCACAGCGATAAGGGAGATGATATCAATTTGAATGATTTTTCAGTTTGGTTAAAGAGAAGATGGTCACCCTGGATCAGACCACAGGGTTTGGGTTTGGCGGGTCTGAAAGCTACGTGGTGGATTAGTGTTGATATCCTTCACAAGGTTTGGTGGTTCGCAGTGATATCACCCTCCAGCAATCCCAGCCATGTAAATCTAAAGAGGATGGTTGCAATGTGACCAAGGAGAGAGGACATGCAGGCCTCGATGAAGATTGCAGGGTCTTATCCATAGACTGTATATAAGAAGTGGACGTAGTCATTGTGATGCCCCCCATTGGTGGGTGGAGCCTCGAGTTCGGTATAGTCGCCATCGCCATTTTTGATTTTGTCCGTCCATAGTTGAACTGTGGAAGTGACACCGTGGTTGAAACGCCATTATGCGGCTCTGGTGGCGGACTGTCAATCACAAGGTAGCCCCGTCCTAAAGCATACTCTGCTTTATGGTCTGTTTGACTCTAAAATGGATCATAATTTACTAAATGAACATCATGCTGTATTGAAGAAGACTTGAAACTAGAGATTGAGACCATAAACTCATGTTTACAATGTTTACTGAGGTAATAAATCAAGAGAGAAGTAGAGTCATTTTCTCATAGACTTCTATACAACCAGAGGAGTCGCCCCCTGGTGGCCAGTACAGAGAGCGTAGGTTTCAGGCACTTTCACATTGGCTTCACTTTTCAGAACCAGAGGTTGCCGCTCATCCATAGTTAACATAAATATATATTAACTGCTGCAACCGTTTGTAGAAGTGAATTTGATGGAAGGGCGAAGGTGGCAACCACATGTGTTGAAACTAGAAACCATTATGATGTCTGAATTTGGTTTGTCTGTGTTTGCCAGGGAACTTTAAGAACATCCCTTTGCAGCGTGGTGACGAGCAGAACTAATGTCAGAGCACTGATTATCTCTCCGGCCCACACATTTAATATTCAGATTGTGTATAAAGCCCTCTTCACACATCCTATCCTGGTTGACACACAGAAAGGATATCTATGGGAACAACTGCATCTGCAGCTGAACACACCATTGAGAGAGAAAAATACGGCTTTATTTGCTCTGTTAACTGTGAAATAAAATACCATGCAGTCTCATCACCATTTATGATAGAAGTGCTTGCATTTGCTAAACATATGTTAGATTACTTTACTGCAAACATCCTAGGTAGGTGCATGCCTCGCAGTGTTTCTACACTCAAACAAGTACCACATTGTTTACTTCACAGTGTACTTACATCTCTGTTAAATCCTCAAAAACAGTCTCACACTTTGCAGTACTATTTGCTTTGTTCCATTCCAGCCTAAACCAAAAAAGTTGCCCACCCACATCTACCATGTGGGAACACTTTCGGCCCTCACTACGATCGCTGAATGGAGTGAAGTCGGAGGGGGAAGCGCTAACTCTCATGTGGTACTTCCAGAGGTACGGTCCCGTCTGCTGACTGACAGACAGATTAAATAAACTCAGCCAGGGCTGCACTTCCACTGTATACATTTACCGTCACAAGTGCGGGGAAATCCAAGTTTCTATAGCAGGCCTTCAGTATTTAAGCAGCAGACGATCTGAGGAAAAAAGTATTCATGCAAATGTTTTTTCATGAATTTCTATTTTCATGTTAATATCATTCACCTCCTACCTGTCCATTTCTGGGGTAGGATTTGCACAAGCAACTTATCTTTGCTGGTGTGTATAGAAATCCAGAGATATACCATATATCTTTTTTTATCACAAAGGGAAATTAAAGTAAGTCCATTCATGGAAACATTTGCGTACTCTTCTGGAGGGAGATTTAATGTCCATGGCAGGCGGCAAACTCCGGTTATGCCGAGTGAAGCCAATGCGGAAGTGTCTTAAAACTTGCATTCTCTCTAATGTCCAGCAGGGGGCGACTCCTCTTGTTGCAAAAATAAGTCTGGTTGTATAGAAGTCTATGAGAAAATGACTCTACTTCTCTCTTGATTTATTACCTCAGTAAACATTGTAAACATGAGTTTATGGTCTCAATCTCTAGTTTCAAGTCTTCTTCAATACAGCATGATGTTCATTTAGCTCTGCTAAGATGTCTTTCGAGCTAGGTTTCTAGATTAGTAACGCTGTTTGAGCCAAATCCCAACCCTACCTTTGTATGTTACGGTCTCAGAATGATGAAGACAGTTGGAGAACGATTAGATACAAAATAGAATGTAGATTATTAAGGATAATTATTTTCTTTGCAACTTTCATGTGTTTCCCAAATGATGTCCACATCCTAGGCATTCTATTTCAGTGATGAGCAAGTTACTTTCAAAATGTAAATGTAATATATTACATATTACTAGTTAGTTTCACTGTAAAGTAACAAATAAGTACACAGAAGTACAACCAGGCATTATTAATTGGAATAGGGTTTTATAGCGAGGAATCAAAGCACAGAGGATCAATGTTGTAAGAGTAGCACAGGCCATTTGGAGAATAGCAGCGCCAGCAGTTGAGTGTATAGGAAATTGGGTACCTCCAGGAAATCATGTTTTATTGGTTGATAATGAGAAGATATGTTGACAAATAATTGTGTTACCGTGTGTTTCTTCTGCTCCGGGAAGAGCACGCATGATTTGTTTTCACCCTTTAAACTACAACCAACTGCAGTTGTGAAGTCTGACCCGAACCTGTTTTGCCAAGTTTTCATGGAGAACTTTGGGAATTAAAGGCTAGTAAGTAAACCGACGCTGTGTGTAGCTGCTACAGAGTAATTGGTCACGGTTGAACAATGCTCCAAGGAACAGTCTTCCACCAAGTGGGAGCCCAGTCAGTCGATGCATTGTTTAGAATCACAGAACCTTCATTCTCCTCCTTCATCAGTGACTGCATCCTATTAAATGGTGTCTGCACAAACTGCTCAATTGCACCTTTTGTCCCGCTGTCATGGCCGTATATGTGTCGTTCATTTACACAGCAGTGAGTGGTATTGTTCACAGTGTTGGGTTTGTTTGCTCCATCCCTCAAGCAGGAGTCACACAAGGCAACAAACAACAGCTCAAGGGATGTACACGCGAGCGTTGATGAATCGCCGAACGGCGCCAAGACGAGAAGGAGCGGCAGCCCTTACCTTCACACGTGCGTCCGTCCGTCTTCAGCAAGAACCCCGGGAAGCAGGAGCAGCGGGCCCGGCCTGCCTCCGCCGCGCACTGCTGACTGCAGGGACCGTTTTCTGCAAGAAAATAAATGCGAGCTGCATGATTCTGCTGCAATCATCTCTGGATTGCGCGCAGGACAGACGTTCAACTCATGTCTACCTGTTTCTCTGCCGTCTTTGTAATTTGTTACGCTGATGTCTCGCTCCCTCAAGGTTCCCATGGGCCCCCACTTTCACATCTTCGTCACAGCCTGAAGGAAGGAGCCCCGGCGTTCAACACAACAGACTCAATTCTCACTATTTAACAGCCCGATAGTCCTAAAAGGCGTTGGCGAAGGAACCATTTCCCACATTCCCTGCTTAACATCAGAAGGCCGCTCGATAAATTGATCAGCATATTCTAAAACGAACCAGAGACACTTTGAAGGAGGAGCGGGGCTTTTCGTTGGAGTCTGGAGTAGAGACTCGAGGGTTTGCCATGCTGATCTCCTCCTGACTCGATCAAGATTCGGCTCGCGGAGCTTCAGCAGCATGGACGCTGCAGATCAACTGCAACTGAGTATTTTATCATCGAACGCGCATACAGCGAGGCAACTGGCTCAGTTTTTTTACTGCTGCTCACGAGGGAGTTATTCGCCTCGGGGGAAATCGGGACACACGTCAGCCCGTCTCGTTGATTTAATACAAAGCAGGGCTGATTGGTTGAGCAGATGCGTCCTGCTCACTGGGCTCACTGGTTGAGCACTTCACCGCCTCATAGGAAACACTCTCAAAAGCCTGACTGAATAAAAAGATAATAAAACAATATGGAACATGGCGTTGATGTTAGAATATAGTTTTAGATGCTCAGCTGGCATTTACGAACATGTGTTCCTGAACGTCGGCTTGCACTGCTACTACACTGCCAGTGAGGGTCTGTTTCATATCTATAAACCTTCTTTCCATTTTATCAAATACAAAAGTTCAAACAGAAATCTGAGAACATGACTGCCACAAATCACACCAAATAATCAAGATTAGGAGTAAAATAATCAAAATACATTATTTCAAAAAAGGACCGGCTGTCTTTTAAGAGAGGGGATTACTTAAAATACAATTATTTTATAAATACAGTGGAGTTCGACATTTGAGCAAATAATATTTTGGCAGTATAATGCAATTGTTTTTATAAGATATTCAGCAGGCTATGTCAGTAACTGTTGGTCAAATTCTCAGTCCGGAACATAGCTCCACCACGTCATGCGATATGCTACATCATTACACTTAAGGTACAACTACAACTGGGACCACTACCGATGACATTCAATGACCAGGGATTCACATTATAGACAAATTGGCCACAATTCCTGACGTTGACCATACAGGGTCCAGGAGTGAACCCTGTTCAGCCAAGGGGAGAAGAGTCCCACAGCAGGAAGTGAATATCAGAGCCTAGAATCACGCCTCATGTTCCTACATTAATGTATTAAGGAAATCCCTCTCTGCTTCCAGCTATCTTTAAACAGCTGGAAATGAAGTTTTGTTGCATTCCGTAATTTTAATATTTTGCATTATTTGCATCATACAGTAAATGAACCATGCAGAACCATAAATAAATAGCTTGACAGACCATTTCCTATTATCTAAAACAATATTAGATCCTTTAAAGGGGAACTACGTCCATTTTCAAAATTACCTGTTATTCTTATAGTCTAAGACAGTCCAATAATATCAGTGAACATGATCAACTCTGGCCCAAATCCAAAATGTAGAGTCATCCGACACTGAGAGCACCCAGGGGGAATGTTCTGTGTATACAGCAGCGTTTTCTGTTTCAAAACTGACAACACTACAACACAATATATCTCATTTGGGTGTAAAACAGATCAAATCTGCATGACGAGGCTGTTGCAGGCAACGATGCATCGAGGTTCCACCGCGAAAGAACGTTTTACCCAACAGAGCCATATACATACCAGGGCCAGGACCATCTAAATCACCATGAATGAAGTTAGACAGGAAAAGGTTGATGATTCGCTGAGTCATCCAAGAACATAAGCTGTGTTTGTTTTTTAACCTGAAAACGTAACGTGCTGCACAAAAAGGGCAACAGAGAATCCAGGACGCCCATCGTCTGGTTACGGTGACACAATCAATCGTCTTCTCTTTATTGCCTTTTAGAGGTCTATGCTGAAAAGTTTGAATGTGTGGTGTTGCCGTTACCTGCACATGGGTGGAGGCGGGGGGGGGCGGGCGTGGTCGCACCAGATGCGGCGACTTGTGTCGGGACCACAGCAGGACCGTACTCTGGGACTCCGTTGTCCTCGTCGGGACTCACTGCACATGGAAACAGAGACCAGGAAGAACACTGAAAGGGTTAAACTACAAAAAGGAAATTACTCCGTGCCTTCAAATGAATTGAATTGCGGAACGAATGACGACTCACAAAACCAATTTTAAAAAGGGCAATATTCGGCATGATATCTATTTCCTAATGACAGGACATAATCGTGCCCAGGCTGTATGTCTTTGCCATTAAACTCTTTTATAGAGCATGGAGAGGTCTGTGAATGAATTGTATCGCATTGGAGGTCGCGGGGAATTTTGATGAGCCTGTTTAAGCGGCTTTTGCTCAAGTGCCATAAGTATGGTGGGGAAATCTGTTGTTGGTTTGAAGACGGCGTAAACACAGTAATAATGACCGTAGATACACATTACCATAAAAGTTCAGATTCCTGTTTGGAAGCTTTTAATGGTCGTAAAATACTTTTTATTGTTCATTCCCTCATCCTCATGTGTGGATTCCAGTCAGGCACGTGTGTTTATTTTAGTAAAACCTAAGGAACACGAGGTCAAATAGGAGGCAACATGAAGAGCATGTCAAAAAATGGGAAGAAGCTACCCATATATACTATATATATCAGTGGTGGGGGGTCAGGGCCAGCATGGCCTTCTCTGCTGGCCTACACAGAATCCCAAAGTTCATAAATACACTACATGTATTCTAAATATCTTCCCCATCAGCTTATTATCTCATTGCACAGCTACTGTCTTCCTCAGTTGCTCTGCTTCCAGCGCAGCTTGTCTTAAGTAGAGCTTTTTATTATTTTTTTGTAGTAGTAAGAGTTAAAATTTAAAGAAATGTAAGAAGTTACATCTTTAGCGTTTTGGCATGTTTGCCTCTGTCGAGCGGACATTTTCAGCCCTCAAACGCATTAAAACGTATTCAAGAAATACAACAGGGGAGGCTCGACTGTCTTCAATGGCGTCCATGGTGATCGAGGAGGACTTCTTACTGGAACTGAACCGCACCTCTGCAGTAGCGTTACTACTGTGTTCATTTGTCTATGGTGTCGTTTTTATGATATGGTTAATATTGTTCCCTCTGATGTGAATAATATTTGAATGGTGCTCTTGAATGTGTGGTGGAATGCTTGTTTTAGCGTCGCAGTTTTGCTGAAATGTGCAGAGGCCTGTTGAATTGTGTTATTGGGGTTTTATGTTATTCTACCTGCTTTGTTGTCATATACATATATGTGACTGGTTGTTGTGAGTTTGTTCTTGTCATTGTGTTAATTACATTGATTTTGACGATATGCATTGTCCGTTAATGACGAAGCATCATAGTAATAAGCAATATGACAATGTGATTAACATATTACCACTAAGGAGGGGGGGAGGGGGGTTTGCATGGATGTATAAAGAGAAGTGGATACAGCGTTGGAGGTGGGGCCTCATTCATTCCTATGAAAGTTGCTCTGTGGCGCATGAAGCAAGTTCTGAGTATGAAATTAACGAGGACCTTCTGCACTGCTTCCACATCAATGGGCCCATAGAGCAAGTGCACTAGCATTGTTCATGGAAAAGAGAATAACTCTGATTAGGCTATTAGTGAATTTCACCAATTTTAGGACGATTTAGGCAAGGCAAGTTTATTTGTATAGCACATTTCAACAAAACATAAAATCATAATAACAAAAAAAGATCTACTAAAGTGTTGGTACAGGGAAGTTGATCTATCAAAAAAAAGAATGATCCGCTGATTTACAGACGTCTCTTTTTTTTTTGGGGGGGGGGGGTCCCCATAGGATCTTGTGATGGACCCAGAAGTTGTCATTTCACCGTTTTGGGATGACTACACAAGATGGGTTTCTGCCAGACAGTGTACTACAAGTCTGGCTTTATGAATAGTTAACGAATGTGCGGTTTTAGAGTGAGAGACGGAGACGGCCGAAAAGGGAAAAAGAGTTTCCTTATTCTTTCTCTTCTGTTTAGCATAGTTTATATCATAGTGATTAAAATGTGTCAATTAAAAAAAAAAAAAAAAGTCAAATGTATAATATAATGTTTTCAGTAACTCCTGAGGAGCTCTGGCCAGTCTGAGGAAATAACCCTGGTGAGGTTCTGGGTTTTGAAACACATGGGCGTTGACCAGATAGAGGGTTTAATGAAAGATGCTATTAAGGGAAATGGAGGATCCAGTGTTTTGTGGATGAAGATATCTCTGCTGCTTCAATTTTGACCAGTTTTTATACAATTGTCTCTTGGGAGTCCCCCATACTAAATCCCTGGGGTACCCTTATGATTCATTCGTGAAATGTTTCAAATGTGCAGCCACCTGGACTCTGTCATTCAGTGCAGAATCCCTATAAAAACAGTGACTATGAGTACTGCTCGCTGTTCATGTGTGAGTCGAGCCTCCGAGGTTGAGTTACGGCACCTGGTGCGCAGGAGTGTCCATCCCGCTGCAGAACGTAGCCCCGGTTGCAGCCACAGCGGTAGGAGCCCCAGCTGTTGGTGCACGTGTGCTGGCACAGCTGGCCCAGGTAGAGCCGACACTCGTCCACGTCCTCCTGCTCTTCCACTGCGTTGGCGGCTTCATCCGTGGCGCCGATGGAGAAGGCCTCCTTGGGGAACTTGCTGTCCGAGACTGGAAGGAGTGAGAGGAGTGAACAATTTATCGCGCACACTTGATCTCATGAAACCGAACACCTACTCCTCCTTGAGAATGTTTCAATTCCTACATTCCTATCATTACAAGAAACCACCAGTAACAAGTGCAAAGGTCAGTGGCCGGTTTCACGGAACACCTTACGTTTTTGCCTTTGTAAGTACTTTCTCCTTTGCTGAGGGACTGCACAGAGTCCCTTAAAAGGTTTCCTTAGTTAAGGAAAAACGTTTAAGGCCCCTGGTACGCGTGGTCCGGAACTTCAGCCCGAAACTGGATAAAAAAAGCTTCACTACTGGGCATTCTCTGACTCCAAATGAAGTCAAAAGCACATGGTGGGAGCTGTGGTATATTTTGGCTTTATTTTTGTACCAATTTTTGACAAAATAACACCGACTCCTCCTTTACATCAGACTGATGCTTTCAGCTTTATACCACCAGTTATAGTGGAAAGGTGAGCTTAGTGCCTCAACTAAGAACAAACAGCGCTGTGCACGAATGTCGATTCATCATAGACACCGTTATACATCAAGGGCTAAGGGTCAAAAGTACAGTATATTGGAGCAGTGATGGACCCAGTTGGGTTTTCAGTAAGTCACAGTCATTACCTGGGGTTTAAATCCGGAGGAGCAAGGCGATTAAACGTTTCCTGTTTTAATTAAAAGGCGGTGAGTCATAAGACTGAAAATATATCCCCCATGGAAATAATTACAGTGCATCTCATCCATATTTTCATCCCTAACACACACGCAAAGTCAAGGTATTCTGAGAGAGTGTGTGCGAGAGAGCTATACACACACTCTGACTGAGAGCGGGAACAGTTTCTGCTGCTCTTAAACCTCTCACAGCTTTCAGCGGGTTATTTGATTCCCACTTCAGAATGACATCATTCAAATTTCCCTTTTAAAGCTGAAGGAAATTAGCTGCAGTCGCTGGTTAGAGCGGGGCCCATTAAAGGGCGGGATGAGGAGGAATTCCATTGATGTCGTGAATGAAATAACAGGCTGAGACGGTGAGGAGAGGAGCCTGACCTTACCTCACCATCACACAACTATTCCCGTTATAGGACAGCCACGAAGGCTGACTGATAATGAGCCGCATGCTGCATGTCTGGTCCCAATATGTAAACTAAACAGCTGAACAAAGCTCTCAGCTCGAGTGCTTCTCTGAGATAATCTTATTGAACTGTACGAGTACAGACAGACGAACACACTAACAGATGCGTTGTCATACTGTAATCTTTCTAAAGTCTTATTTCACCCATCACACCTTGAATGTCACTGATGAAAAACATGCACATTCTTTCTAATAGTTCCCACAGCTCACATATTCAGAGGCCAGTGCACTGATCAGAAGCAGAGACGCTCACTAACCAACCATGTTTTTGTAGATGGATACAGATACTAATGGGTGTTGGGATACGTTTGCACTGAGGCGTGTTTATCCTGAACCTCGGCTGCTTGAAAACTCATTGATGTAAATGTCACTGGTGTTATGTGCTTAATGTATCGGCGAAAGAGGAAAACTTTGCCATTTCTCTAAATGGTAAAGTGACTCCCATCCAATCAGGCTAGAGCATCGAGGATTTTTTGAGGAGATCAAACTCGGCCAATAGTCTACGTCTGACGTAAACTTCGATGAGGATGAAATAGCAATAGGCTCAACCCAACAGCAATTTCATATTTGAGAAGGTAGTTACAGTAAATACACTTCGCCAGCAGATCTTTTGAGGAGACAGAATTGGGCAAAATGTTTTGCTTGTCCAAGTATTAAAACCTCTATAGCCCTAGCCCTATTTTTAGGCCTCTGCTCAAAAATTGCATACCCATACTTAAAGACTGTAGATCTGAAACTACAAGGTCTATTTTAATAATTTTGATGGTATAATACAGGTAAAACTTGTGAGAGACTTGTTCAGATGTGTAAATATTGTGTATATGTTACTGGTTAATAGTGAATGAAGATGGCACACAGCTCAAATTGAAAAGTTTCAGGTTCGCCTGAAAAAAAAGCACTTTTATTGAACATTGTTTTTGAAATAATGCAGATTGAAGCCTAACAATACTCCACAGTCATAGCACAACAGGTTTGTGGTCTCTCCATGCTAATTTTACTTACATTGAGTGAAGCAGGCCAGCATAATAGGAGGTCTGAGTACAGAATTTCAAGCCAAATTCTCATTTTTGGAACCAGATTTTGCGCTGCTCTATTCTAATTTTATATACTATATAACTACATATTAACTATATATTCACTTGCTTTATCACTAAGAGTGTTCAATACATCGTGATAAAGCAGTTTGGAATCATTTTCAGCCATGTTCATCCATGAAAAAAATCTGCTCTCACTGAATGTGTATGTGGGATTTGTAAGGCCTGTGATTGGCGGATTTAATCATATGGCACCTTGTTAGGTGCGGAATAGTCCACTGAAAGCCGTCAGGGGTGTTATTTGGAAAGTTGAGAGCCATTAGTCAGTAAAAATCTTGATACGGTGGGGGCAACCGTGGCTCACTGGGTTAAGAGGGTTGTCTGGTAATCACAGGGTCAAAGGTTCGATCCTCGACTGGGACGTGTCACGTGTCGTAGTGTCCCTGAGCAAGACACTGAACCCCCGGCTCCCCGGGCGCCTGTCATTGGCAGCCCACTGCTCCCTATATACAAGGATGGGTCAAATGCAGAAGGCAAATTTCGTGTATGTGTATATGACAATAGAAATGGTTTCTTTCTTTCTTCTTCTTCTCAACCCCCATGCATAAAATAGATTGGTCCAGGAGAAAAATACGGGCCATTTTCTCATGAAAGGTCACAGCACGATCATTTCAATGCAGGCAGACGGAGCAGGAAACGGTCTACAGCGCTGCAGCAACTTTCAATGGATTAACTGTTTTTTTCGGGACGTAAATCACAAAAAGGTATGCAGATTTTCAATTTTTTTTCTGGAGAGCAGTGTATGGTTTATTGGCGTTTGTCCTGTAACTTTTGAATGCTTTGTCGGAGGTCAATTTGGACACGCTGGGTCGACGCCGTATCGAGCCCTCGTGCGAAATCATGTATCCATCCGCGATGATCGCTGCCGGCTTTGTGATGAAAGATGAATTTCGGGTGCATAGTTCGCGGATTTTTTGGAGAAAAATCCTGATATTGTGATAAATCTTCTAGTTTATTGAATTAGTTTGTGTATAACTGTGTATAATTGTGTAAAATGGCTGGCATGATGATTTTGCCCGGACTTTTTTTTTTTTCCGGTATTATATATGTCTGGACCATTTTTCATATTTCTTGATGAAAAGTCCATTCGGAACTTCGGTACCGGTACTCGAACCCCAAATGGGGCTCGCTCGGGCTATAGAGGGGCCCTCAGCGTCTGACACCGATGTACCGAGGCGCCCTTTAGCTTCTGTATGAGACGCACCGGTGATTTCAGCTAATTCCAATGTGAACCCACCTGCGTCATTATTTACGTCCCATGTGAAACCAAGTCAACTTTGATTTATTTTACAATGGTTCTGTTAGGTAACTTACCTACTTAATGCACAACCAAGTACTATTGTTACTTGGTTACCAAAAAAGGGTCCAAATCAATAAGGCTTTTAGGATCTTGTAAGTTTAGCAGCCTGTTTACCTTAACGGCAGTAGAATAGTACATCTAGTCTGAAGACTTTCGTGTTTTGTCCCAATGCAGACTACACACTAATTCTAAACAGGATTTGGGTTTTCTGTTGCATTCTAAAACAGTCTAAATTAGATATACTCAAAATAACTAATGTCCCACTGTGAAGTGCATAAAGAAAATGGAACAGCTATTCACATCTGCAAAACATTAAACAAATTGCCAATTGTGGTAAAGATCTGGAAAACAGAGTATTAAATCTTTTCCTTTTTATGGTTTTATTTAAAGAGATTCTATTGTCTTGTTCTCTGATTGGCAGCAGCACTCAAAAGTCACCGTTAGTACAATATTTTACAAAGTATATAATCTTGCTGGAGATGAGCCAGGACTGTGCAGAATCGATCATCGGCAATCAAAACGCAATAAATGCCGGTAAGATTTCTGTTCGACTGTTGATTAAAGCAATGACAGCATCACAAGGTCAAGGCGTTTTGATCTGCTCTCTACCAAAGACTGTATATAAGAAGTAGACGTAGTCACTGGCAAGTCACCCGTTGGTTTGTGGACTACGGTTTTGAAGCCTTGCATTTGGCATTTTGGCCATCGCCATCTTGGTTTTTGGCCGTCGCCATGTAATGTTTTTGCAACAAGTGAAACGAGAGAGTTAAGTTCAGTAAAATCGTATGTTGAAGCAATATTTTATATAATATACTGTATATTATAGGCAACCAAAATGTTACAATTAGTTTTCATTAAGCGAAAACACACTTTGAAATGTGTAGATCTAACGGGAAAACACTGACAACTCTCAGACCGGACAATGCCGTGTTAGCGACCTGACAATCACAAGGTAGCCCCGCCCTAAAGCATACCCTGCTTTATTTGATAAATTAATTCCAAATACTCCAGATGTAATAACAGACCTGATATTGAATTCTTGCAACGATTCCAAAGCAGGTTTATTAGTTTCTTCTTCACTTGACTCTTCCACTACCTCTGACTACAAGGGGCTGTTTGTAACTTATTACACCAATGAGCATGATGAATGTGTTTTCCATGTCAGTGGAACACTGCTGTGCGGCGGGTAACAGGTACCTTTTCTAGGTATAGACGTCGGCCTGGGCTTCTGCTTCCTCCTCAGCGGGATCTGGCTCGGACCCTCCTCCTCCTCGCAGCAGGTGAGGAAGACGTGCCCGCACGGGTAGCCCAGGTACTGGTGGGCATCGCAGCCCCGTCCTTCACTGCGCACGCGCAAGCCGAGGGCACAGCAGCTGCAGCACACCTGCCCATTCGGACACAGAAGCAGAGCCCATTAGGAGAGCGTCACCGGGGTGCCGTTCACATCTCTACTGACCACCTCTCTTCATGGCGCCTCCGCCATTAGCGCCGCTTTCGTAGCCAGCATAGGAGGGGCAGACATAGCGGGCTAAAGAGGCCGGCAGGCTGGTTCATCCCTGTGAACGCACTGCAAAAGGATTTCAGCCGCTGCCTCAAGCCAAACCACGTCATGCAAAGAAAACCAGACTTTCACCTTTTTTTGATACTCTCCTCTAAAACAATGACCTGGCACAGCGGTTAGGTTCGGCTGCCTCGACACAAGAACAGCTGGCTTGGGGGCCAAACCGCCGGGTTTCCTCTTGGAGGAATGGGGAATGCTGTCGGAGCTGACTCTGAGCAAAGGCATGACTCCCATCTTTCATATGGAAGTATTCACAGGTCTGAAGGACGCATGCAGAAATGGGAGATTTTGGGAGATCTTTTACCAATATATTCAACCTGTTTGCCAATAAAGACAAATAAACTGTCTGACCTTCTACAAAAGCCTCTGCTGGCACATGTATCTGTAGTTGAAATCTCACTCAGGCAAAAACAACAGTGCATTCCAGGGAATGTTTAAACAAGTTTAAAGTCTGAAATACACTGGAAAGGTTTTCAGTTTTCAGTTTTCACCAATTTATTGTGGCAGTTCCAAGGAATTCTCCGTACTGATCGCTGCCTATTGTTTGAACTGTCTGCACGGTCCAGTTTTGTCGTCCTGAACTGTTTGAAATATTGAGACATACCATACATGACTCACAAAATAGTTCATATTCTATTCTAGAGGAAGACGCAACTACCTTCAATCGATTCAGTGTTTGATTTATGGAGAACTTGGGCGTCTAGAAAATGTGTGCGCCGTCCACCCATGACATTGTATCTTTCAGTCGCGACTCGACAATCTTCCTCTTGTTTCCGCTCTGTCACTAGTATCCATTGAGGTGTCATGGTGGTGTAACAGTAAGGTACCTGGTAGGAGTCATCTGTGCACTGGTCCTCCTTCTCCACTTCACAGGTGTCGCCTCCTCTGGCTGAAGTCAAGCCCGATTCACACTGGCTCTCCTTTACGGAGCTACGGCAGCACTGCCTCCAAGCAACACTTGACACACACACACACACACACACACAGACATAGTCATACACTACACTGAATGAGAATCATGTTGAGACAAAGTTATGCACACGACAGGTTTTTTTTTTTGTCCTGATTTTGTCCTGATTTGTGCCAAATTTGAAGACATTTGCATTCATGAGAATGAACTTCTCCTCTAAAATCCACCCACTGATGTTTCATCCAATAAATGAAATCACTAAAGCAGCTAAACTAACAGTAACTTACCTACATATGGAGTGCCTGTCATTGTTCAGCAGTGGCATGTGGTTGCAGTGCTGGTTGTCTGTGGCCCATTTCTGGCCAGCAGCGCAGCAGCTCTGGAGCAGGTCTTCAGCAGAGGCACCTGGACCTGCAGCCCGGGGACATGCGGGTATGCATATTATATCAGCAGCACACACAGGAGACTGATGGAATAAAAAGCAGTTGAGCAGTAAATCCCCCCGGTGTCTGCACAGCTAGACTGAATGGAAAGGACAGAAGCCCCGAGGAGGGAAGTGAAGACGGCGAGCAGTCGCACAGAAACATGTGGTAGACTGCATCGGGCCTCAAAGGCGTCTTTAAGATTTCTACAGCTGACTAAAGAGAAGCAGTCACGTTACCAAAACAAAGTGGCCCCATTTTATGATTGGAAAATTTGCTCAGGTCTGAAGAAAGTTACAGTTGATTCTATAAATAGTTTTCATGAGTAGAACGGCAGTCCACACATCGAGTTGTGAACAAGAAATGTGAGAGATTGGCAAAGAGTCGGCGTTTATGAACCTATAGTCTGCCACGACCGATGGGGAGGCAAAGTCCAATTGGTTTTCTGCATAGACATTGTCTAGTGAGAGGCATCTGGAGCATTTCAAAGCAGGGGTGTCGGAGTGGAAAAGTGAGTCTGACTACCCAGGGCACAGAGACTGCTTATGTATGGGGCCCAGAACCTTGTGTGAAAGCCCTGCTTCCAAGACTTGCACCTAACTCTTCTCGTTCAATCATCAGTAAAAAAACTATGATGGTGTCAGAAGGTATTTGGTTCTAGTCCAACAGTCTACAGCCGCACTCGCAGCTCTGTGAGTTCATACTGCTTTATGCTAGCATTAGATAACATTAGCTAACATGCTCATGCTAATAAACTTAACATGCTAATGTTAAGCTCAGGTGGCAACATCCGGTTTTGCAGAGTGAAGCCGATGCGGAAGTGTCTTAAAACCTGCATTCTCTCAACTGACCATCAGGGGGCGACTCCTCTGATTGTATAGAAGTCTATGAGAAAATGACTCTACTTCTCTCTTGATTTATTACCTCAGTAAACATTGTAAACATGAGTTTATGGTCTCAATCTCTAGTTTCAAGTCTTCTTCAATACAGCATGATGTTCATTTAGTAAATTATGGTCCATTTAGAGTCAAATAGACCATAAAGCAGAGTATGCTTTAGGGCGGGCTTACTGTAATTGACAGGCCGTTGCTGCTACCAGAGCTGTATAAGGCGTCTAATTAATTAATGCACAAACATCAATCCACAAACCAATGGGTGACGTCAGCTTGACTACGTCCACTTCTTGTACACAGTCAATGTTTAAGCTGGTATAATACTTACCATGGTCGCCATCTTAGGTTAGCATGCTAACATTTGCTAATCAGCACTAAACAAAAAAAAGCAGCTGAGGCTGATGTCTATTCTTTTGTATAAATGATGCAGAAAATGCCTGATGATATTTACTATTACTATTACAGAGAGATTACTGCAGTTGTTACAGCTCATCCCGAGGCAGGTGTGGATGTCTGTTTGGTGCCAGTCCATTTATTAGATGGGTGTTTTACTGGGGGGAAAAACAAAAAACGTTGAGCTGTTGGTGACACTAGATGAATAGTGAAATCTGTAGGTTTCACCCCTGGAGACATTGAACGACTGTACCAAATTTAATTGCAATCTGTCTGGGCTGTAGTGGTGGGCCGGCCGGACGACAGAGACCACAGCAACTCTTCCTCCCTTGGCTTCCATCAAAATGCTCTCCGGGAGTGCATTTCGAAATGCAGTCCCCAAGCATAAAATTCGACATGCACGTTGCTAACGGGAAATGAGACAGGAATGTTTACACTTCGTAGAAACCCAATATTCAGTAAAAAATATGAGATCAGGAGATTGGCATTAATGCTGTCGTCTATCCCTGATACTGCGACATTGAGAAAAACAAATCTGTGATAAAGTGGAGGAGAGCTAGTAACGTTGGTAGAACCGGCTAACGTACGGAGGTTTCATTAACTTACATCATAATACACTCATGATCTGTTGAAAATAAGTATTGGGTAACAGTAAATTATAAAGTTATCATGACAAATTGAATGATGATGAAAATATTTTTTGGGGTGAGAAACTTGAATAAATCCAGTTGTTTGAAGGAGACAAATGTAAAATAGATATTATGACCTCTTTAATTATTTAGCACTGGCTCCAAGAAGCTTATATTACATCATTAAAACTACTGACATGATGTTTTTGATCAATATGAATTATAACATGATAAAAATCATTTTAATTGTGTGTTTTTATGCAAATAACCCCTATAGATGATTGTAAAAAAGTAAAAACATAAGCGGTTGACATCATTTTTCGGGTTGGTGGTGAAAAATAGATAGTCTAGAGAGCCTTGTATACCAGCTGCTATGACAACACAAAACAACAACAAAAACTGTATCAATCTGTATCGGCCAATATGGATCATTGGTGATCAGCAATCTGTATCGGCGGCAAAAGAAAGGTGATCGGGCATCTCTAAAAGTTATATTTACTCCCTTTTTTCTGCTGATCCAATCCGTGACTCAAAACCTTGATCCGATCTGAACAGTGAGTTTTGTGATCCCTTACACCCCATATATTAAAAAAAAAACTTTTTCGTCACAACCTTTCTGAAGTTGTATGTATAAATGCAAATTAGGCAATTTCTAATTCAATGTTGTTTTAGTAATAAGATGTTGTATAAATCAGGCTATGAATGAACAAACCTTCAGCACATAGAGAGGAATGAAAGGGTAAAGTTTGGAGTATGTAAGAGCTGCTGAAGTGGAGATTTCTGGATCAGTCTGAGAAACAACTCATTTAGAGAAAACTGAAAGATATTTATCATAACATGAGATATGCAGACACTACTGGTGAATAGGGTAAAAAAATAACTAATAAATATCAGCATGAAACTTCTCCAGTCAGTAGTTCAAATTAAGAGAAACATGTTTTGTGTTGCAAGTTTTGTGAAATGTTTTGTTTTAATATGCAAATGAGGTATTATCTGATGGTAACTTTTGGTGGATTTAGGAGAAATCTACAGACACAAATAGACAAAGTAGTAAAATAAACACCTACATGTATATTTTGGATGTTTTCTTTCCACTGGTCTGAAAGAAGGCATGTTATTGAAGCAAAGTAGACTCAAATCTCAAAATTGACCAGTGCATGAAATAACGATGACTGTTTTTGTCCTGTAGTGTCTCGCCTTAATAAGGCTGACATTGCAACGCTTTATGAATTGCTCTGTAAATTCAATCAGTTGTCATTGTTAACCCAAAATAAAATTCCAGAAATGGAACGTCCTCAAAACCATCTCCACTTCTCCATCCACTTAATCAGGAGAAATGGCATCGTTTCAACGTCATCGACTGAGGGAAACGAGCATAAAACATGTGTTCAACTAGGAACCCATTAAATCCCCATAATAGAATGAATGCATTTCATATTTCTGAACTACACATTTCTGTTGATGCTTAACCCCCAAAATAAATGTAATCCAATTAGCTGTTTTTGCAGCAAACCATGCCTATGTCAAGAGGCCGCTGATGTAGCATCCGCCACAGTGACCACCCCCAGGCAAAGCCGTCTCGCCCTGCTGCTTTTATCCACACATTAGCATGAATGCTCATTTACACACCTTCACACAACTTCTCTCTGTGCCCTTTGGGAAAGAAAAAATAAAAACTCAGACAAAGAGCTTTTGTTTTTCCATTCAATAACCCTCTCTCGGCTTCGCTACTGTACAGAACAATTTGCATAGTCTTCATATTCACACTGCCGTGAAATGAAGTTTTGTAACTTTCAAGACAAGAACCTGATTTATGTCAACAACAGAACTGTACAATGCACACACACACACACACACACACACACACACACACACACACACACACACACTTAGCAGAGTTCATCGCCCTTCACTGCAAGAATTCCTGTTAAGCATGAAGCTTATTTCTCGTAATTAAAAACAGCTACATCAGAGGATTGGCCCGCAGGGGGTCGAATAAAGCACTGTGATCAGATTAAGCCGTTTCCTGGGTGCATTATTTCTTTCATGTAATACCCATTGTGTTCACGTCCAAGTATAATACGTCTCAACTATGCTAATCCCGTACTGCACACTGTACATTCAGATAAAATAAAAAAAAGCACCATAGAGCCGGTAATGCCTTAAATAGCTTCGCTTTGAGCTTCACTCTGAAAGCTCTTTCATTTCGCTGCATTGGGTTTCATCTCAGTCCCGGCTCCTTTTAGAGCTCAGCAAACAATCGTTTAAAGCGAAGGCTGTCTGTGCATAATGCATAAGCACCTTCTTCGGAAAATAGTGCCAAGTCGGGATGAGAGAAGAAAGTGAAAGCAGCGTCTTATTTTAACTACCAAAAACATTGGTGTTTCACTCCGTTAAACTGTGTTCCCCTACAATTCTGGAAGCCTTTCTTCTCAGACACAGAAATGTGTGAGGCGGATGAGTCTCAATGCAATCTGTGGGATCGGTCTCTAAGCTTCCTCTAAGAAACACGTCACCGTATGTGTCCCTTTTCATTTTGACCGCCCGCTCTGAGGACAGATGAATGGAGACAACAGGGAACGATTGCTCACACAGCTACCGGTTTGCTCTTCATAGATCTTCTGCAGCTTGTCAAGGAGTAAAAACATCATCCCGGCCCCTTTTATTTATTTTTTTCTTCACAGAAAAGATGGAAACTGCGTTTTGAAGTCACAACTGGCGCAGGTTCATTATTTCACACTCAATGGGAAAGCTGGAGGCAGTGTGATTCCCCACCGTTATGCAAAGCAAAATTCCATGAGTGCTGGCCCACAGGGCCGAGCACGAGGTTCAGCCGTAAGGGGTCAGCTTAACACTCAGGAGCAGCCGACTAATTACCTGAGAAACAATGGAAACGGGCACATGTATTTATAGCCTACACTTGTTTTGTAGCTATTGTTTAATAGAGTCAACATGGTGGCAGCGCTGCCTGGCCCCTGTTATGTAGCAGACGGACCATCACTGGGAGACATCCGTCCACTTAGGGAGCTCCCATGGGGTTTGTGTGGACTGATTAGCCCACTAACAGCCTCACACTGCTCGCCTCGTCATTACTCTGTCTGGACAAACAGGGGCCTGTCTCACACCTTGCTGAGACACATGTCAGACACATCTGCTCCGCCTGAGAATGCACAACAACGACGGACTGCAGCACGTGACACAGCGAGACGTTAGCGGCCACTAATGTCTCTGTAATGTGGATGCTCTTGAACTGACGATATGGTAATTGATTGATTTATCACGCTGATACAGAAGTATGAGCCAATTAGGGATGACCATTACTGATATGATGGAGGCTTTTCTCTGAATGAAATAACAGAAACAGTCTGTAAAAACTGCATTGAGATTGTCACCTTTGCAAAATGTATTTACAATATTTATTGAATTAACCCATAACATGTATGTACAGCTGTTTCTATGCGCCGCAAAAAGCTGTTTCTGCACGCCGCAAACAGCTGTTTCTATGCGTAGCAAAAAGCTGTTTCTGCGCACCGCAAACAGCTGTTTCTATGCACGCAAACAGCTGTTTCTACCACCGCAAACAGCTGTTTCTACCGCCGCAAAAAGCTGTTTCTGCACGCCGCAAACAGCTGTTTCTACCGCCGCAAAAAGCTGTTTCTGCACGCCGCAAACAGCTGTTTCTATGCGCCGCAAAAAGCTGTTTCTGCACGCCGCAAACAGCTATTTCTATGCGCCGCAAACAGCTCTTTCTGCACGCTGCAAACAGCTGTTTCTATGCGTAGCAAAAAGCTGTTTCTGCACGCCGCAAACAGCTATTTCTATGCGCCGCAAACAGCTCTTTCTGCACGCTGCAAACAGCTGTTTCTATGCGTAGCAAAAAGCTGTTTCTGCACGCCGCAAAAAGCTGTTTCTATGCACCGCAAAAACCTGTTTCTGCACGAGACAACAGTTTCTACACATCGCAAAAAGCTGTTTCTACGTGCTTAAAACAGCGGTTTATGCATGCTGCAAACAGCTACTTGTACAGGATACAAACAGCTGTTTGAGCAAGATATAAACAGCTGTTAGTGCTACATTCCTATGTGAGTGCACTGATTAATAAATGTATTGTTTGATTGTGAAACAGTAGCCATATGTTATTTAGCCTTCATAAGGCATGGTTAAATTAATGAACTTTATGAAAAAAAAGTCCCCTTCCAGCCAGTCGGACAGTTATGCGCCCATTTGTTCACATGAGTTGTGTGGTCCATGGGAAGCAGAACAAGCTGTAGACACAACAATGAAGTTTATATGGTAAACGCGTTAGCAAACAGTTAACACAGTTCACAGTTCAATTTCAGGATTAAACAGCCTAGGAGTTATATTAGCACGTATTACTTATTACTTATTACTATTCCCTCTTCTTTTAGTTTCCACAAACTCCTGAGAAAACGGTATGTTTCTGGCAGAGAGCACAGCGAGTTAATCGGAGCTTCTTCACTGACAACAGCCGCCTGCTGCTGCTACAAACCAGGTGGATAAACAGTACGATTTTGGCCGTTAATGCCAAAACAAAGAGGTTGTCATTTGATTCACTACTAATGTAAAAATATGGATTGGTGCAGCTTTAAAGCGTTAATCTGCAAACCCTAGTAAAAATGATATGTTTGATTTTAGGGCACAGTTCTAGTGTCCAAAGTTAAAGGTAAAATTCAGTGTGTTTTTCACATTTTGGGTACTACAAAGTTCTGGGGGAGATGAACTGAGAACAACATAGAGAGATGTAACAGTTGCTAGATGAGGTTGAGTTGCATGTTCTTACAACCCTGGCAAACATACCAGCAGGGCCAAGACAAAACAACGCCGTCTCCATCACACAACCCTTCTTCCCTGTCGAGCTTTTCCCGGACGTGGAACATGATGGATTCTATCTCTCCCGCTTCTGGGTGCTCTCCGTTTCCATGTGTTTATTTGTGTAGCCAGTATGAATGGACTGACGAGGCATTTAAGGCATTCGGGGAGCATCGTAATAATACGAGCAGACGGGGGAGAGTAATGGATTAGAACAATGCGAGGATGCTAACTGCCTCGGCTCCCGCTGCTCCGGCACGATCGGCCAGCTTCTCTCTC
The DNA here is from genome assembly GCF_050575085.1 of Anarhichas minor. Lineage (NCBI taxonomy): Eukaryota > Metazoa > Chordata > Actinopteri > Perciformes > Anarhichadidae > Anarhichas > Anarhichas minor. Next base: position 5,531,189 of record NW_027466469.1, on the reverse strand, counting down.
GCCCACACACAGGAACGCGGCCATTCATCAACATGCTTTCTGAACAAATAACCAGGCGGAGTGGAGCCGACTCACCCGCTCTCCGCCGCTTATATGAGGAGGCTGTCGAAATTATACGCCACTTACAATGCAGCAGCTTGGCAGGAATGTCCCTCAAAAGTCAGTGGAATATTAGAGCTCAAGTCGCCAAGTTCTGGCACAGGATGAAGAGCAAAGTAGTCGACCTTTTTCAGTCCGGTACAACCACGGTGGGATGAGTTATGGAGCCCCTCAGTGATTAATGATCTCCATCACAACCAAATGTCATTTCAGTTTATTACAGCGAAGTTGAAACTTGTTTTGGTTTAGGAAACTTGTTTTTGTTTAGGTCTTGGACAGTTAACAGTGTGTTTGAAGTAGTAATAATAATAGTAACCGTTTATCTATGTATTGATATTGTTATCTTTATTGATATTCAAGCATGCAACTGTATAGAAGAAGTTGATATAGTGACTTTACCCACTGGTTTGTGGACTGCCGTTTTGAAGTTTAGCATTTTGGTTGTCCCCATCTTGTTTTTTGTCTGTCGCCATTTTGGCTTTTTTGCAGCCAGAACTGACACCAGAGGGTGAAGCAAAGTACAACCAAACTCTGAAAAATATATATAGTTTAGGCGACCAAAATGTATCAATTAACTTTCATGAAGTGAAAACAAAGTGTGAAAGGGTTCAAGCTGTAAGACAGAAACACGGACAACTGTCAGACTGGACAACACCTTGGTAGAGACCTGTCAATGACAAGGTAGCCCCGCCCTAAAGCGTAATCTGCTTTATGGTCTATTTCACTTTAAATGGACCATAATATACTAAATGAACATCATCCTGTATTGAATGGACTGTAAACGGACTGTACTTGTATAGAGCTTTTCTAGTCTAACATTCACACACTGTAGGCATAGCTACGGGAGCAATTTTGGGGTTAAGTATCTTGCTCAAGGACACATCGACATGCGACCAGCGGAGCCAGGGATCGAAACTCCGATCCTCTGATTGAAGGACGACCCTGCTCTCCACTTAGATACAGTCGCCCATTGAAGACTTGAAACTAGAGATTAAGACCATAAACTCATGTTTACAATGTTTACTGAGGTAATAAATCAGGGGTCACTAACTAGTGGACCGCGGTCTGGATCCGGACCCAGACGCCGTTGTATCCGGACCCAGGAACTTAAACTGATAGATAATTGAGAATTATTCAATTTTGACGGAGCGCTTCTATTTTAACCGGCGCAGCTTTTTCAGCCTTCACGGCACTTGTTCGTTCAGCGGTGCAGGAAACACAGCGACCAATGCGGTGTAAATCACATCACGTGATGCAGCTCAGCCAATCAAATATGGGTATTCTGACAAGTTTCCTGACTCGAGTGAGATGTACACACACCGTGACACACGGGGGAGAGACGAGGAAAGACATAGCAGAGGAGGAACATTGTTACGTGAGTCAGAGAAGTAATTTCACAAGAGAAAAGTGTTCAGAGAGACCAGATTATTAAACTAAGAATGGACAGACTCGTTTAGGTGTATTCTTCCCACGGGCAGTTTAAAAACAGTATGTCTCACATGGAGCAAACGTACCCACTCACATCTGAAATGAAGACACAGAAAATAAACCTAAGAGCCCAATATGATCAGAATCATAACACGTTAGTTCACTGTCCAATGATGTTAACATTGAACAGTGAACAAGTGGTTTAATAACCACAGATAAAGTCCATCCTCACTGATTTCTCAAATGAGAAAAATATAATATTGTGGCTTTTTTGATTGACATCACTTCATCCTGAATGAACTGAATTTAAAGCTGCAGGACAATTCAGTGAAATTCATTTTTCTAAAATGAATTACTTTATATTAAGATATACATTTTTCAAAAGCTTTCTGTGGTGTAATTTATTCTTTAATCCAGCCCTTATTGTACTTGAAATGAGAAGAACATTTATTTATGTATTTCTCTGTATTATTTATAACCAATCTAGTTAAATTTGAAACCTGAGAATAATAATTGTTAAAATATAATTGATGTGTACTTTCTTTATTTGATTTGACAGTTGTTGACTACACAGAGATGTTACTACTACTAGGCTTCTTGAATATATATATATATATATATATATACATATATATATATATATATATATATATATATATGCCACTAAATAGCGCAAGTTAGATATTATTGTAATGTTCCGACCTTTGCACGAGGAGATTTTCTCAATCTGGACCTTTTGGAAATTTAATTGAATACCCCTGTAATAAATTAAGAGAGAAGTAGAGTCATTTTCTCATAGACTTCTATACAATCAGACTTCTTTTTGCAACCAGAGGAGTCGCCCCCTGCTGGTCAGTAGAGTGAATGCAATTTTAAGACACTTGATCATCGGCTTCCCTTTTCAGAACCGGAAGTTGCTCCTTGATCTGGACTCCTTTAAACATTTTAGGGTTAAGCCCCAGACTGACCGTAGCACGACCCCTGCTCATCTGCTCAAAAACAACCCACAAATAAATATTAAAAGTTTTTTCTAAATAAAAGCTTTGCTTTTTTTTTTCATCAAAAAGCCACAATTTTGTCATTTAACAATTTAATTATTGCCCAATCACTGGTTGGAGGTGGGCAGGGCTCAGCTTGAAAAAAAAAAAGTGGTGTTATATACATGTTTGTACATGACACCACAACACAACACAGCAACATTTGAATCAGTTGTCACATTCCTAATAAAGCACATTAGCTGCGTATTAAGAGTTGAACTAAACAATACCTAGGATATTTCTTCTTACTTTTGATTGTTCTTATTTTGACATGTATATTTCATATTATAGAGAAGTACTTATTATTTCAAACATATATTTCAAATATCCAGTCAATGTGTATTGTTGTCTCAGGTGGAAATTCCTGTGTCAATGTCCCCTAGTGAACAACAGCCTTGTTTTAAGTCACTCTTTTTTAAGGTCAGTAAATACAAATCCATACGAGGTTTTCACACGAGCACAGCGGTACGTGAGTGACATCGTCTTTTTTTCTCACTCGGGCTTGTTCCCATCTGTATAGCAGATGGGAACATAATGGACTGTGGGCTTGAAAGCACTGTCCTTACCCTGAGTCCAGGGCCGTCCTCTGAAATATGTGGTTCCACTAAAAGAAAAAAAGAAAGGCCTTTACAGTACAACACTGGCTCCTCTTTGTCTCACGCTCTGCGTTTATCAGGATCAAAGCCAGAGCTACAGTGTGCTCCACTCCCACTTTGCGAGGTTCCCTGAAACAACAGAGCTACCTGTTGCTCTCGACGAGTCTTGCTATTTGCCTAGAAATGCTAATCTCCCACGATTGCCCAGCATGCCCATCCGGCCTCCCACCACCACATCAGCCCCTTTTCATGCCATGCAATCTATCAGCAGTAGACAGCTGTCAACAGCAGCCAGTCCACAGCGGAGCACTGGGCCCAGCTCCAGCTGCCTCCTGGGAAATGTTGGCCACTGTTTCTTTCCAAATATGAGACGGCAGGTTGGCAAAAACACAAAATCCAAGTCAATGTTCAACATTTCTCAACCACACTTGACTCCATTTTTTGATAAGGTTCATAAGGTCTGCATCTGATTTAGCTTTAGCTAACACGGTTCACAAACACATTGGATTGGCTCCTAAACTCTGAACTTATTCACACCAGAATAGAGCTAATGAGTCATTTCCTTTATATTCTGGGACATCCTCTCTCTGCCACACTTTGTTATGCTCAATGCTGCCAGCATCAGGCCGGATCATTCTGGTAGGAATCCAGCAGCAGCAGCAGTCTGGATTTGATCTAAGCTGTGGACCAGACATTGCCTTGACAGCAGAGTTTGAAAGAGCTACCCTCCTGGCAGCAAAAAAGCAAGACTCTATAAAATCAACCCCTCAGATCTGCCAGTCAGAGCAACAGCACTATGGAGAGGTTTGGTCCCAATGGTGAAATTAACCCATTTTGAATGTTTTCCAACAGGTAAAAAGACGAAACGTTTCAGCGGTCAACGGCCATATATTCTAGCAAGACTCTACTCCTAATTTCATATTCTCAAACAAATAATAGTGTCTACCTTTAGTACCTTTAGAGAAGGTGAGAAAGAAGACGAGATGAAATGAGAAAGACTTGCTTGGGGAAACCGGCTTGGATTGCCAAAGTTGGATTACCAATCGGACATCCCAACAAGCTTGAGATGTGGTTGTCTTAAAGACTGGAAGCAGCAAACCGGGCTCTTCATTAAGGTGTGTTTACACACAACGCCAACTATTGTACAGCGCAATCACATATAAAGTCAATGCAATGACCTGAATAGGCGCAAATGCAAAAAAACATGCAAGTTCAAATATTTCCTTTTGTCATCTATACTGGTTTTGTTCTGCACAACTATTGTAATGTTCACATGGAAACCATGAACGAACAAAGTAGAAATGCTCTCCAGCTACGAGTGTGAGAACAGAAAACGGGAGTAAACGAGTCAGAGATTGTTAAAACGTGATGGTGTGGATACAGCCTGAGATTTCCGCAGCCTCAATATAGTGGAGGTGAATAGAAGAAGGCCTTTGGAAAATCCACAGACCATCTTGCTGTGAACCGTTCCCATTGTAACTAGGTTGTACTAAATAAATACTCCCTAGGAAAACTTCTGACTGGATCATTCAGAATAACGTGAACACAGTTTCTGCAAAGACCAAAGAAAACCAAAGCTTACATACCACATTTTGGTGAATTGAGCCTTTAAAAGATGCAATATAAGAGATTGGTGTATGTTTTGTCTTGCTCTCAAACATGATATGTTTGAGAGCAAAACTATCAACACTGCAATCAAAAAATTAATTAGCAAACAAAAGCTTTTGTTTCGGATTATTATGTTCTAAATCACAAATGAATCTGACTTGCAATAAAAACATGATTGCAGTGTCAGTAGTTTTGCTCTCAAACTTATTATGTTTGACTATTAACAATAATTGATTGACTTTCCATTGGCATTGCGTGCCACCACCACACAATGCACTGTTTACAGGTCATGGTCAATTCACATATTTCTGTGAGATCAGGCTGCTCATATTGGTTCCCTCTTCAGTTCTTTGGCAGCCAAACGCGGCACTCCGGTTTTTAAGCCTCAACTTCCAATTGCTCCAAATGCTCTCCATCTCCATCTCCATCGCAAAACTATGTTATCACAAGAGGGCTTGCTGCCTTGATTATTTTCTGTTCCCCTAATTAGCTCCACTCCTCCTCAAGAAGAAACAAAGGGTGTTTTTTTTGTACTCGACAGCAGATTCGAGTGTTTGTTGCCTCTGCCTCGTGCCAGTCCTACAAAAAAAAAAAAGAAAAAAAAAAATGCCGTTTTTGCATGATTAGCTGCTTGATGTTCCACTTTACAACTGCCGACGTGACCGGGGTCGTAGCACAAAATAGACTCCCCTCTACATCGTCAGATGCTTTACGCAGGCGGTTCGCCTCCCACCGACGAACCCCGCGAGTAAAATGGCCCTGTCACTGGCCGGGAACCAAAAGCGCAGAGTGGCGAGAGCTTTTCAAAGATCCACTTAAGATATGTAAAAAAGAAAGCCATCAAGCTGAGTTATATGCAAGAAATATAACAGGAGATGGGAATCAACATCATCCATTATTTACGATATCTATGCCAGTTGCTCTTAATGCTGACATCTTAAAGGACACTCTGGGAATAACAATAGCAATAAAAAAAACAAAAAGACCTACCTGTGATTTCCCACCCAGGGCTGAGCTATAGTCCATGAGGAGCCGAGGAAAAAAGGCAGAGGCAATGGAAATAAAAGAAATACGTGTTCTTTGTGTCTTAGATTCTGCTCAGTCAGTTTGATACAATGATACAAAATGGGATCAATCCAAGTCAGGATCAGTGTTTGTTTTATTCTGGGCCGCTATGACAACATTGGCACAACCTTTTGACTTGTGCACCGAGCAAAAGAGATGCAAAATTTTTGGCGGCCCACATATATACAAGCTGGGGTCATACAGTGAGTCGGGGTTATCCAGAGATAGCGGGTGGCAAGTAGTGTTGAGGCTCGAGGGGTTCGTACTGACTTCCCAAGGCAATAACACAACCGTCCCATCCATCACAAGTAACACTGCTTTCACACCAAGACTTCAAATAAGAAAAAAGAAAAAAAAACTTAGGGCACTTGAAGAATTTAAATCGGGGGATTGGAGCTGAGGGTCGTCCATCTTCGAGCCGATAATCAGACGGAGCTTCCACTGACATCGTAAATAACTGGGATTGTGTCCCCTTGGTCCGTTTGCCTTCGAGTTACTGACACCCTGCCTCGGTCAAGTCAATACTGTCGGCAACACTAATAGAGAGCCTGATGATTTGTGCCTGCTGCCGAGTCTGGCTGACTTCATTTTTTCCTCTTGACTCTTGACCTCAATACTATGCTACGGTTATGGTCAATCTATCAAGAGTAGAGCCCTCGACAGCTGATGTGGAGTCCTCTGAAGGACAACAGCATATTGTTAATAAGAAGTGGCAACTCTGAAAGAGAACCACAACCAACTAAAACTTCCAGGTGTTGTTTCAGAAGCAGGAATCCCTTTTAAATCAAACCGATATTTGCAATTATGTAAATTTCTTAAAATCCAAAACCACAATCTTAATCGCCAGTATGTCATGTGGTTCACTCTCTTTGTTTATTCAGATTCAACATTTCTGTTTTATCAACCTATTGACATTGTGTTTAGCCTGAACTAGGGTGCTTTGGCATTGTGTCAGTTTGTAATCTCACTTCTGTTTTTCCGCGGAATGGATGGATGGATGGATGGAATGGATGGAATGGATGGAATGGATGAATGAATGGATGGATGGATGGATGAATGGATGGATGAATGGATGGAATGGATGGAATGGATGGAATGGTTGAACGGATGGATGAATGGATGAATGGATGAATGGATGGATTTCAGCTCTCTATGATGTTTGAATTCCATTTGATTGATTTGATTTATTAAACCCATGATTTTGTGGAGCATCCTAAACCCCAAAAAGCATATAATCCTGCAACTGAAAATCATTAGTCATCTGAAGATACATAGATCCAATTAGGCTGAAAACAAGGAAACTGCTTGAGCGTGCAGAAGGACTGGCTGAATGATCTAAAAGTGCAAAAACAAAATGCTGCATTGAAATCATTTCACATAATGAGAGACGATTACAGGACCATCTGGAAGAAACTGATGGTGTGTTTGTCTTTGGATGGGCCTGCCACAGTGTGTTTCGGCCGAGTTTATTCATTGTAGTAGTGACTATTCCTGGAATGAATCACTGCAACAGGCAGACATCGCTGTTTTCCACTAAATGCCAAGTTTTCTATATCATATCAGTCAGACCCAAAATCCTTGAGACCTTAAGCTAACCTGACTGTAACCCCTACCTCAACCTAAGATGAGAAGAGATCAGATTGTTCCTCATTATACAATTCTTGTCTCACAATTCACTGAAAAAATGTCTGTACACAAAGTTTAGAGCAACTTAAAACACAAAAAATAAAGCTATATGCCAGCTTTTAGGAATGATATACACATATTATATATTATATTTATAATATATTCATAAAAAAAAAAAATATATATAAATATATATATTGTATTTATTACAGGGTTAATAAATGTAAGACCACCAAGTCTTTGACTTTGTAGTTTTAGCCAGGCGGCAACCTCCGGTTCTGCCAAGCGAAGTCAATGCGCAAGTGTTCAGATTGTATAGAAGTCTATGAGAAAATGACTCTACTTCTCTCTTGATTTATTACCTCAGTAAGCATTGTAAAGATGAGTTTATGGTCTCAATCTCTAGTTTCAAGTCTTCTTCAATACAGCATGATGTTCATTTAGTAAATGATGGTCCATTTAGAGTCAAGTAGACCATAAAGCAGGGTATGCTTTAGGGCGGGTGTAACTGTGATTGACAGGTCGCTGCCGCTACCAGAGCCGTATACGGCGTCTCTACATCACTCCTCCACATTCCAAATATGGGCAAAAAAACAAAAACAACAACATAGCAACAGCCGTAATCAAAGATGGCAAGGCTTCAAAAAGGCAGTCCACAAACAAATGGGTGACGTCACTATGTCCACTTCTTATATACAGTCTATGGTTTCAGCCATAGCAGCTAACGCTACTATGCTAAGTCCCCAATTATTTCAAACAACATACAGGTCATCACCTTCTGTGCACCAGAAAGCCTATTCCACCAAGACCCAACTCCCCTGCAAGAGTTCAGGACAGAAAACATTGGTTGAATTACCATTGTTTTACATGAATAATGATAGAAATTAGAGAAAACTGACCTTCAGGTGTAAAAAAAATATGCTTTAATTGCCTTTGAATAAACGATTAAAATACTCTCCCTGTACCAAAATAACCATTCTACCTCTCAACCTTCAACTCTAATTAATTTGCCATTTTGAGGAAGCCATTATAAATAATCAAATGTGAATGCCCCTCATCAGCAGTGATGTTGGAGGAAGCGTTTGAGTGATAAAAGCAGCATTGGCTTTAAGTGCAGGCAGCAGAGCCAAGGACAAACTGCAAACAGCTTTACTGACTCTTAACTCCTCTGTTTATTTTTGTAATGTAAAAATAGTCCTTTGCAAGGATTTAAGGGGTGACCTTCATGTGACAATTAGAATCACTATATAGTTAGAAACTGGATCGGAGGCGCACAGATCCAGGTGGCAGGGCCGTGCTGGGACAGGAGAGTTATAGACGGGATGAGTTGGTCTTGATGACATGGAGCTGAGCCAAAAATCAATTAGCGTCTCTATATACGTATATATATAGAGATCAGACTAACTCTTTGGTTTCGCCGTGACGGATTCTTTTGCGCGCTGAGATGAAACACAGCTGAGCTGATGAAGCACGCGATGAAGGAACTCTGATAAACAACCCACATACAATAGATACAACGTATGGCATTTACAGACTTCTTATATTTAACCCACCGTACATACAATGATTAAAGAAAATATGTAACAGTTGTTTCTAGACATTTTAAAGTGGAAAAGTTCTATGTCATTGAGGGAGTTAAGGTCAATATGGTACTAGATTTGTAGTTTAAAAAAAAAACAAAGAAAGTTGCTAAAGAGGTCTTAACAATCACCAGCTAGAGCGCTAAGGTGGCAACACTACACTCCAGAAACTTGACGGTCACTAAGCGGACGTTCCAACCTAATTTCTTGCAAATAGGTGATACTACTGCATGGGACAGACCCTTTTTCTGCCAATGGCATGACGTACGAGTAAGCACATCGCAGTGGATCCATGCTCTCCATGTGGTCTGAATTCCTTAAAAGTTGCAGTGTGTAGGATTTGGCACCAACTAGCGGTGAGGTTGCAGATTGCAACCAACTGAAACTACTACTGTGGTCGACATTAAAACGCGAAAATGTGACTGGCTCTTTCCAGAGCCAGTTGTTGTTCGAGTAGCGTAGGTCATTTACTAGTGGAGCCAGAGTGTGCATGTAGTGGGAAGTGAGTGGTGAAGCAAGAGAGGGAGAGCGGCGGCTAATTTGCATGAGGGAATGAGTTGGCAGCGGAGCAGAAGAGAGCTAGCTTAGCGGTGAGGATTCAAAGTGAATGTACGGTGGAAGTTGCAAGAGTTCCTCAAGACCAACAGAGGTTTCCTGTGTTTTGTTCTGGGTCCCAGCAGACCAAAACAACGACACACGTTTTCTGACCACGATCGGGAAGACGAAACAGTCCTCTGTGGGCTACTGTAGAAAAATGGCGGCCGTATGTAGATATGAATGGCTCATTCTAAGCTAACAGAATCACAGTGATTCCGATTTTCAGGGGCTTATACACTGAAGAAAGCGTACTTATCAACATTCTATTCCATTTCTGCCGAATGATCCGCCTAAATGTTACACACTGTTTCTTTAACGTATGAGACAGGGGCTTTAACATGACACAACTGTGAGCGATGTGATGTAAGTAAGATAAATGTCCACTCAGACAGGAAATCCAGACGCAGTCACTTCAGCCAACAGCATATGTAAATCATAGCTCAGTTTGAACTCTTTGTACGGTAATTCTTCAGAAGAGGTAGATCATCTCTGCTACTAATCCAGACATAAAGACATGTGTCTTTTAAGCTTTGTGGACATACTCTGCTGTTTGGACACATTCCAGATTCCAGATCAAAGTGTTTGCTATTGTATATCCCAGAGGAAGCAGCGTGATTATAGGTGAACAGATGGAAACTTTTGTCTCGCGTTCACGGAACACGTGCACGCCGCCTCGCCTCGACACAGAGACTCTGCTAGATTAACTCCGTTCAAAGAGCTGAGAGAGATTCTGTCGGAATGATGATGGGAGAACTGTTTTTTTTCCCCTCGTCTCTTTGGGGGAGCAGCAGCGCGGACAGCCACGAGCCATCCAGATTGTGCAGAGCATATCCCATGACAAACCTATCTGTCGGGGCCCGGGAATGTGACAGGCATTTTGATTGCAGTTTTTTTCTTGAGGGGGACTGTTTGGAGCCTTGAATCTGGATCACACACGATGGGAACACCAGATCCAGCTCGGGGGGGGGGTTAAGGAAAACACATGTTTTCTGCTATGGAGAATTACAGCCGGTTATTCCCTCAGTTGTGTATCTTACTCTTATAGGTTTAATAACTAATGTTTTACAGCTCTGTAGTAGAGGACCATGATAGATCTGAGGGCTGTTGACTGGGTTTTTATCGATACCAGTGACCCTACCATTACTTTGGGCCTTTCTACACACTTTCCACACTGCACTGTGTGTTGAAAGAAAAAGTCCGCAGCTATAAATGTGTCAGAACGCTCCCAGCATGCTACCCACGTTGCAAAACCTTTCTGAAAGGATGCGGGAAGTTAAATATATATATTTTTATTCCACTAGTTATGGTAATATACTGAAATGCATTGTATGAAATGCATTGCTATCAACAGCAATGCATTCTATAAAAATAGTTTGGAGGATGGTGCCTTTCCATATCCAAAGACACAAGAGCATACGTTTAAGGACTAGATTAAACTGTGTTGTATAATTGGCTTTCTACCTATAGGAGGAGCGCTAAAGCAGTGTCATTAATGCACCGCATTCATTTGTGGTTATGTTAGAAAAAGCCCCATTCAGGACTTAAACACATGCACTGTGTACTGGAGGATTTAGGGTTAGGTGTTTGGACCTGTTTTAGTTTTTTTTGGGGACAAGTTAGTGGACTGCCGAGTGTTTGAATGTCACCTACACACAACCATCCTTTGGTGAAAAACAGATCAGACGAGAGGAGAAAAGCATGACAGTAAATGACAGAAAAACGCAGTTAAGACTGAAAATATGAAAAAATGAAGATGAAAATAGTGCACATAAATCACGTATATAAAAATCTTTGTTTTAGTCTTTTGGGGCAGACCCAAAACGCACTGTCTACTGGAGGATTAGGGTTAGGCGTTTGGACGAATACGTAGGATTTTGGCGACTTGGCTGAGTACGTTGCCGCTTGTTTTTGGGGCAGACCTCAAAAGATAACGGCATTTACCTAGCTAAAGCTGATCAAATCTGTTGGTAACAATTGTCATTTCAGCCATAAAAAAATTGAAGATCTATAAGAGCTTGCTTTTGTATACTTCCTGTCTGAAATCAGGGACCCACTATTTAAAAAATCATGTGAGTTTTGAGTGGTAAATCTGCCACCATTATCATTCTACACTGTATTATATGCAGTGCTGGATGGGCAAGTGTACCAGCAAGTGTACTCTCATTATTTGATGTGCCAGATCTATCAGAGGAGTTTATATATTCAACTAAATGCAATCAACACAGAAATTAAATGACTGCCAGAATTAGTTTTTTGTAAAGTTTAAAGGAATCCTAAATATCTATTAAACTGTTCCAAAGCAGGGAGATGTAACAGATGGCAATCTAAGCCTCACACTCAGGCAGCTGTTGCCATCATGCCTGATTTATCGTGTCAGTCACCTTTGAAAAGCCACTTCACGACTGACTCACCTGAGTCCCGGGACGGAGAGTGTGAGGCAGCTACCTGGCAAATCAATCATCCTCGTTTGATTGACCAGCCACTCTGTCACCCTGACACACTGTTAAGAATATCTGACTGGCTGAGCATCGTTTATATATAACTTTGAGGCAGGGGACAGGTGAAGTACTTCACTTCAAAATAAAGGAATACCCTCCTACGAACAAATGAAATATTTGGTAATCTAGAGAAAATTTGGGAGGAGTGTTAAATTTACAATAAATGGTTGAGTGCTGGGAATTGAGATTTCTTGTTTTCTTCTCTCTTGTCTGCGTACTGAAGACTAAACGTACTGCCACATAGCTGAGAATTGAACCCTGCAACCTGTTAATAAATTTGATTTACCGATATGTTGTATCTAGTCAGCGTGGAGGACAAAAGACACTGTGAATGGAAAAGAAGTAAGAGATTTGTAATAGTGTTGTGTTGAAAACGTGAACGTAATCCTATCTCAAGTTAAACAAACACGGGACTTTCATCCAGGGGACCACTGTTCATGTCCCGCATGGAACAACGTTGACTCACCTGGAATCAGAACGATTCTAGACGACAAACAGGATTTCATGTTAGTGGACAAGAGGAGGATGTTAAATAAGTTTAGGCTGGCAGACAATACCGACAACAGTAATTGTAAACGTCTGTCTGCCGTCTGATATCTATCTGATCCATGTGAATGCAGCAGTAGACTATTTAACTGTAGTTTTGTTATGTAACTTATACAAGCATAGTTATTTTACATAACAAATGTAGTTATTTGAACCCAAATCAAATATTTTCTGAAACCTACCCAAGTAGTTTTGTTGTGTAAGTAAACCTAAAAACTATATTTGAAAAGACACTGTGAATGGAACGAGCCGAAACTGTACGTTTCCTGTGAATATGGATGTTTATTTTGAAAACACACTATGCATTTAATGGCGTCATAGTTTGAAGAGTAGGACCAATGACCAAGCGTATTTTGGACGAGTTGGGAGTGAGAATGTGTTGGTATTACAAACTCTGAAATCTCAGGACTTCCTGTTTTCAAAACAAGCTGTGAGCTTCATTGTGCATGAACCCCTACGGCTCGCCTCCTTAATTTGATACATGAAACAAAGGTACAGTAGGGCTCCAAATAACAATCATAAAACTATTTATTATAATGGAAGATGAGGAAAAGCAGCCAATTATCCCATTTGAGAAGCTGGAACCGTCAAATGGTTGGTGCTTTTGCTTAAAAAATGACTTTAACAATGAACTGCAAATCAAAATAGTTGCCGATTAATTGACTATTCATCGCAGCTTTAGTGAAAACCAATTTGACATCACTCAGGCAGAGAAACTGAGAGGTGGAATGGAGGTGTCTAGTTTAACTGGAACTTGTAGAGTTCTGATATGCATCCATGTCAGCACTAATGATTTCCCAGTTTTGAATATGTTAAAATAATTACATTTTGATTGACATCAAAGAGGAGTATCTTATAATACAGTAATAATCATGGCAAAACCAGGTGTATTTCTAGCAGATAATGTTTGAGACAAACCTTTCCTAATCTTCAAACAGATTACCACAATACAATTTTATATATACAGTATATATATAAAAAACAAAACTTGAGCCATTTGTTTCATATGTTTAAGAGTTGCCAAATCCTACATGCTTTGCTGGTGCTTTCCTAAAGCGATGTGTCATCAGAACTGATAAACTTCATTATCACCGGCCCGGAGTGAGGCCTTCCCTGGCCCTCCCCTCTATCTCCACCTGTCGGCACTATCTGGAGAGTAAGCTGTTTATGTGGAGTAAGAGCCACCCAGCCGCTGCAACAGATAACTCCTCCTCAGTTTATCCTCCTGCATATGCTGTGGAGGACACAGCGATGTGACATTTTTTAGGGAAGAAACTTTTGGATCAGGGGCATCATTACAGAAAAATATACCAACTGCTTGTCCTATCTACACTTCAGTTTGAAAAGATTGGAAACATTCTTTCTTCCTATTACAAAGGCAATTCCTAAATCTCAGACCTCCCATTTGTGCCGGCAACTGACATTTTTGAATTTCCTTTGGTGGAAGAGTTGTCTGGGCTTGCCTCAGCACAAAACTGAAGACATTTTTGGTTGAAAAGTGAGTTTTTCTTATCATACTATATATCTAGTCTTTGTGCACATTGGACAACAGCTTTTTCTATATATTTCATTATATTCTAAGAAAAAGCACAATCAAGTTTGTATTATCTATTAACTCATAACAAGATGAATAACATACTGTATACATGCATGAACATGTAACAATTCATATGGAATATCTTTCCTAATTTTTCAAAAATCCTAACTTTGACTAGGTTTGATTTTCCATGTCATCCAGAGAGTTGTACCATTGGATACTTGCCCAAAGTATGTCTGTAGCAGATTTTTTGACTTTAGACCAATCAGCTCATTCTAATTATAGTCTTAGGGCACAAATGGGCCCAAGAACTCCTAAGTATAACTGTGTATTTGATTCTTTAATCAGCACTTGTCCTGCCGTGCCTGTATCTATGTTTGGAGCTGAGGGAAACATATAAATTGAGGCCTTTAAAGCCATTTGACATCGAGGCCAAACGGTGGAATTACAATTTCAAGGTCTGCCAACACTCTTTCCCATGGACTTAGATTGGGAAAGAGACATCTGTAAATAAGAGGATCATGTTTTTTTTAGGTAAATCAGCTTCCTAGTACAAACACATGAATAGCCCTTGTTGAAATTATAGTGTCCGGTTGTAAAAACGCACTAATATCCAGAGTTATTCTCCTTCCTCCATTCATGTGAATGAGGACGAGGCTGGACCGAGGGCTGACCGAAATGCTATTGCGATTGCTCCATTGGCCCCATACTGCGGAAGATCCAGGTATTTTCATCTGAATTCTAAACTCGGGAGTTTCACTTTTTTTTTTGCCTCATGCACCACTGAGCTTTCATAGGAATGAACTGGGCGCCGCCTCCAACGCTTCATCCATTTCCCTTTAGACATCCATGGTACAGGTCGCTGACAGATCTGCAAGTCTTACACTTAGCAAAGAAATAAATGTTGGACTCCTAACTTGGAAACGTACTAATTCAGGACGGTTCTGTAATAGCTCAATCCCTATCTGAGGATAAGATAGGATTTTCTTCTGAATGCAATTAGGAAACATGATTCTGTAATACATAAAATCTGACATCCTGAACTGAAATAAGATTTTTAAAGTTTCTGTAATGAGGCCCCAGGTCATGATCCAGCAGCCAGTCCACTGGCCTATGTATCACTAATGTGCAAATGGCCTGAGAATAAATCTAACGTGACACTCAGTGATTATGTAATTATATTATCTCATCAAAAGATTAATCGATTAAGACCAGCCTCCTAATTGATGAACAACTTGGTAATTTTATCATCTACGTGTTCTATTTAAAGAGCGATTTGATTAAATGTGTTGAGTGTACATGTATCATATGAAGTCATTTTAATGGAGAGCTTTACACGCTACAAAGCAACAGCTGTATAATCTAGTGCAATATAACACAGTCCTGCAATACCTTCTACATGTATGAGGCTGACGTTCTTGGCTTTGGTGAGAGCATAGATAATGGCCTAAGTCCCCCATTGGGAACAAAGACTGTTTAGTCTCATGGCAAAGTAAACGGACTTATGTATTCTAAATATAGCGTACACTTAAACTGATATATATATATTTTTAGGTCAGCCTTTCTTTTAGGTGTCTAAAGTAAGTTTAGCTGTTATTCCAAACGAATCAACAAATTATTTCCACTATACAAATGCCTTCAATATTATATCTCCCCTCCCAAAAAAATAGTTTGAATGGATATATATAAAAAGATATAAATATACGTATGCAGTGGTCACATCACACTGTACAGGTATTGCTGTTATTGTGCCCGGTGTGTTAGTCTACAGTGTAGTCTACCTCTATACATCTACACCCTCTATGGCACCAACATCTGGATCTGCTACTGCCTTGCGTTGCACACTACGCCTTTTAAAAGCCATTTCATATGCATCAGAAATGGATCAAATAACTCAGCTATCCCACATCAAGTGCAATGACAAACCGTTTAAATAGCAGTCCATGACGTTTCCAACTAAATAAATGTCCTTTATGCAGCGCTATAGCGTCAGTTTTACACATCTGTGAGTCAATATTTGCTGTTGTGAATTAAATGCACAGGAACAGATGTGTTTCACTTTTCCACTGTCTTTGAAGTAAAGAGAAGAACTGTGTGTTTGGCATGAGCAGGAATGGCTCCTATACTGTATGACTGAAAAAAAGGTGGCACCTATGGAAACTGGAGTTTATTTTTTCCCAACAGAGAATCCAAGACGCAGACGTCAGGGTACCGCCCACACCGTTTGATGGACACCTGAGACATCGGGATGCTAACAGACACGTAGTTTCGAAATCTCTCAAATGAAAACGTGTAAATCTACGACTTGCTTCTGAAATAAAACCATCTGAAAGGCCGGAGGCCAGAGAGGATTTATAACCGAATCCAAATCCTCAAGGTCCCATGTCCGTCTCCTCGGGGAGGGTTGAGGCAACGTGCAGTAAAACAGCGGCCAGGCCCTGTGTGCTGAGTGAGGGATGGTGGTGACTGGTATGAGACTGCTGTGAGGATGTTCACCACGGGAGGAGACGTTTGACTCCCTGCTCCAGACAGACCCTGGGCTCGCTATTTATGTTCCGGTTCAGATACCTGGGGACCGGTGGGCGTCTCCACTTCCTCCTGTGCGCTCATGACATATAGCCTGGCTTGGTATTTGGAACCCGGACAGAGAAAGGGAGCACTGTTCTGTAAGCAGAATGCTGTATAGCTAAACATTAGGAGGACCACGTTTTAAATGATTTATGTAGCATTCAAAAAGGGGTGTGGAAATAGTTTCTCAGAGCTGAAGCGATATAATTAAGATTCATGAAGTGCTACAGCATTCCACACAAGTATGTGCTGTTTTTATCCCAATCTCATGGCATGAACCTTTACTTATGCTGCAATGGGATCACATAGCAGCGAACTAAATTTCAAGGAAAAAGAACACCAAATAGAGATGCACCAATTGATTGGCCTGCTGTCAGCTGATTGGCCATGGCCGTGATCCAAAAAGTTGCTTGTATGCAGGTCGGGTTCGGGTGGTTGATTAATGTATACTTTTGCAGGTTGGGCGGTGCAGATCGGCTCTCATAAGGGGTCGGCTGGGTATTATAAAATCCTGATCCAGTGTGGTAGTTTTGATGTAAATGCCATTAGGTGTGTTGTTAAAAAGATACATTGCACCTGTTTTCTTCTGGGACAGTAAAATATTTGAATTTCAATCATCCATGACAGAAAAGTTACAAAAAAGTTTGTGTATGATGTCAATTATAGTTTTAGAAAAAAGAGGATGACTTTTCCCCTCCTCAGCCTCAGACTGGAACCTACCACCAGCCCAGGTACATTTAGGGAGAGCTAAACCGAGCAAGCATCCAAATTCACACTAAATAATTAACAAACCAGTAATGCAAGATCTCTAAGTTACTGCTGACACCTCAATCTATCTATGGGCACCCATCCATTCCAATGAGCACACCAAATATTTTTTTTTAATTTAATTTACTGCAGAACTACCTCATCTATTTTCCTACATCTTAACCGAGCCCAGCTCCTGCCTGACAAGAGGACATAATGAGGCAAACATCACCCAGAACAAGAACAACCGGAACAACCGCAACTAAAAATCATCTCCTTACCACAGGTCATAATCATATTAACCTATTTATATTGTGACCAAGACATGTAGTGAGTGGGACATTTTACAGTGTAAAAATTCAACAATCGATGCAATAGTGACCCCAAACCTAGTTTGGCATTTCAATACTGCTATTTCAATCAACATGTCAGTCAAGCTCAAATAAAAGATAAGAAATGTTGTGGTTAAGCAGCCACGATACCCTTGCTCTAAGTTATTAACTAATAATATTGTTATTCCAAATTTTTGGGGCAGGTACTGTAATGTAGAGGTATATTCAAAAAATCTCTTTCCATATGCCAACGGTAAATTGACAATGTACTGTATTAACAAACCTGTAGTCAGTTCATGTTGGTAACTGAGACGGATTACATTCGGAAATAGAAATCACAGTCTTCAAAATAACTTGACTTACCTCCATCAGGTTTGACAAGCAAGACAGGTCGGCCATTCCTCGCCTCCTCTGTCTCCGTCACCTCCTCCTGGTCTTCACTGTGAAGGTTAAACAGCCTCTGAACTGGCTTTCTGCTGGGCTCGCTCTCATTCAGCTTGACCCTCGCTGGCGGCTGGGAAGTGGTGACGTAGTGGACCATGGGGGTTGTGAGGTACTCCGGCCTGCTGGGGGAGCTGGTGCTGGGCTCGGGTGTGGTCTTTTGGTAGCTGATGGTTGGACTGCTGCTCTCCGTCTCCGCATGGCTTCTCTCCTGTTGTGCTGACTTTGTCTTGTAGAAAACATCCTTTGCTTCGGGCCCAGTGATGCCATGAAATGTTACTATATCTTCCTCCTCCTCTTCCATCACTTCTGCCTCCATCACGTCCTCACTGTACGCTGCGACCGTCCCCTGTAAATCTTTTTGACCGTTTGAACTTGCCTGGGGATAAATTGGGCCCTCTGGGCTTTTTGGCATGTACGGCGGAAAATTCACTGTATCTGATCGTCTCTGCTGATTGGTTTGACTGTCCGTATGTCTCACTGGATGACTAACGTTGATCCGACTCTTTGAACTATCTGATGCATTTTGGTGGTGTGTCTTTGTCTCAGAGCTTCTCTGATGATGAACTACGCTCTCCGGACTTGTATGTGGATACTCTGGATGTTTTTCACTCCCTGATCCTCGGTTCAGTGGAAATATGACACTATCTGAACTCTTGAGTGCATGCGATGGATTCTCCAAATCGGTCTGGGTTGTCAGATCCCTGAACGAGGCACTTTGTCCTCTTGTTGGGCCCTGCGAGGGCTGCCAAGAAATAGTGGCGTCCTTGTGCACTTGTGGCCTGATGGTACTCTGCTCTGCTCTCAGGGGGCTTTCTGTCACTTCCTGCCTGTCTGCAGGATGGACACGAACTCCGTGTCGCTCTCTTAGCTCCAGCTTGCTATGTCTGTCGAAGCTCTGGCGGGCAGAGGTTCGGTCGGGTCTGTCAGAGCCTCGGGACACAGAGATGACCTTGTTGGAGGGGGAGGACTGTGTGGGGAAGACTAGAGATTGAGGGAAGGTCTCTGGGAAGTCTGCTGGACCGTAATCATACTCTTCTGCCTCGTCCTTATCCAAAGGCGATGGTTTGAAGAGAGAAAGATTACCATTGGGAGGAAGGTGTTGCGGTGGGGTGAATTGATCCAATAGGTCAAACCTGTAGGGGTAACTGTTGCGCCTGCTGGTTGTGTCTTCGCCTGTTGGTGCAGCTAACATTGGTTTATGGACCTGGTGCGGGTCACAGTCTGGCACAGGGTAGCACATTAGCTTCCCTCCTTTGTTGGGGCAATGGCAGACCCGGCAGGGGTCAATGTGGAAGGAGTGCCCGGCATCGTACTTTTGCTCGCCATCGACGCACCCGACGCGCTCGCACTGCATGCAACCATCCGCCGGCTCTAAAACCTCGATGCAGTTCGGCGGCATATCGGGGCAGCTGATGAAGTGGCAGCTGATCCGGCCCCCTCCCCCGGGGCAGGAGCACTCCGTGCTGCCGTAGTCGACGAAGTACGACTCCCCCTCGGCCACCTTGCCGTTCTTGAATCCAGCGTTGATGCAATCGTAGTACTGGTAACCCTCGCACGTGCAACCCTTTTGCAGGCACGAGGCGCAACAGCCGCCACTCTCCAGCACTTCTTCGATGCAGTTGTCCAGCTGCGGACAGTCCGTGCCGGTGCAGTCGCGCTGGCACAAGCAGACACTCGCGTAGAGAAAGAGGAATGCACACCTCAGCAGCGTTACTTCAGCTTTTAGACCAGACATGGCACCTGGTGTACAAGCAAATATCCAAAGAGTTTAGGTATCGCCCAAGGCCTTCAGATTATCTTCAAGGATTCTGGTGCATTCTGCCCCTGTGAACCATCTCTACTCTGCAAAAAAATAGCAGAAGGAGAGACAGACAGATACTTATTTCACAAAATGAAAGCAGACCAACATCTGACTCGGTAGTTGAGCTCACGAGAGTCCAATTATTACGGCATACTAGTTATCCTAACATAAAGACTATGTACTCCTCATTAACACCAGCTGCAGTACAGTGTTTTAAATCATTATGCAGGCCGTCAACCTGGAACCTGCCCAAGTGCTTTCATTTCTACCGCGACCCTGATTATCTCCGTAGGGACGATTGCTACAACAATCCCAGTTGCAATCAACCCTAAAGTGTAACTGCTGAACACTTCATAATGCTGTAGCAGCTGAGTGTGTTGGAAAGTCCACTTTCTGTAAAGCACATTCTCTAAAAGTAATTAGCGAAGTAAAGACCAAAAGGCACAGCCTCCTTTGACTAATGATTCTTGTTCCAAATGATGTGTTAAATAAGAGTTGCAGCTGCAAACTCAAAGAGATGGGTTTCACATAGCTCCATCCATTCTGGAGTGGGTTCGTTAGTGCATTTCTGTGAAACACAGAAATCAAAGCTAATCATTAATATATGAAATCATGATCTCGAGAAATAGAATCAACAAAGGAATCAAAGCCCCTCAAATTTGACACAAAAACAACACATTCTGTTTGCCAAAATGTTTTGTAGGCAGATCAAATATATCATCAAAGACACTCTGAATACTTTCCCATGGCAATCGATGCTGGCTAGCCTGCAGGCCATCTCCACAAGTAAACACAACCCCCTACTACAAACTCAAACTGCTCTATTCCAGCGCTCATATTCATGAACTATCTATGTAGTGCTGAATTTAACACTGATTTGTCACAAATGGTGCCCGTCAGAAGGCAGTTAATCTACTCTAAAATAAGCACATCATCATCTGTGATCCGAGCCGTGAGCCGCACATAGAGAGGGAACCACGGGATGACCTCAACAGTTTGGGAACAGTTCACACTTATCACTCAGAAGTTTTCAAAACTGCTTTTGTTAGCTTAGCCATGCTTTATGCAACACAGAGGGATTCAAACACATGAACGACTCAACACCAGAGAATGTTGTGGACACAGTGGGAAGTGTAGCTAAATTGTTTTATTTATGGAGTAAGAGCTTTTATTTGTTCTTAAAAGCATCAAACTGAACTGTAAAACAATTGAGTTTAGCCATTAAATCTATATTTCACCCCAAGATGAGCACTTATGTATCGGTTACTCTCCCCATGTTACCTTGGATTCTTGAAGAAAACTGCTCGCATGCCTCCACGGAGAACGAAGAATCAAAAAACAAAGAAAAGTTTTGTAAATGTTTAACTAATATCTATTTTGAAAGAGCCGGTTAACAGAAGGATGCATGTGTCTGGGAAGTAGTGGGCATACCACTGGGAAACAGATTTTTGATATAGCTCTGCTGTTGTTAAACGTGGCCCCTATTTACTTCAATTCATCAAGACTATTTTTTAAGTTTTTTGATTCTCTGTTCACCTTGGAAGCATGAGAGAAAAACAAAGTTTTCTTCAAGAATTCAAAGTAACAGAAACAAGGTGAATATTGTATATAGAAATCGTAATTTTTGGGGTTAAGTTTTCCTTTTAAGTGTTCACAAGGCCTATAATGAAGGGCCCCCATACAATTAAAAAGGCTTGTTTGTATATTTTACTGTGTCAGAGTCAAGCAGGTTGAACCACAAAAAGCTTTGTACAAAGCAGAGAAAAAGGAGAAGAGTTGAATAATTGGCATTTCTTGCTCTAAACTTTCAGAGTGGAAGCTTCTGCCACAGCCTCCTTGACTAGCCCGTCCACCGGGGGCCTTCTGTCACCAAACCGAGTTCATTACTAGCCTGAGAAGTGAGGATCACTGCCATCCCGTCAGTGGAAGTGACACACCACGTTACTGTACCGGACCTAATAGGAGTTGGCAAGGCTGCAAGAGTAGAAGCAGACCGAGTAGCCTATGCAGACCTGGTGTTTCCCAGAGTAGTGCTGGATGGGGGATTCCTCTGTTTTCTGTCTGCCTGCACACACACACACACACACACACACACACACACACAAACCCTGATGCCATGAAGCTCTGCAAACATGGACCAGAAAAAAATAAGAATTGGATTCTTTCACAGCTTCCCTTAGGAAAAAGAACCGCTACAGTTCTCAGACAGATGTTGGTGCAGCTTTGTAATGCACAGAAGACTTTATACCTCACTGTGGAATACACACGCATGCATGTATGCAGTGCTATATATTACAGGCACAATTAAGTTATAATCACTTTAAACTCGTGATTGCATATTGCAGACAATCTGTAACAACACCAATGTTACAAAAAAATTTAAAGAAGTATATGAAGTTGTCTATCTGCCACATGCAATTCGCAACATTTTGAGCCTTTATATAACTAATGTTTCCACCATAAACACTAAATAGAGACACTTTGTCTTTAAAGACTTTGTGCACAAACATGGCAACCTGTCATCTTTTTCCACCTGATAACTGTAAAAAAAAAACTCACCCAACTGAAACACTTTTACAGGGTTGCAGTCAACAATAAGTACAATTCACCAATCCAGCTGAAGTTTACCAAGAAAGCAGCTCCGTGTGGAGCGACTCATGAAGTTTCTACAATGGGTCAAACTGTATGTTTAAAGCGGGCGAACGGAGCCTCGGCGCAAAGCACGGCGACGCTGTTTGACGTCCCCACCAGTAAAACAGCGGTCTGCGTTACCTTGTCGCGTGCGGACTGATGGGCTGGAGAGAGCCGCGAGCTGCCGGTCCTCCTGGGCGCCGCGAGTGGGAATCTTTTGACCATCGCAGCGCTGCTGGGACCGGGCAGGCGGAGGGAGGGAGGGAGGGAGAGAGAGAGGGGGAGGTACGAAAAGTTTTTCCCCCACTTCTGGAGAGTCCGGAGGAGATCCCATCAGGACTCAGTAATGCAGAGCAGGCTCTCTGCTGGCTGGGTCGGCCCACACATACACAACAGACTGTTGTCCTACAGAGGGGACATTCTTTTTGACTTGGCCATGTTGAACAAGTTAATACAAATGACATGTAGGCTAATGAAATGTTAAATGAAAAATAAAGGTAGCCTCAACAATACATTCTAACAAAGGCTATAAACATAGCCATGAGTGTCTTTGAGAATAGAAATGTATGAAATCATTAGGCAGACATTGCAGTCAGTGTCGTTCGCAACAAATTGGTGGGAATATGTAACGTTATTAACGTTACGTTCTTGGGGAGACATAGCAAAAATTATTTGATACAGTCACTCCCAATTGTGTCCAATGGAGCAACAACCAGGAAGTGATTAGCGCTTAAGCTGAAAGCTAGCCTGTATCGGTCTTAAAAATAGGCCTATACTTATTTATTTTATTTTATTTGTTTGTTTATTTTGCAGGGACAATGCACACCAATCAACAGTCAAACTGTAAGTGAGCCAGAGTTAGCCAGAGAGGAGTTTTCATCTGCTGTCCCCGGCCAGATGTTTGAAGGCAGCCTAAAATTAAAATGTGTGTACCTTAAAGCTTTTATATATGGAATTCAGAGCATTAATAGAGCAGCAAACAACTATTTGCAATATAAAGATACAGAAGAGTAATGGTTCACAGTTTTCAGTTCGACTCGATTTTGCTCATTAGGGAGAAGAAAAACATAATCTTTTATGTATTTGAACTTATCATGATATTTTTATATAGCCATAACACTGATCTTACACATGAAACAGTTAATGGTCAAGTAGGCTTATGTTCAGATAATTGCCTTCTGTAATCTCTGGCACCTCATCAAATAATGAGCAGGCCTGGATTCAATACAACAGTTTAATGAGTCCACAGTTTGGTTTGTACGTGATTTAACTTTTGGTTTATTTTTGCAAGCTCATGGCCGCTGCTCTGGTCTCGTATAGCGGTTACAGCTGATAACGCCGTCCCGACCCAGCACCGTTAGCTGCTAGCCTCTGCTTTAGCCGTCGCCATGTTGGGAGCAGTGTAGCAGTGTAGTCTTCTATCATAGATCATAGATTCTATCCTCATTTTCAAATTGAAATACTGTAAAAGCTCACTAATTGACACACTATCGCAGCTGTTTTGTTCTTTCACAAAGAAATAAAAAAAAATTCAAGGTTGTGTCACAAGGGACCTTAACCAGCTACAGCATGTAACTCCCTGTAAAACATTCTTACATTTCTGTTTGTGTAGAACAAATGAGACACGTGTCAATAGTGAACTGAAGAGTTTCTGGTTATCTATATTTGTTTACTTTTGACAAGGCTTTCCTCTTGCTCTCAGTATTAATGCTAAGATAGGCTAGTTGGTTCCCAGCTGTAGCTTTGCACAAGTAACAACAAACATTTAAAGAAATAGGCGAGCTGAATGCTTGACTTTTGTGTGTATAAATCTGCGTTTTTCTTCTTAAATCCCACATACACCATTGTGGCCAACTACATTACTATGAACTCACATAAGTGATCAGCCCAAAAAGAAAAAATAAGCTGGTTAAAGCTATTACTCCACTCTATTTGTCCTCTCATATTTAGCTTATAGCATAAAGTCATACTGCATAGCCAGAGTTACTGTGCTGCTGCACTCTCTTATATTTTCTTTAGAGCCATGTTGTTGGCCCCCAGGGTGAACTTCAGGCGCTGCCCACTGCTGCGTTTTCAAGGATCTTACATGTACCTCTTAAAAGGAAGGCCATAACCTTGGGTCAACAAGAGCCGCGCACTCACGCCGTTACTCATGCTACTGTCTGTCTCCTGCCAGTTGCAGTTCATGTATGATGCAAGGTCATAGGCTATCTCAACCACCCACAAAAGAACAAATCTCCTTCAAAAACCGGCCTGTTTTTAATTACCTGTTGAGCCCTACTCCCTGGAGGGAGTAAGGAAGCATGTCATTCAACTGAGCATGTCCCTGAATTCGCACCTGGCAAAGAAATAATTCATCCTATCATCTGCATTGGAGGGAGCATGACCCCGTAACGGCAAACACCAGGAGGGTAATAACGTTACGACTTGAGACCGATCTTGCACCTCACGACACTCCCTGCTTTATTTGAGGCGGCCCCTTTTGGAAGGGGCGTCGTAAATTCGGCACCTCCAGAGGACGTCTGAGTTCAAAGAGTGTAGGGAGTGTGAGCGGTTGTTTTGGGATGAAATGTGGCATGCTAGACGCTCGTCGTGTCGACACGATCGGCAGTCTGGACCCCTCCCAGCAGCTCGTAGAAGGCTCTTAATGAGGAGCTGTCAGGGCCTGGGGTGAAGTGGTGGTCGCTGCTGTGATAAACAGATCGGCTCTGATCGCAGATAAGACCACACTGCCAGGGGAGTGGGCCGGCTTTCAACTAGAGATGAGAGATGAGGTAAAACAATAGAGAGGACTCGCATTCAGAGTGTTAAGGGCTGGGGCAGTAGAAGGACACGTCCAAACTTGCTTTTAGGCTGACATTTTTTATTCAACTACGAGGCCAACTGCCTTATTTTTCACACATAAGAATAGACTTGGCTCTGACAGAACGGCTCCCTGGGGTTAACTGTGTTTTTTGTCTGAAGTCGCACAGATGACACAGTGTAGGATAACAAGATCACAGAGGGGTTGCCATAGCGGAGTGAACAAACTTGGATTTTTGCGTGCGCATAACAGGATCAGGCCCTGCTGTAAAACACAGAGTGGGACTCAACAACGCATGGGTGAGAATTGTTGAATCCCAGTGTGATCTCCAGGGAGAGCTGCCAGACGCAGACGAGGCTTTGAAATAGCCGGGGAAGGCCTCGGGGAGTCAGGCTTCATGTGTGGGGTCACCGGGGAGCATCTGGTTCAAGACTCACTGGTGTCCCGCTTGCATTGTCTATTGAAGAGAGGCTTGGCAGGCACCTCAAACAAATGAGTTCCACTTCGATGTTGGCTGCGAGTTATGTCTCAACTTGCGGTACCGGTTCAATACATTAACAGGAAAATTCAAGTCTGAAAGAAAATTGAACGATAATGAGATAACTATTGTTTCCAGTTTGGCAGGATATTTAGATTACTATCACTGTCTTCTCCAAAACAGATGGCGCTTGAGGAAAGTGAGATCATGTTATATATGTGCTAGATGTACTTGAAGATTATTACTTAATGTCATTCGAGCAGCTGCAATGAATGTTATCTCCCAAGTAGAACATTCGTGAAGTACACGAGCTGTATAGCTTTGGACGAAGACCTTTCAGAGGTTATGTGCCAGGACGTTTTTTATGTCCGTTTCAAGAGCGGACATGTTGCATATAGAGTTGTTTTAATACCAGTATCGGAAATGCCTCTGATACGGTCTAAAATGCTGGATTGTAAATATAAAACATACATTTTTAACACATTGGTATAGGATCTATTTGACCAGTTATGTAACTCGTGTCTGTGGGCCTCCTATCGTTTTTTCCACTGTAAATGCAGAACTTTTGCAACAAAAGAACGCACAAAACACAGGATAGGGCAAGGACATACTTACTTGTTTTGTTACCCTGCAGGCAACAAAACTACTTGGTTGTGTTTCGGAAAAAAATCATGGTTTGGGTTATAATAACTACGGAAGTGGCGTTACTTAAATACGGAAGTTATGAAACAAATAAGTCAATCTTCGGGTTGGAATAACTATAGAAGTGGCTTTACCAAAGCATGATTTACTAAACAAATAAGTCAACATTTGGGTTAAAATAACTACAAAAGAGACGTTGCGTAGGTACAGCAGTTATATAACAAATAAGTCATTGTTGGGGCTTTTAAAAGGTAACGGAATCATAACGCAATGCACAACTTGGCTGATGTGTCATCCTTTGGGCTGTCCTTGAATGGCACTATTTAAGTACGCGGGGGGGGGGGGGGGGGGGGGAATAAACTACAGGGAACCACAATGGAGATTTTAAATTCCTGGTATGTTCTTGATTCATTCAGTGTGTTTTGCTGGCTAAAACTTTGTTGGGGAAGAAATGCATGAAATTACTTCCAGGCTAACTATATTCAGACGGCAATGTGCATTGAAAGTATAATTAGAATGCTTGGGTATTGTTTTTTTTCCCCTCGCTGCCTGGAAGACTAAAAAGGTTTAGAAATATCTGCCTCTCAATGAACGACGATGATACGTGCAGCATGTTGCAGTTAACTTCTGGCACCAGCTCAACTGCAAATTCTTATTCCCTGCAGAACGCAGCACGCCGAGGTCTGTAGTTAATGATATACAGGAGATACGAATACCCGGTCAAAGCACCAATGCACCATCACTGGATCCTTTTCTGCCAACAGCACAGACACATTCCTGCTACTATTTGAAGAGGAGTGACCTTCTGACGGCTTATCTGAAGGATACAGAGAGCAGTGATTTGTAGGACAAATGTGAACTCTGGAGAGAGAGGGGAATGGGTGGTGTTGTACTCTGGAATCTCCATTAGCAAGGCACTGTAGGGGACAAAGCGGCCCCGCCCCGCGTCACTGGTTCTCAGTCAGCGGACTCTTTCATAAGAATAATATGTGGTGGAATCCAGACTTTACAAGACTCTGGTCGACTCAACATGGTCCGAACCATGCTGTGCTCCATCTGTACTTGCCTCACATATTTCATCTCTGTCTGACAATGGGCTCCACATGCACCAGCATTAAGGCCCACGTCAAATGCAAAGCATTACGTGGGCAGATAAGTTAAAGCTTAATGCCTTGATCACCTTTTTGCCCCCAGTTTTGTACAAAAATGGAATGAAACTTGCCACCTAGATTAAGTTTCATTTTGTGTTGATTCTGGCGGTCCCTGTGGACTAAAGTGGTCGTGTTTCCGAGCACCAGAGTTCCTTTAGAAAACCTCTCATTTTACCGCTGCAGGGATCCGACAGTCTTCATACGCTCAATCCTGGTTCTGGTTCTCCCATGCCTCCTGACTGCAGGTCCGAGGCTGCAGCCAAGCCAGATCTGGGTCTGTCCACGGTGGACTGGTCTCTGCCGGAGGCCCCGCTGGAGTCTGAGCTGAAGGAGTTTCTGGTGAACCTGCATGACATCATCTGATTTTGCGCTGAATCCGACCCAATGGCTCCAGTGACAAGCTTTAAGAATAACAAAATAGAAATCTTCTCGCTCATGGTCTCGTTCACTTACTTATGTAGGTCATACAGAGGCTTCAGTATTAATTTGAAACAGTTTCACAACCAGTTAAAAGTTACTCACAGTAACTTTAACCAAAAACAGGAAATCGCAAACAAAATCCAGACCTATTTCAGCTTGAATGAAACAAATTGGGCAAATGAGGGTCATAAAGCCTCTTCTGTGTTTGTCAGTGTGTGTCAGCCTGTCGTAGTTACTGGCAGACCCGTCCTGTTTGGCTGCACAGTGTGTTTGGACGGAGCAGAGTGAACAAAGAGCGGGGCATTGACAGACGTGTGCCCTCACTGCTGCCTGTGCCAGCCAACAGGACGCTGGAGACTTTTACCCTCCGTGCTCTGGTTGAGATTAACGGCTTGCTATTGACTACTGAGGAATAAACAAGTGAGAGGGGAATTCAGCGTTTGAGGCCGCAATTAAAACGGGACTGGACTTGATAGAAAGTGGATCCCTTGTAAGTATGATGAAAATGATGTTTAGTGCAGCTTTAAAGGAGCAGTGTGCGGGATCAGGTGGCATCTGGTGGTGAGGTTGCAGATTGCAACGAACTAACACCCCTCCGCTCACTCCTCCTTTTCCAAGCGTGTCGGAGAACTACGATGGCCTTCAGGTAACGTAAATATGCCCTCACCAGAGTGCTTTGGTTTGTCCTTTCTGGGCTACTGTAGAAACATGGCGGACTCCATGACAGGGAGCGGCTCCTTATGAAGATATAAACGAGTCGTTCCAATCTGACAAGAACACGAAGATTCTTAGTTTCAAGTGATTATATACTAACTTAAACATGGTTATGAATATTATATTCCATTTCTGCGAATAGATTCCCCTAAATGCTACACACTGGCCCTTTAAATGTGTAAGAGGAAGGTGAAGTAGTTGGAATAGTTTTAAAAGTGGGCATGGGTTTATCAATCAATCAAGTTTAGATGTATTCTACGTGTATAGTTTGTATCATATGGAACAATACATTTCTTACATGAACATTTGCAGTAAAAAAAAGATGAATCTCTGCATTATATTATAACATTTCAGGCATTTTGTGTGTCTGGAAGGCAGAGGTGTGGGGTCATGTCTTATGTACCTGTTTAACTTCCACCTGGATTTGAAAAAAAAAATAATAATAATATTTTTTTCTTAATAATGGTGATTGTTTTGTTGAATGCAACTATTCGCACCCATTCAGCCAATCAGCTTCTGATTTCATGAAATATGCATGGGCTACCAGCAGGCACTCGGCAGGGAGCTTTTGGTTTCCAGGGGATGTTGCTCGATACGGAGGAGGCATCCAAATTATGCATTGCTCCAAATTGGCTCCCTGTGTCTACAGCCCTCTTTGCTGCAGCAAAAAACTCCGTTGTGGCATTACAGCTCGAAAGTTTCAGACTGTGAAACTCTTAAATCACGACCCACGCATCACCTCAAATGCTCCTTCGCCCTTTGAACCCTCCGGCTCCAGCTGCGCCAATTCGAACCCCTTTGGTGACAGGAAGATGCATTCCTGCCGTAAGCTGATGAATAGACCTTCAAGTAAAGTGAACATCCACGGCCTCTGTTGGCATCTCCCTTTGTGCTGATGGAAGCCAACACCAAGCCCAGTGGACAAAGCCAGCCTTTAGACAAAAGGGAAAAATAAAACCAATAGCTAGATTCGTAGTAGAGGTAGTCAGCTGTTCCTTCTCTCAGTGAGGTGTCTTGGCTTCAGAAAAACAACACTACTGCAGTGTGTGCAACACTTCGACATGTCACAATACTCTGAAAAGATCAATAAACAAATGATTGCTGTCGGGAAAGCTCTGTAAATGTCAGATATTATCCCGGTAACTTTGTAAAATGCATCCCCACAGTTTTCAAAATCCTTATCCAATTATTAAAGGGAGACATATGGGAGAAAACTCTTTTATCGTATGATATGAAGCTATGAAATAAGACAAACCAGTTTCTGTCTGCTGCCTGGGTCAGAAAACATGTGATTCAACAAGCCATTCCGATCTATTCAGATTTATTCAGATTTCTTAGAATTGAGAGGTAAAATGCTAAAATGGAACTTTTCAGACAGAGGGTGAATACAGGCATATTCACAGACATTATGAGAAAAATAATGTATTTTTCAAATGTTAAAGCATGTAAACATATGCTGGTAGAAAGCCAAAAATACAAGTATGAACCTGAAAATGAGCAAGACATGTCCCCTTTAAATCTATACTTTATAAATGATACACGTAATAAACATTGAGTAGTGATAAGCTGTGCCATTTGGGCTCATTTGTTTAACAAAACAGAACAGTTTGCTTTTGCCTGAGTTTTTCTCTCAAATCATTTCATTATAACAGTTATTCAAATGAGCCCTTGAACTCTGCAAATGTCAACCCAATCAGCAGTCGCGCGCTGTATGTCGACAATGTGCCATTGTTTTATGCAGCCCCGAAGGCCAGCTGAAAAACGGCAGTGATTGTGTTTGAAATGGGATTAAGGATCTCTTCCCATATGGCCAGCAGATCCACGTGAGCCGGCCTTGAGCGTTTCACCTCTGTCTGCCAGACAGCATCCAGCAAGAACTACAGGGAGGAACTATAACATATCTCCTAAAAGCTGCTGCTTTTGCTGGCAAAAGCCAGCATGTGGTGATCATGTTGCATTACTTTTTATTCAGGCTGCACAACATCAAGCCCCCAAAGAAGTATGTACTTGTCGTTCTTTCAATCTGTTTTGGAATGGATGGTGTAAAGATTGGAGTCTTAAGAGGAAACCCAGTGGGCCCAGATTGGTTCTGCCCAGGCAGCAACCTCAGGTTCTGAAAAGAGAAGCCAATGAGGAAGTGCCTTGATTCATTCTATCAACTGGCCATCAGTGGGCGAATTATGAATTTGCAAAAAGCAGTCAGAATGTATAGAAGTCTATGAGAAAATGACTCTACTTCTCTCTTGATTTATTACCTCAGTAAACATTGTAAACATGAGTTTATGGTCTCAATCTCTAGTTTCAAGTCTTCTTCAATACAGCATGATGTTCATTTAGTAAATGATGGTCCATTTAGAGTCAAACAGACCATAAAGCAGGATATGCTTTTGGGCGGGGCTTACTGTGATTGACAGGTTGCTACCAGAGCCGTATGCGGCGTCACTTCCGTTCACTGGTTGCACAAAAAACAAAATGGCTACTGCCAAAATGCCAAACACAAGGCTTCAAAACCGCAGTCCATAAACCAAAGTGTGACGTCAAGATGACTACGTCCACTGCTTACATACAGCCTACAGGTCTGCCTGGCCAATCCCATACCATCCTATCACAAGTACATTTAAGGATAAATGTGAATTCAAAACTGTTGCCGCACACATATGAAGACTCCATCTAACCATCCATCCATCTTCTATGCTTACGGCACGTCTCGGTCACAGTGGGAGCAGGCTTACCAAGGTAGCCCAGATGTTCTTCTCCCAGACCAGTTTGAATACGTAATCCCATCAGGGTGAATCTCATCCTCTTGAGGATTATGATGCAGTGATTCCTCAATGCCTTTTCTTACTGAGGCAGATCTAATTGAGCTCCATGGCGCAGAGCTTATGCATCCATGCCTGGATGCCATCTGGGCGTGGGACCTTTCCGCATCTGCACCTGCACGATTGCCAAAAAATATTTTCCTCTGTACAGGGCTGATTCCACAATGGATAAGGTTCTGTGCATACATCGGACGGGTTGACGGTGTCAAAACATATGTGGAAGGAATCCAGTATGAGATGGTACAGTATGTGTTAGATTCAATCTGGTCAAGGACTAAAAACAAAAAAGACTAAAAAACAAGAAGCTATGGATAAAGCCTTTTGATTGAGTGAAATACATTCTCTCAACTTCCAAAGTATGGAATAGGAGAGATACAGATACAGGTGTCCAGGAACAGCTGTGGAAGTGAGGGAACCTTGTTGCATGTTCTCAGGGTGCATCGTATGTGATCCAGGGCCCCTGGGACCTCAGGTTGTGGGCAGCCTGCAGGATTTCACTGGAAACACAA
The DNA here is from genome assembly GCF_050575085.1 of Anarhichas minor. Classification (NCBI taxonomy): domain Eukaryota; kingdom Metazoa; phylum Chordata; class Actinopteri; order Perciformes; family Anarhichadidae; genus Anarhichas; species Anarhichas minor. Next base: position 5,498,913 of record NW_027466469.1, on the reverse strand, counting down.
GCTAACTCCATCTGTCGCAGCAGCTAATCAGCGTCGCACAACTTCCTGCACTCTCTATAGACCGAGTGCTTTCCTTTCCACTATTTTTAGTTGAAAGAAGAGACATGCAGGAAGTCTGTAGAGGCCTTTTTCTTCTTACTGCGCTATCATCTCTACAGAAATGTCTTTTTTTCTCCCGGATTACATCTGCTTCAACACACAGGCCATCTGCAACCCTTTACTCAACTAAAACTTTATAGATCTTTAACCTCTCCTTTTTTAGGAAAAAACTGCGTCAGGGAAGAAGTGATGGACAAAGGGAAGTTCAAACACTCAAGAGAGGGACAAAAGTGCTTTAAGCATTCATGTTCTTGATCTCTTCCTCTTAGGTATTCCGGCATCAGCACTGACTTTGATAACCCTTGTTAAAGTCCCTGACTGCCCCTTTATTCCAGCCAATATAAGGGATTTTTTCAAAGATGGCAGGAACAGCAGGATGCATATGCTGCTTTTATGGTTTTCTCGAGAGGGACAGTGTGGCAGCTGAGTCAGGAGCACATCGCTTCTGTTGTTTAATCCTGTCCTCAATATCGTATGGAAGGTAGATAAAGGAAGATTTATATATTTCCATAACTACAGGAACGGCAGAGAACTCCTTTACTTAGAAATGCCACACAGTATTTGTTCATCATTAAGTAACTGACACATTCCAGTAGAAATATTAACAAGACCATGTGAAAACCGAGAATGTGGCTGGACCGTCTGTCAATTGTGTCTGTAATGTGAATTCCTGGATATTAGATTTTCTTTTGCAATTTTCTCCAATGGTCCCAGTTATATTAGTTCATGTGGTGTAGTATAGTAAAATATTATAGGAAATGGTTAAGCAACATTTGATTCCATGAATTAAATGAGGGAAAAAAGAGATATAACATGTCACCATGGCGTCCTGATGTTGGTTTCTTTTAAGCGTGACCACAATCGTCCCCAAACCTTAACCAAGTAGTTATTTTAAATCTTTCCCCAAAGTCACTTTTGTATCTCAACCAAACCATAACCATAGCGATCAGATCAGAAAATTGAAATAATCCCCTAATCATCAGTATGTATTCAACTGTGAACGTAAAACTACATTAAACCCTGAACCTGCATTTGAAAGTCTTGACATTGTGTAGCTTGGATTCATTATAGGGTCTTCTTACTCCGATCTTTCTCTTTTGTCTTGCCAAAACTCCTGAGATTTGTGTTGTGAGATGAGTCGTGAGCGGCAGTAGGAGTGTCGATGGGACCCCAGGCAGCACCATCTGGATGTGTTTGGCTCGTGCCATCACTGTATCCCAAAACTGTAACTGTAAGAATAACATCCCATTCTTTTTTCTTTCATGCCAATATGTGAATCAACCAAACTAACGTCGTAGAAGTGTCAGAGCAGATGCTCAGCTATTCAGAATGCAGACAACGATAAAAATGGAACACAGCGTTTGCCTTGTAGAAGAACTTCAGAGAAAAATGGTGTTGGATTATTCATCAATCAGGGACTGTTTCAGATATAACATTAAATGAAAATCCACTCTGGAAGATTACAGTGTACGAATATGAAATGAACTCCACTTCGCTCCACGCTCTGAAGTGATGCATTGATACAGATTTTGCTATTTCATTGGACAAAAGTGATGGCTGCCATTTGTCTGCAAAATCATTACTTGCAACGTACCTTTAGCTAAAGGACATTGTGACAGTACTGACATCCAAGCTGGTGATTTATGCAGTCCTACAGTAACAGAGTATTTGGAGCCCATAAAAAATTCAGAAGACTTCATAAACTTTGCCTTGATATGAAAGACCTTTTCTTTTCTGAAGTCTTTGATCCTAATTGACTGTGGCATGTTGGATGTGCAGCAACAGCAACCGGTTTCCCAGAACCATAAACAATGCCATTCTCACTTTGCTGCATTCTTTCTTCTTTTCAGCAGTTTTTTTGAAGTTCTAGACATTCAGATTTGCATATAAAACAAAGTCTCTGACTATGACGCTTCAATTTGTTCAGTGTTTCAAGTGTCTGGTGTTGTGCTCAATGGCATCTGATTGAGAAGCAATCGTCTCATCAGATCTGTGCAGACAGAATTCAGGAATCAGCGACAGGAAAAGTTACAGAACACAATGTCTTGATTTTTCAAGAAATAAAAACATGAAATGTAGAAATGTCCTGAGTGAAATTAATACAAATATGCACAACTAGCCAAAAGTGGTCATGTGGTGCCCCACAATTTGTAAAGATCTCACAAGATGGTTAAGGGTAGGCATTGACCGTGAGTGGTTAAGGGAAGGAATTGACCTTGAATAGTTATGGTTAGGTTGAGGCATTAACCACAAATGGTTAAGGTTAGGCATTAACCACAGATAGTAAAGGTTAGGCATTGACCACAGATGGTTAAGGTTAGGCATTAACCACAGATAGTAAAGGTCAGGCATTGACCACAGATGGTTAAGGTTAGGCATTAACCACAGATAGTAAAGGTCAGGCATTGACCACAGATGGTTAAGGTTAGGCATTGACCACAGATGGTTAAGGTTAGGCATTGGCCTCCAATAGTTAAGGTTAGGCATTTTTTGTTTTGACCTGATGCAAGCTAGCTGTTTACCCCTGCTTCTAGTCGTGCTGAGGATAAGGTAAATGGACTGTACATCTCTTTTCTAGTCTTCTGACCACTCAAAGCTCTTTAACACTGCATGTCATCATTCACACCCATTCATACTCTGATTGCAGGGGTTACCATCTGCCACCTGCCCATCAGGACTATCTAACGTTCATACAATATTCACACATTCATACACCGTAGGCACAGCTACTGGAGCAATTTGGGGTTAAGTGTCTTGCCCAAGGACACATCAACAGGGACTAGCGGAGCCGGGGATCGAACCGCCAATCCTCTGATTGAAGGACGACCCTGCTCTGCCACAGTCGCCCCTCAAAGGCTAAACAATTCAAGGAGCCATCTCATTTAACCCACATACATGGAGTCTACATTGAGCTTCTATTTCACTTCTCGGTAAAACAGCATGTCGACAAATTTCCCAAAATGTTGGCACATTCCTAACAGTAAAATATAAACTGTTTCCTGAAAAGCAGTTAGTGCTCCAGCCAAAGACAACTGGACCTAACAGTGTCTCATGGCTTTTAACTCTTTTGTATAAAATCCACAAATTGCAGGATTTCTGGGTACTGACCGTTGTTTGGAGGCACACTCTTACACCTTTAAAAACTCTCAGACAAAACAGATTCACTGATAACATTGGTGCAGTAAAGACACAGGATATTAGAATATCTCTAGCCACTGACAGACTGCAGTGTGTCTTGGCACGTTAAGTCAACTGCTTGATTGATTATCGTTCGGTTTGCATCCAGGCAGAGAGCCACGTCTCTGCAGCTGTTGGCGGATTGAAGGGTGAAAGCTCAGTCTGGTGCCCTGTGTGGTCCTAAGACTAAGATATTTTGGAAATGGGTTGAATTCCAGACACTTGCAGGAATATTTTTGCAGTACGTTGTCTCTCCTTAATTTGTAGCTTTGGTAAGCAGGCCACTTACTGTGCACCAGCACCAACAATCACAGTAAGGGATCAAGGAATGTTTGGATATAACTCCGGATTTTTACAGTACGATCATCTGAGCCCGAAGGAAAACTTATGCTCCAGCTGTGAACATCATCCCATGAGCAGCTGTCTCTTTTCACTCTCTTTCAGTAGTCTGTTTGGATAATACTGTTACTGTCATAAGTATAGCCTTAATAACAACTAGATCTTTTTTTAAATTGATATGTTGGCATGTTTCTGGGGATGGCAACGTGGGTTGGTCAACCAACTATTATCAGGATTGTCATGAAATCTGGTATTGCCATTCATGTCCCACTGATTCATTGTAATTCATCTTCAATGATCCCTTAACGCTGGTAGGCAGCTTTTTTACGGCGTCATTGGGCAAAAATTCCATAATAACCTTTCAGCATGTTGTAATTTGTCTCCCTCCTCTTGGCTCTGTTTTCAGGTTTTAGAAAAGTCAAGCCTTTGGTGAAACCCAAGCCTTTTCAAAGAGAGGGTTTTCCTTATGCTGGTTCTACAAATGCTGATGTCTGATTCATGGTGAGAAAAAACATTTCAGCATTGCTAACAAATGCTCACAGTGCAAAGAAAGCCAAAAAGGTGAAGTCAGACTTATCAAGAAGAATGGATGAGTAGTACTACTAGTACAAGTTACTGTATGAAGGACAATGTATGAAATGAATGACTAGTACTAGTACAGGTTACCGTATGAAGGACGATGTATGGAATGAATAACTAGTACTAGTATAGGTTACCGTATGAAGGACGATGTATGAAATTAATGACTATAGTACTAGTACAGGTTACTGTATGAAGGAAGATGTTTAATGAATAACTAGTATGAGGACAAGTAACCGTATGAAGGACGATGTGTGAAATGAATAACTAATACTCAAACAGGTTACTTTACGAATGTTTGAAATATATGACTTGTACTTGTACATGTTACTAGTTTGTGTCTCAATAATAACGGAGATAATAACGGAGTAACGTTACAAACAAGCGTAACAACGTAATCCTGTAAATAAAGAAAACAAGTGTTGAGCTGTTATGAGCGGTAACTTTGCTGTGTCAGAGAGTACATCAGTTAACTCGGCTGATTTCATACATGTTGCTTGTCTTCATGACATCATAGTGCAGGGAAGATGTGATGTACAGTGTAAAGGCTGTTCAGCTCATGTATTTGTGAAGATGGGTTATCACGTTAGTCATCATTTAAATAATAGATCCGGCTCCCATGCCGCTGTCGTACTGTCCGTTACAGTGGCAGCCTGCTTTTTTCTATGTCTTCATGGTTGCTCTATTTCAAGACAGTTCAAGGAGAACTGCCGAGAGCAGTCTTAACCACCCTCAGCCTCGTAGCACATTCATTTACAACATGGGCTGGTCATGACAGCATGACAGCATCCAGAGAGCCAAAGACAGCAGTGTTTCCCTCTGAGCTCCCATGCTTTCTCATTTCTGTGTTTCTGTTGTCTCGTTTGGAAAGAATCTTCCTCACGGTTCCGCCACGGACGTAATGGGAGCTTTCTCAGAGAAAGTGTGTTTAATGATCACTGTTAATGAATGGCAGACGTGAGGAAGCTTCATTATGTGATGTTTGTGTTGTGGGAGTGTGAATCCATTATTCATACTGTTACTGTTGTTTCTGTAGGTCAGAACGCTCTACATATCTAAAAAGTTAGAAAGTCTCATTTTCATGAGTCTTTCCAAAACATTTGACATAATGAGAAGCCTGTTCTGTGCAGCTATACATATACAGTACTTACCCTCTTGATTGGGCCACCTGCTGGTTAGGGCGCGGAACTACAACTTAAAGAAATGGATAATTCAGTCATCTGTAAATTCAAAACGTCAACTAATCACACACAGCCGCCGGCTCCGCCCTTTTGGCCCAGCACCATGAATCACAATATGGATGCTGGCAGCAAATGTGTGGACTAAAATCTTTGCACACAAGAGCCATATGCTAAAAATGAAATACGATCAAAGAAAAGGTTGAAATCCCCAAGCACCATCCCACACCCTTTTCCTTTAAATGTTATATTTTCAATGCATTTTCTGTCCCAACATGATCGCCTAAATGCTGTTTCACAGCCTCGTCCACAAGAACAGGAAGATAGTCCCACTTGAGTAATAGTATTACCTTTTGGAGTTATTTTACTTTCATTTCTGCCAGGAGAATGTGTATGCAGTTGAGTGAGTGTGTGTGTGTGTGTGTGTGTGTGTGTGTGTGTGTGTGTGTGTGCATCTCTGTCTGTTGGTCCAAGGCTAATCTCGCATACTATTGGACCCATCAGGCTAATATTTTTTGTGCTCATTTATGACCTCACATCGTTGCAGTGATTCCCACTAAAGATATTTTGTTGGTGTTAAACCTTCCTGCTGACTCTTCACTGCTCTTAACCAGTCGAGAGGAGTAGCAAATGATCAACAACTGCTTCAGTTTGGGAGTTGTCCTTATTTCTGTTTTAGAACCTCCAGACAGGACAACGCCGTGGTAGAGACCTGTCAATCACAAAGTAGCCCCGCCCTAAAGCATACTCTGCTTTATAGTCTGTTTGACTCTAAATGGATCATAATTTACTAAATGAACATCATGCTGTATTGAAGAAGACTTGAAACTAGAGATTGAGACCATAAACTCATGTTTACAATGTTTACTGAGGTAATAAATCAAGAGAGAAGTAGAGTCATTTTCTCATAGACTTCTATACAACCAGAGGAGTCGCCCCCTGGTGGACAGTAGAGAGAATGCAAGTTAAAGCACTTCCGCAATGGCTTCTCTTTTCAGACCAGGAGGTTGCCGCCTGGTGCTGCCGTGAATTTTGGCTAACAGAGACAACAGCTAATTGAACTATACACACAGCGTCATTGATAATTTTTGAATAATTTAAATTTTCCAAATTTTTGTTTTTCTAAAATTAATTTTTTCCTTTTTTCCGTTCCTCCTTTTGATTTTGTAAGTTAAATTACTCGTTTAATTTCCTAAACAAACACTCAGCTGTTGTGGTAAATTTGATCGTTTAATTGTAACACAAACTCATTTTGTTTTCTTTGAGTCCTCATAAATCCAACACACAGCTGTCACCAGCCAGAAGTGCTAAGCCCACTTCAGTAGCATTCCAATTGCAAAGCAGTAGAGCAGTAGAAATTGTAAGTCACAGAACTAAGCATTTCACTGTATACCTCAAAACAGCAATTAGCATATAGCAGTCAAACTTGTAAGTCACAGACTAGGCAGTTCACTGTGCACCCGTTAATAACCGTAACAGTCCCTTGCTCACATTAAGTAAATAACACCACTGGGTGTCGCCACTTACTAAAAGTAAAACGTGCAACCAGAAACCCAGGTTAGGAGCATGAAGCTCAACATGAGTCGGACAACCCTGCATTACAAGATGCAGTTGCTGGTCCCCTCATTCGCTACCATGTTGTGCAGCAGGACACAACTGCCCTGCCACAAGAAGCCCGGGTCGCTCGAACAGAGCTGGACCAGCTGCAGAAGAGCTATTAAGCTCATCATGGTCCCCAAAGCGAAAGCCTCTAGCGTTTTAGAGAGTAACACCCTGAGTGCACAACTCCAGGCTGCTCAGAGAAGCACTAAGACCTGGCATGAAGAACCTCAGGGGGGTCAGGTAAGTATTGCTGTCGCAATCCCCGACCCCATGATAGGCCTCCTCCCTGACATAGTCAGATAAGCCCAAAGGCTTGATGAGGCTCGACTGAGTGGACAAGCCACTACAGTCACCTTGAAGACCACTGCTAGGAGCTTAGCAGCGTCTAGTGGTGTAGTTCTTCATCGCACCACCAGGACAGCGACCGAGCACCCCAGTCTGCTCGCGTGCTTGATCCAGGACTACTCCCAGGCCCCGAGTGGCATTAGTGGTTCCAAAACCACATCCACAGGTGAACAAAACATCCCGTGTAGTCCATGCATGCACCTGAAACGGAGCCCCTCCCCCACACGTCGAGAGGTTAGTCGTCCTCACCGCTATGTCGTCTTAAACGACTATGCTAATTCAGACCACTCTGATGATCCAGGCCCTCTCCGCGCGCAGGGTCTGCGTATCCGTCAGCTTGAGTCTCTTGCGAACGACATAGAATGCTTCGATCCAGAAAATCGTGAGTCATGGCATCAGAAGACATTTCACCCTAAAAAGAGAATTAGGTTCAAACGAAATCTTAAGTCCCAAACCCACTCCGTAAGAGCAAGTTTAGACCCAGAGATCAAGAGTCTTAGACACCAACGTGTGATGGAGGTGGTAAAGCGCTTTACCACACTCCGGACACCGGTGGACGACCCGATGCCACTAAACCTTGCCAGCCGTGGGCCAGTTCCAGACGGACAAGTTGCCGTCCCCCAGGAACATAGACAACCGATGCCAATGCCCCTCCCAGAGCCTGCTCCTGACTCTAGTCCACCCAGTCTGCCTGCATGCTTACAACCACCAAAATCTGCCACCCAAAACCATGTCCCAAACCAGAAGTCTTCCCTTTTTTCGTTGAAAAACGCTCAGAACAAAGACGCACGACACTCTGACCTCTCCCTTGCAGTCAACCAGCCTGCAATGGAACAGGGGACACCCTGGGTACCCCAAAACAATTGGGCCCCAATTTCACACCCTTGCGCGGTGAATAATAGTAGTGCAGATTTGACCGCCCAGCAAGCACGAGATCCAGCCCTTCCAACCATCCAGCCGAAGTTGAAACCCACGCGAAAAGGGTCCCGACAACTACCGCTGCTCGAATCGGAAGAGCTGCGAGCTCGCCATTATGTACAACCAAACTGTAAAATGAAAAAGGGTTTTTTGGTACACACCTCTAGGGTACAGGAACCGGTCCGTTGGGCCAGCCCAGCAGACCCAGGGGGGTGATAGGTAAATCCAAATCTAGAGTTAGGTAGACCATGACACAACCATCACACTAACCTAACCACCTTTCCGTTTTGTTTTGTTTGTTTTCATTTCTCTGCTTTCATTTCATTTTTGTTTTTCACATACTATGCTACAGTGCAGACGTTATCACAAGATCATGATGTAGCAATTGAGTGTATTAGAAATAATGCCTTGCTTACCTATGATTTGTGTATATGTTTAATGTAGTTTAGTTAGTCATCTGCCCAGATGCCGCCTTAGTGTCTGCCCAGACATCTTGAGCCTCTATGAACTATGAACACTGACTGTTAAACCATCCCTTTCTTCCCACAACTACATGGACTGTTTAACCTTTTGTGCTCTCAGAACTACATGGACTGTATGACACCATATGGAAGCCCACGTCAGCCCTTGGTTTGCCCTAACGACCGTGGCCAGCACCTCGCTCTTCAGGCCAAATGGGGGATGTTGGGATCTGACTATATGGCTTCGACATGTGCTGTGGAACAAAGAGAGTCAGGCCTTCCCTTTTGCAAGCAAAGGTCTCATCCTGATTGTAGTTTGAGCACCAAACCCCAACTCTGAAGAAATTCACATTGGGGTGTGAGTTTCCTCCCCCCAAAAAAACTGTGTTCCTGAAGTTACCTGAAAGCAGCGCTGCAATCTAATTGGCCGAGAGCCAAGACAACCCAGGACCCCTGTGGTTCAGCCACCCTTTCTACAAAACTACCTGCAACCCCCACCTCAATGCTTTTTCCCCTTCGACCTCTGTCGAGCTAGGGAGCACACCAACGTTGTTTCCCTTTTTAACCAAAACCTAGGTCTAACAGTTTATATTCGCTGGCCGAATTCACCAAACTGTCTATTTTATCTTTGTTCGTATCCACGAAGCGAACCCCTTTTTAGTCCTGCAGAAGTGAAGAAACAAGACTTCTTCAGAGAGAGAGAGAGAGAGAACTTCCACTCTCCACCAAGCGCCTCGTTTGCTCCGGCCATAAGGACGCGAAAATCCCTTATCCAGACGACAGCGATTCTCTCCTACCGAGAGAACACCTCCCGCGGCCCGCAGCCGCGCTGCCTGGGCCCAACGAAGCTCAGAAGAACCCCCCTCAATCACCACGATTGCATCGTACCGTAAGGCGAAATAGAGTCTGGGCAGAGTTTGTTTATTTTATCTTGTTTGTGTGCTTAAAGTACTGTTCATTTTTATAACGTGGTGTATGCTTAATAATCGCCGACACTAACGGTCGCTGAGATCGTTGGGGTTGTGGAGAAGCTAGTGTATTTCATGCTACCGTGATCTGTGTTGAGCTAGCCGCCTAGTGAGGTCGAAGTTGCTTCTCATCAGTTCAGGAGGTCAAAACCGCCGGCTGAGACAAAGAGTCGCGGTTCTTGCTCCCCTGGCTGAGAGAGCAATCTTCCGTACTCCCGCGCGGCGCAGAGGATCTTAATCTTTTGTTTTATTTCATTTTGTTTTGTTCCTTTCCCTTCTCTTTTACTAATCCACACACACACACACACACATATAGCTTTGAGCTAATGTAGCTACGTGCTAAACGGCTACTGGCACGTATAGACGCCAGGTCTCCTGTTGGCTATCCGCCTTTTTTGAGTCTCACGCATGAGAGACGTCACCACGTCCCAACTACGTCATACGTCGCTGAGCTGTTCCCTCGCTCCTCCCCCTTACGCACACACACACACACACACACACACACACACACACACACACACACACACACACACACACACACTCAACTGCATACACATTCTCCTGGCAGAAATGAAAGTAAAATAACTCCAAAAGGTAATACTATTACTCAAGTGGGACTATCTTCCTGTTCTTGTGGACGAGGCTGTGAAACAGCATTTAGGCGATCATGTTGGGACAGAAAATGCATTGAAAATATAACATTTAAAGGAAAAGAGTGTGGGATGGTGCTTGGGGATTTCAACCTTTTCTTTGATCGTATTTCATTTTTAGCATATGGCTCTTGTGTGCAAAGATTTTAGTCCACACATTTGCTGCCAGCATCCTCTTTTCAATCGTCTGTTGATTTTAGATAGCGTGCTCATGAATGTATAGTTGTTAGTTTAGATATTAGTTGACTAGATCATTAGTATTAGAACGTAATAAACTCTGTTATATTTTAAAGAGCAGCTGTCTGTGATTACTTTGTGCATGTGTATTGTGATAATAGCTGTATATGTGGTCTGTGCTCGAACTTAAACCTTCACTTTCACTCTGAATGTGTAATAGTACTCAGACTATTGACATTGTGAGTGAACACTAATTATGAGACTTAGTTTTATCGTTTGGTTATTGGTCCCTGTTCGCATGGTGGTGCCCCGTTATTATTAATAATCATTAATAATTGTTACTGACATTAATAATTCTATTGATGTCAAGAATTTAGTTTCTTAGATGCTGATAACCCAAACACGCTCCTTTCCATTCCCAACTATTGGTGCTCCCCCTTTTTGAGGCTATGTTATTCCCAACAGTTCCATGAAGCATACTTAAACTCTGATAGACCGATAGACTCCCTGAGCTTTAATCGAAAGAAATGATCCACCTAATGTCTCAGAAGGATGCTGCTATGTCCCTCTGATGGTATTCAAACCCACTGGGAGAAACAAATAAAACGATACCCAGCAGTGTGTAGGCAGCCTTCTTGCAACATGAATCTAACAAGGTGAGTGAAACAACTTAATATTCCAGCGGCATTGCAGGGGAGAAATTGCATAATCTATCATACATTAGGCTGTAAACAATTCCACTGCGAGGCATTCGCTGAATTGGAGGAAAACAATAAAGAAATAAATCCCCATTGGTCACCCCAGGAGGTCTGTCTGCAAGCACAGGAATATCTCACTGTTGCCGGGCTCGACGGTCATAGTCATCAGAATCACACAACACTAATTAGCATGGAGGGCGGTGGGGAGTTGTGGAAAACTAGATTTGTCTAGATTTAGCTGTCAGAGGTGTTATTTCAGAGCTGTGGGAACATGAAACTAGCCTGTTACAGCTGCCTCTGACAGCAATGTCACACTGACAACAAATACGTTTCACTCAATAGACAAATCCACCTGTTCAGGGTCTGAATCCAGTTTGTATAGATGCAGACGTGGTGGCTAGAAGTTAACGTAAAGCTGCAGTCGTTTGAATTTTTACATTACCTTTGGATCAGACGACTATGTGTAGTGTGAAAGGAGTCACTTGTAGTGACAAACCCACACAGAATGATCACCCCTCAGCTCTACGGAGCACTCACCGGCTTATACACCAGATGTGTTTTTCAGTTTGTAGAGACCTAGAGGAGAGTGACTACTGGACACATATTCCAGGCAGCAACCACCTGTTCTGAAAAGCGAAGTAAATGTGGAAGTGCCTGAAACAAAAAGAAAGAAGTCTGGTTGTATAGAAGTCTATGAGAAAATGACTCTACTTCTCTCTTGATTTATTACCTCAGTAAACATTGTAAACATGAGTTTATGGTCTCAATCTCTAGTTTCACGTCTTCTTCAATACAGCATGATGTTCATTTAGTACATTATGGTCCATTTAGAGTCAAATAGACCATAAAGCAGGGTATGCTTTAGGGCGGGGCTGCCTTGTGATTGACAGGTCTCTACAGCGGTGTTGTCCAGTCTAGGAGTTGTCTGTGTTTTTGTCTTAGAACTTTAACCCTTTCAGTGTTTTCAGTTTAGTGAAAGTAAACAGTAACATTTTGGTCACTTAAAAATGTCCTAACTAAGCATTTGGGTGTACATAGCTCCACCGTCTGGCATCACTTCTAGTCCACAAACCACTGGGTGACGTCACGTTGACTTCGTTCACTTCTTATATGCGGTCTATTGTATATTCATAAAGGTGGCCAGAAACATGATTACAAATGAATGCTAACGTTGCTTTCTTTCTGCTGTTTTCTAACGCATCAGCCATATCACAAAAAAAGAGAAGAAAAGTAATGATGCTTAACCATTTCCACTACAATCAAAGACATTTCACCGATGTGAGAGATGTTATTTCTGAAAGGTGACTTTTGATAAACTATGCAGCTGCATTAATCTAATTCAGCAGACGGCTGTGAATGTGAAACCCTTTGATGATCGAAGAAGTTGGGCAGCAATTCACAGATCTGGAACGAGGCTTGAACTAGAAGCCTTTAATGAATTTTGTTAGACGCGCTGGAAACCAATTGGTTTTAGGTTAAAAATGGCTACACAGTGTAAGCCTCTCTCTGGTTGAAATCTACTGACGATATGAATCTACAGTAGAAAAGATTGTCTACACATGACTTCAGGTTAACACAAACTCCAGAACATTAAGGGTGAATAGCTTAAAATAGTGCATCTAAACAAGAAGCAGAGTAGTGCTGCCCACCCACCCCCCCCCCCCCCCCCCCCTCTTTGGCAATATTGTCAGCGTCTAGAATCCATCTTCGCATTAAATTGCGAAAAAATGAAAAGTCCGACTGTGTGCTGTAGTCTCCGTCTCCTAAAACACTGGCTCCAACTGTCAAAACAGCACAAAAACAGCTCTGCTAACAGTTGAGTTATTCCCACCAGACCACCACACTTGCCATTTACCAGAGGCAGGAGGGCCGTGTTGAGAGAGAGGCTGGTTTAATTCCTGCTTTAAGTGACTGAATGAGCATGAGTCACTTTGAATCTCCTCCAACGTCTCTCTCACATCCAGCAAAGACCAAAGACCGAAAGCTCTACGGTCCACTGACGTTTAGTCAAAGTCTGGCTGATAACCCTAAAAAAAAGGCACTTCCCATGTAGAATTTGTTCTTAAAGTCAATACCATCAGCTCTGTGTTTTCTTTACAGATCAGATTTCCTGGCGACTGGCGAGGTCAGCACATGTGGTTTTGGAAAACATGAAGAAGGCCTGGCGGCTGTATTGTGGATTTTCTGATGATGCATGGGCATCAACAGTCTGCTAGTTCATACATTATCCATACAGCCTTGGATTGGAAACTAATCCAGATCTCGCATTATGCTAAGTGTGCCAGTAATTGATGAGTTTGTTTAAACACCTGATGCAAATTCTAATACAACTGTCTGATCAAATTTTCATCCAGATAAGATGGCCTCCCCATTGGTTTGGACCATTTACTCTGACAGCGCAGCCAGGAGCCCACAGTGTCCCATGTTGCTTAGTAGTGGTCTTTTTAATGATGTTGCTGGGATCTTTGAGCTGGATGATTCCATTGGATCCTGAAGCCTTTTTGTCCATTGATTTTCCCTAGGACAGTTGTGTTTATAGAAAGGGCATATTCATAGCCAGAGGAGATCCGAGGTTGTTTCCTGTGACGACTGAAACCGTCTAAAAAGCGCTGAGCAGACCTGGGCAATGTACGGCCCGTGGGCCATACCCGGCCCGTTGGCTGTCAATGGGAAATTAGGAATAAAACGTAAGTAAGTGTACATCATGCACGGAATACAGCTGCATTGGTTTTATTTTGAAGGAGACTGTGGCTGTTTCTTTTGTTCTCAATGTACGTACGTTAGAACGTTTGTGAATGTGTGTGAGCAGCAGCGTCACTGCAATGTTCTGGTGAACTGAGTTTACGGGAGATGTGAGTCAGCTGTCAGCCTATGTTAAAAAGTGAAAGACTGATACAGAGTGTTTGGATCATTATTCCTGCTGCAGATGTTTCAGGTGGAGCTCATTTGAACTTATTTTACACTGTTGTTCAGTTTGGGTAGTTCGGAAGGGTTTGAAAAATGATAACGTGCAAAGTACAATATTTTCCTCTGCGATGTAGTGGAGTGGAAGTACAAAGTTGAATAAAATAGATATACTCAAGTAAAGTACCATGAATTTGTACATAAGTACAGTACTTAAGCAAATATACTTAGTTACATTCCACCACTGATCATAGTATTTACTCTTAGCAGCTTATAAAAAACATATAATTTACTGTTTTTTATAAAGAGGTGGAATAATATTGAGCAGGATTGAGTTCAGTCTATTGGTCCGGCCCTCCACAACAGTCCCTGTTTCTCATGTGGCCCTTTGGGAAAAAGAATTGCCCCCGCCTGCTCTAAACTAAATGGCATCTTGCAATGCGATGACTCTGGCCGCGACACCAAATTAGACCAACAACGTGAAGTGGGGGGGGGCAATGTCCCCTTTTCCACTTCCTACCAACCTTGCTCGGACCACACCTCTCTTTGAACCTAGCCTTCTGACATCAACTACCTGTAAGGTTTCAGGGCTCCGAATCGTCCAGTCATGGGCCTAAAGTGCAGGTGTAAAGTTGGGGACCAATGGCTTTCTTGGACTCCTTTGCTGGGACCACGGCCATCTTCGAACTCAACCTTCATTTTGATCTCAGCTACACATTTCGTGTCTGCATCTTACTCGGTTGGGACAAAATCAGTCCACAGAAAGACATAAATGTAAGCAGCTAACATTTGCTGTTCAGGTCACGGCCAGATCCCCAGAAGTTTCCCAAGTGCTTCCTTGGGCTCTTTTCATTTCTCAATTGTTTTCTGCCTCCTTTGCGGAAGTCTTTTCGGCACTGGTGACATTTGAAAGAGACCTGACGCACAGCTGGAATAATCTGAAACCATGGCAGGACTCTAAAATGTAACTGTATACACAAGTTGTCGTTATTTAAGATGATCAAACTTTATGCCCTTCGCGTAGGCTCTTTTCTAACCGCATTCCTCACTAATTTGTCGTATTTCATGTTGTGATATAGAGGACAAGAGTGCATTTGATATATATCAAATCAATCATATATATAATACATGTCACTCTTTAGTGCTGCACATATAAATATAACATCCGAACATTCTTGTCACATCATGCCACTTTGTGAATTGAGTTGAAAGTATTTACTGTCAGAGATGATGAAATACAGCAGTATAACAGCTGGTGCAGCTGTACCGCACGTCATATTTAACAGACGTAGATTTAATATGACGGCTCCGAGGCAAGGATGTCTCATTTGGTTAAATACCTGTTGTGTCCTCCTCGCCTCATCCACCTGCATCTCAGGTGGGAGGGACTAAGACGCAAGGAGAGGAGGCAAAGGAAAGGAATCGAGGACGTGCAAACTTGGGAAAGGCCCCTCGTGCCTCCCGTTTCCCAGTGCTCCCCTGTCTGTCTCTCTCTCTCTGTTTATGTTATGTGGGTGCTTTTCAATCTGATAACATGTGTCCTCAATTGCTTTCCTCGCCTCCTCGACTTCTCTCCTCGTGTCTTAGTCCCGCCCACGGGAGATGCTATCAGACGTCAAAGGCAATTGAATATGACGAGTGACACAGCTGCATCATCTGTCCATTGTGTTATAATACAGCTGTATTTGATGATCTCTGTCAGATGAGCATTACAGTGTTCATGACAACTTATAATACTTAAGATGAATTCAATTCAATTGCAGTGGTCTCCCTTTCTCGTTCTCCCGGCTGTGCTAATTACACGCACCTGTCTGCAATCAGCTCATCACCTCTTCCAGTCAGCTCAGCTGCCGCTCACCAGCTCATCAGCTTGCAGCATATCTACCCTAGGCTCTTCAACCATTCCTCGCCAGATTGCTGTCTCAACCCCACCGGTAGTACTTCAAGGCCAACTCAGGATTTATGTATTGCTCGTGTTTTTTGTGTCTTCGTGTTTCATATTACTTATCTGTTTTCCCGTGTGTACCAGGACCATCACTCGCCTGTCTGTCCTCCTATGTGTAAAGATACACATTAAACCTTGTAAACATGAGTTTATGGTCTCAATCTCTAGTTTCAAGTCTTCTTCAATACAGCATGATGTTCATTTAGTAGATTATGGTCCATTTAGAGTCAAACAGACCATAAAGCAGAGTATGCTTTAGGGCGTGGCTACCTTGTAATTGACAGGTTGCTACTAGAGCTGTATACATCATCTCTACGTCACTTCTCCGGAGTCCAAATATGGTCATTTCCATTCACTGGTTGCAAAAACCAAGATGGTGACGACCAAAGTCCAAGATGGCGACAACCTCAGTCCACAAACCAATGGGTGACGTCGCGGCGACTTCGTCCACTGTTTATATAAAGTCAACGACCGGTAACAAATCTCATGGAGATACTTGTTGAGACAATCCACCAAAACACAAATATCAACCAAGTCAGCAGGAAACATCCTCTGGGGACCATGAATGGCGCCAAAAAATTCTATGGCAATCCATCAGATGTTGAGATCATCTCCTTTGATTGCCACCAAAGGAGAGCTATAGCTAATAGCTGAGATATCATTAGGGTCAGGCACACAGCCGGGGCATCATGTTAAATGAAGCTTACAGCAAAGTGTCTTTGTCCCACCATCACAGCACATGCTATGCATGAAATAAAATGGTAGAAATGGTAAACTGACTTGTATCACGCTTTTCTAGTCTTCCGACCAGTCAAATCGCTTTAACACTACATGCCATTATTCAGCCATTAACAACCAGTCATACACTGATGGTGTCATGAAAGGTGCCACCTGGCCATCAGGACTCTAATCAACATTCATACCTCTTCATACACCGCAGGAACAGCCTGAGGGAGCAATTTGGGGTTAAGTGTCTTGCCCAAGGACACATCGTCATGGACTAGCGGAGCCGGTTATGTTGACGTTATGTTATGATGACGCGTTCTTTGTGTCTGTGGGTGGAAATATTCTTGGAATAGAATAACAATCCACGATGACGCCACACATTCTTCGCCCCTGACTACTTTTTTGGAGCTCCTACTTAATAACCTCCAAAGTTCCTATTAATGCCACCCATGTGTTATGTGTGAAGTATGACGTTACTCAAATATGCACTAATTAATCCACTGAGTAGCATTAATGAAGAGCTTGTTAGCATAATTGTTTTTGAGTCATTTATCATGATGATTATGGGAGAGCGTTAGTGGCTAAAGTGGCTCATTTTGAGCATGTGTTAGAGACCATTCATTCTTGTGTTTAGCAATTGTAATTCCATTTGAGCACACATGCATAATCAACCAGTGACACTGACTGAAAAGTGAAAGCTGCTCATCGTGTTTCAAGTAGGAGCCACCATATTTTATCCGCACAGCTGCTTGCTGTGACTCATTTTTTGTGTGTTTTTGTTTCAATCAGAAGCTGAATTCTGCTACAGTGCTGCGTGCTTAGTTCATAAAGTATAACTCGCTAATCAGTTTGAGAAATGAAAACGCAAATGCGCAGAAAAGTTGAAGCCTTCGCACACATTATCCTCCCACACAGGTGTTCCGTATTTCCGTTGATTACCGTCAACCTCTTGTCAGGACGGTGTGGGCTCGTACAGGTGTACAGTGATGACTCACATCTTATCGACTCTCTCGTTGGACGTGTCCACGTTCTATTTGGTATTGTCTGAATGTCTCGTGAAAGTTAGCCCACAAAGCAACCTATAAAAAGTCAGGTGATTTCATTGAACCGGAGGGGTACATTTAGTCTGAAGCAAAATTCATGACCATTCATAAATGTAATTTTCTTTCTTTCTTCGGTGTGCCAAATCAACATTCATGTTAAAATTAAATTATGACAACACGTCAAAAGTTCAATTTCCTACGGATTGGTAATTTTATTCCATCTATAAGAAAAAATCTATCATAATCCGGATATTTTCATTATATATGAGAGCACGATACAAGAAGGCTGCTTGAAGTCATTAACCTTATACCTACCATCCACCAATCTTGTTCATCAGCAACAAACTTAACAAATATATATTACAAGTATTAGCCAATCAGATGCAGAAGAGGGGGCTTCACAGAATGAGAGTGGTGTCAAAAAAATCGATCAAACTACCAAAAACAATCGGCGGCGCAACTGCCAATGGAGGTTACAAAAAAAGCAAAGTGAATATAGCAAACTGTAAATAAACAAATTCTCGTTCTCAATAATCTGATCTTTAATACGGCCAATAGGTACCCAATTAGGGTAATGAGACCGGTACCAAGGTTATGAATCGATCCTCTTCAAGACGAGTCACGATTAAATATCTGTTAAACAGCAAAGAATGACAATAACAGAGAAGCATCATTATAAATAACAAGCTAGGCATATAATAGATTATTAAAGCTACTTAACCGAACCGTTTAATCTACATTGTTGCAGAAAGTAAATATTGTTATTGAACAGCAATTGATATTGCACAAGTGAATCATCAGTTTCTGCTGAAGCATGTTGATTGTTAAGTGTGACAGCAGCAGGAAGAAGGAGCTCCGGTGTCTCTCTTTAGAACAATAGGTGCATAGTTGCGCTTTTTGTAGTTTCATTGGCAGATCTACTTCAGTGACATCCGCCATCGCTTCATAATTACGTAGTTTAGTGAAAGTGAGGTTGGATTCTCTAAACACCACGATTGTCTTTTCCTAACTCCTCATTCTCCTTCACATCTTTCCTTGATTCCATGACGTTTTCCAGCGAGGTCAAGGAAAAGTTGTTAGGAGGTAACTTTTCGACCGCAGCATCTTCTGCTTTAAATGCGCGTGTGCGGTGGCGGCGTAAAGGGACGGAGCTCGCGCGCATTCTACGTACGTCTCCTACGTAGCAGCGGAGCAGCTGAGAGATACTGAAAACAGTAGAGAAAAAACGTTTTCTTTATGTTAGCTTGCAAACGACAAACAAAGGCTTTTAGCCTGTCGGGGAGGACAAACATTGACCGTCTCTATTCATTACATTAATGTCCTACAGCTGCTCGGTGACCTGCGATACTCCGCACACAGTGACAGGTGAGACACATCGGTTGTGGATAGTTTCTGTCCTTTAAAACAGTTCCGGCCCGTTTTATACATTAGCCGTGGTGACGCTTTTATCTTTGACGCTGAAATGTCATAACAAACACGTTCGGAGGCTGTGTGTGTGTGTGTGTTTGTCGGTTCTCGCGCTTCCTTGTGCAGTTGCGTCTGTGAAAACGTACACATACCATTGCGCATGCGCGAAGAATTGGACTCTTGATTCATAATAGTGTAGGCTACTGTCCCTTATTCTTGCTTGCGCAGTGACGTTGTTATATAATGCAATTTCTACAAACTAGTTGCTAAATTAAATCTTATTTTCAAACAGAATCCTGAATGTCTTGAGAGCTGCGGTAAATATTTACAGTAGTTGCATGTGAATGACTTTCATTATCCGTTTGTAATCTTCTTACTTTCCCCTCCAGATGAAAGTAGCAATGCCTGAAAAACATGGCTCACAAAGCAGATAATGAAGGGACGGGGAGGTGAGCAGCACACACACACAAACATGACCGTTCCAAGAATGCTTATTAAGCCAAAGGGGAAATAGCTCCATGTAGAATGCAGCAGTGCTTTTTTTATCTATTTATTTTGACATTGTACTTTCAGCTCCCACCACACTGAATTGTACGCCAGCATCCCTCGAACATGTCTGCCCATCGTGTACCACCCAGACTACAACATGACCTTCATGGGCCTTGAGAAGCTCCATCCGTTTGATGCAGGGAAGTGGGGGAAAGTCATTCACTTTTTGAAAGGTAAGAAAACAAGAGACAGAGCGGCAGATGGCGGGAGCGTCCCCCCCCCCCCCCCCCCCCCCAGGCTGATGCATACATATGGGAATCTCTCGGAGTGAATCATAAGAGGTAGAGAACAAAGCAGAGAGAGAGTGGAGAGGTGAGATGTAGTTGCTGGAGAAGGGGAAAGGCAGAGCAATCGAGTGCAGATAATTAGAGCAAGCTCCCTGTGGGAGAGTGTGTCCGTCTCCAGTATAGATGAGGCCCAGCACAGGGTTCAGGATTCAGGGCCGAGGGGAAAACAGTCGCCGGGGTAACCGGTACGACTTCATAAAAACGGTACCCTCAATTTGCACCGTAGATTGACTTTGCTACAGGAAGTGCTTGAAAGGAGAGAAGGATGTTTGCAGATGAGACCAAACAAGGTTAGAAAATCACAGCAAGAAACTTTAATGAGCAGACTGTGTTACATTCAAAGGCAGGGAGTGGATTTTCTTTCTTTACATGTGTAGCATGTAACAACAACAGCTCTGTGTTCCGGTGGAAAGTCCAAGAATACACCAAATAGTTCCACAATGCAGCAACTAAAGTGAGTAAATAATAAGCTAAATATAGCAAAAATGTACTATTTTGTGACGCTAAAAACGTAAAAAAGGAAACCATACCCTTTGTAGCATTATAATAATGTTAACAATTATGTTGCTGTGGAGTATGTGCAGTGTATGCTGAGCGTAGACTGCTCTATCTGCATCTTGTAAAACTCAACTTACTGCAGTGAGTTGTCAGTGTAGTTGTTAAGTTATTGCACCATGTTCATCACTTTGATCCGACTGGTTTGTATTTTAATCGACAGAAAAGGTCAAAAGGAAAATCCTCTGAAGTAATGTTTGCAGTGAGGTTGTGACAGAGTGTGGTGTTATTAAACCTGTTGTCATTCATTTAGACGTAAAGATTTATATCAAATGATTTCAATTTGTTATTACACAAATATGTAAATAGTGTATATGTAATTATATTGATTTGTCACCCAGCCCTATTTCTAGGACTAATGTATAGTCAGTGCTGGGTCTGCTTTCATATATGGTTGTTGCTCGACTAATAAAACAAATCCGACGCGTTTGATATATTGGCCCATTTATGTTTTTTTTAAGGATTCCTGAATGTCTTGGCAGGACAGTTCAGTTCTACGTTTCAGTGCCCCCTGGTGGAGAGACTATGTAATGGAAATAAGATTGTCATTGTGACGTACAGCTTATATATTAGAAAGAAAAAACCTGTGACAAAATATACAGACATCAACACGAGACGTGTGAAACCAACGTTATGATTTGAATGTGGATCCGATTTCTTTTTGTGGGAGTGTTGTACATGTAAGTGTGTCCTGTATGGGCGACTGTGGCTCAGTGGTAGAGCAGGGTCCTCCTTCAATTAGTGGATCGACGGTTCGATCCCCAGCTAAGCTAGTCCATGTCGATGTGTCCTTGGGCAAGACACCTAACCCCAAACCCCGTAGCTGTGTCTACAGTGTGTGAGCGTTAGATAGTCCTGATCGGCAGGTGGCACCTTACGTACAGTTAGTGTAAGTACAGTCCATCTGCCATCTGTCATATATGTATATATGAAAAAGTGTGACCAGAGGGATGTGCGAGGAGGAGAGAGAAATAAATAAATGATAATGTTGGTGAGTAAGTTCAATAACTACTTGGATAAATAATACAGAAAAATATAAAAGCAATTATAGTAAAGAAAATAAGTAAATGACTGACTGACAAATTACCTTAAAGATATCCTTGGCTGCAAGTTTTAATAAAGATTTATTGCTCCGATCAGATCTTCTAGATTATTTTATGAATGTGCAAATACCAGATCCCAGTGTGAACTGGTCCCGGTCATTCATTCATTCATTCATAAATTGATGTTTAGTGGAAGCCAGCGAATTCTTGAGCAGATGACAACAAGAGAGACACATTTTTAATGATGGTGCTTTGTGGCGCTTTGTGTTACCGAGTTGTGTGTTTATGTGGAATAAGAGTCACGAGTGGTGGGAACGTGACGCCAATGTCTTCGCAGCGTAGAATTGTAACGAAACTCGAGCTAGAGTGACGTAAAAGCGGCATTCATTCTAAAATGACTTCAGAGGTCGCATTGAGAACAATCGGACCTATTTCGCAAATCGAAAAGTCAAAAAAAAGATCAGATTCCATGTGATTTGTGCTGTTCACACTGTAATGGTAAAAACTCTGTCACATATGTGCAAAAAACAGTTGTAATTTGTATTACTTTTTGCCTGCAGTGTGAACGTAGCCTCTGTCTGTGTGCGGTGTTGCATGTTCTCCCCGGGTTGCCGTGGGTTTTCTCCGGGTCCCTCGGCTTCCTCCCACATTAGCCTTGTGAAAATAGTTTTGCGCAAAAGTTGTAAAAAAAACTCCTGCTCGATCTATGTGACTCCTAATCAAACGATGCCTTTTTGTCTCAGAGGAGCAGCTGGTCACCGATGGGAACATGGTGGAAGCGCGTGAAGCGACTGAAGAGGATCTGCTGGTGGTTCACACCAAACGCTACCTCAACAGATTAAAGGTTTGTTTCCCCTCAACACCGCCAACCTTCAGTGCACCTCTCATTACAACAGCATGGCGTGTTCACTACAGCTCATCTCCTCCTGTATTGCATGCATCGCTCAGTACAACTGCAGAGCTTCATTAGTTATTATGATGACATGTTGCTGTATGTTCCCATGTAATACTGGCATCAATGTGATTCAAAGAGTTTGTTGTCTGGGATTTTCTCTATTTTACTTTTTTTCCTCTCACGTTGCAACAGAGCAGAGAGTTCTCATTGAAATGCACTGGACTCTCCCAAAAGGGAGTTGGTCCTCATTCAAATCAATCATGTCGAGCATATTCAGACCAGTACCTCTCTGGGTCAACAAGAACCGTCCCACTTTTAAAGGAACAGTGTGTAGCATTTAGGGCCATCTATTGGTAGAAATGAAATATAATACTACTTAGTATGTTTTCTTAAGCATGTAATCACCATTCACCATCCAGTCAGTGTTGTAAAGGAGAGGGAAAGGTATCTTGGTACATCTTGGAGGGCTCAAGAGAGGGACCTGTTGTGTACTGTGTTGTGAATTAGCATTCCTCTGTGCTATCCTGTTTTCATGTGAGAGTCGCGGCTCAAGACTAAGCCCACCGGCAGCATTGTCGTGCATTCCTTTAGTCAGCTCGGGTACACCTTTTATATCCAAACCCTGGTGGGCTCACATTGAAACCCTCTGTTGGGCTTTCTGTGCTTTTCCGTCAACGAGGTCCATGTGTGGTTTTGTTTCCCTGACAATGGATAGAGTCATAGCACAGATAGAAGGTCTATGTATATACTGTGTTTATTGTGTTCTCTTTCAGTGGTCTCTGAAGGTGGCAACGATCACAGAAATCCCACCTCTGATGTTTCTGCCTAATTTCCTGGTGCAGCGGAAAGTGTTGAGGCCTTTGCGGACACAGACTGGAGGAACAATAATGGTAGGTTTCTGAGAGCCCCATTCTCTTCATGTCTGTAGCTTGTAATATTAACATGTTTTAACCCTTCTTCCCTTTTAATTGCCCTCATTTGTCATAAGAACACATGTTCTGTAGTGTACCGCTATCAAATACAGGCGTGATCCAGTAAAGTCTCTGTTACCTCCGTCACAAAATACAAGCTTCTGCAGGTGCATCACAGATCACATATTATGCAGCTTCCTGTACACAAACAGCATCATAAAATGAGATCATTTACAATTAAATACAGATTTTGTAGGCATTTCTACAGCTTTTAATTTCTTAACACATTTTATGCAATCTTGCCAAAAACCAAATAAAGCTGTGTACCCGCTTCACAGCAGCTGAGTTGCAGATTACAGCAGTGTGTGTACTGATTACGTTAGCTGTTAGCCAAACACACCTTCCAAAACCAAGAAAGTGAGCCATCTTACAACCAGTGATGTACGCAACCAACGCGTTCTAAAGCTTCTTAAAAACACTTCATTCTAATTCAAAAACTAAAGGCAACGTATGCAAGCAATCGCCTAGAAGTCGTTGTATGATACACTTCATACAAACTAGCCAAAAGCCAAATCAAACTCGCCAAGCTGTCTACCCGCGTAGCAGCGGCTGAGTTGCAGAGAGTGTGTACGGTAGCTCCGTTAGCTGTTAGCATTGAGGTCGAACCCACAAATCCACATCAGTCCAGCACATGGTTCACTCTGCTGGTGTTGTATTGAGCTCCATAGGCTGGTTCCCACCAAACACTGCTTTATCTCTCATGAAAAACCCGTCTTAGACGGGCACAATTTTTTAAAATTGCTTGTCTCTAGAGAGGACATTTAGTCCTAGATACGGTGCAGGAGACATTCACCTTGTTCAGTCAACCGTTAGAAACTCTACATCACCTTCAAGCTTTGTATGTGATGATGAAGCTTTAGCAACAAGGTTTGATGTCAAAACAGTTCCATAGACTTTAATTTGATGTCTCATGCAAATGTTGTAAAGTTAAGGGGAATAAAAAGTAGTTGTTTTGTCCTTGCTGATAGAGGATAGCCTGAGGGGGGACACAAAGTGTGTGTGTGTGTGTGTGTGTGTGTGTGTGTGTGTGGAACACCTGCGAAGAGGGGGAAGCCTGTTGAGGGAGAATGACTTCCATGGAAAAACTGTAAATTGTTCCTTTTGTTGGAGCTCCACAACCACATATAGTGACTAGAAATGAACAAGTAGGACCAGGACCTTCCAAGATGGCTTAGAAGGTCCTTAAAGCAAATCAGAATGATGGATGATTGTGAGGCAGTTTGCTTAACATCAAGGTTTTGTTTTTTTTGACAAATGTGGCAACTATAAGAGATCTCGTAGAGTGTTTCCCAGTGACAAAAAAGCAACCATATTCATCTTGCAGTGGTGACACAACATGCACTTGGAGAGGTCACCCGGTCATGAACCTGTCGTTATGTCAGAGAAGAAGAAGGGGAAGTCTAGTGCTGTCTGCTTTGCAGTGGTCTAAAAATGTGAGGTGTCATGACTGAGTAAAGAGAGATTGTTAAAGGGAGAACAGGTGCGGGCCAAGGACATAGCCCTGAAGTACGCCAGGGGAGAGAGTACATCAAATAGTGGATTTTATCCCTGTTATTGTGCCAACATTTTAACAGAGTAGCTTGTGTTTATCGCCTATAGTAAACAGGAAGTGATTGTGTTGTCTTGATTTGATCAGAGCCTCTCATCCATGTAATATCTCAAATGAAGTGGATGGGTCGAATATTTGTTGAGGGTTAGTTTCTGAGTTTTCTCCCACTAAAACTCTTGATTCATCTTGTGCTCTTTGTGCAGTTTACTTTGTTTCCAGCGGAGCATGAGGAGAAACTAAGAGCCATCTCTGCAAATGTTGTTATGAGAAAAAAAAAAAAAAAGGAGGAATAAGGAAAATAGACGGGAAGCTAATGTGACAAAAGTACGGCTACAGACTTGAACGTGCCTTAGCTCATCCGTATTATGCAAATATGGCACATTGTATGTTGTTCTGTGCATACATTCGATGTATTTCAAATGATATCCAAAGGTCTTTTCAGATAAGCCCCGGTGGTTCCTTAACAGGAGCAAGTGGAGCAAATGAGCCTTCCTCATGCTGAGCCGTGCACATTAGGATTGGGGTTGATCAACCTGTGGAACAAACCCTGCCCGCCTCTCTTTTCTGCTGCTCGAGAAGTCCTTTAGGAAAAATTACCATACACTGTTGTTCTACACGTAATTGTGTGCACCTACCCTTACATTAATGTAAATTGAGCTACCTTTCGCTAACATTTTCCCCAAATCTGTTCAGTAAAATAACTTTAAATTGTACATTGGGGGTGAGCCGGAATGGTCGACGATTCAATCTAAGGAACCTGAGTTAACTGCCAATATTAGACCATAGACTGTATATAAGAAGTGGACGTAGTCACCGTGACGTCACCTATTAGTCTTGTTTTTTTGGAACCTTAAGTGACGCGAGCGGGTGGAACAGAACGCTGCATTTTTAGGCATCCAAAATGTTACAATCACATTGTGAAAGGGTTGAAGTTCTAAGGGGAAAATGTGGACAACTCCAAGACCGGACAACGCCGTGGCCTGTCAATCACTGTGTAGCCTCGCCCTAAAGCATACCCTGCTTTATGGTCTACTTGACTCTAAATGGACCATCATGTACTAAATGAACATCATGCTGTATTGAAGAAGACTTAAAACTAGAGATTGAGACCATAAACTCATGTTTACAATGTTTACTGAGTAATAAATCAAGAGAGAAGTAGAGTCATTTTCTCATAAACTTGGCCGGTAGAGAGAATGCAAGTTTCACCAGCATCTTGTCCTTAGGAAGGCTAAATAACAACATTAGGCTACTGTTACCAGAGCACTCACATAAGAACATGGCACTGGCAGAGCGATGAATATTATTTGACTTTATGATCGATTAATTGATCATGAAATCAGATGAAGGGCCCTTGAAACTGTCGCTTCCCTGTATGCAATCAATTTTCAAATTTCAACCTCAGAAGAAGAATTAATGAGTTTGAAAATGAGGACATTTTCATTGTGTTACATACTATCGGTGTTTTCATGACGCGATGTTATCAGTTGTAAATTTGTGTTGTGAAATTGCGTGAATCTCACGGTCGATGCGTACGAGTATTTTTTTACGTGCACCTCGGCGCGTATGCATGTGGTACTTCAAGCCCTGCGATAGGAGTCACAGCCTTTGTGTTATTGAGAAGTGAGCTTTAGCCAACTCACCATAGCAACAAGTGATTTAGCGGTCGTAGGGCAGAGATGGAACAAACTGACTGTGATTGACTAATTTGACTGCTAAACTCTGTTTAAAATCCATCATGTAGGCCATTTGGTCCTCTCCCATCAGGACACATCAAACGGCAGCTTTAATGTTACTCATGATATTAACGATGCCTTCTAATCAGAAAACTGATAACTGGGATACGAGCACTCGTACGTCTCCGGTTCTCTGTATGCAGATTTAGAAGCTCTGTATACCTTCATGGTTGGAGGGCAGAAAAACAGACGCTGTGGTAAACACAAACAGAATTAGAAGTCTTCTATCGGGATTGGTGCCCTGCACTGAAAAGCAGCATTTTCAATGCATCACCTTGAGACATGCTTATAATTTCATAAAGAGAGAGTTTTTTTTTTGTTGTCGTTCAGTAAACACGATTTATTTCTCGTGAGCGCAAAAGTCACTTAATGATTGTCGCTGCATTTTGTGGTTAATTTGGAAAAGGTCATTATCTTTGATAAATTGATATTCTGTTTCACTCAGAAAGAGTCATCTTTATCCATCTGTCTATGTTGATTTTCAGAATTTAAGTGAAATATTTCGTCTTCCACAGGCAGCAAAACTGGCTGTCGATCGAGGATGGGCTATAAATGTCGGTAAGTGAGTTTCTGTACAGATACGCTTAATATATAAACTGGACCGATACACGTCCAATGTTCCTGTCAGAGTACATTTGCATCCTACAACTTTTTTGCCAAATATGTTTGTGATGGAATGTAATTGCTGCCATTTTAAAAGTCTGACGCAAGGCTGCAACCTTCTTCATCCAGATCCCACTACGTCACTGAACGTCTTTTTAGAGTTTGAGAACGGTTCCAACACATTTCCCCTGCCATCAGAGGCCGGGTTGATCAAGTATCATCCTTTTATTATTTGTGCTAAGCAGGGGAACAAAAGGAAAAGCTGCATCAGACTTGTACTTTGCACCTCCTGCTTACTCAGCTTCTTTGCACCTTCTGTTGATGAATGGGGGGGGGGGGGGGGGGGGGATTGTTCTGCACCAATAAACTATGAAGATATATAAAGGCTATTCAAATGTGTCTGACATCTGCATATTGTGTGCCTCAACACTACGAGGACGTGTAGGTTGAGGCTGTTCATGGAGGCCAGCCAATGAATGGTAATCATACTTCACCCGTCACCTTCCTGGCCTTCATTAATATTCTTCTCTTTTCTCCGGTTTAATGAACACGAGCACAGCAGGGCAGAGGGGGAGTATAACTCTTAACCTGAATTAATGGTTATCATCCCAATTTAAAAAAAAGTCTCTTCACAGTCTCTTTTTTTCTCATTCCTGCTCTGAACATCGCCGCTCTTCAAGCATTTTAGTCGCGTTTGAGCGGTCACGTTCTGGTGGGAATACACCCATTGTGGTACCACAGGGGAACAGCGCCAATTTTCATAAGCCGCAATATACTCAATAACAGCCCCGGGACCAATTACGGTCGTTTTGGAATAGTAGACTCCTTTAGATGTGCAGTGACCTGCTCGGCTCGTCTAATGCCCCTGACATTGAGCCGGTGGATTTCCTGTTTCCCAGGAGGAGGCTTCCACCACTGCTCCAGCGACAGCGGAGGGGGCTTTTGCGCCTACGCAGACATCACTCTGGCCATCAAGGTAAGGCTGAAGCCCGACCGGGCATGATGTTTGCTCATTGGAAACATTCATTCAAACACCGGCTAGTGGCTAAGCGTTTGATTAGAGGTCTTATTTGATTAAAGCGAGACCACGTTACTGTTGAAAGGAGAAATAACAGTCTTCCTCTTACGAATGAAAAAGATACATTCAATAGAGTTCTGCTGCTACAGCCTTACTTGGTCTGGTATGACCCGTAGCTGATGGTGGGTAATGGTAGCTAACGTTAGCAAACTTAAAGGATAGCTTCACATTATACTAATCAGCATCTGAGGCGCCTGGGGCGGCTTTTTGTAATTTATTTCCCACTGTACGCGCCTCACATTTTTCACAGGAGCGACTGGAACACCTCGAGTTACACTCGGAGTGGGAAAGCGCCCGACGTCATTAGCGTTTTTTGTTCTCAAGGTGGTAACTCTGGCTGGACACCCGGAGCAACATGACTTTATCAACCGTAATTAACATGATCTGAACAGCAGACAGCCAGGAGGTAAATTCATTCATTCATTAAAACCGAGCCGTTAACTACTAGGAAACTTACAGTTCATGGTTTGTGTGAAACTAACGTTAAAACTCATTCAGTGATTGCCTAGCAACAATAACAATTAAAAGGCAGCAAACTGCAAAAAAACATCCAATGGGAGTATTAATAGTAATATTATATTAATAGTAACTGTACTGTTGTGTAAACCCTGTTCCAAGATGATGTCACATTCACTCCTGAATGTTGGTCACCGGGTGCATGCAGCAAAAAAGCTTACAGGTTTGCTTAACCTTCCATGATTTTGGGCCCATAAAGCATCGTCATTACAGACATGATTAACTAAGCGAAGTCCCCACACACATGAATGGCACAAACATAATTGACTGATACAAATGTGAGACTTAAAGGTGGTAATAGTCTATATTTTATGCACGGCAAAATACATCTAAGTAAGTAAAAGAAACAATACATTTTACAGCTGTATCCTTGATGATGGTATATAAATATGTTTGGGCCGGTGGGTGTGACATGATTGTGACTTTGGTCAAAATTGCCACACAGCCCAGCGCTGTTCCTGGTCTCACTTATCCTAGAATTGCCACAGTGGCTGCTGTTCAGCCAACGTTACACAATTTGGCTTTCTTCTTTTTGTATTAATGTTCAAAATCCTGCAGCTGATGGACATCATGCTTTGCACGTTCGAGTTAAAGCAGACAAAAAAGAAAGGAGTGTTTAAATGTACCTATTGACGAGGTTCCGTTCAATAAAAGTCAGAGTAAGACCGCTAACCAAAGGCTTGATATGAGCTTAACCAGGTTATTGTGGACATTTCTGCACTTCTACTCAAATGTAATTAATATCTAAAGTGGGGTTTACTCTGGAATCCCTTTGAAAGAATCCAAACTGTGAGTGTGTCCTCTTCAGAGAGAAAGCAGACATTTTCCCGTCTGTCTTTCAGTTTCTTTTCGAGAGAGTGAAAGGCATCTCCAGGGCTACCATCATCGATCTGGATGCCCATCAGGTGAGCCGATACCATCGCCTCTCTCTCGCTGTGTCAATGTGCATCGCTGCTTAGGAGCTGACATTGATGACCAAATACCCCCACTCCCACCCCCTGTTACCACAACGCCAATCAATGAAGCTCCCCCGTGTGCCAAATTGGCCCTTACTGTCATATTCAGTGGAATGTATCTGAAAAGATCTCCACTGGCAAACTGCTGAGTGCAGGCCAGGTTTGGGTAATATTGGACTATCACTGGGATATCTGCAGTAATGGCAGCTACTTGTATGTTTGGGCTTGTTTACACTGTGATGTGTTTTTGAAAAAGGGGCTGCAGTAGGGCTGCACGATTATGGCCAAAATTATAATCACGATTATTTTGATCAATATTGAGATCACGATTATTTATCACGATTATTCATTAATTTTAGGGACATCTTTTTATTCACGTTTAAATGAACAAGAACACAGCTTCCACTTCCATTGTTGTGCTACATTCTGGCTAATGTACAAATCGTTGCATCAGACTGGTCCTGATCACAGTGCATCTCGTAGAAGGAAAATATAAATAAAATAGTATCAACACTTTTTACCCAAAATTAAATCAACAGAGCACTGCTTTCACTTCCATGTTGTGCTACATTCCAGCTAATGTACACGTCTCTGCATCAAAATAAAACGTATACGGTTCTTATTCACCTGAAGCAAAATATAAATGACCGTCTGCTCTCTGTTCTGTTGTCTGTCTCTCTTCTACTAATACCGGAGTCGACTGCAGACAGAACTTTTTTTGAGGCTGCCGCTGCAGGGTGCGCGCATGACACCTCCCATCTCGTTCGCCCCCTGGTGGTCGGCTGACTGTTAGTTGAGGACGCGCTTGATTTGATATGTAGCAGAGCACGCATTTTAAACATCAATATCGCTGACGATCATGCTCATTTAATTGTGGCAGCCAAAATCGTGATCGCGATTAAAATTCGATTAATTGTGCAGCCCTAGGCTGCAGTACCACTTTTGCTATTTAATTCATTGTTCGATTTGTCCTGTAGATCCATCACATTTGATCATCATTCGGTGTGCAGGGATTTATAGTTGGACACAGTCCTATTGACCAATGTGACTGTCTCCCATTGACTTTAATTAAGAAAAGATGTGTTTATAAATTCCCTGTTCAGAAATCTGAGCTGTTTGAGATTCTTTCTGAACTATAAATACAAAAAAAACCATATCACCCATTATGCTACCGGTTGAGGATCTTAAAATGTCATCTTTGTCCTTTCCTTGGCTTGAATTAAGTAATTTGGGCCATGCTGTATTGGCTGGGGAAACTACTCTATGACTTTCTCAACAACTCAGATGATTTACTTAGAGCTATGCTGAGGGTTGTAACTTCTGTTTCAGTTACAGTTGTCTGTTCATTTGAGAATCAATTCTCAGGTATTGCCATTCAAGCCAATCATTTGTATTTTTTTCGTGGCCTGGACTAAAGATGAAACGTAAATTCCGTCCAACGGCAACTGTACATTATAAATGGGTTGCATTAGCAGAAGGCCTGTGGTACTGCAGCACAGCTAAACTGGGATAAGCTTCATAACCGGGATACTCATGTCCATTGATGAAGTCTCAAGTTTCCCGAGGTCAATGTCTGTATAACAGGTATACAGCTCTATTCCTTTGGGGCTATGACTCATTGGTAATGATGCACCTTTACCTATTGACACAAGCAGGGATCAATACAGATGTGGAGTAAATAATTCATGAAGAGCAAATCTGCATAGAGATGGGCTTGAAGTGCCCCTCTCAGCAGATAATTGTGAACGAGAGAAATATTAGGGATATGCAGTAAAATCCTAATTACGGCCCCGAAACATAACACTTAAAGTTCTCTTGCCCTCATGTGAATTAAGATTAAGGCCGAGACAGCTGTGTTGCTTTTTTACCCAGTCAGCAACAAAACAATAATGATCCATTTTTTGGTTCAATTTATGACAAGCTAGGCTGGATCCCTGCCGTGAAGGCATATCTCTGTCTGTCTGTTGTGAGCAGTGTATACAGTGAGAGTGGGATAAGGCACCCAGAGGATGATTTTATGAGTCAAATACATTTTTACCTCCACCGTGACAAAAATTTTTACTCTTCACCTAAATATAGGCAAACAGTGATAGTTGACCTTTCCATCGACACTGGGGGAACAACACGCATACCAATACTACTAACTGTTTGTGTATGGACTCACTTCTGTGGCACATTCTAGGGTGGTAGATATCAAAAAGTGTCTCTAAAATTCTGTCCAGTTGCTGTATGGCTGAATAATCAGTGGAGAATCATAACAATAATGGCTTACTGAAATGTTTGAAGTTTTACAGAGAATAGTGTAGCACTGCATCGGTGGTGGCGTGTAGATTTAGGCACAGAGAGCCAATGAAATATGATATTGAATGGTTCATAGATAGGTCCTTGAGTTTGAAGGCTTATCAGACACCAAAATAACCAGGTGAAATCCTTCATCCTCCATCTCAATTATCACAAGGTAAACTCAGTTACTTTACTCATGTGTCAGAGTAATATTGAAGGAATGTGTGCCCGTACATACTTGAATGCAAAGCAGCGCATTACCAGGGGAAGTTGTGTTGTGGTGAAAGTTAAGTTAAGTTCACCCTTTTCACCTCAGTGAGTGTTCTCTGAGTCTGAACCCTGGTTGTGGTCCCATTGAAAGAAATGGGGTTGTTTTTTCAAACCATGCAAATTTATGTCTGGACTTGGAGGGATAACGCTCTCCTCCACTATCATGAAAACACCAAATGAGGGAATATCTTTTTCTGGAGACCTGGAGAATCCATGCTAAAAAGCACTGAAGCTGTTTTTTGGAGGCTTGCAGTGAAACAACACCTTACTTGCACTCACACCTTACCTTAATCGCAGACCGCGATTAGAGAACTTCGCTTTTTCTGTCAATATAGCATGCAGTGAGAAATTAAGCTTAAATTGACTACATTTACCACCAGCACTGATTGGACGTTGACATAAAAGGTGCTAAATTTCCCTTTTAAAGAAAGTCATTCAGTGTATTCTACTCACTGTCTTGGATGACAGGGCTGGTAAAAAATCATGATCAAACATCATTTTTATTCTATTTCACTGGCATTAATGCCATCATGAGAATACAACATTTTACTGTGTGATCGAATGTCAGCTGGTTGAAGAGTTACCATGATACCAAAACAACACAGGCGAGGAAATAGCCTCAGTGCGCCTTGAGAGAACACCAGTTTGCCAACACGGAAATAGAGCCCTCTGTCAAGGATATAAATAAGGAGGAGGAGAGGATAGCCCAACATTGTCGGATGAACCAGTGAAGTGGTTTGACGACTGGAACTGGCAGAGATTGACTGAATGTAAAGGGTGAACAAAAGCAGGCTACCGGGGAAATGCAAAACCTGGGTATACCAACAGGTTTTTTTGCCAAGAGTCTCGCATGACAACAGTGGAGGCAATGGAGAGGAACATCAGTGGGTACCTGAGAAGATGGGCAATGGGTCCCAAAAAGCTTCAATGGCATTGACATATAGCTCAGGAACCAAGCTCCAACTCCTGATTGGGGGGGGTCAGTCGAGGAATTTAAGGTAACCAAAGCGAGACAAGTGCTACTACATGGATGTCAAGGTCAACACTGCTGGAATAAAGGTCTGCACGGGATGGAAATGTTCAGCCACGACAGCAGTTTGAGAGTCCAGGTTGCACCACAAGGACATTGTGGTGGCTGTAACGACTGGACAATTGGAAGTCAGATGCATTCAGCAGCCAAGCTGAGGAACAGGCCAAACCAAGGGAGAGGAGGGAGTTGATGCAGTCAGAAATCCAACACATGGTCGAGGAGGGAAGACCGGTGAAGGCAGTTAGAATGAGGCAGCGAGGGAAATGACACAGTGGGAAAGAAAGTAAGATCACTTCACGAGTGATGACTAGCAGAACAAGATTCCTTCTTCACAGCATCTATGACGTCTTTCCAAGACCCACAAATCTTCTCACCTGGGGGCAGAAGGAGGAACGGGGCTGCAAGCAATGTGGAAACCTGGAGCATACTTTATTCTGTTTTCTTGCAGGACGGCACTGACAAATGGGAGGTATCACTGTAACCATAGCACGGTTCTAACAACGCTGGTGTCATTTCTGTAATACGGTGCACGGAAATGCAAGAAGATCCAACAAAGAAAGAAGCTCATTAACTTTGTCAGGAGTGGGGAGAAAGCCTCCCACTCATGTACAGGCTTGCTGGGAACGGCTAAAGACTGCACAGTAAGAGCTGACCTCACGCATGTCTCGCCCAGAATATTGTCCGTACAACTCTGAGGCCAGACCTGCTAGTATGGTCCAGAGCGACAAGGATCATCTTTATGCTGGAGCTTATGGTCCCGTACGGACCAACCTCTGGTGGATGGGTTCACCAGGTTTCCGGGACAATCCCTGTGCAGGGAGCAGAAGATACTCTGCATTAGAGGAGAGCAGAAGAAGAACATCTGTAAAAACGTGGGACACGAGGCGAAGAAGGCCAAGTAGAGGGGGGCAGTGGACAAGCCACCTCGCTCAGGTCAGGCCTGAACAATCCAGTCTTGTGCACCCTTTAGATGTTGTTAGAGCAGACTTAATTATACTTAAGCGTACTTGAACACTTCTGGCTGTTGAAATCCAGTCTAACAAATAAAAAAGCTACAGTTTGAAAAATGATCCTAAAATTAAAAACAGCAGGTATGAATGTTTTTTTTCCCACTCATCTGTTTGCATATATGTCTCTGTGTAAGAGAAGTAGTTGTGATAATACATTGACATAAATGTTCTATACATGTAGAATCTAGAAGAAACTGTAGCTGTTGATCATCACTCGTTGGTCAACTGGTAATGGATGTTTAGCACAAACAACATCCTTTCTGTTATTCTTGGATGAAAAAGAAAATGGTCCATGTTTTTGGTATGCTCCAGTCCTCCTGCCCTTTTTATTTTCTCTTGTTAAGTAGTGATTGATGGTTCTAACATTTAATAGCCTACATATGTTAGAACTTGGTAAAGGACTGAGGGAAAGGCCTGTTTGAAGCCAGCATTGAAGGCTTTTGGCTGTGTTAGGCTGGCACGCAGTGGCCGGACTTCGGAAGCAGGAGGACGGACACAGAGAGTACGTGTAACCCAACCAGGTGTTTATTTCACCGACGAAAAAACAAAACAAATACATAGCATAACTCTTCAGGGACCACGGGCAGCATGTGGTCCTGGCAGCGACAGACTCGATGTAATTATGGCAGCCTTATATAGTCTGAAACTAACGAGGACCTCCACATTACTGCAAGATAGGCGACTCTGCCCCTCACTCTACCCCACAATCCCCTAATCTACAACAACACATTAAAATAGATGCCTAACGTTCTAAAGGTCAATTCTCTATATGATCTCTATTATGGTAAAACTTCGCCAGAGAGATCATATCTGGCCCAAACAGATTCAATTTTCCTACCACCCCTCTAGTAATTCCCACATGGTACCTTCCCGGAACTATAAAATGGTGGTCTTGTACCCTGGGGACTCTTTTAAGACAAACACCCTGGAGAGGAGACACAGCAGAGGTAAGTGCTTGAACATGCATGTTATTTGACAGCACCATTAATATATTCAATCATTTAAGTTACAGATAACCAAACTAATAACACGTTTGTGTCGACAGGCCCGACCTTCAATAATCACTCCTGAGACCATATCAGAACTGTACAATAAACATTCAACTCAGTGTGTGAGTCTCTCATTGTCTTGAACAGTCCACAAATGCCTGCAATGGAGAGGGTCTTTGTCACAGGCTGACACTAACAAATGGCAGTGAAACGGCAATCTTTCATTGTACAGTATGTGAGGAAGAGGATACGACTAATAAGACTTCAGGCAGCAGGAGATCAGGCAGCATATGAGCTGATTTATAGTCTCAGGCTGTCTTTTAGAGGTGGAGCAGAGCGTGTTGATTTAGTCATTGTCTCAAGTAAGCCGGTACGAGCCGTCAGTGCAATATGAATTTGTTGGTTCATCCATGCAGTACACTAAAACCAAACACAATACCCACAGTGGTCTATACCCGTTATATGGACTAGAGACATACTGGTGTCTTGGTTTTACTATATACTTGGGTTAAGCAGTCCGATGGCAACAATTCAGAATCCAATCCAAAGCAAGGGAGAAAATAACGGCAATCCCTGATGTTTACTTCAGGTAAATACTGCTGTTTATATCTCTCTGCCACATAAAGTTAGCTTAGTATTTATGCATTCAATCTGTAAACATACACTTTATTTGTTAGGAATGACCTACAGAGCCCAGTGAAGACAGGGCTCCATACCATATCCAAATAATAGTTCACGATGATGATCATTATCATTTGTTGGGAATAACATGGCCTTAAAAAGGGGGCACCAATATGTTGGGAACGTAAAGGAGCGTGTTTGGGTTATCAGCATCTAAGAAACTAAATTCTTGACATCAATAGAATTATTAATGTCAGTAACAATTATTAATGATTATTAATAATAACGGGGCACCACCCTGCGAACAGGGACCAATAACCAAACGATAAACTAAGTCTCATAATTAGTGTTAACTCACAATGTCAACAGTCTGAGTACTATTACACATTCAGAGTGAAAGTAAAGGTTTAAGTTCGAGCACAGACCACATATACAGCTATTATCACAATACACATGCACAAAGTAATCACAGACAGCTGCTCTTTAAAATATAACAGAGTTTATTACGTTCTAATACTAATGATCTAGTCAACTAATATCTAAACTAACAACAACTATACATTTATGAGCACGCTATCTAAAATCAACAGACGATTGAAAGGGGGGGGGGGGGAGTGTGTGTGTGTGTGTGTGTGTGTGTGTGTGTGTGTGTGTGTGTGTGCGCGTAAGGAGGAGGAGCGAGGGAACAGCTCAGCGACGTATGACGTAGTTGGGACGTGGTGACGTCTCTCATGCGCGGACTCAAAATGGCGGATAGCCAACAGGAGACCCGGCGTCTAGTGCCGGTAGACGTTTAGCACGTAGCTACATTAGCTCAAAGCTGTGTGTGTGTGTGTGTGTGTGTGTGTGTGTGTGTGGGGGGGGGATTAGTAAAAGAGAAGGGAAAGGAACAAAACAAAATGAAATAAAACAAAAGATTAAGATCCTTCGCTCCGCACGGAAGTATGGAAGATTGCTCTCTCAGCCAGGGGAGCAAGAACCGCGACTCTTTGTCTCAGCCGGCGGTTCTGACCTCCTGAACTGATGAGAAGCAACTTTGACCTCACTAGGCGGCTAGCTCAACACAGATCACGGTAGCATGAAATACACTAGCTTCTCCACAACCCCAACGATCTCGGCGACCGTTAGTGTCGGCGATTATTAAGCATACACCACGTTATGAAAATGAACAGTACTTTAAGCACAATGAACAAGATAAAATAAACACAAATGAACTCTCTCTAACTCTGCCCAGACTCTAGTTCGCCTTACGGTACGATGCAATCGTGGTGATTGAGGGGGGTTCTTCTGAGGGGTTCTTCCGAGCTTCGTTGGGCCCAGGCAGCGCGGCTGCGGGCCGCGGGAGGTGTTCTCTCGGTAGGAGAGAATCGCTGTCGTCTGGATAAGGGATTTTCGCGTCCTTATGGACGGAGCAAACGAGGCGCTTGATGGAGAGTGGAAGTTCTCTCTCTCTCTCTCTGAATAAGTCTTGCTTCTTCACTTCTGCAGGACTAAAAAGGGGTTCGCTTCGTGGATACGAACAAAGATAAAATAGACAGTTTGGTGAATTCGGCCAGCGAATATAAACTGTTAGACCTAGGTTTTGGTTGAAAAGGGAAACAACGTTGGTGTGCTCCCTAGCTCGAAGGGGAAAAAGCATTGAGGTGGGGGTTGCAGGTAGTTTTGTAGAACAGTGGCTGAACCACAGCGGTCCTGGGGTGTCTTGGCTCTCGGCCAATTAGATTGCAGCGCTGCTTTCAGGTACCTTCAGGAATGCATAGTTTTTGGGGGAGCAAGATCGTCCTTGACGAGCGAATGTTGAGCAGTTGGGAGTGTGTAGGGAGGTGGACCCTCGTGGACACTATTCTGTGCGCTAGGATAAGGTGCGTACGCCTTGTTTGTGGGGTTTGAAACTAATCGATAACGGATTATTACAAAAAAGCATTATGCAGCGAGAGATGAGGAGGATGGTGGGGAGGGAGAGACAACGAGGGGTTCCAACTCGGGACGCCACTGATGATGATAGTGCAGACGGAGAGGGCCAATACCATGCTGTACCAAAAAAAAGGTTGCGACCAAATCATGTGCTTAGAAAGTTTGGAGCTCCAGTGCAACAAGTGAAAAAGTTAGTTTGGAGCCCTGAAAGAAGAAGAAAGCATTGGCTGTGAAGAGAGTCCAAGGTAACGTGTTGGCATGTAGCGGAGCATGTAGTGTAAACGCATGTATTTACACATAATGTCCAAGCACATTAATTGACATGAGGTTGGGGTGGAAAATACGACATAAAACAATATAGGTTGGGAAACTAAGGCTGTCACAAAGTCAGATTTTTCACAATAATGAAATTATTGTGTCAAATTCAGTCAAATTCCTCTATAAATAAATAAATTATCTTTAAGTGGCAGTGTATCTTGGACTTTGGCCGTTGCCCTCTTTTTTTTGTTGTTGTTACAACAAGGGAACGGAAGTTACCATATTTGGACTGCAAAGGAGTAACATAGAGACGCTGCATACGGCTCTGTAAGCAACCTGTCGGAACAGAATGCTGAATAAAACATTTTTAGGCAACCAAAATGTTACAATTAACTTTCATGAAGTGAAAACACACTGTGAAAGGGTTAAAGTTCTAAGTTGAAAAACGCTGTGGTTGCAAACTGTCAATCACAAGGTAACCCAAGGTAGCAAGGTAGCCCCGCCCTAAAGCATACCCTGCTTTATGGTCTATTTGACTCTAAATGGACCATCATTTACGAAATGAACATCATGCTGTATTGAAGAAGACTTGAAACTAGAGATTGAGACCATAAACTCATGTTTACAATGTTTACCGAGGTAATAAGTCAAGTGAGGAAAAAGGGTAACTTTCTCATAGACTTCGATACAATCAGACTTATTTTTGCAACCAGAGAAGTCGCCCCTGATGGCCATTAGAGAGAATGCAAGTTTATGGCACTTTCCCCATTGGCTTCACTTTTCAGAACCGCAGGATGCCGCCTGGTCAGGATTGCACCCAATACATAGCCCGTGAGCAGAAAAGAGGCCTTTGCCACACATCAAGTACCTCAGTTTCTTCAACAAAGATTGACACAAAGGCAAAGACTGCATAAAAATGTCAGGTGCAACCATGCTCACTGAACTTATGAAATGATCCCA
Source organism: Anarhichas minor (assembly GCF_050575085.1). Lineage (NCBI taxonomy): Eukaryota > Metazoa > Chordata > Actinopteri > Perciformes > Anarhichadidae > Anarhichas > Anarhichas minor. Next base: position 5,459,624 of record NW_027466469.1, on the reverse strand, counting down.
CACTGCAAACTGGGTCTGCTTGTGGTCTAATGCCTACAGGTGTAGATTTGTTGTTGTGCTTTTAGGTACATTGCAGGGGCAATGGAAAAAAACAGATTAATCCAACTTGGGTCTGCTAGAGTTTCGAATACTTTTTAATTAATTGCCCAATCCTTCACAATGGCAGTATTTTGTAATGTCACCTGCAAGGTCAGATGTCTTGCATTGCTGTTATACACAAAGTGCTTTTGTTTTGTGTTTTTGCGAGTTTTGTGTTTACACTCTGTCGCAGGGAAACGGACACGAGCGCGATTTCTTGGACGATGGGCGAGTGTACATCATGGATGTGTATAATCGCTACATATATCCTGGGGACGGGTATGCCAAAAGTGAGTGATCGCACCATCAGGTGTTTTCTCATAGTTGCTGTTTAACCTCTGTGTTCCTAAAAAGAGTAACCTTTTGTACTCCGAGAAATTTGATATGGTTTAAAGGAAAGTTCACCCCATATCAAAAATACATATTTTTCCTCTTACCTGTAGTGTTATTCATCAATCTAGAGTTTTGGTGTGAGTGGCCGAGTGTTGAAGCTATCTGCTGTAGAGATGTCTGCCTTTTCAATATAAAGGAACACACGGCTTGTGGTGCTCAAAGTGACAAAAAGGCCTTTTTAAAAACTCAACAGCAATGTCTCTTTCCAGAAATTACGACCCGTTTACTCAAAATAATCCACAGACAGTGTTGTACGGAGTTTCATGTAGGAACTATTTTCTTTCAACCCTACTACACCTGGCAAGGGTATCACTCCGCAGAAGGAAGCGTGTATCTGTACTCGATACAGCTAGCTCACCTAGCATAAGCGAGCTAGCTAACATTACAGTTAGACCGAGGAGGATGCCATCAATGTATACATCTCGCTCTGTCACAAGCATAGACTGTATAAGAGATGGATGTAGTCATAGTGACGTCACCCATTGGTTTGTGGACTGCAGTTTTGAAGCCTCAAGTTTGGCGCGATTTGGCCGTCACCATCTTGGCTTTTTGCAACCAATGAACGAAAGTTCCCATATTTTGACTGCGGAGGAGTGACGTAGAGACACTGTATACAGCTCCGGTAGTGGCAGCGACCTGTCAAATAGCAAAACCCTGCTTTATGGTCTGTTTGACTCTAAATGGACCATAATTCACTAAATGAACATCATGCTGTATTGAAGAAGACTTGAAACTAGAGATTGAGACCATAAACTCAAGAGAGAAGTAGAGTCATTTTCTCATAGACTTCTATACAACCAAACTTCTTTAGCAAGAATGCAGGTTTAAGACTCTCGTCCACGAGTAGATGCACGCTTCCTTCTGTAGTTCGGTAGAAAGAGAATAGTTTCTACAGTACAGGAAACTGCTCACAAAAAGGTCTTTGGATTATTTTAAGGAACCGGGTCATGATTTCTTGAAAGAGACATTGCTTTTTTGGCGTCTTGAGCACCACAAGCCGAAAGCAATCTTGTTCTCATATATTAAGAGAGAAGGCAGACGTCTCTACGTCAGATATCTCACACCAACACAATCTAGACTGATGAATAGCACTACAGGTAAGAGGAAAAATGTATATTTTTCATTCTGGGGTACTTAATGTGTCATGTGTATTCTGCTCCACACTGCTCCTGATGTCTGGTTGGAGGATGAGGTTGGAGTGGAGGGGGCCCCCTCCTCCAGTTCTGGTCCCTGGATGTCACTCAGTGCCATTTTACTTGTGCTGTGATTTCCCTCTGCACTACCCCTAGCTCTGTTAGCACTTAGCAAGAAATCTGTCACACAGGAGTCCACATAACACTCTAATCACGGCTTTTATGCACACTAATCTGTCACTACATTCCGTGGTTCCGACAGCAACCACATGTTACGATTGCGTCCCAATTCTAACAGCTGGGGGACGAAACGTCACAGTTAAGAAAGTTCTCCCCTGTCCGTCGGCTATCTGTCGCTCTGCAACTAATTGAATATTGTAATCGTCTCTACCCCTCAATAAAGTGACATAAAATGTACATCCTGGCTTGTTTAAGATAAAAAAAACTCCATTCTCCATATTTTTTCTCCAAGACACAGTTATTTCCTTGTGCTTTCAAAGGCCAAAGCTTATACTTGTTGGACTTTTTTTTTTTTTCCTCTTTCAAGTTTTCTTGGAAAAATTACCCAGAAATCTCTTTCACATGCTATCGCATTGCTCTTTCCCACTTTTGCAGCTTAATACTGTTTGAATTTGAAAACATTTGGTCTCCTAATTACCCTTTTTCATCACTTGCCATTAATTATTTGAAATACACATTCTTTAAGTAAAGCGTTGCTTCAGATTTACATAGCTGGCCGTTCTATAGATAGAGAAACACAATTACCTACCTGAACATTACATAAGAATTCACCAAGCAGAAATTTGCTTTGTAAGCCTTTACTCTGCCTGATGCATGAAATCTTGCAGATATTATTAGCCTTACCTATGAGGGTGTTCGTGATGTCTCCGTTCCTCCAGAAGCCATAAAGAGGAAGGTGGAGCTGGACTGGGGCACAGAGGACACTGAGTACCTCCAGAAAGTAGAGCTCCACACCGATGGGGCGCTGAACGAGGTCCGCCCCGACATCATCGTCTACAACGCAGGGACGGACATCTTGGATGGGGACCCCCTCGGAGGACTCTCCATATCACCACAGGTGCTGCATCAGTACACTTCACCCAGAATGTTAAAGCTGAGCAATTTCTTTCACCGATAGTCTAAAGACATTTGATTTGTATGTATTACCATTAGAAAACAGTTTGAACCACTGACATGACCCATGTTGGGCGCAACATCAGAGTAAGCACCTTTAGGAGTTGGAACAGATCGAGTAAACACTAAGTTACTTGAATGGCAAACTAAATAACACAATATAATGACTTCATTTAAAGCCGCGGAGCTCCCGTCTGTCGCTATTCAACAACAGTATGACAGTTGTGTCCTGCAGTGTTACACGCAGCAAACAGCTGCACAACTTCCAGCCTCCTTAGAGGACACCACGAGTCGGACATTGAATTCACTTTTAATCAAAATGGCTGTATCCTTCAACAGTAAATAACCTGTATTGTTATTGAGTGCAAAACAGGTTACTTCAATCTTCCGACAACAGACTTCAGTCTGACTTGTGTTATCTAAAATAATCTGCACACCTGATCTACATGATGGACTGATGTGTAGTTCACCCTAGCTAACGTTAGCCCAGCTGCTGGAAAAAGTTGCTCAGCTGGTCGGAAATCCGACTTTACACTGCACTCGGAGCCGGGGGGGGTGTGTCGCTCACACAGTTCACCACGTTTGTGCGGATAACGTCCAGTTTGGCGTTAGCATGACCCTCAGATAGCTGAACCACGCAGCCACCAAACAACAACTTGATGCTTCGGAGTTGGTCAACAGGACGGCCTCACCGAGCAGAGCGAGGCACGCCACGACTTCTTTCTTCCCCGGATGGCAGGGTGGTGTGTTTGTTTTACAGTTGGTCATCTTCTGCATTATAGGGTCATATGTTTTGAATCTGTAAAATTATTAACGGCAACTAACCGATAATCCATTAATCATTGACATCCCTAGTTTCTTCACAACGTTCTTCTGGAGATGTGGTTGCCATTACATTTGGTTGCATTTAGATGTCATTACATACAGATATGAAGGGAGGAAGAAATCCCCTGAGAAGATAACTGTTGACGAAACAGTTCTTTATCTGCAGTGCAGATAGATGGTGGCAGGAGAAACGTCTGAATGTGGAGGTGGCAGGCTCAGCTGTGTCGGGTCACGTGAGCACTTTGTGCAGCTGATTTGTCAGGAAATCTGAAAGCATACTGGGAGCAGATCCCCATGAGCCAAATGTGGATTTATTACTTCCTGTGTGCAGATATATCCTGCTAGTGATCCCGCAAATTCCAGAGAATAATTGGAGCAAATAAGGCGGATCTGCAGAATGCGTTAGTGGGGATGGTATGCTGATGTGTGTTGCAGAGCTAATTTGGGATTTTGGGCTGGTATATGGCCTGAAATGGAATTAAAAAAAAAAAAACTCTTGTTGCAGTTAAGTAACTGTTATTTAAAGTTGTTGTTGAACATGTGTTTCTGTCATGCTGAATAATGTTCGAAATCCGTCATTGTGCTACAAATTGCTCCCTAATCAATGACATTTTGGACACAAGCTGTTCCCACTTTCAATCCCTAGACAAACAAGGATGTGTGTTTCTTTCCTGAGACGTTTGCTGCTCCACAGTGGAGCGGTGAGATGTATGAACAGGCCTCCCCTCTCTCCTCAGGGGAGGAGGGCAGCGTGGGTAGAAGCATTTGACAGCAGCCTGACACAATTCAGATAAGTCACTGGTGCTATTCAACAGGGTCGGGCCGGTGTCAACATTTTAATAACGATTTGATATTAAGCCGAACACAGGACAGGTAAACTAAATTACCAAACTAGGTGGAGCAGCTTGTCAAAAAAATGAGACTGGCTGGTCCACAATAAAGGTCAGCCCACCATGGGCTGAAGTTGTCGCTTACATCGAGGCTAACCCCGTTCACTTTTTCAGCAGGTGGCAAGCAAGACACGCAAGTTCACTAACGTTACGGGCCGCAATATTCCGAATCCCTCTATTGCGACTACCTAACCCTAACCAACCCCTAATGCCTTAATCTAACCAACCCGTTCTGAAAAGTGAAGCCAATGCGGAAGTGCCTTAAACCTGCATTCTCTCTAATGTCCAGCAGGGGGCGACTCCTCTGGTTGTATAGAAGTCTATGAGAAAATGACTCTACTTCTCTCTTGATTTATTACCTCAGTAAACATTGTAAACATGAGTTTATGGTCTCAATCTCTAGTTTCAAGTCTTCTTCAATACAGCATGATGTTCATTTAGTAAATTATGGTCCATTTAGAGTCAAATGGACCTAACCAATCTAACCAAGGACGTACTAGCCAATCAGGCAGAGTAGGGTGGGTGATGCCTTCGTCATAGCAGGATTTGTAATTAAGGTTACGGGCCGCTGGCCTTGCAATGCAGTGGCTGGTGGAAACCCGTCGTTGTCGTCACCCCAAAATAAAGACATGAACCTTCTGGTAAACCAACACGACGTGTGCCGTCTCCCCCCGCCAACCTCTACTGAAATTTGATCTCCTTCACGTTGCGGGCCTCGTCTCGGCATTAACTGCACCAGACACCAGTGGCTCCATTAGTCCTCATATAAACAAACATGATATTATGTTAATGACATTGTCAAATTGCTTATTGCTAATACAAAACAAGCTGGCTTTAGCGCCATGACGGCACAGCCGTGACATCGGCACAGGTTGCTGATGTGGTCTACTTTTTTAAGTTGCCAGCACACGTCATAACGATGACAAATGCAGGTTCAGCCAGTTTGCATGAAATCAAACGACAGGGAAAAAACTGAAATGGACCCAACTGTACCACCCAAGGCCCCGTACTGACCGACCAGATCTCTTCTCGTCCCTCTCTGCCAGGGCATCATAAAGAGAGACGAGATCGTGTTCAGGGCCGCCAGGAGACAGGGCATCCCCATACTCATGGTGACGTCTGGGGGGTACCAGAAGCAAACCGCCCGCATCATCGCCGACTCCATCCTCAACTTGCACCTCCAGGGCCTGATTGGAGCAGAGGCCCTGGAGGGGGAGGGCTCATCATCATCATCATCGCTGGTGACCAGCATGACGTTTAGCTCTGGATCCGTTGGATCGAAATTCACTGCTGTCTGAGACGCTGTCATCCTGGCGTTAACACTCACATGTGCGTCACCCACAGCTGTGACGTTTACCGGCACTCAAGTAACTTTATATTGAGCAGTTCTATGTGTTTATTTGAGAGTTGTGACGGGGGGGGGGGGGGGTACCCAGCGCTTGTTTGCACATTTAGACTAACAAACATTAGTTTTGGTAATTTTTTACATTTTTAATGTATAAGTTGTGAATCACTCAAATGGAATAATCCTTCAGAGACAAAAGATCCTAGTGAAACAATAGCACTCTCCTGATTCTCCTCTGCCACGAAAAGACTTGTTTAAATTTTCATCAGTTGGAGAAAGATGGGATTTATGTTTAATGGATGTTCGGGCAGCGTTTTAGAGAAGTATTCTGTCATCTCAGGAAATGTAATAATGTCATTTGTGAATGATGCGATACATTACTAGTTCATGAAATTGTAAAGAGGTTTGACGTTCTTACAGATAACATGGGAAAGCCCGTTAATTATGAGGTGAGACACGAGAGGATTGCACATGGAAACTAATGTGATGGGGATATCTAACGTGCTTACAGGAGACAATGTCTTCTTCATTCCTCATTGACGTTTTGTTTTATTACTTCAAGTGTAAATTGGTGTTTTTCCTCTCGATGATATTGTAATCATAAGAGTTAACAGAGTTTCATTAATCAGTTCAGCTAATGACTTTTCGTGCTTAAATCCACTCAATCTTTGGAGTTCATGCTTAAAGGGTGCCTGATGTGATTCCCCCCCCCCCCCCCCCCCCCCAAAGTTACTAAAGCATTTTGTCTCTTAATAAGCATGAACAAATTTGAAAAGTTGGAAACCTCTCTCCTAATGATGTTTAGTAGCGCAGTAAGAGTGTAAAAGTGTAACGTGTAAAAGGAGACAAAATAGATCTTTAAACAACTGTTGGATCAATATGATTAATGCAACACTAAGCAGATTTGGTTTTAATTCCTACACTAAACGTTTTTTGAACACTTTTAATTTAATTAAGGTATTCTTGCAATTAATGTTGCTGTTGTTTTAAAACTGCAATTACGGTAATTACATGATTATTCTGGTTCTGGGTGTTATTTCTGTGGTTTTGGTCATTGTGTAATAATGTTAGTTATCACATCCTTTCCTACATAGCTAGCTAGCTTCCTACAGGTACATCCATGAAACATAGCAACAGGATAATGACAACAAACATAATTGTTGCCAGTCAACTTACAGAAATACCTCTTAAAGGGCCAGTGTGTAGGATCTGACGGCATCTCGCAAAAAAACAAAGTCCCTCGGTGCGTGCATCAGACGCCGAGGGCCACTGACCAAGCTGCCGTGTGTTTGTCGAGTCGGGAATGAGAACGGTTTGGTTGCACACCTTGCACACTACAACAAGACGTGCACTGCTCAGTCGCTGCAAAGTTGTGGAATCAGTCGTGGAATGCAAAGAGAAATGCAGACATCGGATTCCTCGTGCAGTGCTGAGTAAGCGTCGGTAAAGCTCAGGGAGAACAGACGAGATGAAGCTGTTAACCAAATTAGAAGAGACGTTAATGTCGCTGTGAATGTTTTAATAATGAAATCCTCTGTGGTCTCCGTCTTGCATTGCGTTAGATGTGTTTTGCAGCTGGCAGGTGCCGCTGTAGTGAGTTTCCAATGTACTTTCAAACAAATGATCTTCCACTGCTCTGGTTTAGCAAAAGTTTAAGAGCAGGAGTGTCACTCAAAGGGTTAAAAGGCCCTTCTTTGAAGAGCATGAAAAGCAGTGTTCGGGTGCTCATGTTGGACACGTTCATAATGAAACTGTGAGGGGGGGGCACATTAGGTGTCGGTGCTAATTGGCTAAAGCCTTTGATCTGGCGCGCTGCTTTTGAATGCGGCTGAAAAGTGTCTACCTTTTTAATTAGGACTCCGAATATATCACTTATTGTATGCGGGGCCGGCCCTTAATACCCGATGCCATCCCAGATTCCAGCTCATCAGCTCCTTTCTGTGTCGTGCCAGCGTTTTCAGTTGGACGCTGCGTGCCAAAAACAACACTGAAGTCTTCAGAAGCTGTACTGTACTTCTTTTAAGGGTGTGTTTGTGCTGACATCAAAAGCTACTTCTATGCATCTATACTGACATTGAATAAATCCATGACAACCTAAAGTGTCTGTTTTGCCTTTTTTTTTATTTTTTTTTTATTTGTTGTACTGCCTGGGCTAAAAGTATGGTTTGTTAAGGCTGCTGCTATGTAGATCACACTTTCTCTGACTTTTCCCATTTAGTGCCGCTTGTCCTATAGGGGTGTTCCTAAAACCCTTATGGTGTCATGATCCCACAATCAGTAAGAAAACCTCTAAGTAAAGCCCCTTATGTCATTTAGAGTCTCTGATACCTCCAGTTTCAGGTCATTTTCTTAGCTAGCCTATAAATAGTTTATTCATTGGATAGGTGAAATGGTTAGACCTCTGCTCACATTGAAGTTGGGCAGCGCCATACTTGGAATTAAATCATCAAACTCCATGTACTAATGAGTCTGAGTCATTTGCTATTAACGGCCATGCACTATAAATTTCAATTTTCCTTTTACATTATAAGACAATCTTATAATCTAGCAGCTGACTGTATTATATACACTCACCGGCCACTTTATTAGGCACACCTGTTCAATTACACAAATAGCTAATCAGCCAATCACATGGCAGCAACTCAATGCATTTAGTTCATCTAGACGTGGTGAAGACGACTTGCTGAAGTTCAAACCGAGCATCAGAATGGAGACTTTGAACGTGGCATGGTTGTTGGTGCCCGACGGGCTGGTCTGAGTATTTCAAAAACTGTTGATCTACTGGGATTTACACGCACAACCATCTCTAGGGTTTACAGAGAATGGTCCGAAAAAGAGAAAATATCCAGTGAGCGGCAGTTGTGTCGACGAAAATGGCTTTTTGATGTCAGAGGAGAATGGGCAGAGTGGTTGGAGATGATAGGAAGGCAACAGTAACTCAAATAACCACTCGTTATAACCAAGGTATGCAGAACACCATCTCTGAACGCACAACACGTGGAACCTTGAAGCAGACGGGCTACAGCAGCAGAAGACCACACCGGGTGCCACTCGGCTAAGAACAGGAAACTGAGGCTACAATTCACACAGGCTCACCAACATTGGACAATAGAAGATTGGAAAAACGTTGCCTGGTCTGATGAGTCTCGATTTCAGCTGTGACATTCAGATGGAAGGGTCAGAATTTGGCGTAAACATGAAAGCATGGATCCATCCTGCCTTGTATCAACGGTTCAGGCTGGTGCTGGTGGTGTAATGGTGTGGGGGGTATTTTCTTGGCACACTTTGAGCCCCTTAGTACCAATTGATCATGGTTTGAACGCCACGGCCTACCTGACCATGTCCACCCCTTTATGACCACAGTGGACCCATCTTCTGATGGCTACCTCCAGCAGGATAATGCACCATGTCACAAAGCTCAAATCATCTCAAACTGGTTTCTTGAACATGACGATGAGTTCACTGTACTCCAATGGCCTCCACAGTCACCACATCTCAATCCAACAGAGCACCTTTGGGATGTGGTGGAACGGGAGATTCGCATCATGGATGTGCAGCCGACAAATCTCCAGCAACTGCGTGATGCTATCATGTCGATATGGACCAATATCTGTGAGGAATGTTTCCAACACCTTGTTGAATCTATGCTACGAAGAATTAAGGCAGTTCTGAAGGCAAAAGGGGTCCAACCCGGTACTAGCAAGGTGTACCTAATAAAGTGGCTGGTGAGTGTATATATATACTGCATATTTTCCCTGTCAATACATGGCGATAAATCTACGTGTCCTCATACAACGGTTCGTCTGATATCCTACGAAAAGTTCATTTTTCATGCGTTTTCCTAAAAAAGCCAGCAACACGTGTCAATATGCTCATTCCAACCGTAGACTGTGTGTAAGAAGTGGACGTAGTCATCGTGACGTCACCCATTGGTTTGTGCACTGCCCTTTTGAAGCCTTGAGTTCCGTGATTTCGCTGTCGCCATCTTGGATTACTGCCGTTGCCATGTTTTTTTTTGCATCCAATGAACAGAAGTTACCATATTTAGATGGCGGAGGAGTGACGTAGAGACGCCGTATATACGGCTCTGGTAGCGGCAGCAACCTGTCAATCACAGTTCAATCAGGAGAGACTTCATTAGAATTTAACAATAATTTATTATACATGCATAAAATTTGAAAAGTGCAAAGTCTTTGGCGATTGGACTCCATCCTGAAGTAGGATAACCGAGAGGTAGTGATGCTGAGGTCAGATAAGGCCTAATCCCCCTGGAGTCCAGACACTGGTGGTGATGTAGGGAGTAGCTGCAATCTGATGATGAATGAGGAGCATGACTGTGATGCTGACCGGAGGTGACTGGGGTGGAGGAGGGTCGCATCTGCTTTGAGCTGAAATGACAACTGACAGCAGCAGAGAGGACAACATTTTTAAAGTTTGATGTTTAATGTTTGAAACTGTGCAGAATCTGGTTGGTTACTTTAATAAAGTGAACATTTTCTCATAGACGTTCATACAATCAGACTTCTTTTTGCAACCAGAGGAGTCGCCCCCTGCTGGTCAGTAGAGAGAATGCACGTTTCAAGACACTTCCTCGTCGGCTTCACTCGGCAGAACCGGAGATTGCTGCCTGGTGACATGCATAAGGTCTTTTCAAAATAAACTTCCGTCTTCACAGGAAACTCAGTTAGATTTAGGCAACAAAACCACTCAGTTAGATTTAGGAAAAGATTGTCGTAAAAATAACCACGGAAGGGACATCAACATTGACTTCTGGTCTCACATGGGGAATGAACAGCGGCCTCCTGGCTTAAATGTTCACTGTTTGTTGGACACATCCACCTCCCCTCCTGCGTTTGCTTTAGCGGTCTTTAAACTTCCTCATGCATCATTTCGTAGATAACTTACTAAATGATTTCATTGTATATCTATGAATTATAGCACATTCTTTTTGGAAGCTTTTGCTACGAATGTTGGATAAAACCAGCCTGGATAAATACAGTGGTATAAAGTAACTACGCACCTTTTTACTCAAGTATTTTATTAAAGTACTATGACAATTAAATGAATCTTATCTCTCTGCATGTAAAAACTGCTGAGTTATGTCTTGGGTTATCCACACAAGTGACTTCACCTAAGTTAAAGGTGTTGTCAATGACATTCAACCACTAGGTGTCGAACTCCTTCTCCCCTGTTCACTTGCATTCACTTCAAGTGGATGCCAGTTCTTTGCACAAGCTGCATATTTCATGGTCGAGTAGAGTGAGACTCTGGAACAAGGTCGGGTTCAGGTTGGGGGAAACGCACATCGACTGGGAAATCCATCACAGAGTGGGAGGGAGGGTTGGTGGTTCGGTCCAACAAACAGTGATCTTTGGCCAGGAAGACATCTGTTCATTCCCCATGTGAAACAAGAAGTAAACGTTGATTTATTTGTCAAGTAACTTGCGTACTCCAGTTACAGCCCTGAAACGTAGTCCTTATAGATTAATTGTTCCTTATTATATATAACTTGTCAGTTTTGATCTCTGTGATTACGGAAAGATGTGCCCATGAAAACACATGTGTCAATAAGACAGTAACATCACAGCAATAAACTATATGCAGTATTCTTCAGACACAGTATGGGGAATAAACATACCACAGGCCAATGTCAGGTCATTTCACTGAGAGGTGCCACAGACAGAAATATAACTCGTTTCTCTAAAGTTCTCTCCAGACTTCCAGCCCAGCCTCTCCTCACTTCAGAGGCAGACCATCTCTATCAGCGAACACCGGCATTAACATATCGAGCTATTTATAGACCACTCCCTCTTCAGGCGCCAATATAAGCAGGATTACAGAGCCACCCAATCCTCAGGAACTACAGGTAACACTTAGCCTGTCAGTGCCGGCGGTGTGTGAATTCATATTGCTCTATTACAAAAGAGACAGCATTCAGGGGAGTTTTATGGGCACATTATTGCACATGCAGAGATCAGATGAGATTCAACTTTATTGATCCTTCTGTGAGTATTTGGTGTGTTGCTGAAGGAAAAGTAAAAAGGGCTGTATCTTCTTCCCTGGCTAAATCCTTGCTGATCCACAAAGTGAGACTTTGTTGATCCAACTGGAGAAACATTATTTTTTCATAGAATGTGACAAATATAAATGAGTGGGAAATATGTGGGAAAGTAAATTGATTAGGGACAAATATTATGAGCTCTGTGATTGCTTATTTAATGCAGATTAGTGGCCTGTATGTAAATGTGTTCTGTATGCCCTAAAGAGAATGATACATCTCTATAATTATATACAGGGTTAGGCCTACTTCAGTGAGCTTTAGCTACATGAAATTAGGTTCAACAAATGTGTTGCTCATAGCCCTTTGGAGCGGGTTGATCGTTTTGGTTCCTGTACCTGAACCAAAATGGGAAGTGAAGAGGAGTGTGGTGGTAACAATGGTACACCCAGCCTCCAGCAGCTAAAGTGAACCTCAATCAATGAGCTGTGGCTCGTAAAGACCTCTGCTGCAGACGACATGCTCATTTATTTACTTAGAGACAGCATAGGGGTGAAATCTGATTGGATAAAAGCTCTACTTAAAACAAGCTGCACTGGAAGCAGAGCAACTGAGGAAGACGGTAGCTGTGCAATGAGAAAATAAGCTGATGGGGAAAAATATTTAGTATTATTTATGTAGTGTATTTATGAAAAATAATTAGATTATAAAATAGCTATAACTTTGTGATTCTGTCTAGGCCAGCAGAGAAAGACTTGATGGCCCTGACGGCCCACCACTGCTCCCAACACAGAGGGTGCAGTCCATTGTTTTCCAGAGAACCATGGCCTCAGACTTGGAGGTACTGACTCTCATCCCGACCGCTTCACACTCGGCTGCAAACCGCCCCAGTGTGTGCTGAAGGTCACGTTCTGAAAGAGCAAATAGAACCACATCATCTGCAAAGAGCAGGGATGCAATTCTGATGTCGCCAAACCGGACACTCTCCTCCCCCTATATATATATATATATATATATATATATATATATATATATATATATATATGTGGCAAGTTAACGCGTTATTATCGCGTTAACGCATTCATCAATTAACGCCGACAATTATATTATGGCGCGTTAACATTTTTAACACAAAAACCGGGCAGCGAGCGGTGAACAGCTGTGTTTGTGTGGCGTCACTTCCTTCTGCTGCCGCTCTCCCCCCCACCGGGTGACACGCCCGGTCCGGAACCCCCCTTCACTCCGTCACTGTCGGTCCCTCCTGTCTCTCTCTCACACACACATGCGCGATCGTCTCGTTACAGGATCAAACGTAACAATATCAAAATACATATTGTCGTGTTTTTAAATAAACACATAATAACTTTGCGCATAATGCGATTAATTGCAAAAAAATCATGCGATTAATCGCGATTCAAAATTTGAAACGTTGCCCGGCACTAATATATATATATATACACTTTTTTAAAGTTTTAAAGACATCACTATTGTGAAATCATACTGGTGCATCTCACAAGACCACGACATTTTTATATCAGAGACATGCAGATGCATAATTATTTCCGTTGGCCTGCCAGTTTGTAATTTAATTTTCTACCTCAGTAGAAGCGATTGGCAGCGCAAGGTCCACATCTGACATGAATTAGATGGTTGGTTCGGACAATAAACGCCTCGCCAACAGCACTGAGTATCCGTTGCCATAGCGACTGTCAAAGTAGATATGACAGCCATTCTCACCGATATGAGCCAGAACAAACAACATTAAGATCCTACTGCTGAAGCATATCAGCTGACGGTATAAACAGACCATTAGTGAAAGCTCTAAAGTATACAACTATAACCTGATTTCATAAATCCTCTTTCAGGGGACTGCATGTAGTGAGGTTGATATAACTCCATTTGGACAATCCTATCATTGTAGATGGATGAGAAAGCAGCCTCTCAAAAGTCTTCGGGGAGGTATTTGGAGATCGAAAACACAGTTTCCATCTGCACCGCTAAAGCCAGAAGGGGCAATTATATCATGCAGGGATTGAAAGGTTCCTTAATGTATGATTCATGGGATGATTTGTCAGATCACGGAGAGTGTTGAAAGCAAGTGTAATGGATAATACTTCAGGATTCAGACAACACATTCTACCTTATTAGAGGAGACAGGCAGGATTAGAGGAGATGTTTAATTTACCCTTAAGTCAAGGTTATATTTTTTATATGAGAATCAAACCATCTTTACCTCCTGTAAAACCAAATATGAAGTGTGCTTACGTAATCTAGTACCAATCAATTTCAAACAATAATATCATGACATCCATCCATCTATCTGCAACATTTAGCAAGAAGGCAGGTGTGTGTGGAGCCACTGTGCTCTGCAGCTCTGTATTGTGCTATATTGTGTAAAGGATTTGATTTGATCAAATATAGTTTCACTGGGGAATACTCACAGTACAGAGGCTAAAGACTCTCTGACTTATGTTTCCCTTGGACTTTGAAGCCTGTTTAGAATGAGTTTTACAATATTAAAGTTTAGCCATCCAGAGATTGCTGTAATATTCATCTTAGTTTGTTTTTTTACTTTGTTTTTTTATTTGATTTACTTAAAGCCCAAAACTAATGGCTGTGTCTGGATGGTCACCCATAAATTGTGAAAAAATTTCACTTGACTCGCTGGGCAACGACCTATATTAACCTCAACCATTGGAGGTCAATGTCTAACCTCAACCATTGGAGGTCAATGTCTAACCTTAGCCATTTTAAGGTCAATGCTTAATCTTAGACACCCTGCGAGGGTTTTGCAAATAGTAGGTTACCATCCAGACATGATCAACACTGATGAGGTATTACGTTTGGAAGTGCAGGCAGCAGGGGAAAGACTGGTGCAGTTCAAGGATTGTTTTTCAAAAAATAATTTTGCAGGCAAGTACAAGTACTGGTTGACAGATGAGAAATGCATGTCCAGGTCTGGGAGCAGAGTCCGAGTTGGGTTCAGATTGTTTGAAATTACATAGTACAATGTACGTACATGGCAGCTAGGATGAACCAACAAAGGAAGTGGACCGGTATACTGTATGTGGAGAGTGGCTGACGAGGAAATGAGATACAGGTGAGGAGGTGGGCGGGGAAGGCCAGGCAAAGCTGATTAGGGAAGTGGAAACAGGTGAGTCGATGGGTGGGGCTATCAGATGATTGGAAAAGGAGGGAAAGTCTGGGGGTATCTGGTGGACGTAAGGAAGACATAGGGCCTTTCTCAAACCAAACCCTCCATACTCCCACACCATGACGGAGTGAACTCCGTTCTTAGTCACACTCACATCTGAATTAAGCACCCTTTTATTGGTATGAGTACAACTGTTAACTTCAGGATGAACTTGCCACGGTGAAAGTAGGAGCTGCTGTAAAGTTTCTAAACCATGATTTCATATTCAATAGCAACTGTTACAGCATTAATAATAAGCAACATAAATAACTGTGTGGACAGTGAGGTGGCAAACTCTTTACATTTACTCAACATAAAATAGGCATTTAGTATATGGAGGATTACAGAATCAGAATCTGGTTCATTGCCAAGTAGGTTTTCACAATCTAGGAATTAGTTTGTTGTGTTTTGGCACATAAACAAGAAACCTAAATATATAATAACATTTTTTTTTTTTTTTTAAATAGGCCTACCAAATAAAACAATGTACAATGTAACTGTTTAAAATATAAAGCTTGGCAGGAATGTGCAAAGATATAATCTAGGGGATGTGCAAAGTGAAACTTACTCCCTTGCCTTTCTTTTTTTTTCTTGGACTTCAATCATATACAAAGTGACTTTTATTCGTTGGGCCAAAACGTATTAATGAATGATGTAGTTTGAGAGGCATCACGACATCATTAGTTGTTTATGGCACTGTTTTTGTAATAAAGAGATGTCGGACAGGAAGGCAGTTGACAGGAGTTATACTGTATATGAGTTCTTGGCAACATTTATGGTTTAATTCTTTAGCTCATCCATCATATCCATGATCTATAGAAAGATCAAATGGGTGTCCTGTTAAGCCAGTGAGTTTGTAGGACATACCATGTAACCACAAAGTCCAGCCATGGACTTGAGTGTCACATTTGAAGCTCTTTCTGTCGCCCCGACATTTGAATCTATTTATGCCTCCATCCATCCATCCATTTTCCTCCGCTTATCCGGGGTCGGGTCGCGGTGGCAACAGGCCAAGCAGGCTGACCCAGACTTCCCTCTCACCAGCTACATGTTCCAGCTCATTCTGGGGGATCCCGAGGCGTTCCCAGGCCAGCTGGGAGATGTAATCCCTCCAGCGTGTTCTGGGTCTTCCCCGTGGTCTCTTCCCAGTTGGACGTGCCTGGAAAACCTCCAATGGGAGGCGTCCAGGAGGCATCCTAATTAGATGCCCGAACCACCTCA
This sequence comes from Anarhichas minor, assembly GCF_050575085.1. Lineage (NCBI taxonomy): Eukaryota > Metazoa > Chordata > Actinopteri > Perciformes > Anarhichadidae > Anarhichas > Anarhichas minor. The sequence continues at coordinate 5,443,414 of NW_027466469.1, read as the reverse complement.
GCTGACTCCTTTCGACGCGAAGGAGTAGCGGCTCGACTCCAAGCTCCCCCCTGATGACCGAGCTCCTTACCCTATCTCTAAGGCTGAGCCCGGCCACCCTACGGAGGATGCTCATTTCAGCCGCTTGTAGCCGCGACCTTGTCCTTTCGGTCACAACCCAGAGTTCGTGACCATAGGTGAGGGTAGGAACGTAGACCGAGTGGTAAATTGAGAGCTTTGCCTTCCGGCTCAGCTCCCTCTTCACCAAGACGGTCCGGTGCAGCGCCTGCTTTACTGCTGCAGCCGCACCGATCCGTCTGTCGATCTCCCGCTCCATCTTACCCTCACTCGTGAACAAGACCCCGAGATACTTGAACTCCTTCGCTTGAGGTAAGCACTCCGTCCCCACCTGGAGGGAGCAATCCACCGGTTTCCGGCAGAGCACCATGGCCTCAGATTTGGAGGTGCTAACTCGCATCCCCGCCACTTCACACTCGGCTGCAAACCGCCCCAGTGAATGCTGGAGGTCACGATCCGAGGAGGCTAACAGGACCACATCATCTGCAAACAGCAGAGAGGCGATCCCGAGACCCCCGAACCTGACGTTCTCCACCCCCCGGCTGCGCCTAGATATCCTGTCCATGAAAGTCACGAACAGGACCGGAGACAAAGGGCAGCCCTGGCGGAGGCCAACACCCACCGGGAACGTGTCTGACTTATTGCCGAGAATGCGGACACAGCTCCTACTGCAGTCATACAGAGACCGGATCACCCGTTGTAATGGGTCCGGCACCCCATACTCCCGCAGCACCCCCCCACAAGAACCCCCGAGGGACCCGGTCGAAAGCCTTCTCCAAGTCCACAAAGCACATGTAGACTGGTTGGGCAAACTCCCAGAACCCCTCCAGTAGTCTTGCGAGGGTAAAGAGCTGGTCCACTGTTCCACGGCCGGGACGGAATCCACATTGCTCCTCTTGAATCTGAGGTTCGACAAACGGTCGGAGCCTCCTTTCCAGCACCCTGGCATAAGCCTTCCCTGGGAGGCTGAGTAGTGTGATACCCGGGTAATTCGAGCACACTCTCCGGTCCCCCTTTTTGAAAATGGGAACCACCACCCCGGTCTGCCAGTCCATGGGCACTGATCCCGACCCCCATGCGACATTGAAGAGGCGTGTCAGCCAGGACAGCCCAGCTATGTCCAGCACTTTCAGCATCTCAGGGCGGATCTCATCCACCCCCGGCGCCTTGCCACCAAGGAGCTTTTTGACTACCTCAGCGGCCTCTGCCAGGGATATGGGTGAGCCTCCCCCTAGATCTTCAGGCGCTGCCTCCTCTGCAGAGGACATGTTGGTCGGGTTTAGGAGTTCCTCAAAGTGCTCTTTCCACCGCCCGACGATGTCCCCTGTCCGGGTCAGCAGTCCCCCCCCCCTGCTGAGAACAGCCTGGGGTAAGCCCTGCTTTCCCTTCCTGAGCCGTCGGATGGTTTGCCAGAACCTCCTTGAGGCCAACCGAAAGTCCTTCTCCATGGCCTCCCCGAACTCCTCCCATGCCCGAGTTTTAGCATTCGCGACCACCCCAGCTGCAGCCCTTCTGGCCTGCCGGTACCTGTCAGCTGCTTCGGGAGACCCCTGGTCTATTTATGCCTTTCAAAAGCAAAACATCTTGGTCGTGATTTAATTTCAGACGATCGATTATGTCATGGTTGTATCTTCATCATACTGTAAATTTTCTTGTTCTGAGTGCAATGCAGTACCAACTTCTCGTCATTTCCATCATTGCTATTCGTCACCTGTCTACAGTGTGTCCTCAACCCTCCTCTTTGTGTTTCCTGCCCAAAAATATTTCCCCAGTCCCTGGTTAAAACATGAAAGGTTTCTTATTTCAACAAAATCCTTTTCACGTTACAGAAAGATATTTTTCATGTTATAAGGATATCTTGTTAGTGGATACCACTCGCGGAATAGGAATAAGTAAGGAAGAATGAAAAAAGACAAGAAAAATCAAATATAACATAAAATATAAGGATCGGTACATCTGTCTTTGGCTACCGGAACACGGATATTATCTGAGAAAAGTGGACATTTTTAAGCCCAGCTGACGGGACATTAGGAATGAGATTAGGAACTAGGAATGATGGTGCCTCGTTATTTATGTTTAAATGTAGCAAACTTAATGAAGTATCCATCGCTGAGCACCACTTGTTTACACCAAGTGGTGTGGAGGGATCCCTTGTGGAGGGATTCACCGCCATCCCTCCACAACCCTCAGATCAGAGTTTTGTTATATAACCAGGCGGCAACCTCCGGTTCTGAAAAGTGAAGCCAATGCTAAAGTGTCTTCAACTTGCATTCTTTCTAATGGCCATCAGGGGGCGACTCCTCTGGTTGTATAGACGTTTATAGGAAAATTCCCCTTTTTCTCACTTGATTTATTACCTCGGTAAACATTGTAAACATGAGTTTATGGTCTCAATCTCTAGTTTCAAGTCTTCAATACAGCATGATGTTTATTTAGTAAATGATGGTCCATTTAGAGTCAAAGAGACACTCATATTTCAAACTGTGGAGCAGATAAAGTGCTTGCTATGCTTGCATTATTTTTGCCAGACAATGGAGTCGTGTGTCTAAATCCTATAGGGCTTCAGATATTTGGACTGCTGGCTGGAAGACCCAGGACAGATGGACTACAATTTATTTCCACTCAAACAATGCCTCTGCTCGGGCTGGTGTAAACATCATCTGATTTTCAAAGCCAGGCAGTGATCTCATGAAACATTGCCTTTATGGTTGTTTTTCCTGGCCATCCTTCCAGCCTTGTTGTGGTTCGTCTAGGTGCCAAACCCAACTGCATGCAGTATAAAGGATAAGAGCCTGTGTCCTGTGTGCTTGTACTCTCCTCCTTTTTTCAGTCTGTAGATCGCAATTGGAAACTGTTGAAAAAAGATGTAGACTAGTTTAATTCAGAAAGCCTTAACTACAAATGGATTTTATTTACTCTCTGATTTGAAGAAATCATCTACCTTTGGATTTTATGTGTGTAGTAAAAATCATTCTGATGCTTTATGTTTGTGTTTGTAGAAGAACAAGACGATCGCAGTCAAATTGTGCTGTCAGTGAGATGTTTTCAACCCCTTTTTTCTCAATGTTGGTGGGTCTTATCCAGTCAACACTACCACTGGGGGGAGCCAAAGTCAGAATTCTACCTAAAGTGGCTCTAAAGGTTCAATGAAATGGCATGTCACCTTTTAAAGAAGCACTAACACATGTTTTTACATCAATATTCATATATTGAGAAAGAATTAGCACCTGGCTTTGCAGTACCCCCAGCTCTACCGAGAGTTTTAGCATCTCTCATTTTATGGCCCGCAACTTTACCAGCTGGTGAATATAGTGGAGCTTCTGGCCACTGAATTTCTCAGGAGACGCCTTTGTTGCTATGATACGGAATATCTGCAGTCTGTAATACTAAATACAGAAAATATTTGGCGCATCGTAGAGTACTTGCTCTGGCCCCATTTACAACAGGACCAACACCATCAGTATCATTTACATCAGTACCATTTGTATCAGAACCAGCGCCATTGGTACCATCAGCATCAGGACCACTGCCATCCATACCATCAACATCAGGAAAACTGCCATCAGTACCATCAACATCAGGACCACCGTCATCCATACCATCAACCAGTGGCGGGCCGTGCATTTTATACCTGGGCCTTCACTGCTGTCCTGCAGCTGAAACACAGCTACGGTTATTATTAGTTTCGTGTCAAAATGAAGCCAACACCTATAGATAGAGTGCGTCTCCTCTCTGCTCTGACTGCAGCTGGGACTGCTGCGCCTGTGTGTGCTTTGGGGCGGCGGAGGGGCTCATGGCAGCTCGCGGCGGAGGGGCTCGCGGCGGAGATGCTCACGGCAGCTCCCGCTGCTCGTTCACGACAGTGCAGAGCGTACGTGCTTTCACGAGTCAAAACACCACAAAATTCTCCAACACCAGAACAAGTCGCTAGATTTGTCACTAGTAGTTTTTGACAAAAAAAGTCGCCATGAGGGTTTGGAAAGTCGCCAGATTTAGCGAGAGAGTCGCCAAGTTGGCAACACTGGCACCGGCTAAATATGTCCCCAGAGCAACATTGGAGTAACAATGGTTCCTATCAAATATTAAACCAAACAAAAATCTTCATAAAAACAAGTTGTACAAATAATAATATATAAACAAGCATATTAAAGCTACTGCAGATGTAAAAACAAATGCATTTAACTTACCAGAGCTGCTGTTCACTATTTAAAGACAAAGTCCTCCTTTCTTTGTTCATAAAGAGTTTAATCTCACGGTTGTTCAGTACATCCGTGCGTTTTAGTTCCAGTAAGAAGTCCTTCTCGATTCATGGACGCCAGTGAAGACAGTCAAGCCTCCCCAGTTGTATTTCTTGAATAGGTTTTAATGTGTTTGAGGGCTGAAAATGTCCACTCCACAGAGGCAGCAGATTTTGGGATTGTCACCGCCCAACATGTCAGGCTAGCCCACTGACCAATCACGTATGGCTAGGCCAGCTAGAAGGCTCTGACATGTCAAAGAATACGCCCAACATGTCAAACTAAAGATCTGATTGGTTGAACACTATGACAATCAACAATATCGTCCCCATTCACTTAAACTGCACATGGATGCACTTGTGAGTCTGCAGGCCTGGGGCCTCTCTTCTTACCTAGAGACACAGAGGTGAAATCTGATTGGATAAAAGCCCTACTTAAAACAAGTTGCACTGGAAGCAGAGCAACTGAGGAAGACAGTAGCTGTGCAATGAGAAAATAAAATAATGGGAAAGATATTTTTATAAATTATAATACATGTAGTGTATTTAAGAAAAGTATTAAATTATAAAATAGCTATAACTTTGTGATTCTGTTTAGGCCAGCAGAGAAGGCCTTGCAGGCCCTGACGGCCCACCACTGCCATCAACATTAGGAAAACTGTCATCAGTACCATCAACATCAGGACCACCGCCATCCTTACCATCAACATCAGGACCACCGCCATCCCTACCATCAACATCAGGAAAACCGCCATCCGTACCATCAACATCAGGATCACCGCCATCGGTACCATCAAAATCAGGACCACCGCCATCATTACCATCAACATCAGGAAAACTGCCATCAGGACCATCAACATCAAGACCACCGCCATCGGTACCATCAACATCAGGACCACCGCCATCCATACCATCGACATCAGGACCACCGCCATCGGTACCATCAACATCAGGACCACCACCATCCATACCATCAACATGAGGACCACCGACATCCGTACCATCAACATCAGGACCACCACCATCCATACCATCAACATGAGGACCATCGCCATCCGTACCATCAACACCAGGACCACAGCCATCGGTACCATCAACATCAGGACCACCGTCATCGGTACCATCAACATCAGGACCATCGGCATCCGTACCATCAACATCAGAACCACCGCCACCAGTTCTATCAAAAAAGGCTTTTTAGCCACCCAATAGCGCCACAATACAATAACTGTAGTCTAAATGGAAAGAAGGAAGAATCATTTTGTCATTTTATTCTAATCATAAAGTAAAGATGAACTATAACAGGAATAAACATATTATTTCAGTCCTTGTAGAATCTGTTATATTGAAAAATATGAAAAACTTCATCTTCCAGTAATCATTCAGTGTTACCAATAAACTGTTCTCCTGGGATTCAATGTAAATGTGCCAAACGCTGATGGAGGACTTCAGCCATCAACGAGTCCAGCTTTGCCCAGACTGACCGCTCCCTTATTGCTGTTTGAATTTCACTCTGTTTGGCCTTGTCGCTCCGTGAGATTCCTCATGGTTATATCGTGAATCTAAAAATGAGAAATAAGATATGAAGCCTTGAGTGAGACAGAGGCTTCTTTTGGCACATGGCACACACATGTCAAGCTTACCAATATGTTCATTTGCTTAGTCCAGCTGTAAATAACACCGACTTTGAATTTCAATGTAATTACAAAAATAAATAAAAATTATAGACTGACAACATGCTGTTCAGTTTGGCACACTGTCAAAATCCTGGAGTTTAAATTGTGTTCCCAGCATGCTACTGAGCCTCGACCACTGCCACTCACAGCACAATTGCCCTGAGAGAATACGCTCTGGAGCCATTGGCAGGGAGCGGTGGGCCCACAGCACGGACATCAATGGGCTGTCACAGCGTGCACCCGACTCCTCTTATCTGGCCACGCATCTGACAGCTGCTCCCACGTCACCAGAACACTCAAACACTTGACAGGAGTTTGTGGAAGTGGACTACAATAGAATGAGACACCACTCTGTGGCCTTTTATTTGAAGAGTGGCTCGGGAAGTGTGTATCGTGGTTGTTGCAGACCTGACATGCATGTATATACTTTGACCCACATTAGACATAGTGGATGTACTGCTGCCGCTATGTTTCACATATAAATGAATGCCATTTAAAATAGTAGACAGATAAACACATAAAGCGAAAAAAAAAAAAGCCCTGGTGGGCCTCAGAGTACCATCTAGTGGGCCGTGGAGGTCCTGCCAATCTGTTATATTAAATAAAATAATTACATTTTTTGGTAATATATGTCAAAAAGAGAGTTGAGATCCCAGGAAAGCTGCCTTAAATGGAGGATTACAGTTCGATATGAAAGTAGGCTAAAGGGACACAAAGCATATACTTATAGTTAAAGGATGAAATCTAATAATCATTTTAAAGCAAGTATGTATAACATAAGAATAATGAAGTGATTTAACAAATGTAAAACTGATGATAATAATAATGTCTGTGTAACTGATAAAGTGAAGTCTGTGTGTGGGTGGAAAGAGCCGATGTAAGCAGGGTGGGGACCTTAGAAGATGAGATCATAACAGATGTTGGGGTGATGTCCGAACATATCCACGGGTGTAACCTGAAACACGCTGAAACAAAGATTGAAAGACGGAGATCCTCTCCCCCCTGTTTGACTTTAACAACCGGACAACAGATGGACGTAGCCGCCCTAAAGACTTTGTACTGAGCCTGAGGGATCGCTGAACGGACTTCGCTGGCCGCGCAGGAGGAGCCGAAGGTCAGGCATGGCCTTCGCTCCTAAAAACCCCAAAAGGACTTTTTACCACATCGAGAATCCAGCTCCACCGAGCCGCCTCGGCATCGAAAATTAATGAGTATAACCTAAGAAGAAATTGTAACCTGATCGAATCAAGTGTAGTATTATTTTATGTGAGCTGTAGCTGTGCCCCTGCTAATATATCCTGCAATAAATATCTAATCTGCATTTAAAGTAAATTTCTCAAGAGAATTCATTTGCTGAAGTAGTAGAAGTTCCTCGTGGCAGTAAAAGGTTAAAACTATTGTATGTTAACAACAAGAGTTCTTAATGGTTATCCTAGTGACCGGTCCACTTAACAATCCCTTACGGTTTTAGTTATAATCCTAGCCGTTAAAATCTAACCTGGCGAATTACCAAGAGCCCGGATCCAGAAGAGGAAAGCTGCCATAACTGACGCGACTAGGTAGAAGCGCCCGGCCAAGGTGGCCCCTCGGCCGAGTGCACGTTACCAGTGGAAGCAGGGTAGACGTCAGGAGTAGTGGTAGTTAGCAGAGCCAGGCGAGTTTCCTCGACAGAACACCAGCTCGACAATCTTTTAATAGAGAGCTGAGTCAGTAGGTAGCCCCGTATCGGGCCAGAGAACCCCCGGATCTAACATATAAAAAGTTAGATTTATATACATGTTCTCAAGAATTTCCATGAATAAAAAATGTCAAATTCAAATACATAATTTCAATGACCAGCTACATTTCACTATCACCTCGCCAGTCAGGTGATAGTGTTAGCTAGCTATTTTGTTCACTCCAGCCGATAGAGGCATGACACATATTTACAGCTCTTAAATTTATTCTCTATTTTTATTTCACTCAATGTTTTTTTCTAATTTTTTTTGGAGAAGGTGGTCCACAGTTTTTTTAACAATCAGAATTACAAAATGTTGAGGGGGGGTGCCCATGGGCCTTTATTCCAATAACCCAATAATCTGAAGAATGTCCCATTTGTCCGACAGCAGAGAAAACGCCTCTTGTTCTGAAGGCCCATTGCTCCGAAAAAAAACACTCCCTGAAACAAAAAAGCACGCGGCTAATTATTACGCAGGATGATGTCATCTGACTTTTTCCAGTTTATTTTCCTGTATACTTGCAAAGACATGACCCACTAATCTTCCTCTTATTACTTGTTGCCTTCGTTGGTTGGGTTGGTTTAGTACGAGTAGTGAGATAAGTTTAGAATAAGAATAGGCATAGTAGGGCGTGTCACATAATTGATTTATATATAAATAAATATTGTTTCTAGAGCAGCAGCAGTAATGTCATTATTTAAAATCATTATTATCTCACTGGAAACAAAACTAAAATGTCAATAAAATAAATCATATTCCTGTTTATAAAGAATAAAAGAACGCAGACATCAGACATTATCAGTCATTCCTTCTGTCTTCCTGGCTGCTTTGTCTCAGCCTCTGTTTGAGCTTGTTTGTGACAATTAGCTCTTAGCCGAGCTAGTGTTTTGTGTAAACGTAGCTGCGGTGGATGAGAGGCTCCAGACTGAAATATCGCTTTTCTACATGTTTACATGTACATGCTTGTTGAAGCATTGCTTCATTGCTGCTGCTCTCCAGTGTAGTTGTCGTAGTTGGAGGAGCTCAGCCCCGACACAGAGAGCAGAGGAGATGCTCCCTGCAGTGTCATAATAAATTACAACAAAACATTAAAGTACTGATAAAAGAACCGATAACGTCAGGGCTTACCAATACTCTGGTTCTTTTTTCAGGACCGGTGCTCGTTTTAATATCGGTATGGGATGAGGTCCTCTTTTGGAGCATCATTAATGTTTTTTTTAAATATTAAATACATTAAAATATTCAGATACGTTAAATGTCTTTGATTTCAGATTAAATATCATATTTAACTATTGGCCAAGTGTGTTAACTCTCTATATCCACTTATTCATTTTTACAGCATTAATTCTGTGTTTTCACAAAAAGCTAAATGTGATTAAGTTGGATCCTCTCAAATCCTTTCAAAGCACAATTGAGATGAAAACTGTGTGTGTGTGTGTGTGTGTGTGTGTGTGTGTGTGTGTGTGTGTGTGTGTGTGTGTGTGTGTGTGTGATTTAGATCTGAGAGGATTTGTGTTGAGATGTATGGTATTGAGAATTCACGGAAGTCGGTGGGACATAAACCTGAGGGACGTCTCACAATGAAAATCGAGCACACCAACAAAATAATCTACAAGGCTGAAGCCTTCCAACGCGGCGGAGTGTTCGTGTTGTTCCAAATACCCCCCCCCCCCCCCCTCCATTCATCACTCACTGACCATTTTGCACGAGGCCGTGCCGTGATTGATTGTGTTTATGTTTTGAGCCCGCAGTGTGACTGATGAAGTGTAGTGTGTGTAACGTTCTGTGGAGTGGGCGTGGCGTTCACTCTATACGCATGCTGCCGTCATGAACTGTGCAGGTGGGGCTGCACTAAACCGGGCAATTAGAGGAATTCAAACTGGCCGTTCAACTAAACACACGGAAAGGAAAAAGAAAGCAATGCATTGTTAATTGAGTTGGGATAGAAAACTAGATTTGCCGTTAAAAAAGGAAACATGGTTCCACTCACAAAATATAACACAGGCATTAAAAATTATTTTAATTAACACATATCAGAATGCAAAAAAATAAAAAAATATAATGTTTTTAATGCATGTGTTTTATTTTTCAGTGCCATTTTCGCAGCAACCTGTGAATCTTCCAACCAAGTGAAATATGAGCCTGCAGAGCTTGTACATTAAGTAAGTACAGGCAGTAAGTAGTTTTACACTGAAGCCATGCAGTGAGAAAAACTCATTTAAAAATAATGTGTGTTGCTCTGGATACCTCCAAGCTCAGCTGCTGCCCAAAACTGAAAAGGAATATAATCTTAAACGTAAATAACGTACTGGCTGACTCCCCCAAATGGATTCTGCCGATATTTCTTGTTTACAAAATTGTCATGTTGTAGAATAACATTATTGTTGCTGCCACAAATAGAAAATGATCAAATGCAACATAAACCACCTGATTAATTAGCATCATTTACACTATGATGTCAAATACCTGGAAAGTAGGTCTTAAACTCGAACCACTTGATGGTACTTGCCTTGATCTTCAACCACAAAACTAATTGTAGGTTTGGAAAAAGGTGTTATTAACCCGTGATTCTGCCCCAAAAAGTTACTTGATTATCTTACAAAGAGTATTTGCCCCAATTCAGCTACTACACTGTTACTTCCTGCGCAAGGGTGCCTTCCATTTGCTCCATTCATTACTCTTTTTTTTTTAGTGCGCACTCCCTGAAATACTCCAGATTCAGTGGGAGGGACAGTGATTTGTCAGTGCGGCTTTCCCCAACTCTACCTCCCTTGAGTCTCGTACCAGATGATCCACCAGCCTGGTCTCATTCACAAGGGGGTCAAAATACTGACGTCTTGTCTCGGCCTTCGGCGTCTGATACCTATATGCAAGGGCCCACTTTAGCGTTTGTTTAGAGTAACCACGGTAAAACCATCCATGGCATTATCTGATGCACAGAGCCAACTGCTCCAGAATTTAGGTGACGTAGTACAAAGAATGACAAAGTCCGCATCGGGAGGAGGACGGGGTGGATAGGTCAAACAAACCCTGATGAGTTTGTGCGGGGATGATGCACTGAAGTGGTTTTAAGATCATGAGCTATTTATACGCTTTTCCATGATAATCTCTGATAATGTCAGAGGTGAAATTAAATCATTTTCTTAACTTAATTTGTTGTGTCTTCATCTCCACTCCATTTTCGTCTTGTTTTTCTTTTATAACATCCTGTTTGTTTGTGTCGATCCTTTGTAAAGCACTTTGAATTGCATTTGATTTGTTTGAAAGGTGCTACAGTATATGAAGAAATCTGTATTGATTGATTGAATTTGAATAGTATTCCCATGCATACCTGCAAGATCGCATATATATATATCAGATTTATGTCGTAGTGCTGTCTTGGCATCTCAAGCTTGTGAAATGAAAAACTTGTTGTCGACCTATTTCAGTGATTAAAAACGGATGCATTGAGTAGGACCTTTGAAATGGTGATCATACAAAAGAGGAGGTGGTGGGGGAGTGATCACCATCCATTACAAAACTGAAGAAAGATAAATGATCAAACAGGAAATTATGTAAAGTAATGCTTTCTCTCTTACAGCCATTGTCTCTAGTTCTACATGTACCAGCATGGAAATAATGTTAAGGCTGATACGTTCTCTTGATTGCATTAATTTTGACAGTTATATTGTATTTTAATACATCTTATTGGTTTTTCATTCTACTGCAGTCACTCATATAGTCTATAATCACCTTTGCTCATCACAGCCACCCCCTCCATCCCGACTGACAGGCTGTTAACCTCAGGCTGACTGGCCATCTGGAGCAAGGGCCAACAAACAAACAAGAGGGGAAATATGGCAGTGAAAGTCTGGATTTTGTGTAATCCTCAAGTTGTGTAAATAAGACATTTGTTGTCCTATTTACCCCAGAGAGCATTGCAACTTTGTTAACAACTTATATTTATTTATCAAATGTATTCAACACTTTTTTTTTTGTCAAACCTTTCATTGTTTCTTTTGCTAGTCACGGTAAACTAAGATGAAACACAGCAAATTTGATGAACATGTGGCAAACAAACTGATAAAAATAAATATTTTACACAAATGAAATTAAAATACTCTGTCTTCACCCACTGTTCCAGCCCAAACGTATCAGTGAATCACAAACTTCCCGATAGACCGTAGGCAGCAGGTGAGGCTGGGGGAAAATCACATCCAGCACCTGGACAATCAGCACTGGCGCCCCCCAGGGATGTGTGCTCACACCACTGCTCTTCTGCCTCTCCTGCACCTCAGGGGACCCGTTCGTTAAACTTGATGCCACGGCACTGATCACCCTCATCTGGGATGGTGAGTGATGAGTCCATGTACGTCAGGAGGTTGAACAGCTGAAGTAATTAGATGAACCTGGACCTGAATACTTTTAGAAATGGAGAGACCTTGCCTTCCCATCACCATACTGGACAACACTGTGTCAGCTGAAGAAGCCTTCAGGTTTCTGGTATCCACAACATAGAGACACCATCTTAAAAAAGCCCGGCACAAGCAGTACTGTCTGCTCCAGCACCAGGTTGCAACATCCGGGTCCGAAAAGTGAAGCCAATGCACAAGTGCTGCAATCTTGCATTCTGACTATTGCCATCAGGGGGTGACTTCTCTGGTTGCAAAAATATGTCTGATTGTAAGAGTCTTGACGGAATTATTGTAAGAGTTCTATGACAAAATGACTCTTCACCTCACGGGATTTATTACCTCAGTAAACATTGTAAACATGAGTTTATGGTCTCAATTTCTAGTTTTGAGTCTTCTTCAATACAGCATGATGTTCATTTAGTAAATTATGGTCCATTTAGAGTCAAATAGACAATAAAGCAGGGCAAATTTAACCCTTTCATATTGTGTTTTCAGTTCTCAGTTTAATCGAAATATTTTTCTTCGCCTATGTCTTCATTCAGCTTCATTCGCCTATGTCTTCATTCATCTCCTGTATCTTTGTGTGTCACTTCCAAAAAACAAAATGGTGACGGTGTGTTGATTCGGCATTTAGTTTACGTTAAACATCTCTTTGTTTGCACTACTAATCGGGGGCTGTATGGTCTGTGTACGCTTTAGTTTGTTGATTGGATTCAATACTATGTCAGAAACGAGAAAACCGTTAGCTCAGGCTGTGATCAGCAGGAGACGAGAACGGCAGACCCAGACTGGGAATATTGTCGAGCAGTGGAAAGAGCACTTTGAGGAACCCCTGAACCTACCAACACATCCTCCGTGTAGGAGGCATAGTTTGAAGGCTCGGAGGGGAAAACCAATCTTTATTCCTTGCAGAGGTCGTTGAGGTAATCAAAAAGCTCCATGGCGGCAAGGCTCCAGGGGTGGATGGGATTCACCATGAGATTATTAAGGTTCTGGACCCGTGGAGTGGCAGACCAGAGCGGTGGGCCTTGGGGTTCCCAAGGAAGAACTAGATTGCGTAGCTGGGTAGAGTGATATCTGGATTAACATCCGAAACCTGCTGCCCCCGCGACCCACTCCCAGATAAGCGAATATAAATGGGTGGACCTTCATCTTGTCCTCCCAATGGCCAGGAGACCAACCCACGAGAAGGACAGGGGTCAGCACTCCTCAGCTCTGGAAGATGGACACCCAGTCAGCGGTCGCAGCAACTCACATTCAGGGAGCACAAACCCGAAAGAGCGCTGGGGCTAACCTGTAACGGCAGCAACAGAATGTTTGCTGATCAGGCGGAAAGTCAGCACAGTCCCCCGAGATCAGACCCCCCAGGGCTGGATTTTGCGCTGGTTGAATTCAAGCTTACTGCTAACTGCGGTTATGTCTCCCGGAGATGCTGCACGCTCTACTCCCAGCAAAACAGGACGAGGCGAGGTTGCGAGTCGTTTTCTCTTTTCTGTCATTTTGGATTCAATCCAATAAACAAACTGCACACGGATCATGGATGTATTATTGAAGAGCCCTCAGTGCAGCTCTTTTTCTTCGCTCTGGGCTGAACCTCACTGGTTGGCGGTAGATAACCCTGCAGCACAATACATAGACGTATTTAGCATAACGACAAAACTGTTTCTTCTTCACACACAATGTTAAAAGGAAACAAAGAGGTATCAGTTTTTTTAATAATGTAAGTCCCTTTTGCATCTATATCCGCTTTAGAATACCTAAACCTGCAATTTCTTTTGACCATTTGGACAAATTTGAGGTACTTTTCTGTGCCACCAGTAGTCCTGTCTGCTTCTCCAAACTGGGAGCGTGGTGACCGCCATCTAAGTTACTACCTCATACGACCCCACTGCAAAAAATCCTCAGTAATCCTGAATGCTATATAAAATCAGCATCACTTGGCTTTGCCCCAATTTGTTGCCAGCGATGGTAATGTGGGCACACATTTAGTGTGTAATCTGTCAATGGCTCTTGCTAGCTAGCCAGCTAAGTAGCGAACACTTTCGACGAAGATATGAATGTTCGGATTTCCGTACATTAGTAACACTACTGGGAAGCTATAGATTGATATAGAAACCTAAATAAATAACTGGACCCGCCCTTTATGTCAAGTACTTCTCTGCTGGTAGGAATATCAACACAAAATTGCAATATTGAGTTTGCTTGGAGCAGTCCTAATAAGCAACAAATAGTTTGGTAATAATTTGTCGTGTAATGGTTTATTGTTTTTTAACAGACATATAAGTTCTCTTTGTGTTGGTCTCTATACCTAATGTAGACTAATGCTAATGGTGCATTGGATTTAGTCATTCTTAGACCATCATGTTAACCTCGTGCTGTCTGATAAGCAGGGGAGGAATGCCTCCTGTGCTGAATAAAATCAATAGGCCAGAGAGAGAAACGGGGGCTCAAACCTGGAACGAGATCCGCCTGCCATGCATCCCCACTCTTAATTGATTTTATTGCTTTGTTACGCGGTGGATCACAGCTCATCAGAGGCCTGATGCGCTGTATGTACGCGTGCAGGGAGAGGCAGGGGGTCTGGCTGGAGCGAGGAGCCTCAGCAGGACGTCAGCTGGTCAGCAGCAGTAACACTGGGCCGCAAGCTGGGAGTTTGACTGCATCTTCACACCGCAATGCAACTCTCACGACTGGAGGGTGTCTCTGTATGGAACCAACTGTACTGCTAGTCACAGTATATATGCTGTGCAGTTCTTTATGAATGAACATGGGGAAGTGGCACCAATTGGTTTGAAACCACTTGAGGTCAAACCGCTTGAGGTGATCATGGACAGTGATCGACAGCTTATATGGATGAAAGAGCTTGGTACAGAATGCTGCGGTTTAAATAATAAGCTTATAGTAATAAAGTAGTCCGCTTACAGTGTTAAATTTGGGTCTTTTTAATACATGAAACATGTGAAAAGACATTTCAAATCTACGGTAGTCGAATGCAGCCACGCTCAAGTGACACGGACCCAGCCGAAAAACGGCAAAGCCAAAGGGAAAAGGCAGAAATTTGACAAGTAAATAGCAAAGAGTTCCCTTTGATGACTTTATTTTTATGTGATAAATATACTTGTGTCGATTAGATGGTAATAGGCACGAAAAATATATGAACAAAAAACAGTTATAATCATCCGCTTATAGTGATGAATCACCAATGGAGGTCTGCCAGGAAATGAGCATCCTGCAATCAGAATGCAAGAAGAGGTACAAATTCAATCTCTTTATGTCATCACATTTTAGAGGACGACATGCTGCTTTAGCCATTAGCTGTTTGCACATTGTGCCGCGGTTCAGTTCGACACCATTAAACAACACCACAGTATTTGCAAATGCGGAGTGAGACCCTGTTCTGTCGAGCCTCTAGTAATGAATTAAATGAGCCTGTGCGTGTGTTTGTGTGTTACTATCAGCTGGGGATGTAATGGCAAATCAGAACAACTTTCGTTCCTGCTCTCCCCTGGAAGCCCGCTATTATACCGACCCTAATGGTGTCCCCTAATGTCTCTCTTAGAAAATCAAATTGCCTCTCACCAACACAGAATATTTTCTTTACACTTAACCTATGTGGACAGCAGGAGTAAGAAGCACCTTTCCCCCTCCTTAGCAGCTGTTAGCAAAGCCCCAAAGTGTCCGGTTGGTCAATAAGAGCTGCTCAGTGGTCCGCAGTGGAAGGCTTTGATTATACTGGGAGACCCGCAAGAATGATTGGGTTTAACCGTCTGAGTTACAGTGTGCACAAGTGGGCTCAGCAGTCCTTTCCCTGGTAATTAAAAACACATTGTATTAGAATTGCACAAGAGAAAACAGGCTAAAGGTAACAGCAAATTTGACGAAACCTTTCACTAAAAAAGAGTTCAATTCTGAAATTCACCAGCTTTCACACCTGTAGTGTAGTTGACTTGGTCCAGACCAAACAAAAATATATTGTTGCCCTTAGTTCTGGATATTTCATGTTCATATTTACTTTTTCCAAACTGTTATGGTCAAGCCATAACTCAAGCTTTCCTAGTGTTTTTTCAAAGGGTCTTTCTCATTTCCCAATTTTGTGCCTCCTCCAATTCCTCGCTTCTCACTGCTCCGGCTTCGATCCTAGCGCTTCATCTTAACAGACGTCCGAATTCTTTAAATGCATCTCGAGGACCGAGCACGCCTGCCGCAGGAGCTATGAGCGAGGAGACACTGCTGTATCCTTTGCGGAAGTGTTTTCGGCACACGTGAATAAATAAAAGAGACGTGACACACATCTGTAATGATCTCAAACCACAGCCGGACTCTACTATTCATAAATATTGAGTTTGCTCAATGTTCTATTCTATTCATTCAATTGTATTTACCGTAATTTAGCCGTTCACAGTGTTGTGTAGCTCCTCGTAAGCCACATTCACCTGATACATTTGTTTATATTGAATGTAGGCTTCATCCAATTCAACTGCTATAGCATGACATGATGTTTGTCAAACAGCTGCGGACGTGAAATTATTAACTTAACAAGAATATTCTCTTAAATTCAGCACTAATTAACTGTATTTCATGTTGTCCCATAGAAAGACAGGACTATGTTTGTGTATATAATATGTATCACTCAGTCATATATAATATGTCACTTTTCATTTGTAGTGCTTCACACAATAAAATATATAAAGTCTTTAAAAGCCTATGTGTGTGTTAAATAAAAATCGTTCTTGTCACATTTTGCCCTGTTGTGTATTGAATTAATTGTAAATATAAAAGTTGTCATGAACACTGTTAGCCTCATCAGACGGAGATCATAAAATACAACGGTGTAACTAAAGGCCAGCTGATCAGCTGTGCCATACTTCCTTATTAAACTATCATCACTTTAAAATGACTGTCCGAGGTGAGGATGTCTCATTTGTTAAATGCGCTAATTGCCTCGACTCCTCTTTCCTCTCGTCTCTTCCTGGCCTCTTTCGCTCGCATCACCCATGGGTGAGGTGTGGAAGAGATGAAAGGACTCGAGGAGGCACAAAATCTACTCTCCCACCAGTCTTGGTCATATTGTTTTCAACTCTCCTGTGGTAAACACAGCCCAACTCGTATCCTCCTCGTGTACTTCAAGCTCTCGTGTTTATTCCGTGTCCGACTACTCGAGGATCATCAATTCCAACCCGCCACATGAACTTCCCTGCTATCCCACAGCAACCTTTTAACTTTTATGGCAATCGCTCCCTGGACTCCCACTCCCTCCAATACCTTTTTGTTAAAGGACTTTACTCTTTGCACCTATCTGTCAGCGCTTGGGTCTGTTCTTTGTGGTTTCACTACACAAAGCAAACCAACTGCTGTAATCATTAAGTCATATGGATGGTCTGTCATGCTGCATCGTCAGCACTACATGAATTACTCTCGCAAGGTTGGGAGTGAGTCCCCGCCCCAAGCAAGGGAGTTCAAGTATCTCGGGGACTTGTTTAGGAGTGAGGGTAAAGCGGAGTGTGAGATTGACAGACGGTTGCGTTGTGGCGTCAGCAGTGAGGGCAAAGCTCTCGATTTACCAGCCCTTCTACGTCCCAACCCTATGGTCATGAGCTTTGGGTAGTATCGCAGATACAAGCAACCAAAATGAGCTTCCTTCGTAGGGTGGCTGGGCTCAGCCATAGAGGTATTGGTTGAGGAGCTCAGACATCCGGAGGGAGCTCAGGGCCTTTACGTCGATAGGGGCCAGCTGAGATGGTTCGGGCATCTGATCAGGACGCCTCCCTTTAGAGGTTTTCTGTGCACGCCCAACTGGTAGGAGGTCCCGGTGTAGACCAAAAACCCGCAGGAAGGATTATATATCTTGTCCTGCCTGGGAACCATTCCATTGGAAGAGCTGGTACATGTTTGTTGGTGGAGAGGGATGTCTGGAAAAACCTGCTTAGCCTGTTAGCCGGTTGGTTGGTTGGTTGGTTGCAGGCTGGCTGGTTGGTTGGTAGGCTGGTTGGATGGATCGATGGAAGCAGGTTATGCAGCACTTCACTCCTTGTGTGTTTAATTCTCTACTTGTATGGCCACAAAGAGCTCACGAAGAAATAACTGATTTGGGGTATTATTTGACAAAACTGAAATTCAACTTCACTCTTCAAATGATAAAAACCAGGTAAAAGAAAAAGTGTCATCTCTTACTATAATGGTACAGGGGGGACAGTTACTGTACTGTGTTGTCTTGTTGTTTCACTTATTCAAAGAGGAACTGACAAAACACAGAGTAGGACACAAACAACTCATTTTCTCTCTGATCAGTCAAACTCCCTGCACTCGCTTGCTGGCTCGCATATGCCTGTTACCATGGTGACCAAGTGATTTGCATAAATCCATTCATAAGATCTCTGACTTGACAGCTGAGGATGCATTTAATAGTAGTTGAGCTTTGAATTCACGCCTAAGTCACATCTCTACTGTACTCATAAAGGGTATGGTGTCATACTTTTCAGCCAAGAGGTTACAAATGTTACAGACTGCCAACATGTAGTTTGACAGACGTGGGCGTTTACCAAACAGCAAGTCATCTACTGAAAAAGGAGCTTTCTAGTTGCATTATGGGAAGTCAGAATATCTATATTTAATTTAGAGGATTTTTATACATTATTTCTGGTTTCTACATCTTAGTGTACAGAATCAAGAGTGCCATAATGTGATTTGTCTCGTTCGTTTTCCCACCATGAAGCTTTGTGACATCACTTCTCTTATTCTTATAGTTATACCACGAGCTGTACGACACATATCGTCTATGAAACAGGGAGTACTTTGTAAGGTAAAGTGATTTGGTAACCACGGAGTGTGTTCAAACAAGCTGTTTCTGCTGACGGCTCCATATGTTTCCTCAGGCTGTGATTCACACACATTAAGGTAGTCTGTCATTTTAGTTCTCAAACTCTTTTTATCACAAAGAACTTCATAGAATCTGTTGGCTTGGTGTAACGGAGCCCTTTTCATGCACAACACCTTGAAGAACATACACAGGATTAGCTCCAGTTTAGTAGTTCGTCTGTCATTCCGTAGAGATGACGCATATAGGCCTTAAGAGTAGAAAGCTTACCGTCTCTATCTGCTTCTTCCTCTTCCAACCGTATCTCTTTCTTTGGCTGCCTGTGTGTGAATCAGTGTTGATCTGTGAAGGGTGCTTGAAAATATTGTGTGATTTCCTTCTATCTGCAGCGTATCTAATCCCCTTTAGCGTAGCCTGACAAGGTGTTGAGACAATCTCGACAATGGGATTAATTAGCATCAATTTCAGCACTTACTGCTTTCTTAGGAGGCTTACATGGTGCTGTATGAACCAATGCGCTGCCCTTTGTTTTTGTTGAATAGGAAGAATTTGGATCTGAATTAATATTAGGAGCTGTATACATGCTTACGGAGTCTGTAACTAGAAACCAGAAACAAGTCAGCATTTTTGCATTTCCCGGTTTCCTCGTCTCAAAGTCAATGTTCTTTTTTCGTCAGTAGAAACGCCTCTCTAGACTCTGTCTCGTGTCTTAAAAAAGGCGGTTGCTAACAAGTGGCTAAATGAGACTACTAAACCTCATCACACCGACTTGTCGACCTCGTTGTTTATATTTGCAGTCTTGGTGTGGTTGGTTTATAGGCAAACAGTAGTAGTAGTTGTGGAAAAAAATTGTGAAGATTATCTTGCTGAAAAAAAGTGTAAAGTATTTTGTGCAATAATCCAAAATCCATTGGAAATATCCCATTGGGCTTAAATAGGGTGTCTTTTTCTCTTTGGAAGCAGGTGGCAACCTTTGGTTCTGACAAGTGAAACCAATGCATTCTCTCTAATGGCCAGCAGAGCGCGACTCTTCTAGTTGCAAAAAGAAGTCTGGTTGTATAGAAGTCTATGAGAAAATGACTCTACTTCTCTCTTGATTTATTACCTCAGTAAACATTGTAAACATGAGTTTATTGTCTCAATCTCTAGTGTCAAGTCTTCTTCAATACAGCATGAAATTATTATTATTAAATTATGGTCCATTTAGAGTCAAACAGACCATAAAGCAGAGTATGCTTTAGGGCGGGGAAAACTTGTGATTGACAGGTCGCTAACATGGCGTTGTCCGGTCTGGGAGTTGTCCGTGTTTTCGTCTTGGAACTTCACAGTGTGTTTCCAGTTCATGAAAGTTAATTGTAACATTTTGGTCGTCTATAAATATCTTATTCAGCATTCAGTTGTACTTAGCTCCACCCTCTCGTGTCACATCTAGTTGCAAAAAAACAAGATGGCGACAGCCAAAATGTTGAACTGGAGGCTTCAAACCGCAGCCCACAAAACTATGGGTGTATTAAAGTCTATGTTTGGGAGGGACATTCATTTATTGGAGTGCAGGTGACACTTCTGGGACACTTCTGATATCTATACAGATATATCGTCTGATAGATTGTCACAATTTGTCAGAAGTGACTGACTGAACATAGATGGTAAAAGCTGACTGCACTTCAAGTTCATTCATCTTACTTTTCTCTGTTGGAAGATTGAGGAGGAGTTCCTGAAATCTCACTTCAAACAGCTGACGTCCAAAGCATCAGGGGCCGAGGAACTTCATGGTCCTTTATTGCTGGGTTTCTCCTCCAGTGTTTGGTGGCTGCTTTTATTCAATGAGTGTATGGTGGCCTTGTTTTGTGAGGCCACGATGACAATAGTTGCTGTTAATGTATTCTCTCAGATAGCAGGCTTCCATCGCGCTCCCCTTGCGTCACAGCATTAGCATTTCGGATGGAGCTCTTTTTTTTTTGCTAAAATAACGGACATTTTGGGATTATTATTATTGCCAATAGTTAGATTGATACCACTCCGGAGTGTTAACTATCGAGCTAAAGCTGGCAGGCGATTGGCTTAGCATGAAGACTAACCGCTTCCCCCCTGCTCATGCTAAGCTAAGTTAATCACCTCCCCACTCTATCTTTATACTTAACACACAGGAACAACATTGAGGACATGTCAAATATCTTGGGATGCATCCTGCACCCTGGGGAAGGTCCTGGCACAGCAGCAGTATTTCAACAAGAGGCCGTCAGTGAGACAGATTGTGAGCTTCATCCATAACGTTGACCTAAACATTTGAAAGCTGCAGTTTCTTTTTCTTTCTATTTATTGTATTTAAACCTGGTGTTTCTGCACAGTTGCAGATAAAGATCAGGCTACACTAATATTATTATTATTATTATTATTATTTGTAGAATAGCATTCTAGTGATGGCTGCGGGTTGTTTCCTACTCGTGTCATTCAAACTTTTCCAACAACTCCAGTTTGTTGTCAAATTAATGTAATTAATGTAAAAATTCAATCTTTATGAAACATAATATAACATAACATAATATTCTGCATAAATCCATAGTTGTTGGCGTTTAGCTTTTCAAAATAAACATTTTCACTGCACTTCAATTTGACTTATCCAGCTTTTAAATAGAAATGTGCAGACGCACCTTGTTTTTAAAGGGAATGGGAGACGACACTGATCGGTTTTGATTTATGAAACTTGATTGATACAACCTGTAGTGGAAAGCTTTGCTACTTTTTATTGGGCACATTTCTGTGGCCAGTCTGTCAGTTGATGATTTTTCTAGTTTGTCTTTTTGTGAAATCTGTCCGACAGACAAAACTATGTTTGTGTTGTGTATTTGTATTTACACATACATAATGTCTATTGTTGATTCTCATATCTATGAATGTTTTATGTTGTACATTTATGTGTGTCACTGGTCTGGGATTCAGATGTTATGTCACCATCCAATTCTGAACAAACAGGGCAATCCAGGCCTCGGCTGAAATCACTCCAGAGGATGGTAATTGCCTTCTTGAGGCTCCAGCTCTGTCAGACACTCATCTCACTGCTCTCTCTCTCTCTCACTCACTCACTCACTCACTCACTCACTCACTCACACGGCATGACCAATGTAGCAGCATCCTGTGACACATGCACGCTACAGTCTGTCCTCAGTTTTCATGGCGATAAAATGACCCTCTGCATTCAGCACATGATGAGCGTGTGGAAGCTCTGTAACTGAAGCTGGTGCACTCGCTCTCAGTGTTACTGTCACCTCCGACGGCTCACCTGCTGCTTGAACACAAGGTTGTTTTCTTTCTGTGTCGGGAACTCAATAGCATTGACCTCTCTGCAAAGAGGTTGACGATTGTTTCTCGACATCTTTGGAGGAATCACTAAATGATGACTACAGCATCTTTGCATGGATAGCCACCACACTTCTGTAGAGTCCTGAGACATGACTTTCTTTCTTTTGTGTGTCGATTGTGCTAATGTTCTGACTCAATGATGTCAGGGCCTGTCTTATTGTGGTTATACAAGCGTAATGTACGGTGCTGTTAAATTGCTGCTTGACCGCCAATACAGCCGGTGAGGCCTTTGCATGAGGGAGACCAGTTTGTTTTTTACTTTAGTTAAAATGTAGTTTTTGAAATGCTAAACACCAACAAATATGGATCGAAGCAGAATACCTCATTAGATAAAAACATGTTGTGAATTTCCTATTTTCAATAGATTTTGAGACTTCTCTGCTCTGGAATTATTGTAAAAACACGAGTTTAAAACAATCCCATGCAGCCACCACTGGAATCTAATTCTATAAATAGTATAATGCTAACAATATTAATGTAGCCTGATCTTCAAATTTGAATGTTAACGTTATGAATAAAGAATTCAAACTCTGTGGCACAGCCTTCTTATAAGATATGAAAGTAAGCCTATTCATCGCTTTGTGTTCAGTCTGTTTCACACCGCCGAACTGTAGCTGAAAGAATAAGAATACAATATTAGTCATACATGCCATGAGAATACATATAAAGACATCCACCTAGTGACACTAAAAACTGTGTATTTAGGCTCCACGTACCTCCTTAACGATACACTTAACTCATGTTTGTGCAGGAGACCAGAGAGAAAGACGCTTTCTGAAAAGTCTCAATACTTTCGTAGCTTCTAACTGAATCTGTTGTTTGAAGTTGAGTTTCTCTCCTGCGTCCCTCTTTGTACTTTCAGATATCTGCTTTAATTTACTGTCATGTTCACTTTTGGCTGTATAAGAGTCGTGTTAAGTTACTGCTGATGAACACCCAACATCCGAAACATGGCTCCAAAGAAATGTTAATGCTGCTGTGTGTCGATGTGGAAATGGGGATCTGCACTGTGTGCCAACACGTTTGCCAACTTTTATAGCACGATAATATGTTAATGCTTCTTTTTCCGCCCCAGTGGTGAAGAATAGAATGCTCTGGCATAAATTGATTGGCCAGTACTTCAATGCCCATCCAAGGCCACACGAACCCAGATGTACTGGTGGCTATATTAAGGACAGTTAACACTCAAATAGGCATAATTTCACACATTTTTCCAGTCCGGCAGTGGACTTAAAGACTGGAAACCACATCAAAGAGTGTGTCTGATATTGCCGCCAAGAAATGCCAGGAATGACCTTTGGCCACTACAACTACAATAGCAAGGGTATATGTAATGACAGTAACCTTTTCTCAACAGTAGAGAGTAGACCAATGCAAAGCCTGATGTAAACTAAACCAGCTCACCAGGCAGAGGAAGATGATTGAGAAAATATAGAATCCCCTGGGGCCATCAGAAATGCTCTACGGTGGTGTGGTGAATAAATGTAAAGATGAACACAGCAGGCGTGTCTTCCCTATAATCACCTGGTGTTTTATACCCA
Source organism: Anarhichas minor (assembly GCF_050575085.1). Lineage (NCBI taxonomy): Eukaryota > Metazoa > Chordata > Actinopteri > Perciformes > Anarhichadidae > Anarhichas > Anarhichas minor. The sequence continues at coordinate 5,419,617 of NW_027466469.1, read as the reverse complement.
GGCTGCGTTATTGACTGCAGATTCGGACCCCCCCCTGCCTCTCCACACCGTTGGTCCGATCAGTCCGCCACCCGACTGTCAGCCCGGGGACAGAGCTGATTTATGGCACACATGTGCATGGTGCACATTCCCCCGTGCTGTGAGAGATAGCTAACATACCTGTGCTGACAGTGAGGATGGAGCGAGGCGGCGGCAGTTTCACAGCGGTGATGCTTTTCTTTAAAGCTCTTAAAGTCCTCCTCATAATCAGAATGCATGAGTGCTGGATGAGCTGTGCTCAATCATTGTCTTGGCTTCAATCAGATACCTGAAGCTGGTGGTTCAGCATTACACAGTCAGCCCCTCACGGACTGAAATGACAGAACGCCAATATATATCGATGGTGAATCCACTCTGAGTGGGCTGCGGTTATCATATGCATTACAATACAGAGTGTGTGTCACCCCTTATAGTTCCTCTGTAGAACTATAGCATTTTTGTCGTTTGATTTATCTGTGAAGATTCGGTTTGCAATAAACATCTGGCAGTACCGACCCTAACCCTCTATTCACAATTTCTGTGTCATTTTGATGAAGGAGCCACTTGTTCATTCATTTATAATATTGCGCCACAGAGAGATGTTTACAAAACTGCAAAGTCCCATTTCGCTGAAATGTGTTTGACTCACTTGAAAGTGTTGCATTTATGTCTCCTCTCGCTCAGAATGTGGCGTTTGAAAGCAGCAAAATATATCTTTTGCCCGGCTGATTGTGAAGCATTTGCAAAAACATGTCGATGGATGGAAATGTTGCTTTCAGCCCGAGTAACATTATCTTCCATCAGTATTGGATAACAAGAGAAAAAACTGCACTCTATGTATTTTGTGTCTCTCTTTTATTCTCTTTACATGTTAATGTTATGTACATTCATCTCCTCACACAAGATGATGAAAGGAGCATGAAATGCACAACCAACACCACAGAAGCCAGTCAAATAATAAATATATATTTATAGAGAGAGAGAGAGAGAGAGAGAGAGAGAGAGAGAGAGAGAGAGAGAGAGAGATTTATAATATTGAGATATACTGAATTAGATATACTGATATTAGACCAAATCACCCTAAAGGAGTAGCTTCCCTTTTAACTTCACTTCACTTTATTAAAGGGAGAATTAAATTGAGTTTATATATATATATATATATATATATATATATATATATATATATATAAACTCAATTTAATTCAATTTAATTCTCCCTTTAATACATATATATATATATTTCACAAATATATTTGAATGTACATATATTTGTTTGTTGTTTTTCATATTCAATTATATATATTATTATTTCTTTGTACTACTGTACTGTGGTTATTGTTTTGCACCACTCACCAAGTCAAATTCCTTCTTTTTCCATTTCTGATTCTGATTCTGATATGATAACATACATGCACATCGAAGGAATTTTAGCAATATAATATGTGCTTTTCATCTACAATTTATTATTATTATAATGTGTTGCTTGATCACTTGAAATCAAGGTTCATTCATGGTCCCTTTATGCTACATCATTTTGTTTTATAGTAGTATTATGGAGGATGAGTAATCTCACGCCCTGGGTAAAGAAGCTGCTCTGCAGTCTGGTGGTACGACAGTGGAGACTTCTGTTTCATTTGCTAGACGGAAGCTTAGTTAGTTGAAACCAATCAACTAACCAAAGTTGCATGGAGGAGAACCAAGAGAGGAGTGAGAGATTTTAATGGAGTCACCGAAAGTATGATTCAGTTTCTGGACCTGTTAAGCTTAAAATAAGAAAATGTTGAAGAAGACTAAACTAAATCGGAGCAGCAAGGATCCATGAACCGGTTGAATACACGGAGCTTTCTTGGAGGACCAGGCCTTACTGGAGGTGTGCTGATCCCGGGAGCAGGTGGTGGAAAAGGAATCGTGTTCTGCTACAGCTTGGACCAGTTTGAGGCCTCCTTAACTTCGGGGATTCATCAAGCTAAGTCCCTTTAACATGAAACTCTCCAGGCTTCTCCTTCTTATTCTCCTAGCACACTTACACACCCTGAAATAAACTGAACGGAACTGCCATATATTCCCTTAGCTTTGGAACGGAACTACAAGACCCCAACCCAACCCAACACACACACACACACACCTTATCACTTGCCCCTAAACTATTGACATTCACCTGGAGTCCTCATTCATATTTATTACTCAATGAACATTTGATTTCTATATCTGGACTCGGTCATGTGGTGTATTTGATTTAATGAACCTTTTTGTGTTTAATTGTGTATCTGTTTTGGTTTGATTCATGATTTTTAAGTAAAATGTAATTGACTTAACTGAAACACATTAATTGGTTGAGTTTTGATTACTTTACATTTTGTAGCCGGGTTCGCAGGCTAGTCGGGTTAGTTCTCTCTCCAACTGTTCGCAGTGATATTCTTTTATTAAATTGACAGGGTGGAATTTCTATTATTCTCCCGTCTGGAGCCCAACGTGCACTTTGAATGGGTATGGCACCTTGGATGGTCGCCCCTGTCATCAGTGTGTGAATGGGTAAATGACATGTAGTGTAAAAGCGCTCTGAGTGGTTGGAAGAAGCAAAAGAACACGCTATTTACAAGTCTATTTGCCATTTACCATGCTCGGACATGGGTACCTTTGATGTTCTGGGTGGTTTTGGTCACCCGCTGTAGAGCCCTCCTGTCCTGGGCTGTGCACAAACCATGCTAGTTTGTAATGTTTCCAGTCAGAATGCTTAACAAGAAGAACTTGACATGGGAATTTTGCCTCAGAATTTGTAGGCATCTAGTGGTGACCAACTGAATACCCCTCCTCTCACTGCTTCCTTTCCAGTATCATATCGTGAGGTACTTACTGTCATTCCCAACCCGAGTGGCCTCACACATGATGGGGGACCTCCTGTTTTTGTAGCTTGTGATGGTCTGGATCGCCTGCCACATATCTTGTTGTGTCGTTAGTGTTAAATTCTCTCACCAGTCTCCTTGATGCCAGCTTTTGATCTCGCAGTGTTGTGTACTTCTTTGTTTCCCTTTTAAGCCTCTTTTAGTTCTTTGTTTTGGTTTCACAATGTATAAATTCCCTATCAGCGTGGTTGCCACCAGCAGCAGGAAGCTGTTTCAAGTGGAACTTGCCCATCACCAAATCGCAGCCCAGGACTAGCTTCTGAACACAGTGAGGCATTTAGCAGCTAAGGAGGTACTGTAGGAGGAGACCAAAACAGAGCTATTGAAGTGAATTGCTTGGTGTAAGAACTTTTCAAGGTGAAAATATATCAATGTAAGGTTTTCAGATTGTTTTGCTGCCTACAGTTTGCCAAAAAGACAGAAAGAAAAAATGTAATTTATGCAGCTATGACAATAGTCAAAAAAACATGGAAGCACAAAAAAAAAAAAACATTTGACTTATTAGACTGATTTGTGAGGCATACAACAAGTCAGCAAATACATTAATAAAAGCAGCGGATAGAACAGAGAATACAAGAATGCAAGGTGAGGGAAACTACTGGGAAATTATAACTGGCAATGCAGCCTTCATAGTTTATGATTAATATTCCACTTCACTGGGTAATTTCATTGATTTCTCGGGTTGACTTATGGAAACCCTGGAGAATGCAATGAGCCTTCAATTGTTTCAGTCCAGCAGCTGCTATATATGACATCACCAACTCCATACAGGGACAGATAGAGTGATTGCAATAATAACATAGGGGGAACAAAAGTGTATCATGCTTTCCAATGGATGCAAAGCTAGACCTGAGCATTCAACTGCAGCAGTTTGTCGAAGCCTTTAGGAAATTATATTCATAAAACATTTTGAATAGTCTCCCCTTGTTCTTTCTAAATTGAACATCCATCTTTACAGCTGCAGTAAGGAGCTAGATGGCAGTGGAGCGAGCTGAAAATACAAACTTCATAAACAACTGCCCGTTTAGATAGCCAGAGGACACGCAGCAACATTAGCATTCATTCGGAGTCGTGTTTCTGGCCACCTGATGAATTGCAGCAGTCACTCCTTTTAACTCTTTTTAGGTCTAAACCAACTCCTACGAAAAACATCTTGTTCTTCAGCTGCTAAACGCTCCACTAATATGTTCCACTGTAGCTGATAATTCTCTGTGAGTTTGTCATGTAAAAATATGAATTGGTGGAGATTTAATATTTTCTATCACAGATACAGTGGACTATGAGTTAAGAGTGGTAGAATGTTGTGTAGGTGTCAGTGAGACACATTATATTATACAATTATACAAAGGCCCCAAAGTACATGGTGGGAGTTTGTTTTGTGAATCACTTTTGCGTTTCCTCGCAATAATCTTGCATTACCGAGCAATATTGTTTGCATTCCCTCTGATCCATGAGAGCAGTGAGCGTGTTGGTCCAGAAAGGAGAGATGCTGTGACACACTGCGCATGATGCATTTTTGCTCATTACTCCTTTCTAAAGGCCGAGCTCCGACAGTATACAGCCGCTGGCTGTGAGCACAGCTGCAGCTGCTCTTCCTGGCTGAGCTGCTTGAAGCCTTGGCTGTTGACACGGTTATTGCTCGGCTGAATCAATGGCTCTGTTCAAAATACTAACATACTATTCAATGTGAGTATGTAGGGCGTTCCTGCTGCATAGTATGTGGATATTGTGTACTAACCTGGATGTATACAATATTAGCAAGAATTTCTTTTTTTTGGAATCAACTTTTTAACAGAAAACATATGCAAACACACACACAACAACAAGTCCCCAACCGCCCACCCCACCGGCAAACAAATAGACATCATAATTGGCCTCGGTGGATCAAAATGGAGAACATAAATAAAGAAATTATACACACAAAAACAAATATATACATGACAGGTATATTGATATGGGGAGATAGCTGAATGGTATTATTTGCATAACAATAATCATATAAGGTCTGGGACCTAATGCGTGTGCACAAAAAACTTTCATTTTGTCAATAAAGGTGCCCATGCACTGATGGACGATTGTTTGGCATTCATGCATTACAGTCATGTGATCAGTCATGTGATCGATACAGTCATGTGATGCAGAAAAGACGTATAGCTTGAGTCTACTTGTGTGAACAATCTGCTGGTGATGTCATACCTAAATATTTAGGCAGTTTGATCAGATACTGATGAGGTATGTGGTTTCGAACACAAGCTATTATGCGATGGACATCTGTACTGTGACCACTCTTTACTGCTACTGTTAACATCGGCAGAGAAAGCATCGTTGGGCCAGACAGGGTTTGAACCCTCTGTGCTTCTATCAGATATGACAGATGTGTTAACAATACACCCTGTGAGTTCAAACAGTAGCTTCAATGCAACACACAACTCAGTACCTCTATATAAACTCACTGCACACACACAGCCCCTGAATGCAGGTAGTGTGCATAGTAACGACCAAAGCACAGCCACAATCACAAATAAAGCTCCGTCACCTCATGACTGTAGTCATGATCACAGCTACAGTCTGACACAATCAGCCTCAGCAGCAGTCGGTGGGTGAGCTAGGTTTGCTAGCTCCGCTAGTTATCGATCTAACTTCAATGATACAGCCACTGCTGAGGGTGCACTGAGGGAATGCAAAAATAATTCCCACAGTGACTTTCAGAAGCTCTGAATAAACCAGCGATGAGCTCTGAAGGTGTTTTTTCTTTCCAAAAGATCACCTTTAAAGGTGTTACATTTTTCACCTTGCGTTATTTGAGCTTTGTGTGTTTGCAGCCAATGTACCTACTTCCACAATTGTTTTGCTGTAGCTAGCAACATACACACCGGCTGTGTGTGTCTTCTTAACTCAAGTCCTGGATTGGTGCAGTGAAACATTTTCAGGTTGCATAAACATGGCTTTGCTTCATGAGCAAATTTGTGTTGATGTCCACTCACGTCTTTGCTTTGACTTTATATGAATGCCCAGGCGGAAATCTCCGGTTTGAAAAATGAAGGTAATGCCGAAGTGTCTTAAACCTGCATTCTCTCTACTGACCAGCAGGGGGCGACTCCTCTGGTTGTATAGAAGTCTATGAGAAAATGACTCTTCTTCTCTCTTGATTTATTCCCTTAGTAAACATTGTAAACATGAGTTTATGGTCTCAATCTCTAGTTTCAAGTCTTCTTCAATACAGCATGATGTTCATTTAGTAAATTATGATCCATTTAGAGACCATAAAGAGGAGTATGCTTTAAGGCGGGCTTACTGTGATTGACAGGTCGCTACCACAGAGTTGTCCGGTCTGGGAGTTGTCAGGGTTTACTACAGCAGTATGAACCCAAAATAAACAGATTTTGCTGTGATGTAACTGCAATAAACGGACAAAAAGCCGAAATAACTACATAATGATGCCGATTTGTAAAGAGTTTGAATTCCTGTTTTGTTAGTTCTCTCCGCAAGACGACAATCAAATAACTTTTAAAATACTTGTTTTCTTAATGGAGCTCGGATCAATCGGTGCTTTTTTACGATATGTTCCATATGGTTTATACACACACATTTATACACATAGTTTCGTCTGGTCCAAACTAATACAAGGTATCGTAGAGCTCTGGCAGCCCACCTACGACTACGATATTTCTTTCCTGATTCAACAACGGCAGGACGTCTGTGATGACAGGAGGAGCATCTCAACGCTGATAGGCTATTACTACATTCGCGCTGCCCGTGCATTGACTTTGTAGACTTTACTCAGCATTCGGTTGGACTAAGCTTCATTCTCTGGTGTCACTTCAGGTTACAAAAAACGATGATGGCAACGGCCAAAAAACTAAATATTTATTTATATAGTCTACGGCAATTCATCTAAAATTTGGCTCACGTTCCACTTGAACACACCTTCAAAAACACCATATACATATCTTTTGTATAGTATATATTCTTTTGGGGGAAAAACATTAATCTGGGAAATGGCACACAGCGGTGAGAACAGCTTTGTCTTCTTTGTTTGACTGAAGGAACAGAGCACGCCCCAACACCTGTCTTTGTCGTGTTGACAAACCCACCACAGATGTCTGATGCTAGATAGCATGCCAGTGTTAACGCCGCTGGCTCCATCTCGCTGCCCATCTATCAGAGGCAGACGATGAGGAGTGCTGATATCACACTGGACATAGAAACATAAATCGCGCTATTTGGTGCCCATTGACAGATCTCAGGCAGATTGTTGAAATGCAGCACATTCAGCTGAGGACACAGAGCTCTGTCAGGCAGACAAAGAAGCAGACAATGCATGCATTTCCAATATGCATTGTATTCTATCAAGCCTGTTTATCCATTGTATATCTAAACATAGCCAAGGGTTATTGATAAAAAGTCAATATTCTAAGCTCGCATACAGTGCTGCTATGGATTATTTCTCACCATTACAGCAGTCACAGAGGTATGCAATGGATATGTGTTGCAAAGTGTAAAACAAATTCTGCTTTTAAAAAAATGCCGAAATATCACTGAGCACAACCTAAGAAAACATCAAAATAAATTCCCTATCTCCTACAGCCGTGGAAAAAATGCTTTTTGAGTTCCTGTTTTGAGCTAAAAATAGAAGAGTTAAACTAGCAGTCTGTTGTGTGATCAGAAGAGAAATGGTTACCTCTAGTAATTGTCCAAGGACAAAAGCTGGGATGCTGCTCGGCCCAATCATTCACAATCGAACGTGCAGCAGTGGTGCTCTGAAGTCAGCCTCGCTCAAACTTCAATCTATCAAACCTTCAATCCGAGAGACACGACAGAAGAACCCAGCAGGGGGAGACGGGAGGGAGCTGACTGTATCAATGGACTCTATACTAACAGCTGTCCACTACACACTATGTGTCTATATGCAGGTGAAGAACAGCAGGAATGAGATACCGTACCTTTTACTTATAGGGGACCATATATTATATTATATTCATATTATTTTTTATTAACAAATGGAAGAGAACATGAACAATACATTTATCCTACTAGTAAATATTCTCTACGGTAGTTTTATAACTCAGTGTCATTGACCAACATTGTCATCCAAAAACTATCCAGGGATAAAAATACTTAAAAAAAAAAATTTAAACCACCATTTATTGTTTGAACTGTATCTTTTTTTACTGGACCATTCGTCAAATGTGTCATTCTTTCTCTCAGAATCCGTCTGTAAAAAGAAATCCAACATCGACCGCTGCGTCATTTTTCTTTGCGTGAAAGTTTCCCAGCACGTGATTACAGCTGATGTTTTCCGATCTAGACTACGTCATTCTTGTGTTGTGTTTGGCTTCGTAACTCAGACCATTTCATTTCAATGGCCGCTCATCAAAATGATGTGATCGTTGGCAAAGGAGTGTCAATAAATCTTTGTATTGATTGCTGACACAATGCCTCACCTGCCTCAGATGAATGTTAAATAGATTGTTCTAAAAGTGTTGTGAAGGCCGCACTTATGTGACGAAAATTGGGTCTAAGTGAATGAATTGGTGTTGAAGGAGGCTTGATTGTATTTTGAAAAGTTAAACGCAAATCCAGAGTAGACAAGAAGAACTTTGGGAATCTTGTGCCCTGGTAGATACTTTATTTACCAAGCTGATGGAAACGCAACTAATTCACTTTATTTTTGTTGCCTCGTTTGTAACATTGGCTTTAGATTCCCTTGATTGTGGAATACAACGATTATGCAACATGCTCGCGTGTCAGCTCAAGTAGTCGCGGTTGGGTGAATTGCGACAAGCCTAACAACAGTTAGATAGCTAATTATATTTCGATTGACATTCTATGGTAAACAAGTCAATGCAAAAATTCTGAAAATGTGATGATACTTATTACTGATGCTACATTGTGAACAACAAAACTTTGTGAAAATCAGCAGAAGGAAAGTTAGTTAACATTAGCTGTTAGCAGAACAGCCATGCTCGGAGCTAACAGATAACAATAAGTTGCATTGAGTTACATCATGATGCGTTAAAGCTCCCTTCAGTAAAAATGACTATTAGGCGAAGATAGATTATAACGTTATCATGGTGTGTTCAAATGTAATCTTGTGCAACTCAGTTTTTTGAGGAGAAACCTGAATAAATACAGCTGTTTGAAGGAAATTTGTTCACAGAAAAATAAAACAAATATTAGAGAAGGATTTATGACCTGTTTAACTTCCTAACAAGTGTTCATTGTTTTGTTTTAGTGTTTTTACCATGGTATCCAATTGGGTATCGAGAATCTTGAAATTTCATTGGTATTGGCATCGACCAAAGACTGTATATGAGAAGTTGACATGGTTACCAGGATGTCAGCCCTTGGTTCGTGGGCTACAGAGAGGGGTGGAGCTAAACTGAACGCTGTATAAGACTTTTAAAGCGATCAAAATGTTACAATTAACTTCCATGTACTGAAAACACACTGTGAAAGGGTTCAAATGTGCACAATAGTGCAAGTCTATAGGGATAAACCCGATTAGTAAATTAGAATTAGCATATTTTCACATGGAAACAGTGGGACACAGTGATTAACATGAAATAGTACTAATAATACCATCGATTCATCATCCATCTATCCGTCAATCCATCCGATCTATCCATCCATCATACGCTCATCCATCTCATCCATTCATCTATCTCTACCTCACATTTTTACTAGTACAGTGATGGAAGCCCTTAAAATCATTATCCATTAAAAACTACAGGAAATTTGAATCCATACGTTTTTAATCGGTTTACGTCTCTTGATTAAAGCTCTTTTGTATTTGGGTCAATTAATGCACAGAGCGTTAAACGGTCTCTTTATCCAGACTGTGTACAGTGATTATGTTGATGGTTTCATCATGTCGGTTATCATTATTTGCTAACGTCTCACCCCCAACAGAATGTCTGCACGCTAACAAAGCTGACAGTAAAAAAAAAAGTAAACCGGCCTCATTTCAGTGGCAACGAGTCTGCCTCTAAAATCAAAATATACTCCCAGAAACAATCTCTTTTTAAAAACATTAATTCGACATAATCCGACACCTTAACAAGTATGCCACACACAGAGAGAGGTGACGATAGATAGATAGATAGATAGATAGATGCCACACACACAGAGAGAGGTGACTATAGATAGATGGATAGATAGATAGATAGATAGATAGATAGATAGATAGATAGATGCCACACACACAGAGAGAGAGAGAGGTGACTATAGATAGATAGATGGATAGATAGATAGATAGATAGATAGATGCCACACACACAGAGAGAGAGAGGTGACTATAGATAGATAGATAGATAGATAGATAGATGCCACACACACACAGAGAGAGGTGACTATAGATAGATGGATAGATAGATGCCACACACACAGAGAGGTGACTATCTATACATTATTACTTTAGCTCAGACAGCATGAAACTTTAATGATTCCCATGAGGAAATTAGGTACACACGGCTAATTTTGCAGTGTCAAGTGTTGATTTTTCTGCAGCAATTATTCCAAGTGGATTGGAGAGAGTTGTATTCATTAAACGCTGGAATGTAGCAGAAGTATTATGCACGCCAGATGGCATCGATGTGTACTGCAAGAAGGCGCCAGGAGTCATGAATGATCAACAAAGTCCTCAACTCTGGGAAGAGGATAAAAGCGGTGTTTTGTGGCCCCATTCACCTTACAGAAATCTGGGCAGAACTGGTCTGAGCCAACAGAACGGCTAAAAGGCACGGCAAACTCCAGGAACTAGAGATGTCATGTAACCCACCAGTTCTGGCAAACAGGAGGCTCTTATCAGGATCCACTCTGCATGCATGTTGTTTTATTGGTAGAGAATCCCTCCACATCAATGTCAATGAGTCGGCACTTCTGAAAATGAAGAGACATGAGATATGATTCAACGGACCACGTCCTCACACTCGGACTGAATCAAATGCGGAAAACACTCATCAGGTATAGACAACATTTCAGAATTTTCCTATCGTCTTTTTTGAATAGCACTGGACCGGAGCAGCAGCATCCTCAACCAGCTCAACATCGGACAGTGAAACTTCTACTTTTTGAAATTTTGTCAAACCATCTCTTCATTTTCGTTTGCGCAGCGGACGTATTTTTCTTTCCCAATAGCAAAGAATTGACACGACGTTAGCGTTATGCAAACAATTAGCAAACCACACAAAGTATTACAGCAGAAAAAGTTACTATGACACAGTTTGGAATCACGTGTAATTGTACAAAACCTAGCATTTAAAAACGACAGTGGAAAAACTCAAGGACTAAATATGTGGGAGAGGCAAGTCGTGCTCCAACCAAACACTCGTTTTATCAAAGTTCACAAGCCAAAATTGTTGGAAAAGATTGGTTTAATCTTTAGAAATGCATAGAATTTTAAGAGTGTATCATGTGTTTTTTGTGTAAAATCTTGATAGAACTGGGGTACTGTCGGCAGCACTTTTACTGCAGATGATGCTGCCTTTGACTGTATTCCATTAGTCAACAATGCTTTGAAGAAATATTCATGTTTTTGTGTCTGTGAAGTTGAGTCCCGTTGTGGAGGGAACAAGCCCGAGAAGGGTTTACTTTTGTCTGGGTTCAACAAGTAGCACATATATTTCCAACTTGCCTGTGAGTGTGTTTGTGAATGTGTGTGACTATTTGTGTTAAACACAAATAGTCACACACATTCACAAACACACTCACAAAATGACCCTAGGACAATTGTTGTACCATGGTGGTGTACAGCTAACTTTTTATTTTAATTCATTGAATTTCAACTTGAAAAAGACAATTCATGAGGTTTTCTCTGGCGTTAAAGACAGTGGCCGCTCATGTCTGACCCTTAAGACGACATAGTAAGACGAAAAAACTCCCTGACTGGACAACGCCGTGGTATCAACCTGTCAATCACAGTAGCCCCGCCCTAAAGCATACCCTGCTTTATGGTCTATTTGACTCTAAATGGACCATCATTTACTAAATGAACATCATGCTGTATTGAAGAAGACTTGAAACTAGAGATTGAGACCATAAACTCATGTTTACAATGTTTACTGAGGTAATAAATCAAGAGAGAAGTAGAATCATTTTCTCATAGACTTCTATGCAACCGGAGGAGTCGCCCCCTGATGGTCAGTAGAGAGAATGCAGGTCAAAGCACTGCCACACTTCTCAGAAATGGTTGCCGCCTATTATCGACCACTAAATTTCTTGTATCCTGATATCACTACAGTACACAACTGATTCTCTGTAGAGCTGAGAATTGCATGCACAGCCCAAATCGTACGTGCGGCGCAGTGCATGTGGTATTGCAAGCCCTGCTATTAAAAACACATAAGGATCTCTCCGCATCAGGCTGGCATCAAAGAACTCTGACAAAGGCCGACGGATCAAACGCTTTGCATCAGCTCACGTCCTCCTCTGTTCAAAATTGCATTTGAACATAAGCACAAAGGAGTACAGCCAACAGCCAACTGACTGCTGACATGCGTGTATGTTCAAGACAGCATGAAAAATCTCCAGTCTCAGCCTGTATTTATACTCATAAGAACATTATATATACACATATAAACAAACTGGGAAATTCCCACCACGGTGGATCTGCTTAAATGTACATATAAATAGAGAATATGGCTGATCTGAGTACTTTGCCATAACTGAAAGTAGCTACTTGTTGGGCAGACAGGGCTTATTTTTGAACGTTTTGGTGCCCTAGTCATTGTAATATTTTAATATAACTTCATTCAGCTTCACTCATCCTGGTCTGTGTCATGTCATCAACATGATAATTAACCCCTTCAATGCACAAGTCTCAGTTGTGTCTATTTCTAACACGTTCTCACTCCCAAGTACGGCAGCTTGGTCGGCGGCCCTAATGGCACTCCAAGTGGCCGTCAGGTGAGTCAGGTGATGAGCAATAAAGTCAGCATAGTGAGAAGGCCGGTGTGGATGGATGAAAAACGGACTTTCACCCGTGTGAAACCAAAAGTCAAAAAAGTTTTTTTTTCTTGTTTTTTTTTTTCTTAATTTTTGAGAACTTGGCTTACTGAAACAACACACCTTTTTTGTTTTTGTTGTGTGTAGCTTTAATAAAAGGTAAATAGAAACTTAATAATGTTCTCAATTAGTACATTATAAATAGATATAATACACTAATTAAGAATAGACTTTTAAAAAGTAGTTTTTCAGTCTAGTGGCCAACCAGACAACACTTGTTAGTAATATCACGTTTATTATAACTTTTGGTCTTGTTGTTTTGTAAATGTTTATTTGCAACTGTCAGTTTAGCTAGTTAGCAGCTAATTGTAGCGCAGGGCGGTAGCCTTGGTAATGAGCCCTCATGTGAGGGAGCCCCCTTCGCTCTTAATTATCGTTTCGTTAGGACTATTTAGTGTTAAATATCGTTTTATGCTGAGCAACATTTATGTGTAAGGAAATGTATGAGACAAATGTAAGAGATGTTTCCCTCAAAAGAGTTTACGAGGAGGGGTAATTGACAATGTTGTGCATTTGTGGTATTTTGAAACAATTAATTAGTGAAAAAGCAAGATAATGAGAATGTCTGTGCACACGATGCAGCAGAAAACAACGTGTCGCAATTGGATACCGAAAGTCATACTTATATATTTTGCAGAACAATTTCATTAAATGTGTAGCACCAGATTGAGCCTGTGTGACATCATTCTGTGCACTGCTGCACCTACACTTAATGAATGTGCAGCTGAATACAGTCCCTTTACCAGACATTTATATTAAAGAACCCAGAGTGACAACGTACACACCCCGCCCACTCCTCAGACCAGGCCTACACATGATTTTCAAAAGGAACCATAGTGAAAAAATCGGATTCATTTTCGATTGTTAGCCAATTTCACAGAGACCGTTTTTTTCTTTTGCAGTCCACACAACAACCAATTTTAATAAATGAAATTACAATTTCTCAACTAATTAGTTACTTTAGTGTGCTCAATTTGATTCTTTCTGATCAGTCTTGTTTTGGTGTTTTCTGTTCTATCGTCCTCATTCTCTCTTTGTGAAGCACATTGTTAACTGTCCGTATATGAACGCTATAAACTCAACCATTACTGCCGATGATTGATATTTCACTGCTGCTGAATTAATAACACTAAGGCTGCTATAAATATTATGAGGATGCGTGACATGACAGTTGACCTGTCAGTCAGCATCTACAGCGCTTCCTTTACAGCAAACTACAATGGTGCTATGATGCATCATGGTACACGCAATGGAAGCTCATGGCAATGTGTGTCTGGTGCCTCATACAGCAACATCCACTGTGCATCCACATCTGTAATATAATGGTATACTTTCAAATGGAAACATGAATTATGGCTATACTGAATTTAGGGACGGTGGTATGCATGAAGCTGTCTCTAAGCCAGTTAATTTGCCATTTTTTAAAGTAAAAAAAAGTTCAGCTTTACACTTTGCTGCGTCTTTTTCTTATGTAATAATCTGTTGCTCAGTAAAACAAGACATTTGATGGCATCATCTTAAATTCTAGAAAATTGTGATGTGAATTTCTGCATATGAAAAAATATATATCTACAGATTATCTCTGTAAATATTAGTGCTGGGCAACATTTAAAATTTTTTAATCACATGGATCTTTTGCGATTAATCGCGACTAATCGCATTGTTATGGCAAAGTTCAGTAATGACTTCAAAAGTAGTGTATTGCGCACTTTTATTTTGAAAGTACTGCTATATGAACAAAAGCGTAATAACATTTGGTTTAAACACTTTAAACACATTAGGTTGTTGTTAGCAGCAGTATTCCCTTTACACAGTAGCAGTTCTATCTCTTCACTATCTGTGCTCAGTGTGTGACTGTATGTGAAACGTTCCACCGCTGTGCAACAGGAATAAAATGTTTCAGCACGTTTCAGCAAACATGTCTGTCTTCATGACAGTCAGAGCATGTGAATGCAGCTCTACTGTTCATCAATATAATGCTGTAACTCAGAGATGATGATGGTTACCCAGCGATCAAAGAATAAAGACACTTTACGCACAATTTAGGTGTATTTTCCCTTTAACTCACGAGATGCAGGTAGCATGTTTTATACTTAATGTGAATATAATTCATACTTTGTTATCTTATTCTGAAATATCTTATTCTGAAAACCGGATGTTCGTCTGAAGAAACCGGATGTTGTCTCACATTAATCTTTCCGCTAACTTTCTTAGCTCATTCTTGAGGCTCATACATGCCGTCATTCGTTGCGATCCTAAAGGTGCGTTCACACCAAACGCATGCGAATACTAATCAATACTAATCAGCTGCAGTTTGTATCCACTTCTCTGTGGCTTTTGTTAGCTTGTCTTGCTTTTATTTATCTAACTATACTTCTCCCACAGGCTGCATCAACGTAGTCTGCTGAAGACTTCCTCCACTGCTGCCAGTGAGCAACAGACTTTCAAAATAAAAAAATGAGTTAACGCCGATAAAATAATTGTCGGCGTTAATTAATGCGTTAACGCGATAACTTGCCCAGCACTATAATATATATATATATATATATATATATATATATATATATATATATATATATATATATATATATTTGTCTTGTCTCATGGCTTTCTCCATGTAGCTGGGTAATTTATATGTTTCATACAAAAACTGCCATCTCAATCTTTGTGCATCATCCATATTTACAAAATCAATATCTACTTTTGTCTTTGAAACAGAGCATCACACTGTCTGCCGTAAAAAGGAAAGAAGAAAAACAAAATGGAACCGCACGGTTTCAAAAGTCAAAGCTACCAGATGTCACCTGAGCAACATCTTTGCTTTTTTGACAAATCACATACGATATAATTTTCCTTACCTCGTTCAGTTTCAATCATCTGAAAAATGCGCTATTTTGGTTTAGTCCGTATATCGTCAGGCCACTGCCCTTTATGACAAACACAGGTTCTCTCAACAAACCAATATTGAGCTTTGTGTTATTTGCCTTGCTAACTTGCCTTTGCCGTCTTTTCAAACTGGCAGCCATCACAACAAGCACATTTTATGGAAAAAAGAAAGGTAAGCATGATATTCATATTTAAGATGTTTTTTAATGTTACATTTTGTTTGTTTTTAGTAAGTAAACATCTAAGGAGTAATTTGAGTGAGTTTTCAGAGCTGGGCTTATTTATTGTCATAGGAAAAACAACTAATGTACACTGTAGTGCACGTCAGGACTTTGTACTTATGTTTATTTCAATTTATTTATTTAGAGAGCTCTATGACAGAGAGGATTCTTAACATAATCATTGAGGGAGATTCAGACCTACACCTATCAGAAGATGAGAGTCCAATGGCCGAGACAGAAGAGGGTGACAGTGAGGAGGTTCTAGTAGTTTTTGAAGAACTTCTAGTGGTCAGTGAGGAGGTTCTGGTAGTTATTGAAGAGCTTCTTGGGTTCAGTGAGGAGGTTCTATCAGTTATTGAAGAACTTGTAGAGGTCAGTGAGGAGGTTCTAGTAGTTATTGAAGAACTTCTAGTGGTCAGTGAGGAGGTTCTGGTAGTTATTGAAGAGCTTCTTGGGTTCAGTGAGGAGGTTCTATCAGTTATTGAAGATTAAAAAATTAATGAGGGCCGTAAAAACTTCAGAGCTCAGCCATCGGAGAAATAAAACAACCTTCTCTCCGGCAGCAACTTGGTGAGGATACAGCCCGCTGAGGTTTTGTGAAAAAAAAAAAATCACCAAGTGATGCAGTCCAACTGAATCACAAATGAGCTGGCGGCATTAAACAGACACTCCCATGTGTGTTTTCCAATCCCCCACTTGGGTTTTGCTTTTTTCCTCCGTCTGCGGCGGAGTGTGAGCTGCACACTTCAGCCACTTCAGCCCGTCTCTCACTCATCATGGGGGGGGGGGGGGCAGCGCTGCTGCTGTCACCGTTACTGTAGCAACCTTTCATACATTGGCCTTTTGTGAGATCAAATTGGAATTCTCACATCAAGCTCAGATCAGCTGGAAACTACATGTGCACACCGCTGTAAGACGGAGCATCAGAAGAGTACCCTGGGAGTCTAAATATAACTCCTGAAGAAAAAAGGGGGGAAAAAAAAGAATTCTCTACAATTTACTCCGACTACATGCTTTGGAGACTTCTACAAGGGAAGAATGATTGTGTGGTCTTTCCAGTGAATTGTGCACATTATCATTCTGCACATCTTCTCCTCGAAAGACGAGGTGCGATGCTTTCAAGCTGTTGGTGACAAATGTGCCTCGTTTGGTCCGTCAGCGCAGTGGCAAGCCTTCTATTGGGGAACCCTGCATTGACCGGTCGGGACCAAATAGCTCAGTGCCTCCCATCTGCTGCCTCACAAGTCAGATATTGGGCTTTGAGAATTGACTCCCGGTTCTCAAACACCACCAGCATCCACCTTCACTGTTTGAATACATGTGCCCCACTAGAGGGCGACGGCCGTGTGAAAGAACCATCCGGCAGTGTGAGTGTGAGGGATAATGACAGGCTCCGTATGTGGTCTGCCTCGACGCTTGTTTTTTCCCTCTCCGCGAGGGAATATGTCCCAGTGTGCAAGAAAAAAAAAAAAAGGAAGAGCGTAGACACCTGGAAAACTCATAAGCAGCAACTCAAGCACAGTGAGACAGATTTGCTGCCTCTGTGTCATTCGTCACAAGCAGGTTTTCTGTATCGCACGGTCCATTCAGCCTCGATAACATAAAGACGAAGCATTTCAGTGTCTAAAATGAGGCCCTGCGATGCTAGATTGCAGTAAGTGGCAGTGCGCTTATTCAATACGTGTCCACGAGTTCAAAGGTTATATCTAGGGTTGTATCCAATCCCAATCTCCACACTCAACGGACTTTGAGGCGAGTTCCCGCAAAAGTCCGTGAGGGTATAGGGCTGTCCCACCATCGAATCGTTGAGTGTTTTGAGGGCTCTCTTGCCAACGTTTTGAGCCCTTTGCGTCACGCGGCATGGTGGTGGACTCAAACGCAGACCAGAAGTTGAGTGAAATGGAATTTAATAAACACTTAACTCAGAACATGAACACTACAAGAACTCACTGGGAATCCAGGGACGAGGCAAGAGACGAGGGGGCAAATCCAGCAGGACGAGGCAGGACAGGCAGATGTGGGAAACCGGGAGCAGGACAAGACAAACAGGCGGGTACAACACAAACAATGACCTGGCAGTGAGTGACTGAGAGACAGGGGTTTATAAGGTGACTTGAACAGGTGAGGAGAGTTGTGCTGATGAGGAAGTGCTTGATTACTGATCAGGATCAGGTGAAGGGAGTTGGACTGGTGCTGAGGGAGTGGCTGACAGGTAGAGTGCTTGATTAGCGGCAGGTGAAGGGAGTTAGGCTGATTGAGGCAGAGAGAGAAATATTAAAAAGTGGGCTAAGAGAGTTGGGAGAGGAGAATATAACTGATGTATTAAAGAAAAGCTTTGGTGAAGAGTGTTGGAAGCCTCTTTTGGAGTTTTTGGAGGCAACAAGACTAGGGAATAGAATTTGAGATTTATATTTGTTTTGTTTTATTTAGATTTGGTTTATTTTATTTTGTTTTATTTTTTGTTTGTTTGTTTGGTTTTCGTATTAGATAATTACAATCCTTAGTCTACACTCCAGATTAGTGGGTGGCGGTAATGCACCTAAAAGTTGTTTGCCAACCGCCATTAAAAACAAAAGAAGAAGAAGTTAGGCTGATGCTGAGGGAGTGAGGAGGGTGAAGCTAAACAAAGACACACAGAACACACAAGGCAAAGCCTGATCGTGACACTTTGTGAACGTTTTCCATACGTCTGCATTCCTACAAACTTTGCCCGAGGGAATTACCCACAATTCATAGTATTGTGACGTTAAACACGGGGTTACCAGTGGAAGTTGAAGATGGAGAAAAAAAAAGTAAACAAATACTGTTAAGGAAGCAAATGGGTGTTCAGCCTGGCAGATTGAATTTAAATGGAATAATTTAGGATTAAAGATGGAACATAAACACACATGAAATGAGAGGAATGCAAGCAGAGACTAGTATTACACAGCTGGTTTATTCATTCACCATTCATTTTAACTCTTGGAGCGGTTTTGACAAAAATAAGTAAATCGATTATTTATACACCCTGGACAAAATGAGTCACAAGAAGTTTGAGTCGAGTCTGGATTCAAACTTTACAACATGGTCTGGCTGTGAGGTGACAGATAAACACTGAACCAACACGACAGCCTCATTCTGAACTTCCATCAGTATCTGTTGTCTCCTGTGTGTGAGGAGGACTCAATACAACTTATTCACACCCAAACTTCACCAAATGAATTCACTACTTTTATATATTTTTTCATGTCAGTGTAATAAATCCTCTTTATTGACTAAGTGCACAAACAGAATGTTGGTTGTAAGAAGCGACACGTGATATAAAACTCTGCTCATTTCTCTGTGACTAAGATGTTTTAGTGAGGACAGTTTAAAGGACAGAGACTGACTGACTAATGTTCTTCTGCTCTAAACAGGAACTCTGTACTTTGTGGTGTTTCAGGAGGAAAACTGACTCAGTTATACTCTCATATTAGTTTCACATTTTCTCCATCAGCTTTGTATGAAACCCTGTAAATAAGACAAGAAGAAAATACTTTGTTCATTCTTGAATCAAGAAATACTTTATTTATCATGTAAAGCTTCAGTTTGTTCACATCCCATCAGTAAAGTCTGTTCAATGACTCTTGTTCAATGATTTCATGAACACATTCACTTCATCCTCATAATCTATTTGGTTGACCAGAATCTCAGTTATGTAAAAGAGAATAATGAATGATTTACTTATTGATTATGATTATAATCATTAGTTATATAATACATCATAGTACCTGATTTGTCTAACGATTAAGAAAACAACAAGAACAACATTTAATCTGTTATAGAAAATAGCTGCGTGGAGCAGCTGTTAAAAGCTGCTCCACTTTAGAAAACATTTAATTTCTGTAGTTGTTAAATATTTCTTGTCTCCTCAGAGGAAGAGTTATAGACAAACATGAAGCCATCAAAAGCCTAATTCTGTTCAGTTTTATTTTACTGCTTGAAAACAGCTGACAAAAGAGTTATCAAATGAGTGTTAAAAAGTGTTAAATTGAGTGTTAAAAAAACAAAGCTAGGTAAAACAAATAATAATCTACACCAAGCAAAATATGTCATAATTTCTTCCATATCTTTCAATTTGAACTCTCACTACTCTGACTAAGCCTCTGCTTAGGTTTCGTTTTCCAATAGTCCCGTGCTCGCCCACTGACCAATCACAGCACACGCTGCAGCTACACCTGAAAACTGAGCTGCATGTTAATGCTGACGTAGTTGTAGGCCAGCTAGAAGGATCTGGCACGTCAAAGAATACGCCCAACATGTCAAACTAAAGATCTGATTGGTTGAAGACTATGACAATCAACAATATCGTCCCCATTCACTTAAATGCAAAGGGATTCACTTGTGAGTCTGCAAGCATCGGGCCTCTCTTCTTACCTAGAGACACAGAGGTGAAATCTGATTGGATAAAAGCTCTACTTAAAACAAGCTGCACTGGAAGCAGAGCAACTGAGGAAGACAGTAGCTGTGCAATGAGAAAATATTTTTATAAATTATAATACATGTAGTGTATTTAAGAAAAATTATTGGCTGACAGCCAAGGTGAAGATTTGGAGTCTACTAATGAGGAAGGTTGTGTGGACCTCACTATTAACTTTATGCAGTCAGATACCTTATTGGACTCTGAAGATGAAGGTATGAGTCAGCTGCTAATGTTAAATGACTTGGTATGTCGTATTATTGAAAATCATGATTCAGTTAACACTGCAACCGATGCAACACAAATACAGGACAAACTCACCAGCACAGCATCAACTAAGGCAGAGGAGCATACCACATTTGCACAGGTTCACTCAGACACATTACATCCCAGCACAATACAGTACACTACTCTTTCACCCACAACCACCCCATTACATGCTACACCACACCACACAGAGACACACACCACCAGTCAGAGCATAGACCAGCTCAGAATCATGCACAATGAGTTAGGTAAGAAGTTGCAACACTTCAGTGTTGTGAATAACACTGCACCTAGAGTCACTTAGTGTTGGTGAGCCAACACCACACTCACCGCCAGGTCACATGCCATCACAAGTAGCTTCGGAGAGAGTGGTTTCCTTAAAGGACCTCTCTTACCTCCAGCGGAGGGAGTTTAAGGTACATGGGGGGCAGATCGGGGACCAAAACTCTGACATAACCTACAGCAGTGTTTGTAAACAGATGGATGAGGGAGTCAAAGAGGGTTTTAGTGAGCCAGAAGTGATTCGAGGTGTGTTAAAAATGACCAAGCCAGGTGTGTTCAAGGACATGCTCATCAATAAAGACGAGATTACCATGAGTGAAGTCAAGGGCTTTCTAAGATCACACTTGGGTGAAAAGGCTGGCACTGAATTGTTCCAGGAGCTGATGTGTGCAAAACAGAGTGACCAAGAACCCCCTCAGCAGTTTTTGTACCGCATGATAGGGTTCAAACAGAAGATCCTCTTCTAGTCAAAGAAAACCGGGACCAACATTCACTATGACCCCAGAACCATTCAGCAGGTGTTCCTTCACACCGTCTATCAGGATCTAGGGGCAAAACACAGGGACATTAGACAACAGCTGAGGCCCCTATTCTCGAACAGTCAGGTCACCGATGAGGAGATTCTCATCCAGGTTATGAAAACAATCAGTGATGAAAACGAACACCAGCGCAGGCTAGGTCACACTCCCCGTCAGAAAGTGACTCATATATATAGTGTCTGGGTTGAGGAAGGAGACCAAGCTGCAGGCAAGAAAGACAGTGAGACTATTCAACAGCTCAGTGCACAAGTAGAGGCTCTAACCAACATGGTTTCAATCTTAATGGGTCAACAGACGGCAACCAGACAAGCAATCCACCCAAAGACTGGAGCTGCTCAAACACAAAATCATGCTCAGTTACCCCCCCCCCCCCCCCCCCCAGCCTTCCTTTCAACAGGCACCCCCCCCTTTTCCACCAAACCAACCCCCTGTTACGAGGAAAGGTAAGACCTTTGGCTGCACCAACTGTGTACAACAAGGCTCAGAGAACTGTAACTACTGTTTCGTGTGTGGTGAACTAGGACACCGAGCAGTTGGTTGTTTAAAAAGAACCAAGCAGCAGGGAAACGGGAGCTGGTCTCTGTCAAGGGACAGCCAGAGACCATCCCACAGCCCCAGTCCCAACCAGTAACCTCTGCATGTAGACAATGACATCAGAAGAGGGAAGAGTGCAACAACAAAACCAGACACTTGAGTCTGCCAAAAACACAACCAACTCCTGTCGACATCCCTCATGCTGTGCCACTAATTGGTAAAAAGAGTCTGTTGAACTGCTTCATCAGTGGTTATGCAGCGACGGTTTTATTTGATACTGGCTCACAAGTAAGCATCATTGATAGGTCATGGAAACAGACATTCATTCCCCATTACGCAGTGAGGCCCCTACAGGAACTGCTTGATCCAGGGGAAAGCCTTGACCTATGTGCTGCAAATGGACAGTCGATCCCATACGATGGGTGGGTAGAGCTAACAGTCAACCTCCCAGGCAACACCAGCCCCGACCTTACCATGCAGGTCCCCTTCCTGGTTAGTCAGGTCACACTCCCCCAGCCTCTGCTTGGGGCTAATGTCCTTGAAGAAATTATGTTTCTTCAAGGGCCAAGAGTCTCCCGCTGATGCACAAGCATTAGTCGTCAACCTTCTTCGGAAAGCACTTGGAGTGGAAGAAGAGCATGCTAAAACCATGTCAGCTTCATTCAAGCTCACAAGACACCAAGTTGCATTTTGGCTACAATCAGAGTAGGAAAAGAGGATGTTAACATCCCAGCTGGTAAAACAATGCATGTACGATGTAGAGTGCCATCTGATTTCAACACGTCCAACCCGATTGTACTATATGAACCTTCAGAAGAGAGCACCACCCTAGAAGTCTTGGGGATGGTCTATTAGAAGTTAGTAAAGGCAGGTGGCCATTTGTCAACATGCCCATCTCTAACCACACCAAGCATGAAATCACTCTGCCAAGGAGGACCCAGTTGGGCTCCATCCAACACGTAGTCAAGATTATTGAAGTATGCAAAGAGGAGGCACAACAGCTTGAACCACCACAGGCTAGTAGAGTAAGGGTAGAAGTCCACAATGTCACCTCTACCAGTGACTCCCCAACTAACCGCTGGCAACCACCTGTTGACTTCAGCCATCTCAGTCCAGAACAACAACACATTGTAGAGGAAATGCTGTATAAGGAGTCTGCAGCATTTGCTAAAGACAGCCATGACATTGGATGTATCCCATCTCTCCAAATGTCCATCAGGCTCAAGGACGACATCCCTGTGCAGAAGGCTTATGTATCAATCCCCAAGCCACTGTAAAAGGAAGTTAAAGAGTACCGTATTTTCCGCACTATAAAGCGCACCGGATTATAAGGCGCACCTTCAATGAATGGCCTATTTTAGAACTGTTTTTATATATAGGGCGCACCGGATTATAAGGCGCATAGAATAGAATAGCGTCGTAAGCGTGTCTCTTGAAAGGTGCCATTTTGGGGTCTTTATACACACAAGTGGTGTTGGACTAGGAGTAAGCACAGTACCGGTGTTTACCGCGGTGCGGCTTTGTAGTTTACCAGTCGTACTGAAAC
Organism: Anarhichas minor; assembly: GCF_050575085.1. Taxonomy (NCBI): domain Eukaryota; kingdom Metazoa; phylum Chordata; class Actinopteri; order Perciformes; family Anarhichadidae; genus Anarhichas; species Anarhichas minor. Next base: position 5,395,978 of record NW_027466469.1, on the reverse strand, counting down.
ATTTTGACAGAGCGCCGTGTACAACCAGTATGGATCAACCAATTAACCAATTGATCCATATATAAGGCGCTCCGGATTACAAGGCGCACTGTCGTTTTTTGAGAAAATTAAAGGCTTTTAAGTGCGCCTTATAGTGCGGAAAATACGGTACGTCCAGGACTTGCTCGTGAAAGGTTGGATTGTGAAGTCACGGTCGCCATATGCCGCACCTATCGTGCGTGTGAGAAAAAAGGATGGGTCATTGCGTCTGTGTATCGATTACCGGCTGTTGAACAAAAAGACTGTGCCGGATCGACACCCCCTACCCCGCATACAGGACTTGATCGACTCACTGAGAGGCTACAGCTGGTTCTCCATCTTAGACCAAGGCAAAGCCTACCACCAAGACTTTATGGCTGAGGGATCCAGACACCTGACTGCTTTCACAACTCCATGGGGTCTGTATGAGTGGGTCAGGATCCCTTTTGGCTTGTCGAAAGCGCCAGCCGCCTTCCAAAGAAGTATGGAAGAGATGCTCGACACATTGAGAGACGAGTGTTGCATCCCTTATCTGGATGACGTCCTCTGCTTTTCCCGGTCCTTTGAGGAGCATGTCGAAGTGTTGCACCATGTACTTAAAGCTTTGCAGCATCACGGAGTCAAGCTGAGACCAGAAAAGTGCGAGCTACTCTGCAAAGAGTTTAGGTACGTGGGCCGGCTAGTGTCTGCAGAGGGGGTGAGAGTGGACCCAAAAGACTTAAAGGCAGTGCAGGCTTTGAAAGTGAAAACTCCACAAACAGTTGGTTAGGAGACTGTTAGGTTTCTTAAGCTACTACAGATCATATGTGCAGAACTTTTCACGCATAGCCAGACCGCTATATGAGCTGCTCCAAGTAGAGTCCAGTTCCGCACAACCAAAGCCAAAAAGAGCAAAGACAAAGGGGCCCCAACTCCCCTCGCGAACCCCAGTAGAGTGTAACAGTGCTCAACAACAGACCCTTGAGCACGTCATTCACATTCTAACAAACCCACCAGTGTTGGCTTACCTAGATTTCGATTGTCCCTTCATACTCAACACCGATGCTTCACAGCAGGGCCTTGGAGCTGTTCTTTTCCAAAAGCAGGAGGGTAAAATGAGAGTGATTGGCTATGGGTCACGCACACTAACCCCAGCTGAACAGAACTACCACCTCCACAGTGGAAAGCTTGAGTTTCTGGCCTTGAAGTGGGCAGTATGTGACAAGTTTAGGGATTATTTGTACTATGCCCCCCCATTTTATTGTGTACACTGATAATAACCCCTTAACTTATGTGATGAGCACAGCCAAGCTTAATGCAGTGGGCCATCGCTGGGTAGGAGAGCTTGCAGACTTCGACTTTGAAATCAGGTATCGGCCAGGCAAACAGAACGGCGACGCAGACACCCTCTCACGTTGTCTCCTTGACATTGTATCCTCATGAGTCAGTGCTCAGAGACACTTTCAGGTGAGGCAGTGTGCCCCACCTGGGAGGGGGCGAAAACAGCCCAGCAGGGAGATGTAGCATGGGTGGCAGCCCTCAACATGACAGCACAGCCGCAGGCACCCTCAGGACACTTCCCAGTGATCAGCCATGATGAGCTTGTAAGTGAGCAACAGAAAGACCCTATGATTGGAAACATTTTGGAGTTAAAGATGAAGAGTTCTGAGATAACGGCGGAAGGGCGCAGGACATTCGACAAGCCCACAAGAAAGTTGTCACGAGAGTGGAGCAGACTACATGTAGAGAATGCCCTTCTCTATAGGGAGACCCTGGGTCGCAAACAATTAGTACTGCCCGCTACTTACAAAAAGACAATCCTCACGCATCTACATGAGAATATGGGACATGTCGGTGTGGAAAGAGTTCTGAGCCTGGTGAGAGAACGATTTTATTGGCCGTTCATGGAAAGAGAGATTGAGGAGTACATCACCAAAAAGTGCCGCTCTATAATGCAGAACAAAACAGTAACACATGATAGAGCACCGATGGGGAGTCTCACATCAAGCTCACCGCTTGAGCTCGTATGTATTGACTTTCTCTACCTTGAGACCAGCCGAGGGGGTTATGAGTACATCTTGGTGGTGGTCGACCACTTCACCAGATTCGCACAAGACAGCAGCTGACCGGATCTTCAGCAATTTCATCCCTCGGTTCGGGTACCCAACTAAACTCCATCATGATCAAGGTCGGGAGTTTGAGAATTAACTGTTCAGGACTCTCAGACAGCTGGCTGGCGTGAATCATTCCAGAACTTCCCCATACCATCCGCAAGGCAATCCCGCGGAGAGGTTCAATCGGACTTTGTTACAAATGCTCAGGACATTAGGAGAAAAAGAGAAGGAGAGCTGGAAGGATCACCTACCTCACATCATTCATGCATACAACTGCACTAAGCACGAATCGACAGGCTACTAGCCATATTACCTGCTCTACGGCCGGCACCCGCGTCTTCCAGTCGATTTGCTGTTTGGACTTGTAGGAGAGAATGAAACGACCACTCCAAGTGGATATGCAGAAAGATGGAGAGAGAAAATGATCGAAGCTTACAGGATAGCAAGTACCAACAGTCAGCATTCAAGTGCAAAAGGCAAACGCTATTATGACAAGCGGAACAAAGGAGTCACCCTTCAGCCGGGAGACAGAGTTCTGGTCCGCAACCTAACTGAAAGAGGAGGTCCAGGTAAACTGGAACCCTACTGGAAAAGAAAAATATACATTGTCAGAGAACAACTTAGTGCTAACGCAGTCTACAAGGTTAGCCCAGAGACTAGGGGTCGTCCCATTCGCACTCTTCACTGGAACCTGTTGCTACAAGTGAATGACTTACCAGTAAATGAGACAATCTTGACCACACCAGATAAGTCACAAATGAAGAAATGGAGGCCAGAAAAGCCAATGGAAACCGCTGGACAGACAAGGATCAGTGACCTGAGTGACTCTGAGGAAGATGAGGGAGCACCTCATTATTGGTTGCGGACACCAAGGGAACTGCCAACAGCGGATAGGAGCATTCCTCATCCAAGAACCACCAATGAGCCATCACTCAGTCATGAACCAATTAGAGCTCGCTTGGAAGAATCCATTCCAGCAGGACCCGAGCATGACAGAGAAAGTGCAGTTGAAGAGGACCAAGAGGGACGACATGAGTGTACATCACGCGTTGTTGAACCTGAGCCTTGCGAGGAACCGGTGTTGCTGCAGGCAGATGATTCAGATGGAGAAGTCCAAGAGACTGGGCCCAACACCCACCCTGCACTAAGGAGGTCCACCAGAGAAAGGCGACCTGGCCAGATGTTTACTTACCCCACCCTTGGTCAACCAACCTACCAGGCACTACTCTTTGTTAGTGCTATAGGGATACAGCCAACATTTTATACATACCAACACCCACAGTCATACTTACACTCAGCCCAACCCGCACACATCATCCCAACCACATATCTCCCAGTCACCTATCCCATTCATTGCTATTAAATAGGTGACAGTATTAGTATGGAGTATCTAGAACACCCTTTAAGGTCTTGGGTACCTCATACATTTGTAGGGTGTCTTTATTTTGTATGTGTATTCTTATGAGTTGAAAGAGGTATGAGGAAAAGTAACAGTCAAGTATCAGGAGCCACTTTTGTTTGTCGGGGAGCGTGTGACACACCCAAAAATGTGACCACATTGATGTTAATTTATGATTTAATTTGTCATTGTTTATTTTGAACGACTTAATATGTAGAACATGATCTTAGGGATTGAAGTAATGAGTACAGAGTGTATCTAAACATAATTTATGGACCGTACAGAGGGACAGTAAAGAATTGCAGCGCCTCAGGAGGAACTATTGACACCGGAGTAGTTGCGCGCAGGTTGCTTTAGGGTGTGACTCCCGCTCACTCCTCAGATGTAATCTGGAAGAAGAACTGAACGCCTCGTGTCTTCATTTCTGCTAAACTTTACCTGTGTCCTACAGGTTAGTACTGGGGAAAACGGCCAATGCTCACTCTTGGGAAACAATACTGTATGTGCACGCTGATTTTGTAAGTCTTTGTGAAGTTATGTTGAGCGTGAAAGTGTAAATATGTAGTTTGGAAATCCGCGACGGTCTTGAGCCGCGGGTTTAGCCTTAGCAGGTAAGCTAGCTGCCATGCCGTGCCAACGCAGGTGGTTTTACCTTAATATTGTCTTGCAGGGATGTCACTAACGTGATCTACTTCACAAAGTAATTATTTGGGCTCTCGCACTGCTGTTAGTTACAGAAAGTGTTAATATGTTTCAGTGCCTTGTGAATAAGTATATTTTGGAGAGTTAGCAGTTAGTATATATGAAATGTTAACTTGTGAATGTAGGAAAAATGTATGTTGTAGATTGAGAGTTTTATTTACTATACTGAAGATGAGTTTAAAGCACATGTGTACAATGTGAGTAATTTTAGTTCAGAACAAGTGCCTTGAGTTTCAGAGCAGGGATAAAGACAGAATTGCACATTAGTTAATGACAGTTTATAGAGCTTAATGCTGCACATGCTGCTGTTTAAACGTTCTTTAGTGAACTTGTTTTGTAGCTCTATGTGTGATATGCAGGTCCATCATAAGTGTTAAGGTCAAATCTATTTTCAGACAGTTTAATATAGCTTGTTATAAATACAGTTGAGAATTGCTGTAAATTGCACTGTATCTTTACAGTTGCCCTAAATCCCTCGTGTACAGGTGATTAAGTGTACTTTATGTTGAGTATCGTGGAATACTGTGAAAAGTACACTGAATATGTATTGTGCTATTTGTGGTGAATGCATGTTTGTCAAGAATTGTAAGATAACCAGACTGTTTGACACTTGTACATTTCAGAAACAGTAGGAGACTAATAGAGACTGCTGCAACACACACAGTGGTGTTCATGTTGAATGTTGTTTTTCAAATTAAGAATAAGATGTAATCTGGAAGAATTGAATGCCTCGTGTCTTCATTTCTCCTACAGGATATTCATTTTGTTGCTGTGGTACCATTCCTGGGACCCGTAACACTAACATGTTCCTCGTATCGACGTAGAGAATATGTCAGTGTTGCGTTTGAGGTTGGTTTGTGGAGTGTCGTTTTAAAGCCTTGAGTTTAGCAATTTCGCTGTTGCCATCTTGGAATATAGCTGTCATGTTGTTTTTTCCACAAACGATGAACAGAAGTGACCATATTTGGAATGCGGAAGAGTGACGTTGCAACGCCTTAAAAGTCTCTGGTAGCGACAGCGACCTGTCAATCACAGTAAGCCCGCCCTAAAGCATACTCTGCTTTATGGTCTATTTGACTCTAAATGGACCATCATTTACTAAATGAACATCAAGCTGTATTGATGAAGACTTGAAACTAGAGATTGAGACCATAAACTCATGTTTACTGAGGTAATAAATCAAGAGAGAAGTAGAGTCAATTTCTCATAGACCAATATACAATCAGACTTATTTTTTTAACAGCAGGAGCCGCCCCCTGATGGCCAGTAGAGAGAATGCAAGTTTTATGACACTTCCGTATCGGCTTCCCTTGGCAGAACCAGAGGTTGCTGCCTGCTCATGGCACACCCACCTCGCCACGCCCCCTTGGTTATGGTAAGGGAAACGTGACAACATAGGGTTAGTTTAGCTGAGATTACATAAAGCATATTGCTAAATTCATTTTTGGTACTTATTGGGACCCAGCAGCTCATTTGTCACCATGCTTGGAATGCTCTTGACAGCACCATAATAGATATAATTTTAACAAGGGTTTCCAAAAAGTTTTAAAGGTGGATTATTCTAAATGATCTCTTAACATAAATTTATTTCTGGAATGATTATTAAAGGGTCAACCCCGTCTGATCAGGCTTTTTCCAGCCTTCCAGGCGAATCGAACTGCCGTTTTTGCACGCCGGTGGAGGGGAGGAGAGTGATGAGCCTGCTACTACCTCTTGCACGAGCAAACACACAGCTGACACCACGCGCCAGTGCGCACGGCCGACGAGGTGAGCGCGCGCACCTGTGATTTGGAAAGGAAACCTGTTGAGTAGATGCTTCGAACAAACTCGGTGTCTCTCTGTTCTTTATCCCGAGAAAACACAAACCTCCTCGGCACGCGCAGCAGCCGGAGCGCTGAACCTCCAGCACCGAACGAGTTAAACGCCCCCCCCATCACCACCACCATGTACAGAGCGGCTGACTGGAGGTTAGTTAGGCTGTTGCGGTGCAGAGCGTAGTGTGGACGCGGCGGCGGGCGGCGTACAGCAGCGTACCCGAACCCGGGCCAACTTCACGGTTAAAAGCTGCCAGAACTACCCGACAAAAACAACCCAGCAGCCATGTCGGAGCGGAGGAGGATCTCTGGATTTGACAGCGCTCAGTCTCGCTACTACTGAGCGCGCGAGTGCGCGCGTGAGTAAAGAGGGAGAAAGGGCTTCTTTTTTTCTTCTTCTTCTGGCTGGTGTGTGGTTATATCGCCTCCCCGATGGATGGGCAACGGGGCTTTTACGAGATGGAGAACCCGGCAGAGAACCCCAGCAAGGCGGCGGAGTACCTCGCAGAGCTGAACAAGATCATCGAGACGCAGCAGGGGCTGCTGGAGAAGCAGCGGGTCCGGATCGAGGAGCTGGAGCTCCAGGTGACGGACCTCTGCAAGGAGAACGTGTGCCTGAAGGACCAGCACCAGCGGCACCTGGCCACCTGCAGGCTCCAGCAGGGCAACCACTCCGCCCTGGTAGCCATCAAGGAGAACACGGCGCAGGAAAAGTAAGTTGTCCACATGGGTTCCTCTGCCCAAAACGCAGGGGCGCTGGATCCCGACGGTGTGTGCCCCTCGCGTGCGTTCTGTGTTACTTCCGACCACGCAACCGCGTCGAATGCACACTTATCTGCCACTTTGTCACGCACTCTTAATTTATCTGTGTAATCCCTCATACATTGCCAGGGATCGTTTCAGGCTCACACACACACACGCGCACACACATACACAGAGGGCTGCGCACGCTTTGCACGCGTATTGCGTAATATGGATCCCCCAAGGCTGTCTATTAAAACCACGACCGTCAGATTTCTTTAAAGTGTATATCACACCGTCGCGGTGTAAAGTCCGGACCGGTGGGTGTGACTTTGTTGTTGTTTGTTGTATTGTGTCAGGAGAGGTGGTTTGTTGTGAAGAAACGGCTTTACGCATCTTTTTGGTGCCGCTGTTTGCTGAGGCGACGATCACAGCTGGATGTTTTTCTGAAGACAGATGTGTTGACTTATTTTCCTCTCGACCTTTTAAAAAAAAAATTAAAATAATAATTTTCATTTGAAGTGACGTTGCTTTGGAGAGCTGCCCAGTGCTACTATCACTATTGATTCAGAAGTGTTCCATTAAAGGCTGCACAACACAATTTGAGGTGGAAAAAAACGGAAGTCCCCGTGCGGGCTGTATCGTGAGAGAACGCAGTTCTGTTTTACTGCATGTCAACAGAGTAGTCCTAAGCTTTTCAATCACGTGGTTCCTCATTGTTGTGTAATGTTTTCTAAGCGCGTTTGAAGGCAAGCTCAACACCTTCTGAGGTCACCCACTCTACATGCAGTACTTCTGAACATATTGCATGTTCTGAGCGTGGTCAATTTATGTGATTTTTTTATTTATTTTTTGTTAAACTTTGGTTCGTCACACATCATTAAGCAGCAGTCATGTCATGCGGATGAAATCCCAATGTGTGTATCACAGTGTATCGATTAGCCCCGATCCAGGACTGTGTGGAGATACGCCGGCATTGACGTTTAAAAAAAATGAAATATTGATATCATGTTAGTTGTAATTAATTCTGCGCCTCTTAAAGGTACAGTACAGATGTAACGATTGTAATGTTGTATGTTTCTTTTTGTTTGTTTGTTATTTTTGTTATGTTATGATCACTAATGCGTTGTAACCAGGTGTTAGTATACATATTTAAGAGAAAAAATAACTATTATGTTTAATTACATCATGTCAGTAATAATTAATCTTGCGTCTCTTAAAAGTACAGTCAAGGCCTTTACACGCGGGCAATGGGACGATTAAACAAGAAGAAAATGTGAAATACTCGCCTGCGTGAATTATTTTGGCCTCGAAAAAGACGAGTTATATTAATTCAGTTGAATCTCTTTTGGGTTTTAGACTGTTGGTCAGAAGACATTATCAACTTCAAGACGTCATCTTGGACTCTGGAGAGTTCCGATGTGGAGTTTTCAGTATTTCCTGACATTTTATTGACTAAACACATGAAGCTCTAATCCCAAAAGAACTCTCATGCCCTTTATAATCTCCCAGAAACCAGGGTGACTTGCTCAAATTGCTAATTGTGTCCGACCAACACTATAGTACACAAAGATCTTTAGTTTATAATGATAGAAAACTGAGAAAAGCAGAGAATGTTTGATGAATTACTTTCGACATAAACTACTACAATTAATCCATTATCAACATTTTTTTGCAATTAATAATGCTATTCACAGCTGTCACAGTTCAAAATTCAATATAGTAGACTTCTTGGAAATTGAATTAGGAAACTGTTCATAAGTAACCAGGCTATTTTGGTTTTGTGCAGTTATTAAACACTTTCTAGGGCTTCTCCAGAGATTTAGTATTGCACTTATCTTTTGCCTCTTAAAAAATGTCTCAATTAAAAGCAGCAGAGAGAGAAAGATCCCAGAGATTTTTAGTGATCTGTTCTCAGAACCACTCCACTCCACTCTCTGAGAATATCGATATTTTCTTTTCATACATTTACCACTCTAATCTCGTAAATTCCGAGAATTCTGTGGGAATACTCTCTCTGCCTGTCATTTTCTATTTATTTAATTTTCCCTACAATGGCCCAACAATACGCATTTCATTTAAAAATGAAAGTACTTCATCACATTGACGTCAAAAACCCAACTGTCCTCCTCATTGATTTGCGACATCGCCTTCCATGTTCCAATCTGACCAGAGACCTTAGGAGGGATAAAAGCTATGGCGAGATCTCTTGACGTTTGACTAATTTATATCGTATACCCATGCAATACCTGTGCAATAGTCCTCACTCCTTCCCTCCATCCATCCTCGTTCTGCCTCCTTTGCTTAGTGGGTATGAAATTGCAGTGTCTGCGGTGGTGAACGATTAGCTCCACCGTCTGTAGTTTGATTATCCAAGTTGTGACGCAGTATGGGGCCGTTCACGTCTAATTTTTGCGAAAGGTCAGACAAACTGTCACAGACAAATCAAGCAGTGAAGCTACTGTGAGGGATTTATGGTGCTGAAAACCCATTTGTCTTTGTTTAGTTCATTCAGTGAGGCTTACTGCTAAATTACCGCAACTTCATCACCGTCGCCATCGCAGTGCACAGGTTTTAGTAACGGCAGGCACGTCGGTAGCGCAATCCCACCCAAGCAGCTTGGATAAGTTGACGAATGCGGTACGGCCGGCGTTTTTCAAACCGCCTTCACAAAATGCAAAAGAAAAGCTGCACCTACAACCCGGTTCTGTTTCTTTTTGCACCGAGTGCAACACCGTGAGGCCTTTTAAAAAACCTCATGACATCATTATCATATTTGCTTACTCATTGTTTTAACTATAAATAGCTATCCATGCGGAATCGAGGCCGGGAGCTGGTCTCTCCGGAGTGTCCGCCCTTGTGCGACCCTTCAACACCTGAGTGGACAGGTTTTGTGTTTGAAGTTCCCCCGACGTGGTTCACGTCTGTGCCTAAAAATTGAGCGATTATGTATATATTTGTTTTAGCGGAGAGCACTTCCTCTGCACACACACAGACACACAGCTGAGAGGGAGTCCTGTCCCTTGTGTTCTGTCAACAGTTGGGCTACGTCAGCTGTTCTTTTGGTGTTGACCGCAGTCAGCAGCAGCAGCAGCACAGTCCACGGCCTTGACTGGAAGGCCAATGGGGGTGCTCTGTTCCTCCCAGGCCTTCTGACACACACACACACACACACACACATTATAATGCAAGTCTATCGCCACCACGCAGCGAGACGGGTCACCCTGTTACTCCAGGTAATGAGTGAGCGAGGAAAAAAGGCCTGTCAGAGATTTTCTATTCCAGAGCAGAGTGTTTCTGATTCGATGGAGGTGGGAGCACGTCGTTCCCCGCGCAGCGTGCTTCACCAGCTAATCCACTGTGGTGGGGCCAGCGCTCTGTGTTTACTCTGTGCTTTTTGTTTGGCTGGTAAAGTTCACACAACTCGCACAGCTCTTATCGCGGTCACACTGCATGTGTGCGTTGGGAGATACGAGGCCTGGAACAGCGGGACGTAAAAGACTCCTCTTGGCAGTTTGCTGTGAGAACATTTGCAGGATGACGGAGTTGCATTCAGTAACGCTGAACAAACAACCTGTTTTCTTTAGGAAGACTGGTCGGATCAATCAAATCAAATCTCAGGCCTGGCTGGATTAACTATTTAGGGGGGCCCAGGACAAAGGTTTGTGTGGACTATGACTGCACAATATTGGAACAAATTGACATTGAAATATTGATTGTATAGTTTTCTTTTTGTATCAAGCCGCATAAAAAGTTACAGCGTGACGTGTGTGAGGAAATCCCCAGACGTTAAGCTTCATTTACGTCCTTTGCTCAAAGGCATCTGGAGGACAAATAATGACTGATTTGATTAATTGCAAAATATGTTAGAATTTGTAGCGTCAAAGTACAATACCAAGTACAGCGAGACTTATTATGGTTTATGTTGTATGTATAGTTTAACCTAAATTAGTTAGTTAGCATCCTTCAAGCACAGGAGTACTGGTTTCCTTCTGAGTCTCTGGGCTTATATAAAGGCCACTATTAATGAATAGTCTGTGTACATTATGGAGGCAAGAAGGTGCACATCATGCCTGTAAATGTTGACTTATTTGTCACTTAGCTTCCGTACTTATTTGAACCCAAACGTTGACGTATTTCTCGCGTAACTTCCATACTTCAGTAACGCCACTTATTCTAACCCAAACCGCCATCTTCTTCTTAACCTAACCCATTAGTCTTGTTGCCTTAACACTGCCGGGGCTTGTGCAGGAGCGCTGATCGCTGGTGTTGCTTGACATTCGTAGGAAAAACGTCACGCTAAAAATAACAAAATAACCTCGAGGATGAGGATACGTTGATACTTATACTGAGTTATACTGAATAAGCTGAAAGGCGCGTGTCCTGCTCAGGCCGCTCTCCATCACATCACATATAGACACAACCGCCATATGTCACACACCCAAACCAAGAGCTACTGTTCTGAAAATATTTATTTCAGACCTTCATCCATACAGCTTGCTCACGTGTGTGTGTGTGTGTGTGTGCGCGGCGCTGCAGGAAATAACAGCGCGCTGGTCAGCAGCTCAGAACGCTCAGCGAATCAGGAGTCTAAAAAGTGAACGCTGCCTGAGGACGTATGAAAATCGGTCGGGAATACAACAAAGTTTCAACTTTTTAAGGCAAGCGCATACGCCCCAGTTGCTGTGGGCAATCTGTGGAATATGCACTGTTTGTGATGCATTTAAAGCCAAAGCTAGAAATACATTTCACACAAGAGAACGCTGTATGTTTTGAAGCCCGAGGGTGGTCTTGACAGGCCTTATAAATGCAGAAGATGAGACGAATAAATAAACTTTCAAAAGGAGAACACATTTCGAAATAAAATATTCATGGAGGCTGTTGGAGGTAAAAAAAAAAGAAGAGATTTGCTACATTATTTGATTCTGTCAGTGTTTATTCTCGATGTGTAACATCCTGTATACTTTATGTTGTTTGTTGTTCCTGTATTTTAAATATCTTATGAGGTTAAACTTGCGAGAGAGTCACTTAAAAGCTGCACATCAGAAGGTGAAGAATCTGGTGATTCATCACACGACGTTGCTAGGCGTTGGAAGGCAGGATGCTAATGAGAATTTGATGTATTGCCAAATCCAAAGTGATGACATAAACAACAACGCAAACTCCGTGGCTGCATCGAATGAAAGCTGAATAACACAGATCCTGTATATGCATCTCCTTAAAGAGTTAACGCGATCAACTTTTAACAGTCTGTTTAATACTGATGCCTCCATATGACCTCCATCAATAAACGCGACCATGAGAGAGAAGACTGGCTATTTCTATATAGTTATTCTTCATGCTTGTCATCGGTGCCACCGGGTTTGATTCCGACAGAATCGGACAGGATTATTCAGGTTCACCAGAAACTACTTCAGCTCAGACTCCGTTGGAGAATCAGGTCGTATTGCTCGGCCCATTAGAGCGAAGAACCAGAACCAGGGCTGTCAGTAAAATGAGAGGTTTTCCAAATGGAATCTGGTGCTCGGGAATACTACCGCTTTTGTCATTTTGCGCCAAAATCTACGCAAAATGAAAGTTCCTCGTAGCAGCTTTAATTTTAGCACTAAACGTAGCAAACTTTTCTATTTTTAGTTTGAGTTATTATCTGAACTTGCCCCTTGGTGTGAGATCATGATGTGAGATTGAAAGTTAATTATCCTCCGCACAAAAAATAATTTTGCCTCATAATTACATCATTATGGGTTTTAATGTCAGTCTGATTCCAATTAAAAATGCATGTTCTTCTATAATGACAATAACCACAAGCTGCGTCCTGTCGCGTGTTCTTACAGCAACTGTTGAACCTCCACGTAGGTCAGCATTCACTTTGGCCATGTGTCAGCAATGCAGACACATCTCTGCACAGTATCTACTGTATAGTTAAGTATTTTATTTTCATTCCTTGAAACCTGACGAGATGGAATATCATGCGGTATTCTTGCATGCTCTTTTTACATCCAGAGAATCCAGCTGCCGTGCAAGCTGATGACGCATCAGGCTTTCAATTAACTCCAATGTCAACTTTTTTGCATCATCTTTAGACAGTCGGAGCAACTGAAGCAACACCTGAATCAGGACACACGGGAAAACGAATGATGCTTTTGACATACGAGTCCTTAAGTTGCACAGACATCGCGTCACTTTTTCCTGATAGTTAGTAGAATGCTGATAGAATAAATGTGTCGAGGAAGTAAAATATCTGTAACATTTGGAAATATTGATGTGAAACTGCCCTATGCATAAAGGAATGAACTTCCCCAGTCAGATTCTATAAGAATCCAAAGTAGGATTTAAATAAGTTTTGACTTGTGCCTTGAAATATCATATGAGATCCTCCTGAGAGCGGGCTGCGGGCATGACTGCGCTGAGTCATGCTTATTGATAATCTTGTGGCAGAGCGGGAGCATGGCATATTGTGTACTGGAGCAGAACAGTACAAATTAGAATTAATGTTCTTGAACGCTTGCCAATAAGTTGTTGATGTATGAGGTAGGAGTTTAAAGGTACCCAGAGATTTCATTGGAAACATATCTCACCATATGTATGTTGCGCATCTTTGAAGGTTCTCTATACGATATTCAGAGCATTTATATAGCAGCAAACAACTATTTGCTATTTAAAGATACAGAGGACTAATGTATATCTGAGCAGAGAATGAAGTCGTTATCAGAGTTTGTCGCATGTGCATTTTAGTACATGTTAGCGCAGCGTGCCACACTGGCTAGCTCTTAGCGGCCGCCGCTATACACTTCGCTCATACAGCAGTATAGCATATGACACCATTCCGACCCACGGCGTCAACGCAAAAGTGTACCGCCCACCCTCCGGTTCCCCCTCAGGTAAACAGTTACCTCTGTCAGCACTGTTAGTGCTTTTAGCACGGTTACCTCTGTCAGGACTGTTGCACTGTTAGCACCGTTTGCACCGTTAGCTGCAAGCCGCTGGCTCAGCCGTCGCCATGTTAAGAGCCTTGTGGAGGCAATAGATACCGTATGTTCTGAGTTTTGAATTCAGTACCTTCAAGGCCCAGCAAACATGCTGAAGGCGTCAATTGCTTTTTAATTTTGGTGTGTTGCTGCTTTTGACCAAAAACAGTTACTTTGCATTCTAGTCGTCAGATTTCCCAATCTGCTATAAACTGCAGTGAGCTTGTTGTAATGTTATTTGAGTGGTATTTGACAGGATGCGGCCGACTGTCGTCTTGACTGACACTGTGCTGTGATAGAAATACAACTGTACTGCAAAACACTTCCTTCTTGCTTTCCATTTAAAGTAGAATTGGACAAAGTGGGCGCTGCCGCTAACGTCATTCTCTATAAATCTGCAGAATTTTTTTTTTTAATAAGTCGCTTTGTCAATAGCCTGTCAGACAATTGTGAAACATGCCAGCATTTTCCCAATGCCAAAGGTGACATTCCAAAGATATCCAGTTTACTTTCTGACAATATATGACAAAGAAAAGTGGCACCTTTTGAGGAACTGAAACCTGAGAAAAGGTGACATGTTTGCTTGAAAAAAAAACAAAGAATTCATTGATATATTGATTAATTTTCTGAATTATCAAATTAACTCACTAAGCACACTTAGCTCTACTGCTTTTCTTTATTTTGTCAACTTCCATGAGGACATTGCAATGGCATTCAGTGTGAGCACCTGTGTTGCAGTAGGAGTTTTGGCAGCACAGGAAAGGGCATTAAACCATGAAGTCAGAGGTAATGTGACAGACAAGATTATTAAAACTGCACAGTATCTTCCCAGCTGAATGTGGCATTTGAGTATGGAACTGAAGATGCGCTACGCACAGTGACAGGAAATGTGGATTTGTGGGTGTCAGTATTATCTTTTTTTAATTTAATAACCCATGCAGTCAAGGCTTTACCTGTTTATTGTTTTTCAGTGTCACTGGGGTCTAGAACAGTGTAGGCAATTGGAAGCATGCAGCCAATGTAAACAATTAAATCGCAAAAAAATGGAAGTTGTGTATTTAGCCATACTGGCAAAAACAACAACAAGGTGAAAAGCGAACATGAGAAATGTTTTGAATCCTCTATGTATTTTCTATCCCTTCTAGGCCTTAAGAGATTGTGTTCGGTCATGTGTGAAGTGCATCCGTCTGTCTGTCCATGGCTTATCTCACATACTACTGGATCCATCAGCCTAGTATTTTTTTTTCATCATTCATGACAGTTTGTTGAAGGACTTATCATGGTTGCAGTGATTTAACACTTTTTGAAAAACACATGTTACTAGCGTATAATAGCTTTATTGACTGCTGACTCCCCTCTAGGCATGGGGCCTCAAGTGATCAATAACTGCTTCAGACGTCTGAGTGACAAAACACGTCTGATACGCTGGCGGTCTAGACCGGGGACAATTGTGGTTTGTATTAATTCAAGCAAACATTACAGCAGTGGCGGTTGTAGACACAGCTGGCAGAGATCTGCACTCTACTGAGAGTACATTTCTAGTTTAAATACTTTTTTCTTTGTGAAACTGGGTCACCATTGGCATGCATTGCAACTGCTCCAACCTGACTACAGTGTCCTCAGCAAAGGAACAAACTTATTTTCATAGCCATTTCTACCTTTTGAAAATAATAATTCTGTACTCCAATTCCAACTTGAAGCTTGTGAGACACTGCCCGCTTAGGCTCAAATTGTTCATTTTCACCAATTATCGATCGTTTAGGAACAATTGGCCTCATGTAAGAACCACTTGTATGAGGGTCAATGACATGACATGCATATTTTTGTGTCCGAGTCCACTATTTCCTTTTACAATAATTGTATCAATTCGTGACATATATCATTTCATTCTATAAAACCTATCTAGTTTTGATACATTTTCAGTACAATCAAATAATATATATTATTTTATGTTTTGGCTTCTCAAACCCTGAAAATGTCAGGCGGTGCACCTGTCCTAGCAGATGAACAGACTAAGAAAACTATTAAAAAAGGTATTTAAATGATAATAAATTCAAAATAAAATACTATGGCATGCTTTTATTGTTGAAACGATTCAAATAAACCAAATTTTTACAAATACCAATAGTTTTAAGCTGTTGCAATAATTTAAAAACTTTTGTCCATCAATTTGAATGTTCTCAAATGTCAGGGTGGCACAGCTGTAAAGATGGGACTTTTATTATAAAATGAAAGTGGAAAACAGTAAACAGGATATTGCATCATCAAGAGGACCTCAACTGACCTTTATAGCAGAGTGAAAATGTTTTTATATCTCTTTTGAATATTGATAAAAACAGCCACTTTCAACTTATAGGTAGAGTGGTTCACTTTCCATGTCAGGGCGGTACAACCAATGTAAAACTAGAAAAAATGTTATTTTATCATAAATGTCTTTATTCTATTTTAAATGTATATGTATGAAGTTGTTAGCAAGAACAAAAGCTAATGCTAGTGTCCTAGTAGATGCCTGTTTAATTTGAAATTAGTTGCAAATGTCAGGTGGCACAACCAGTAAGGCAGGTGGTGCAACTGCAAAGAATGTTACTCTATGATATTATAGTTAAAGCTCTAATATTATATTTAAAAAAAATTCAAAAGTTTAACAGTGTTAACTTAACGATATTATACACTTTCAAACTATTTTTTATGATATTAATGAATATTTTTTAACTATTAAGGATGCCACTGTCAAGTAAAGCAAAATCAGCACGACGCAGGGAGCAGACAACAAGTCATGTATGGAGTGTGTGCAAAACGCTGCCACAATGAGGTAGAACCTGCAACACCCCAGGCGTAAGCGACTGTGGTTTTGCCTATTCCAGATATGTGCTAAACATGATTACTATGAAATATTTACTTCTTTTACTTAAAAAGAGTCTGTTAACTAAAAGCATGTTGTTGTATTTGAAAGAAAAATGCAAATTGTCTACATATTTCCTGTAATTACTAATATTGTCAGGTGGCACAACTGATAAATGTCATGGTGGTGCGACCAGGTAAAATATTAATTTAAAGAAATGAATAATAGGTTAAAGTGAATTTGTTTTTGCTTAATATGATGTGAAGAACTATTGTATTGAATGTATTCATTTGTATATTTGTATTATTATGTTTCTCTGTTTAAATGTAAAATCAAAAGTTAAATATACTAAATATCTGGCCAAGAGAACGCAATTATGATAAATTATTGTATATATATAAAACACAACCACAAAATACGATGTGTTAGACACAGTAGACACTCTAAGGGATACTTGTCAAAAATTTCAGTTTGAATAAATATTAGGAAAATATATATTTCTTTATAATGTGGTTGCGCCACCTGACATTTTTTAGCCTGTGAAGTAAAAAAATACTGTTAAAAATGATTTAAAATACTTTGAAAAGTTGGTTCACAACTTAGACTTGTTTCACCACATTTTTCCAGACACAAAAATATGCATTACATCCATTTTGAAGATAATTTTTTTAATTACCTTTTTAGAAGCCTTATTTGTCAATGACCCATGAACAGATTCGTCGGCAGTTGTAGGTCGTCAGCTGTCAAAATGAAACTGGGTCCGACTGGTTAAACTGCTCCCTCCGCTGTCAAATACCTTATGTGAGGGAACACCCTCCACTCTGTCACACCACGGTACAACCGTAAGTAGACTTTTTGAGGTCCCAACATAAGCAGAGTGATAGGTCTCCTCTCTAGTGGATCATGTCACATGAATTTCATGAGTCTCATTCTCCCAATTGAACTTCTTTCATATTTAATAAATAATTGTATCACTCGTTAGTAAAACCAGGTCCTTCGGTATTTGCATTGTTTGTGAAAAACAAGGTTTTAGATTAAGTTGGCTACAGCTGTTTTTTTCAATAGCCATGTTTCCATTTAATTGTCAAGCCAATTTAAGCGTTTCCATCAACTGGTTGGAGCGAATAAACTCCGCTACATGGCTGTAATCTGCCAGTAAACAAGAGTAGAAGAAGTAGAAGTTGAGAACCATAAACAAAACGGTTAGGCTTGGCCATCTAACTCATGTACCAATTGGTTCCCAAAAGCTTTAGTTAATGTCCGTGTTGGCCATGATTCCTGCTATCCGGAGACGAAGACAATATAAATATATAACCGAGAAGACACGAACAGCAGAAACAGCTGATCAGTCATGCAAGTTAAAAGTTCAAAAGGTCGGCAAAGACGTTTCTATATCCCTTGGTGCATCGACTCTTTTTCGACGAAGACAAAAATCACAAAAGCCTGTGTAAAAATGCTTTTGCGCAATTCAGGACGTTTTATCAAGTTTCTGAATGCGATATTTCAAAATGCGCAGAAAAATCCCAACTTGAATGGAAACGGGTCGAATGTGTCACATTTTATATGTATCTGTATGAATGTATATGTATATAAATATTTTAGCATCTGATCAAACACGGTATCGGCAGAACCAATGTAAAAGGACTTGACCGGGACATCCCTAAATAGAGGACCAGAATAACAACACAAATTCTTGCTTGAGGCCCAATGTGTGTGGAAGTTAAGGCAAGGCTTGTTGGAGAACACCCGAAGTGGAATAAATGCAGTAACTTATCTACCAGATACTAGATACATAGCCATTCCTTGGCTGCAACCATAAACACCCACAGCATGTCACTAAGCAACAATGAAATGCCATCACTAGGGGGACAAGAGGTTTAAGCAAGAACATCATCAGCATATTCCTTTTTTAATTTATTTTAATGTCTATAAAGGTCAGCTTTAAACCCCCTTTTTTGCCTCTATAGTTCATTAAGCACTGCTGTGTTTACTTGCTTTTCATTGTGTAGACCAGTGTTGGTATTCACCCTGGATGGACGAGATCATACTGTGCTCCCCCAGACGTCGTCCATTTGAGAGCACACAATAACATTTTTTGTCCAGGATCTGACCAGGTGTGTGGTTGGAGGTTGTCTATCATTCAGCTGAAGCCATTTCTCTGCCAGCCCACAGGACCTATCTTTTGGACTGGCTCGACCGCCGCCAATCCAATTATGTCACGGTGGACCTCATTGTGGAACAGCCTGGAATTGCAATAGTCATCCAATTTTTTATCCATTTTCATCCCACTGAATGCACAGGCAGGGATTTTTTCCCCTCATCATGTGATCATGTGTTTAGTCATTAACATGATAACTGCTGCAGGAGGTATTTTGTGGAGGACGTGATATACACGAAACGTTAAACACAACAAATGAGGGAACCGCTTTCGGTTCTACAGGGTGATGAGTGCGTGTTGAGGCTTTAACACAGACATATGCCGATGCCCCCCCCCCCCCCTTCCTGTTCCTCACCTCTCCTGTGAGAGAAGCAAGCTCTTTTTGTTTTGAACTTCAACTAAATGGAGTCAGCTGCTGCTGTCTTTGAACAGTCGATGTGTTTAATGATCGTCACTTTGCACATTTCTGTTGACTCTGTCTCACAGGACCACCAGTCCTCAGCTGTCAGTCTGCCAGAGCAACTCTGAGTTCGACACCTAGATTGGCAAAGTAGATGGATTAGCTTTGTCATTATCAAAGAATAGCGTACAAAACTTCCAGATAGCAGCTTCCCATGTTCAGTTGGCACTGGCCGCCACTTTCACCAGTCTTTTGGATCATGTAGCTTGTAAATAATTAGTTTAACATTTAGGTTAATACAAGAAGCAACCTCCAGTTCCGAAAAGTTAGACTTGCATTCTCTCTAATGGCCATCAGGGGGCGACTCCTCTGGTTGCAAAAAGGTCTGATTCTATAGAAGTCTATGAGAAAATGACTCTACTTCTCACTTGATTTATTACCTCAGTAAACATTGTAAACATGACTTTATGGTCTCAATCTCAATAGTTAAGTCTTCTTCAATGCGGCATGATGTTCATTTAGTAAATTATGGTCCATTTAGGGTCAAATAGACCATAAAGTAGGTTATGCTTTAGGGCGAGGCAAACTTGTGAATGACAGGTCGCTAACTTGGTGTTGTCCGGTTTGTGAGTTGTCCGTGTTTTTCGTCTTAGAACTTTAACCCTTTCACAGTGTGTTTCCAGTTCATGAAAGTTAATTGTAACATTTTGGTCGTCTATAAATCTATTATTCAGCATTCAGTTGTACTTAGCTCCACCCTCTCGTGTCACTTCTATTTGCAAAAAACCAAGATGGCGACGGCCAAAAACCAAGATGGCGACTGCCAAAATGCCAAACTCGAGGCTTCAAAACACTAGTCCACAAACCAATGGGTAACGTCACTTTGACTACTTCCACTTCTTATATAGCTATAGTCTACGGTTAACTATAAGCATAGGACCACACTTGATATCAGCAGCCATTATTAAAGAACTTTAATGAACTTTTCAAATTTAGCACAAACCTCCACCTGGACTCAAGGATGACCTTGTCATTTGGGGTTCATAGGTCACTCTGACCTCACAAACCACATTTTTGGCCTTAACTCAAGAATTAATATTCAAATTAATGACAATTTCCCACAAATGTCTACTAGGATAAAATGATGAAGTGATGACATTTATGACAATCATGGACGTAAACTGCAACTTGGCGGTACTAAGATATTAAACATCAGTCAGTCGCTATAAGGATGTGTAGCCGCATTGAAAGCTGACATTTGAAATGGTTTTGTTTGTGTTACTCTTTCCATTTCAGTTTATTCTGACTATCACGAATGTATATCCCAACCTTACATAGATAGGAGTTTGTTGGTCTACTGTTGTGATCAAGCAAAACCTCAGAAATCTTTGTGAAACCCAGCAGCCCGGGAGAGCCGTTATCTCGTGAAGTCAGATGGCAAAATTTTGAAGGGGGATGGAAAAAAAATCTGCAAATATTCCTAATGCCTTTTTTTTCTCAAAGTGAAGTGTTGACTCTGTGGCCTTGGCATATTTTCGCTTTTTTGCAACCTATTACCTGCTTATAATAAAAAATTAAAAAGTTTTCCAAATGTCGTTCACAGCTAAAATGCACACTTCTGGTCCCTCTTCTGAAGTCTTGTTTTTGTTTTAATGCTGCACTCCTCTACGAAGACACCCCGAAAAGTTGTTCTTTTGGCTATATAAAAATAAACTATTTCTTTGGAGCCTGACAGTGCCCCTTAGCTAAAATGTTCTAAATATGTGTGATATCTCCACAGTTTGTGCTTAGGGCCAAAAGCATCCACCTGGCAATTGAGTCAATATGGATGTATTGACAGCACAGAGAGATGAATTCCATTTCATTCCACATCATCTAGCATACTCAAAACTAGAGCTGCTCTGGGGGCAAAGATTTTCCACTCAGCTTATAGTGGGATTCTGTGGGTTTTCTCAGGCTTTATCAGAGGTGGAGTATTTGGTAAAGGGTGGTACAAATGACACCAGCTCCTTTAAGTCTCTGGGCATCAAACTCAAATACATAATTTTTAGATATAAGTCTGGTAATTATTCCTCTGGGTGTCAAACAGTCCAAGCCAGCAGAATATGTTGTCCTTGCAAGCAGCTTATTACGACCCAGTTTTAGGTTTGTCTTTAAGCAACAAAGTCCGCATAGGGAGGAGGTCGGGGTGGATGGATGAGTCAAACAAACACAAGACTTTCACCCAGGAGACTAATGCTCCTGTGCTGTGTGATACCAAAAGTCAACACATTTTCTAAAGTTATCTACACTACTATACAACCACGTCCTATACGTACAAACATAGTTATGTTAACTTTATACCACTAGTTTTGTTGCCTGAACAGAACCAAGTAGTTCCATTTCACAATGTTAACCACCACTGTTGAAAACTGCGACCGCTTCACGATGTTAAATAGAATGGTCACTTGTTTTAAAAATGTGTGCTTTGAGCTAAATGCTAACGTCAGCATACCAACGAGCTCGCAGTGACGATGTTAGCATGTTGGTGTTTTGATGTTTACCATGTTGGCATGCTAACATTAGCTAATTAGCACCAACATAAAGTGAGGCTAATGGCAACGTTATTTGTTTTTCTGCTTTTTTGTCATAAAGCAAGAGTGCAAATTGATAGTTTGACCTGATGATGCCGCAAGATGAAAAGTCAAGGGGTCACCAGTTATTGCAGTTATTCATCCCAAGGAGACCATGAATGCCTGTACCTACTATTGTGCCAATCCATCTCATAGATGTCAAGATATTTCCCAGCATAAGTGAAAACTTTGACCTGCTGGTAGCGCTGGATGAAAACATACATTGAGCAGTTATTGAGGTACATCAGTCCGGAGCAAAGTGGCGGATCGACTGATTGCAATACCTGGCGTTCTGCCAATAGTGTGGCTATAACCAAACTGCACTCACTAAGACGATCATCATTACAATACTGGAGATTCACACTCCATCAAACCACTGATCTATTTTCAAGTCATCAAGGTCACGGCTCACATTTCCCCAACATCTCCATCGAACGGAGGTGCCCAGGGTGCTCAAACTGTTGATGTGAAGAAACACCAGTCTCTCGTCATCCAGACTGAGACGGTCTAACCCAGGTGACCTCGCCCCCACTGCTTGTGGAGGACTTCCTTTCATTCTCTTGATACCCGCCTCATTGCACATAAATGTTCACTTTTGGAATGGCAAGATGTAAAATGTATTTCTTTGTCTAACATGGAAACGCATACCACTTAATCACATGACTCATCGGTTTCATGAATGCAAATTAATTACAGCTTAGTGTCTGGGGTTGCCGGTCTTCACTTCTATGATAACCAATAGCGAAAGGTAACACCGGTGACAATTTTCCTGAAAAGTGCATTTAGAAAATGGATGGCATCAAATCAAATGTTGTCAATCATGGTATACTCACTAACTTGTGTAATTTAATCATTTTTTTTTCTATTTATTTTACAATCCCATGACAATAAAGTAGGTCATTCCAGTGACTTCAACTAAAAACCTCCTATGAAATTGAGAAAAAATCTGATAACTGAAAAGAGACAGTGGACTTTCCACTCTAGATCTTTAGACGGGAGGTAAAAAGGAAGTCAATCGTCATCAGTTTGAGTTTTATTTCAAAATAAAAGATTTTTGTTCCACGGTAACACCAGTGACCCCCTTCTTTCATTTGACATTTTATAATTTTTCTTTGGCATTTTAGGTTTATGTTATTTACATGAAATGATATAGTTACATATACATTATAAATAGTAAAGAAACATGTATATTACTTTGTAATTTGGCACATGACTGTTGGGACGATCATTGTGGTGCTTGGAATTCTATATAATTGATTTAAAAGCTAATACTGCCAAATTGATGGCTCAAGAAGGTGTAATTGTTCAAATAAGATTGTTTTATTTTAGAATTTTTAAGAAATTGTTTTTCGTTTCCATAGAATGACCCACCTACCCAAAGGTCATGTCCATGGGTAAGAGCTTTACATAAGATTGATTGCTAAATCCAGAGCTCTGTTTGGTCGCTCAGCCTTCTCTTCACAGCCACATTTAAATGCTGTGGTAACATAATTGCATACCAGTGACCTTGGGGTGCTCTGCTGTTGAGACTCTGTTGTGTGGTGGTGCACCCAGTGGCCCGTGAGGGTTTTATAACCTGAGTTGTGCAACAGAGAAGATTTGCATAATTTTGCAGTAATAAAATGGTTCACTACCTCATGGAGATGGAGTGGTGTTTGGGATGTTCTGCGTTACCAGATACAGAGCCTTTTAGCTAGAAGGAGTACGTTTTTTAATCACATTATTCCTCAAAGTCTGATCAAATTCTTCATTGTTGGATTTCTGAAACGATGAGTATTTCTAAAAGTTGAGTTGATCGATTATGGTTTTAAGTATTGGCAATTTGGCAAGTGTAAAAGTCATGGTTAAGTATTTTCAGTCGCAATAAAATTTTTCGGACTAAACAAGCAATTCGTATACACCCATTGTCACATAATCCTTAGTTTTAATTTATTATACTATATTGATCCCTTTAAGGGGGAAATTTGTCTCTGCATTTGACCCATCCCTGTATATAGGGAGCAGTGGGCTGCCAATGACAGGCGCCCGGGGAGCCTGGGGTTCAGTGTATTGCTCAGGTACACTTTGACACGTGACACGTCCCAGTCGAGGATCGAACCGACCTTCCGGTTCCCAGACAACCCTCTTAACCCAGTGAGCCACGGTCACCCCACCAATCCTAACACTAAGACTAAGACTAATAGTATCTCTGTTACATTTCAATCTTTGGAAGGAAATCAGATAATACACAATTTAAAGCTGAAATACAGACAACATTTAAAGGCTTTGCTGTTTGAAATCCCAAACTACTGTCTAAGTTCCTTTTGCTCAGTAGACATTTTCTCGATAAACGCTCTTATTTTTGACTCCGCTGTGTTGATTCCACCATCCTACTATAGACTGACACAACATCATGCTGAGTGACGTTCAAAATGCAGGACCATAAAGACAATAATGGAGCATGAGAACATTTTGGATTCATGTTTTATGATGTAGTTTGGATTGCTCTTAAAAATAAAACAGTTGCAGTGCATTTCGGCTTTGCACTGTTTGTTTGAGGACAGCAGTGATGGAGGTTCCAGACAAAACTTAAACCTGTAGCACTGCAGGAATTACTAAACATATCTTTAATCCAGAAATCTCCACTTCAGTAGCTCTTACATACACCAAACATTACACTTTCATTCCTCTCTATGTTCTGAAGGTTTCTACAGATGGGTTTGTTCATGTATCATTCAGAGCCTATTTTATACACCATTTTATTACTAAAAACATGCAGGCATTTGTATGGCTGTTAACAGTATTTTCTGATTCATGGAGTGATTCAAAGAGATAACCAAAATCCCCTCTATAAAAACCTCTGACTCTAATGTGTCAACAAAATGAAACAAGAATTTAGACCCTGGCTCTATCCAATGATCACATTTATGTTCTGGGAATGTATGCAAAGTAGTGCATATTAACAAGATGATGCCTTGTTTGCATTTTTAAACATACATTCTCAGAAAACGTGTAATACCAAAAATAATCAACTCAGGAAGTTTCATGCTGATATGTATTGGTTAATTATTTTACCCTATTCTCCTGTAGTGTCTCCCCTTGAGATTAGAGTTTTGAGTAGCAAAGTGTATGCACCACTAATAAACACTCTGTAATGCCTTGTTGTGCTGCATGAAGAAGTTATTTCATGCTTGAAATCAAACACTATGCAGCCTGTCAAAACACTGAATACTGGTCTCACATTCACTCTTATCTGACAGGAAAGGGAATTATATCTTGGATCAGTTATGAATGATCAGTTGTTAAACTCATTATTGCAATTACATTACAGTGAAGCATATACATGTATGCTCCCTGGCTTAAACATCCCATACAGTGTGAAAAAAAAGAATTGATTACAATTTGTATCTTTGCCACAAGGCACTTTTGATTGTGTGGAGTCATTCTCGTCTCTGTGATGCCGCAGAATGGTGCTGCCCGCCCAGCCCCCCCGGCCTGACAGGCCTGTAGTGGGTCAGTAAACAGAGCCCCTCTGGGTCTCTGACTGCTGGTCCAGAGGAGGCGCAGACGTGTGGGAGGTGCGAGGTGAAGAGGGCTGAGATATCAGCTCCGACCTGTCCTCCTGCCAGAATGTCCGATGTTCTGCTACAAAGACACGGCTGAAGGGGATTCGGTGTCACATGAAAGGCTTTTAAGCAATACATCACCTCTGTAAAGCGTTCAAGGCGTCTTTAAAGTTCCTGTGAAACAAAAGTTCTAGTGTGTTCTGTACTGTGACGTAACCCCCCAGTGAAACAGAATTTTTATTAAACGTTGCAGATTGATTGATGGACGGATGTCATGATATTATTGGTTGAAATTGGTTCACACTAGCTTACATAAGCACACATTTTATTAGATTTTATTTTACAGGAAGAGAAGATGATTGGATTTTATCTTGGATGAAATAAATTGATTTTTTTTGTTTTTTGTATATATTGTTAAATAGGTGCACAATATGACGTGATCTAAAAAGGGTAAAAGGCATTTAGCATTTCATTTGGACTTTAATGGAGCAAATAATCTCACGATCTAAAATACTTTTTTTGCTTTCGTAGCAGACGTCTTGGATTGTGAGTGGGTTGCAGGGGTTAATTCGTGATTCGGTATCAATCAGCAACCGTATCGATTCCCCACAGATGCATTATGGTCATTCTGTGCTGTGGGTGGAGCAGAGATTGAATAGAATGTTGCTTTATGTATGTGGGTGGAATTTTCAGCACTTTTCTTGTACAATATGTTTCAGTCGCAAAACAATGCTGAGTCAGTATTGTCGGTTTTCAAATTTGGTAGGAGTTAGGGATTCTCTGAGTAAGAAGGCCTCCATGGGGGAAAGAAAGTTGGATTTTAAGGGAGTGGGTGGATTATCAATACCCTGATAATCCATGACATTCTTCCAAACCAGATTTTTTCTCCCACAGCAAAGTGCACTCATTCTGTCAAGTAGTATGTGACTGGTGTCCTACAAGACACAAGTGATTTCATCTATTATTGAAGTTGTTAAGTCTTCTTCTGATCAATGTAAAAAAAGATCTTCTGAAGTGTTTCTGACATTAGATTTCCTATAATTATCTCCCTTCTTCACCAAAGAGAGAGATGCTATTTTGTAAAGTGACAATATCAGATCGTAAACGTTAAAAAACGTCTTCACTATCTGTCTTCATGGAGAGGTCATTAGTATCGTTTTACAGTCCATTCTATCGGTTACAGTTCTATGGCTCAAGTGTTTCCCCTTGCCGCTGTTTAGCAAAAGTTAGGTAGTCTCACGTTGAAATCAACACTCCTGCTGCTGCTCGACAGTAAATTCCCCTACGTGACAGTGACCCAAGCTGTTACTGTGAAGCTGCTTCGGGAAGTTTGGAGTCATACTCGGTAGTAGTAGTTTAGCATAGATTACTTAGGTGAGAAGCTAGGTAGAGTCGGACTAGGGTTGAGCTGGTGTAAACATTAAAACCAGTTTAGTGTGAAGCCACACACTGGACAGGAGCGGCTTGTCAAGATGAGAATAGCTGGTCCACCTTAAAGGAAAAGTCTGTCACGTTTAGGGGGATCTATTGGCATGGAATATAATATTACTAAGTATGTTTTCTGCCGTGTTTAATCACACGAAAATAAGAATTGTTAGATCATTTTTACCTTAGAATGAGCCGTCTATATCTACATACCGAGCGGATCACCATGTTTCTACAGTAGCCCAGAACCGGAAAAACCTAACTCTGGCTCTAGATAGGGCCAGTTTGTGTTTTCGCGTCGGACACCGTAGTTCTCCTACATGCTTCGCACACGGGAGATGTTTCAGTTGGTTGCAATTTGCAACCTCATCGCTAGATGTCGCCAAATCCTACTGGAAACTGAACCGAACTGAAAGTGTGGCTAACATCGGGGCTAACCCACTTTAACTTTAATCAGTCGGTGGCCGACAAGCCAGACACTTGGCTTGGGTCTTGGGCCGGCCAAACCAGAAATGGAGCCAACCCTGGAGTGATCTAAAGATGTTAGAAAGTTTGGTAGATGTTGGTCTAAATCTCTGGATGAGTATTAAATAATAAGCAAATCAGAGATGTGAACTGGTTCGGCAAAGATCTGCAGGTGTCTAATCAAATATAGGCGAACATCAAACCCACATGAGTGGGTAACTAATGCATTTTTCCTGTTCCGTTAAACCCAATCTACATGTATGACCGGGCACTCCAAACGT
This sequence comes from Anarhichas minor, assembly GCF_050575085.1. NCBI lineage: Eukaryota > Metazoa > Chordata > Actinopteri > Perciformes > Anarhichadidae > Anarhichas > Anarhichas minor. The sequence goes on along the minus strand of NW_027466469.1, from coordinate 5,368,515 downwards.
GTGCGTCATTCCAGCACTATGTTATCCTTCCAGGATATGTGGCACCACATCCATTATGAGTCACCGCTAGGCCTCAATATGCAGCATGTGGTAGTTAGGCTAATAGGAAGAGCTTCCCTGCAAGCTAATTAGCTAGAATAGTGACCTGCTCTTGCCCTGCATGAAGGTAATAGCCATCCATACCGGTAGAACATGCAGGCAGCCAGCTGAACACTCCGCGCCGGTCCAAGGACTCTCTCATTGATCAGCCATCTCTGCATTGTCTGCTTCTCTCTCAAGACTGCTGGAAATATCTGAAATAGATCAAGCAGAATCTATTTTGCTTAACAAAGTTGAGCCGCATTTATATCCCTTTCCAAAAATTCTTCAGTCGAATGCTAAACTGCGACTGTCGACAGAACGCTTGTTTTCATCCTCTAAAGAGTTATAATTGGCGTCTCCTAAAGCAGTCAGTGACGGAGGCGTTATTATAGCAAACATCTGCAGCTTGAACGTCAACCTTTTTGCTCGCTTCCGGGGGTCCTGCCTCTAGCAGCTGCACCCTTACCTCCCCGAGTGAGAGAAGAGCCCGGATTTCTCCCCCCCCCCCGACTTCTTTGTAGGTGAAGAGGTCTTGAAGTGGGTTCCTCGGGATAATGATTGCCGCTTTTTTTCCAGCTAACAGATGAACGCCATTGGCTGCCGGATCGCTGTGACTCATCTCCCCTTTTGCTTTTTTCGGCCGCCTCGCTCCCAATTAAATGAAAGAACCGCGGTTAATACCTGTGACTATAATGGGCACACTTTACTGTCTAATCATCCGCATTTACATGGAAATTAGGTATATCCACATGAGAAAGATGCAAGCTGATTACTTTGACATACTGTATAAACAGCCAACTGTAAATTCCATGTTATATCCCATAGTTGAAGTTAGTTAGGTAGAATATGCGTCTTGGGCAAGGTCATATCCTAATATTCACATGCATACCTGTACAGTAGGTAGTAGTACATGGGTGGGATATCATAACCCTTGCCTTGGTTCAAATATGGTCTCTGTCATTGGATGTGAATGTTCTTTCCATTGATCTCTCTCAGCCCATCTGCGGACTCTCGGTGGATGACCTTTGATCCCCTCTCCGCCGATGCAATGAGTGGTTTTGGTCCGTGTTCCCACACAGCTGATGTTCTCTTTTGCTGGCAGGCCTGCAATTTCATCATTCCAGGGCCAGGGCTCCTTAGCCTTTGCTGTTGTCATTTTTTTTAAGGGCACAAAGGGCCAAATGCCAGGGCAGCAGGGCCATCAAATAAGTCCATAGAAATAAAGCATTTAACTTAAGGGTTAAGGATGATATTATTTTCAATACATTGAAGAACTTTCAGGACAATAAATACATTTCAAAAAAAAAGAAGCTGATTATTTCACAGAAAAAATAATTAGTACTTAACAATTATTTGTGCAAATTACTGAGTCAAAAGTTGATAAATGCTCAGCCCTGAATCAATTAGATTCACTGGACTCGTTTTAACATCAGGGGGGATTTGGTATGTGTTACAGTTTTTAAGCTCCATCCCGAAAGATGAAACGAAAGCCAGCTGCTGGTGTTAGCCTACCTAACATAAAAAATATAACACTGATTCGACAGCTAGCTAACAAGCGTTCGCTAACGTCACGTTTTTTAGCATTAACGTTACAAACGTTAGGCTAAAATACTCCTCCGGCTCGTAACAAGGCCTCTGGGCCATCTAAGTCAATGTTAGCGATACACGGGCAACGCGTAACATTTTGCTGAGATCCTTATCTTATTTGTTTGCTAATTTACCAAGCTTTTTTACCTCAGTTCTGTTGACCTCTTCACAGGAGTTCACTAAGTCACAGCTTCGCTGCCTTGTCACATCAGGATGAGTGCCATTCAATTTCCTAAATAGCCCAATAAGAATTCACAATCGAAAGAAAATGCGCTGGTGTCTAAAACTTGTATTGACAGGAAAGAGGCAGAGGAGGAAACGACAACCTCAGCTGGGTCAGTGCGGGGTTGCATCAAGGCCAAAGTGGTATCGTTTATTAAGGGGTCATAAGGCCAAACTGAGGCCATGGCCATCGCGGCCCTTGTGAAATTGAAGAACTGCAGTGCAGGAAAATGGTTGAAAGTAATGAAGATTCCTAGTTCTACCTGACTGTAAAGCAGCTTCAGAAATGTGTCCCTTAGCAAGCCATTAGTGTATTGGAGCATTTGACTTCAACATTGTTATAACAGAGCTTAAACAAAGAATAAATACTTACCTACACGTACATGGAATGAGTTCCCCTTATGTTTCGACTTGTCTGTTCCCACCTCAGCTGGTTAATTTAGCTGGCAGGGATGAGCTGCACCAGTGACAGCCTCTTTAAGCCAAAGGTCAAGGAGCCAAGCGATCAAAGCTTCTCCCTGGAGGCTGTCCAATGATGGATCTGAGCCCAGGACTAGTGGAATAGTGAAAAGGCTAGTCTCCCAACATCCTGGACATTTCCCGCATTGCTGTTTGTGCCATTGTGTAATTCGCCTTTGATTAATGAGTCTCATTTGGTAACAGGTCAGACTCAGGCTATCAAGGGAGATCTCTCGAACCATATTGCTTGTTCACTGTCAATTTGTTGCGGAAAAAATGACATGAAGACCTAATTTCAATTTGATCAATAATTTGAAGGTGAGTCAGGTCAGTTCTCTGCTCTATTGTTAATTGTTTGCCTCCAAGTCTTCTATGGGTACTGTATCCTCAGGCTAACTTGCTAGTTAGCATCAGACACTGAAATGTTTGCAAGCAGCTTACAGCATAATACGCTGACTCATTGATTATTTAACATTCTGTTTTATTACAAAACGGTCATTTACCAATGCTACGCCACACAAAACTAGCACACTGAAGGCCCCGGTGTGCTGTTTTAGATGTGTTGTTGAGGTAGGATAGTAGTAGAAAGCTTCAGAAGGTTCCACCGGAAGGTGGTAGGTGGTTGCAAGGTTGATCCTTCGCCAAGTCCCACCCTTGAACGCAGATCATGGCGTAGCATCTGATATACGTTTCTAAAACGTTACATTTCTACTTAAAAACCCATGGAGCTAACATTAGCAGAGTGTATTCATTAACTAGCATTAGCAGTTGTATGCTACGCTATAAGGTATACTGAATGTAAACATGTTCTGCTTTTGCTTTTTAATGATTGTAACAGGGAATAAAAACATACCCGGCTTTACAGGAACACTGTTGTTCCTTAATTTCATCGTCTTCTGTCTCGAGGTGATGTGGTGGTTCACTTTTACACTGATCTGTAGGTTTTAATGGCGACTGTGGCTAAGTGGAGAGCAGGGCCGTTCTTCAACAGCTTGACAGAGTAGCAGCTGGGGGCGGGGCTAAACAAAGGGTCAATAAAAAAACGTTTAAAATAATGGGATTTTTGGGATTGTAAATGATCTCAAAAATTAAATGTGAAGACGTGAGTATATACATTTCATTTTATAACTCTAAATGCCATACTGCAGAGCCTACACATATTTTATAGCACAGCTGCAGTCAGACTGCAAAGGATATCATTTACACCGCAGAGGAAATGAAAGACATTACATTTTCCTATGATCCGTTGGCACATCCTGACGTCATGAAGAGGCGTGTTATTTAATCCCCAGCCGGTCTGTTGACCTTCGGTCACAGATGTGTGGCCCGGCCATTGTAGCTGGTGTGATCTCTGCGGCTTCAACCGCACAGGTTCCCACGCCACACCACGGGCGGCCTGCTTCGGCCACTCTGAACTGCAGTGAACTTATAATTCCAGGCCGCTGCTCTAGATTTAGGCACTAGCTGTCAGAGGGAAGGGATTATGGCAGCACCTACGGCTCCAGTTGCATAATACTGTGCTGTTGTTGTTAGAATGCCAAGGCCAGCTCAGAAATTACAATTTTCATCACTCTTGTGTTTTTATTCTTGGTTACAGTATGCTTTGTTTTGAGCAAAATGGACATTGTTTACTGAGATAGCACACCAGTATACAGTTGTGTGAAAAAGTGTTCACACAACTTCCCCCTTCCTGATTTCTTATTTTCACTTTTTTTTTTTTTCACACAGGGCCATGTAGGTTTGGATTTTTTTTCCCCCTTAATAATAAAAACCTTCATTTAAAAACTGCATTTTGTGTTTACTTGTGTTATCTTTGTCTAATATTTAAATTTGTTTGATGATCTGAAACATTTAAGTGTGACAAACATGCAAAAAAATAAGAAATCAGGAAGGGGGCAAACACTTTTTCACACAACTGTATGTGCAGGTCCATTCCAAAGTTAAAGCTGCACCCATTAATATTTTTATGTAATTAATGGATTAATTTACTTTATGAAAATGAAGGTATTGCTTGTAGTGAAGAACCCACAGATGATTATCACCCAACGCTGCATTTCTCCTCACCTCGACATCATCTTTCAGGTCATTGTTTTGGTTTTACAACCTGCAACTTTACTGTTTTGATTGACTCTCGTCGCTCTCATCGACCCAAGGTTTTCCCGCCATTGTAGGCAGATGTTGTCAATGTAAAAAAGAAGTCAGCTTGTGAGCCTAGTGAAACATTTAGCAGCTAAAGAGACTTTTCTTCTCAGACGTTGGTGGAGACCAAATCCGAGCTAAAAGAGGGGGAATATTGGACTGACAGTTGCTGGGTGGAGGGAAACATAACTCCAAATGGTGAGACAAATTGCGTATATGTTGTTTTGCCTGCCCTTGATGTGTAAATCAGCAATTTTTTCAAGGATTCATTGTCATTGTGCAACACACCCCTGTGCACAACGGAATTCAGTTGTGGCAAATTTGTAACACAACAAACACATGACAGACTGTAGTACATTCCTGTAGTGCATTTTTATAATTTGCATCATAAGGAATGTAAACAGCAGCAACAAAAACAATTCTCCAAGCAGATAATATTGCCAACATCTTCCCATTAAATGTTCAACATGAGGTAAAAGCATTGTCCATCAACTTTGACTGTTTTTGAGCACCAAGCATCATCTTTTTTTGCCAACATGTCTGCCGTAATAGCGTTATAAGGTGAAACAAAGATCAATTGCTTTAGGAAATATGAAAAGGACACTGTAGGAAAAAATGACTCTTCAACAGAAGTATTTAAGTTCAAACCAAAAGTCCAGTGCAACACAGAGGAGATGATGTAACTCAGTATGACAGTTCTGTCTTTGATTGACAGCCGTGGAAGCCAGAAAATATAGATCTCTCCGGTGGAGGAAAATCTTCAGCCAGCTGTTCAAATATTGAAACAATGCGGACAGTCGGGCTGTCTTATGTAGACTTAAAGATAAGAGCAAGACCGCGACTTCTGTCTCGAGACCGGTTTAGATGCGTATACCCCTCTCGAAGCTGCTTCTTGGAGAAGGGAGCTCAAGAAACAACAGCATCCCTCCTGCTCCTCCTGCGTCTGCTTCACTCTTTGTAACTGGCTATAGGAGCCGCTGAACGACTTCTCAGACTGTTGGAGGTCCATACTTTGAGGAATGTGGAGGCACATTTTGATCCTTTGTCCTGCTCATCTGTGGTTAGAAATAGATGGGTATAAATAAACCACTGCGTCTTGAAAAAGAAACCTCGTATTTTAGTTTTTTTGTTTACCTCATTACATTTCGAACCTGCTTTGTTTTGTCAATTGTGACATTGACCTTTTCCTATTTTTTTTTATTTAATCCTGGGTGAACACAGTGTGGTTGCAACGCTCAAGCTGCTGCGCCATTCCTCTGCTCCACTCTCTCTGCAGCAAGCTGTGTGTGTGTGTATGTATATATTAGTGCTGGGCAAGTTAACGCGTTAATTTCGCGTTAACGCATTCATTAATTAACGCCGACAATTATTTTATCGCGCGTTAATGCATTTTTTTTTATTTATTCAATTTTTTATTTTTTATTTATTGAAAGACAAGAGACAATACATAGACATAACAAGAGGATGACAAGAACAGTGGGATAAAAGCCAGCAAACATCCTATAGTCAGGTGTGTGTGTGTGTGTGTGTGTGTGTGTGTGTGTGTGTGTGTGTGTGTGTGTGTGTGTGTGTGTGTGTGTGTCTTTGAGCCTTTTGAGATGGGAAAAAAATAAATAATAATAATAATAATTAAATAAACAACAACAAAAAAAAACAGGTAAGTATTTTTAATTTATTATTATTGTAACAGACTGTCTCATGTTTATCGTTTTGTATTGGAGATATGATGTCCCTTCAGGTTGCCGTAGAGAAAAGGCGACTTCCGCTTCTGGTCGAGGGGGGGGGCAGAAATAAAGAGAGAAGCTGCACCAGCTGTTGCTCTCCCTGGAGACTACTGGACATCGCTGCGGTAAAGTCAGCAGACACTCAGATCTCCGTGGTCAACTCAGCAGACACTTACATTTTAGTGCACCTATATGCTGAAATTCACGGTAAACGCATTTAAACGGCACAGATCGGGAGCGAGCAAAGGACTTTGAAAGTTAGCGGAAAGATTAACGTGAGACAAATCCGGTTTCTTCAGACGAACATCCGGTTTTCAGAATAAGATGCCAACAAAGTATGAATTATATTCACATTAAGTATAAAACATGCTACCTGCATCTCGTGAACCAAATGTTATTGCCCTTTTGTTCATATAGCAGTACTTTTAAAATAAAAGTGCACAATACACTACTTTTGAATTCATTATTGAACTTTGCCATAACAATGCGATTAATCGCAAAAAATCCATGCGATTAATCGCGATTAAATATTTTAATCGTTGCCCAGCACTAGTGTGTATATATATATATATATATATATATATATATATATATGTGTCAGAGATGGAGACAGCAAATGTACACTGAACCAGCTAGCCCCCCCCCCCCCCCCTGCCTGTGATTGATAATGTACATCATTATTTGTGTCATTTCATCTGAGGCTTCCAGGGAAAGCTTCATGCTGGGACTGTCTGTCCGCTTGGAATACCTGCTAATGACTGTGCACAGTCTAAACCCCCCACCCCGCACCCGCCTCCCCCCCCTACGCTGGGCAGCCACACAACAGAGCGACAGCGAGCGCAACCCCTGGCTTTGGTGGCGGCACATTAACATGCACAGATGCATTTAGGCACGTGCGCATCACTCCCAACACAAGCACATTCACTTCCCTTTAAAAACACTGCGATTTTCTCAGAATTATTCCAATCAGAGAAGTGTAAGCATTAGTATTTCCTTCATCCCGACTGCTTCTATCCAGTAAGAATTTAAAGCTCCGCTGATCAATATGTTTTATATTCACAATAGAGTGCTGCAGGGATGATGAATAAGCATCGCACTGGTTCCCTCGACCAACAGCCAATAGGATTTTGTCATTGGATTTTGGATTATTGCGCTGTGATAATCGAACCTTCATGATACTTTGTTCAGCCAGATGATCTTCACGAATGTACACAACTATTATGATTTTTGAAGCATAAATGCAATCAGCAGAAGTAAAAAGCTAATATCAGGCTACAAACCAGAGTGTTTCAGATAGAGGTAAATTAAGGTATATTTGCACAGGCAATGTGAGAAAAATAAGTTGTTTTTTGTTGTTGTTTTTTACATTAAGGTTTTAAACATGTTCTAGTAAAAGCCCTACATACAAGTATGAACCTAAAAAAATGCCACTATAAGGACAGCCAATGGGGCAATTTTGATGATTTAACAAATTGATATGAAATTGTAAGCAACCACTTTAAGGGCGCTTTGGAAAGAGATTTATGAGTTCAGACGCTTTAAGCCTTACAAAACGAGCAGTCACAGGCAATAATTGGGTTCTTTTATATTTACATTTCATATGTAAATATAAAATATCCATTTACTATCACAATATTTGCCGGCATGCTCCCACATGATGTGTTAAGTTATAGTCGTCCTCTGTTGTAACATACTAACAGAATACCCCCCCCCCCACAAAGAGTTTACAGAGACAAAATCCTATTAAGTGGAGGTCCCATTTTGGCATCTGTTTGTGAGTGCGACACAAAAACATTTGAGAACCTCAATACAACACTAAGTTAATACGGTGTTACACAGATGGACATAGCCAGGGAACACATTTGTCGGAGTGCTTTTGTCGGGCGGACATTGTAACTCAGCCGCAGGACTTGAAAAAAAAAGAAGCAAAAAAATAAAAAGCAATAATGTTTTGTACAATAATGTAGTACAAGTCCATCTGTGCCGGCGCAGAGTCAGCTGGGGTTCAAGCAGAAGGCCAGGAAATGGCCGAGGAAGTGAGGTCAGAGTGGCAGCGTGGCTCTGGAAGGGGTCTGAATGACAGGAAGGGAGAGGACACGGAGATAAGGCAAACAGGAAGACACTGCTTTGAGAAAATCCCTGCCTCAACTCTGACTCGTGTCACCCGCATGGGGAGGCTTGGGGGGAGAGAGTCGAGGGTCTCTGAATGACATTCTCCGAAGGAATCAGACCTTTCATACATTATTAAGCAGTCCTCTGGTTTTTAATAACAGGACTATATTTCTCTCACACAGCGCTGGGCTACTCGCAGTATACTGAGCTGCAAAAATACAAATCCACTTCGGAGACATAAGTGTGTTAGTTTTGCAACTTTTCAGTATTCTAAATGTCCCCGCTTCTTTCTCCTCGACTTTGACTCTTTTGTACTGTCGTGTCTGCTGGCATACGGTAAAACGTTTAGAAACTCCCTCAGGTGAATGTGCTGCGTGAGCTCAGCTAGAAACCACAAAGCATCATATGTAGCACAGCAAGCATCGGACTTTTAATAAATACGTTTATTTGGACGGAGGAGCCGCGCAGTGGGAATTGGAATGCAGATAACGCCGCAGCTGACGGGCGAACTTGAAGGGTTGTAGGCGTCACTCCTCTTTTGGATCAGTTTTAACTTCACAGTTCTACTCTCCTCCTCCCTCATGTCCGTAATTACACTCCTCTGAACACCAATAAGCAGGACACTGCCGATCGTTTGTTTCATCCGCTGCTGTCAGATATCAAAATGTCTTTGTTGTTCATATTAGCTCCCACATGACCAGCGAATGAGAGGAATGAGCCCAGAGCCCTGGATCAGTCGAGTGCTGCTTTTGATGGGCAGTGGCAGAGGAAATGGAAGCGAGACCTCGGTGATGACGCCGGCGACTGCCAAAAACTTGTCACGAGGGGTTTTTCAGTGCTCTGCTGTTGCCAAGTGCTGTGTTTCTAGACATGTGATAGACAAGGGAAGTAATTAAGAAGTGTTAACTCTACACGTCTTTGTCCATTAACATGTAGGTGTTACTCCAGTGTGTGTAAACAGGATACGCATGCCTACGCATGCATCCATAATCTGAGTACTCAACTCAATGTATCACCCAACATCACATGCCAATGTTTTATTCTACACACTGGTGTCTGTAGTGAAGAGGCCAGTGTGACCAGTAGCTTACAGTGGCTAATGTTAGCAAGCTTTCGATAGCCACGACCGTGTAACTGACTCAATGAGTCTGTTATCGGTCCAGTGTTTCATCACGTATTTGCCACAAAATGATTGAGTTTAATTAAATTTCAGTTTAAATGAAAAAGTTTAATTTCTTCGCGGCAAATCGTAATTTCGCTCAATTCTATACCCATGTGGGTTTTAGAATTAAAGAGTTTTGTCGCTATAGCTTTACTTGGTCAGGAGTGACCACTATGACAAGCTAATGTTAGCACACTTTAGATGGATAGCTGACTTTATGACCTTCTGCGCTACTGTTACACTATTCTGTAGCATATAACGTATCCCAATAGAGCCAAATTAAAAGTAAATTAGCAACAAAGCAAACACCATTCTTAATTCAATACAATTCAAAACAATATATTTTTGTTACCATAGTCTTACTTGGACTGTATCGAGTACCGATCTACGGTATCGACCCAAATAACTCTGTACCAAGAAGTATCAAAGCTTTTCCAGTGAAACGGTACCGCCATTCAATCCTTTTTGTTTTGCAGATCTAGAGGTGAAATTACTTTTTGTGTGGTTTAGCTCGCAGCCAATCACCGCAAGTGTTCTTCAATTTAATACGAAGTGTGATTGGCCCACTACAGCAGTAGCTTCAACCCATACAGTCCGTGGTGTGGTGTATTAGACGGAGTTGACAGTTCAGCGTGCTAAGACGCCAAGTATGGGTATGGACAGATCCCACCGCGATGGCAGTGACTAACCGTGTTAACTGGTGACTTTCAGCCGAATTAAAAGAGATTCAAAAGTCAAAACGAATCGTCTTTTCAACAGCTGCCATCACTACGAGCAACCACGATGTCTCCAGTTGGCATGGTTAGCAGAGAATTGTGATGTTGACCCATTGATGTTTACTTTGTTTCCATTAGGTTTCCCTAGTTAAAGCAACTAACATGCCACAGTAAGTCGGTTGAGATCATTTATTTTGTGGGACCACCACAGCTCCTCGACAGTTAGTTTTAAAGTCAAGGATGCTTCCTTGGTAGAAAAGGTCCTACTGAGGCTAGGCAAGAGTCCTTCCTAGCATTAAACATTAAAAGAGCGACTGTGTGAGAATGAGCCCAGCGTTGTGATCATGTGAGCGATGCTTTTGATGGGCAGTGGCAAAGGAAATGGTTGCGAGAGCTCCATGATGGCGGTGGCTTCCAAAAACTTCCCACAAGGTCTTTCAATGCTCTGCCGTTGCTCTACTGTTGCCATTGAAAAACACAGCAATTTTACCTCTTCAGTTGTAAAAGACACTTTATTCAAACTCAACCGAAACTAAATGAAACTCATTACAGTTTTGGTTAGCTCATTCCACTGTTCCAAAAATCCCAAACTCTGGTTGGAGTTAAAGCAGTAATTCACGAGTTAGATGTGAAAAGAAACAACTGTTATGCTACCAGACGAACATGATTTATTCAAACTCAACAAACACTACAAAACTCATCAAAACTGTCATGGGTTATCCCTCCACTTCCAACAAATGCAAAATCTAATTTGGTTGAAATAACGTTAGGCCTTGTAGATCTAATATGTGTGCAGATTCAGCAACTGGATTTCCTATTTCTCGCCTCAAATTTGTTCAGAAACACATTTGGGCGAACTGCTGAGGTGAAATAACTTAAGGTTTACGAGCTTATTTCCCCCGTTTCCAAATCTGGGGACAGGAAGTGCACCATGCTAGTAGGATCATGGGTGTTTTAGGATGCGTACTTCTGAACAAAGGGTCCGTGGTAGAATTCCAAGGATCCTAGACATTGGATTTGATGACGAAGCATGAAATTCAGCCGTTGAAGGATCCTTCTATGACTTTGAGGAAACCCCAGAGGCCTTTTGAAGGGGACGGACACAGATTTCCTCATGTGCACTGTGTTTTAGTTTTACACTCAAAAGGAAAAATGAACTGTAACGTTGCTAAAATAATAATAGGAATCTGTTTCTTTTTCTTCCAAATGACATAAATTACAAAACTCCTAATGTTTTGAGAGGGAATAAGTTTAACATTTTTGCCATGATGGCAGTGTCTTACAGTAGTTCATTCTTAGTGCTTGTATGTTAAATATGTTGGTAGAATGAGGGTGAGACCCCGTTGCTCCCGCTCCCACTGGAGATGTGCCCTCTTCAGTCAAAGGTTTTTCTCTCTGGCTTCGCGGAAAGAGGATAAACACGTTGGAAGTCATTCTCCCCTTTTGCCATTCACTCCTTCCACCATCTGCACCTGGCAGCTTTCGCTCCATCTGCACTGGCGCTACGGCAGACCCACGTCCTGCTTCTCTGCTGTAGAGCAATCCAACAGATTTCCAGCCAAATTCCATGCGCTGGTGCACAAAAGCAGAAATGCAGAGAGGCTGCCAGGGCCCCCCTCTCTCTCTCAGTGGTGGTGTCATTTGTTTCTGCTAATTACACTAATTTCTCCAAGTGATTTATTGATGCCAAAATGCTCCACACATCCCTCTTTAAACTGTTTCTCTGAACTATTGTTCTATCTCAAAAAAAAAAGAAAAAAAGATTGAATTACATACTGGCATTGGACATCCCCCTGATGGATAGCAGTGTATTTGTCCATGTTGAACAAGAGTATGTAATATACAGGCATCAAGGTAAATGTAATACCCCACTGTAGGGCTGTCCAATAAGATAATGGAGTATTTCCAGATGTATGGAAATTGCGTATTGACTTCACTTTCCCGCTTCTGCTGGAAAGAATGCTGATTGCACAGATATGATGAGCCCAGCTGATTTGAAGCACCCTGCAGTGAGTCAGGGCTGTATGTAACCGCTACGTATTCTCTCAGATGCATGAGCATTTCTGTTGTGAATATCTGCCGCTGACACATTCAGAGGGAGTGAAAGGGGAAGCGTGGCAACGTGACGCACGGCAAAAAAAAATAACAACACAAACGTCAACAATGAATCTGCAGCCGATGCAAACAGGGCAATGTCACTGGCCTCTTCACTGAGCACCCTAAAATAGACCCAGAAGATAACTGATGTCTCGTGCGCATTCCTCTCTGCGAAGCTGCCGCCATGACGCTGGCAGACTGATGCTGATACGTTTGATGCCGTCATCTGTGTGTGGGGCTACAGCGATGATAGATTGAGATCAGCCGTCCTCTTTCATAATCCCTGTTCTTTAATGCAGCAGCCGTTAGCGCCACACATCTCTCTTTTTTCTTTTTTCCCTTCCATGTGGTTATGACTTCCCCGTGGTCACAGATGTAATGAGGAATAATATCTGTGCAGTATGCTGGCACATATTAAATACTCTGCTGAGGGCTCCGAGGCATTAGTGTTCACACCTCAAATCATGTACACAATGTAGCTGTGGAAAGTCTGCCTCCAGGCTTTTATTCTACCACAGAAAATGAAAACGCTAAAGCAATTGATGTTATTAAGTGACTTATCACTTCCCATTGTGCTCAGAGTACAACATTATAGCTTGTCCTTGATCATTCTCAGTAACGTAGTATGGTGATACAGACAATGGCAGCTACCTCCAATGTATTTTCTGTATTCTGTATTTCTAACGAAAGAAACCCCCAACACTATCCTTTTTGAATAACCTTGTTATATGCTTGTGAATGTGTTTGATGAAAGTTGCAGCTGGCATTGTAAAGTTTGGGTTTGCAGAGACTTTGTCAGCGTTAGCTTTGATTATGGGAGAAGAGAAGAAAGCAATGTGAAGGTGAAATATGAAGAAAAGCTGCACTGAAAGGTTGGAATGATGATTTTGCTGAACAGCCAAACAGATCTGTCTCACAGGTTGCCTCCAATGGAGATTCACATTCAACATGCTGGTCTGGTCGAACGACTGCTGGCAAGAGTTTATTGCCAGTGGTGCCAGACACCAAAAAACTACAATTAATAGTCAGTCACAGCTACCCTGTCTCCTAATAAATTGTGTTCCAAAACAACTAATCAGCTTTTCTTCCAGATTACGGTCTCAGTTTTAAACAGTTTGGTCAACAAAAACGCAACAACACGACTGTGTTGGGTTTAGTACAATATCATGGTGTGGCTGGAAATAAGTACGTTTGTTATGTAACTTCAGTTACGTATGTTTCGCACAATGTTAAAATGAGTCACCTTGGTGAAAGTATATGTGAAGTATGTGATGTGTCAAAAACAAACTGGAGAAAATGTGTTTTTCTTGAAACATAATTTACAATGTGGTTTTGTTGTGTGGGAATGTGATATCTAGGAGACCAGGCGACTCAGAGACCCACAAAGCAGTCTTAATGGTGGCTAACCATGGCTTTTTAGCTTTTTTGGTCAGGCCTTTTTAGGCCTACTGATTTGTCAATGACAAAAGATGAGGACAAAATGTAACCCACATATGTTGATTCAAATATAAAACCACCATAATTGGTTTGTCTGTTACTGAAAATGTGCAGATTTTTAACAAATGATATTGACTTACATTGATTTCTTGGAGACTTACCATATCCATAAACCCTACCAGCCTAATCCGAACCCTTAGTCCAACCTTAACCTTAACCTAACCATACCCTAACCTTAAACCACGTCCTTACCCTAAAATGTAATGATTTGGGGACATGCAACTGTCTTAATTTTGTCCCCGAAAAGAGTCCCCACTATGTGACCGTTTAATTAGATTTATGTCCCCAGAAGACAGGTAAAACACACCACACACACACACACACACACACACACACACACACACACACACATATGCAGACATTAGTATTGTAAATAAAAAAAACAAAGTGATCTTTTAACTCCCGACATATTTCTATTTGATAAGATACACAGTGGAAAATACTTTCATCAGTGCAGTTATGGAAATATCAGCAGGTTTCATTTGATTTATCTCAATACTAAAACAAATTGAGTGCTCATCCACTCCTGCTCCATGATTCACAGGAATGAATGTTGACAATTTATTATTGCAGCATATTTTTTGAAGATGCTTTGTTTCATTGTTTACCTTTCTCTTGAAATTCCTCTTGCTGCAGGATGAACCATCTACTGATTCTACTCTGTTGCTCTGTTGTTTTATAAAAATACAAGTTGTTTTATAATTTAACATTTTGCTTAAAATGCTGCTGTGGAGGGTGGACTAGTTGCAGTCAATACACCTAAACCAGACCATCTTCATTTTCCACCAGGCATATGAATAATAGACAATACATTATGAGTTGTCTGTGAGAGGCTTGTGATATGATGTGAAAGTCATATTTTCTCTGCGTTAGTCTGATCACACCAGAAAGTGGCACATTGAAATTCATCTGAGGGTACGTCCCAAGTCTCTTATTTGTCATTTCCTCGCTCCTTGCTTGAACCGGAAGTTGTTCTGCTCTGCCATATTGACGGCCGTCCCAAAGCTCTTATTTAGCTCGGAGGATCGAGGAGAGATCTCCGAGGAGCCATGAGCGAGGACGCACGAGAACAGCCTTCCAGGAAGTGTTTTAATGGCTGACACGCCCCCTCATTGTTCATCAGTTATGTGATTGGACGCTGCAGCTGATTGGACTGATCTGATTTTTCTAAACGTCACTGGAGTTTCATACCAGAGTGAAGACGGATCACAGATTAAACTCTAGTTTTACATTTGATTCGTTTTCTGATCTGGTTTAAATAAATGTTCATTTGAACAACAAAAGGACCACAAACAACTTTCTTCATTTATTAGAAAGATTTGTTTTTTTATGATCTGATATTTCCCTCAATAACTTTTATTATGGAAACAATTAAAGTCTTCTTTTCACATCCATCACTGCCTTGCACTGTCGAAATATGTTCTTTTTTTTTTTTTTTAATGAATGAAAAAAAAGATGAAAATGTTCCTTACATAGTTACTTAGGCCACATAACTTGACGTGACTTAAGTACTTAACGTAACATACCGACTTACATTAAAATAAGTCAGCAATGACTTTTGGCCTCACAAGGGACACGAACATGGGTCTCCTGGGTCAAAGTCCTGTGTTTTTTTTAACCTATCCATCCACATATACAGACTGCAAATTCAGATGTTTTAGTCATCTCTGAGTCCTGGCTCAGGAAATTTGTTCCCAGCTCTGCTATATCTATTTGCTATTTGCTATGTACTGTCAGGACAGCTTGCAATGCTCTGCCATTGTTTCTAAATCTGTGGTCAAACTGTTTGAGTTGCTGCTTCTAAAGATTAACCGATCAAATTACTTCTCTTTCACTGATACTGGCTGTTACAGACCACCTTCCGCTCCCGCCTGTGCCTTGCCTGCTCTTAGTGAACTAATTGCCCCTCACACTTCCTCTGTTTTTTTCTTACTAGGTGACCTAAATTGGGATATGCTTAATCCTCCCCCTCCTGTGCAACTTCAATTGGATGCTTTAAATCTCTCCCAGATTGTGCAGGCTCCCACCAGAATCAAGTCCATAGAAAATGGAACACTAATTGATATTATTCTCACCAATAGACCAACCAAGTACACATCTGCAAGATCTTTTTGCCAAGGCCTTAGTGACCATTGTAGTATTGCTTCTGTACGAAACACCCTCCCTTGGTCATCTATAAATGTCTGCTAAAGAACATAATGAGCAGGCCTTCTTACATAGCATGGCAATTTTACAATGGCACAGAATTGGTCTTATCCCTACTGTTGAGGATGCTTGGTCATATTTCAAAAACTCATTAATTTCCATTTTTGAATAAACCTTCAAAAAAAATCTGAATCAAGAACCTTTTCCGCCCTTGGTTTAGCACTGAACTGTCTGAGCTGATCCACCAAAAACAACTTCTCTGGCGTAAAGCAAAGGCATCCAAGAGCACATCGGACTGTTAATCCTTCAGGGCTATAAGGAACAAATGCACCCAATCGGTCAGAAAAGCAAAATCGAATTATTATAAACAACAATTATTTAACAGCTGATCCTAAACAGTTTTGGAAAACTGTTAAAATCATGGAAAATAAAAATATGTCCTCATTTACCTTTCGTCAATATTACTTCAGATAAAGCCAGAATGGTAGACTATTTCAACAAACATGTTGTTGAGGCTGGTCATGCCGTTGTAGCTGCTACGCCTTCTCCTACCGTCAACCCCGCTGAATCAGTGCCAAGCATTGATCCACTCCCTCCAAGTAACCTCCACTTCTCCTTCCACTCAGTACGGGAGATTGAGGTGCTCAGGGAGCTGCTCAAACTGGATCCTCATATTTCAGCTGGGCTGGATACTCTAGACCCCTTCTTCCTGAAGTTAGCAGCTCATATTAGCGTAGCCCCCACCACTTATCTGTTCAAACTCTCCTTGCAGAAAGTATTCCCCCAAGACTAGAAATCTGCTGCTGTCACCCATCTCTTCAAGGGGGGGGGGAGACGATATATTAAACCTGAACTGTTACAGACCTATTTCCATCTTGTCTACCCTGTCCAAAGTTTTTGAGAAACAGGTCAACAAACAGCTCACCCACCACCTGGAGTCCCACAGCATCCTCGCCTCCATGCAGTCTGGCTTTAGAACCGGCCATGGGTGTATCTCTGCAACAAATGTATATTGTGTGGCTGTGTTTGTTGAATTGGCAAAGGTCTTTGATTCTGTGGACCGTATCATTCTGCGCTCAAGGACACTGTCCTTGGGTGTCCTTGGGTGTTCCTCAGGGGTCCATTCTAGGTCCAACCTTATTCAAAATCGACATAATGTTGCTAACAATCTAACAATGTTGCTCATGCTGCAGGTGGCTCTTACATCCATTTCTATGCAGACAATACCATCTTATACACATCTAGCCCCCCCTCCCTCCCAATACCTCCCTGTCTTCCCTGCAGCACAGCTTCAATAGTATCCAACATGCTTTCTGCAACCCTGGGAATGAGACCGGGCTAGCCGGAGTGCACCTCAAGTAGTCCAGAGTGTGTAAGCCACAGAGTTCGGCTTGAGTGCAACCTCTCCACGAAACTTTCTCCTCATCCCTGGCTTTCATTCCCCCACCTCCCCTGACACACACACCTACACTACCTGCTGGCAGACATATTGCTGTTTGGTAGTCTGCGCACAGGGGGAATGATAGTATCTTCCAATAAGATTGAGGGCTCATTTTCATTCCATCATGCACATGGCAAATTGAGGCCAGTGTGGGACTAATATTGTACAAAATGCGCTATTTACTTCTGCTCCTTATCAGTCTTCCTCCACCAGCAGTCATTGTCTTTCATAAGTAATTTAATTTCAGGTTAATTTCATGTGTCATTTTGGAAATGATTTCTGTTTGTGGTTAAGAATCTGCCATGTCTCTTCTCTGTAGAATAGATGTTGTTGAATGATAGGCAGTGAAGAATTCACATTACTATATAAGTTCTGTGGTTTATCTTTATATCTTGTGAAAAACACTGAAATTCAATTATGTGTGTGCGTATCCAGGTATTGCGTGTGCTGGTATAACTACACTACCGTATCACCATTTCAGATCTCCTCTTTGCAGTAACAAGCAGACGGCATCAGTTTGTGGTTTTTTTATTCCTGAAAAATGACAAAAGCAGAACAGATGTTTCTTGTTTGCTTTCATGTTCTGCATTCACAATGTAGAAATGACATTAAGGTTAAATACCTGGCCCATGAAAAATACATGGACGGGTTCAGGGCTTATATGAGTATGCATCATTAGCCATACGTTTAGAAGCATCACACAGACTATATAAGTAGCTTTAGTACATTGCCCATGGGGTGTGTGCGGTATGTCAGTACTGATGGCACCACTGAAACTTTACTTGCAGGCTCCTCCAGCTTGTTCCAAGTGCTCCATCAAGAACAATTAGCAGTTGTATGTGAGTGGGAAGCCAGTGAGGGATCACGGCCTTGTAGCTGTGTAACAACCAACCAACTAACGGTTGATTGCCGGGTTGTACAACAATGTACCCTTCCCCTGGCTTGCAGTTGAAAATCAGCAACTCTGGATTCCGGTTTGAACCTACCTGAGGCGAAAACATAAATGTGAGGAGGGATTCTTCCAGTAAGTAATATAGAACGAGTAAATTCAGTACTCCATCAGTTGGTCAGTTGGCGTGGTTTTTGATTGACATTTATGGCGGAAGTAACACAAATTGCTTGCTGTAAACGATAAATGTCAGTTGGGTATTGTGAATGATAAATGGTGCAGTAGACAGTAGCTCGGCCAAGTTGATTATCAGAGCACAGCTGTTCCAAATAAAATGTCAATCAAGTTTATGAAATCAATTGATAATGTATCACTCTGTGAGGGACCAGGGTACGCATAGAGCTGGGAGAGCTGGTAAAGTGGGAAAAATAGGGATTTTATTCACCCACAATAAGTACAATAATGAGGATAGGTGACAAAATCAAGCAGAAGTGACAAATTAGAAGAACTGTATAAACGTAACATAATTAACCAGAACTTAGGTTAAACAATATGTGAGTGCGCTTCTTATCAAGGGACACTAAATTCTCTGTCTCACTAACTGCAGAATATATACAAGGCTGCCCAGTCCATAGTCAATTGCAGGGCTGTGAAGACACTCCTCCGCTGTGGCGCAGATGCAAAGGTTCCGGCCAACACCCCTCTTGCTACTGCAGATTGGCACAGTCCAATTATCCAGGCTGCTCTACTTAGAGAGGTGTGACACAGCTGCTCAGTCTTTTGCCAGGATGGTCGGCTGCAACACACTGACAGGAAAGTTAACGCCTCAACTCAACAGCACAACAAGTGTCTTCATAATCGATGGTTTGGCTAGTTTGCAGCCGCCACACACTCTATTTTTCACATATATTTCATCACTTCCATTATTAATTCTTAATAAGCATTTTCATCACTTCCATTTGTTGTTACTCCCCCATTTCTTTAAATGATAAATGGCAGTTTTTGTGTTGAGATTGATGAATGATGAATGAGGGAAAGTGATGAAACATGGCTCTGTTTTCCTCATATTTGGACTCGAGGATGAACTAATTCGATTTTTGATGGTCAAAGGGGAACTGTAACAGTTGTTGTAGTGGGCTGACATACTCACTAACTTCCATACAAACCAACTTGCGGCAACTCGCAGACATGTAATGCGAGGCTCACAATGAGAGCGACAATACTGTAGCTACAAAAGTCAGGTTGTAGCTTCATGTCACCGGCCTCTATTGTGTAGCGTGTTGCTTAGGGCTGGGTATTGACAAGTACCTCAAGATACTATACATATCCAGGTGTCATGATATGATATATTGCGATTTATTGCGATATATTATCCAAAATAAAGCTGAAAATACAACTTGCTGTCGAACACCTGGATAGTCTAATACACACATCACATATTGATGACTCAGAGAACATCAAAACTACTTCAAAAGGTATTTGTATTGTCACTCAGCAGAGAACACACTGAACTGAAATGCACTTGCCATACAACATTACATGAAAATAAAATCTCATTGTGTGACTGAACACTTTTTTACTAAAATGCACAACTTCATTTGAAAATAAAAAACATACTGTAGTATTTTCTTATTGTGTCACTGACCACTCACTAACTTGCATGTAGATACCATAAACATCATATGAAATATTAAGGTAAAGTTGTCTGTCACTATGGCTGGGCCTGCGATGCTGCTGCCTGTACGGCTCTCATGTGACAGGCCGGGAGGTCACTGGCCTTAGATTAGAAGGCAATAGGCAGCGACATCTAGCGTTACAGGAGCGTTGTTTGACACACACACAGAGATTTGAGGCAATTTAACGGACATTTTCAATTCATTTAAAACAGGATTTTGAAAAGAAAAATAATATCGATAGTAGTCGCGGACATATCGATACTTTGTTTATAAAAATATCGCTATAGTAAGCTATTATCAATATTTTTGCACAGCCCTACTATTGCTGCTGTGTAGCTTGTAGTGTGAACATAGCGTTGGTGTGTGTGTATAGTTCTGCCAATGCCGGCAACACACAGACGTCGTTTCTTCTCTGTGACTACCTCCGCTGCCGGTTTAGCGGCGGAGCAACAGTATGCTACACACTTTACAGCCCCACTGACGTGTGTTATCACCTTGGCAACGATCAACATTTATGCCATTTTCTTTTGAACTATTTATATGACCACGGCTAATAGTTTAATGTCCAACTCTCATTTCAGTTCTATGGTTTTTTACCATAATTTTGTCAATATGGCTTTCTCAAGTTGGTTCTACGGGTTAGTATTCCTTTAAAACTAAAGACCCGGGGATTCCATACTCATACACGTGGGATATTTCATATTCCACGTGGTCTAATGGCTCTGTGAACGCAGTGTGGGTCTGCAGCCTATGGGCGTCCATGGCCGCTGCAGAGAGCGGACCCTCCCAATTGTGCTTGTCTCCTTTTGGCTGTAATGTATTGGCCAGGATGTGAAAACGGTTAATTTCATTACCCTGTTTGGTCAACTACAAGTGTAATTGACGCAGGAATGGAGAAGAAAATTAAATCCTTGGCTGCAAGACAAGCTGCCGTACTGTGGCCAGTAAAAGCTTCTTTTCACTCCTCCCAAAGCGACTTGCAACAGAAGAGAGAAACATTACTTTAACAGCAATGAAATAGGAGAGCAATCGCATCTATCGGCTTTTCACACTTTTCCAAGCAAAACTGCATTCTCGTAGTCCCATCTTTGTGCACTCAAGTGTTTGAGGTGGCACTTTAGTTCTTACACCTTAGCTCTTTGAAATTTCAAGTTGATGTTGAGGTTTTTTTTTCTTTAAGTGTCAAGGCATGAAGGTTTCTTATAACCAGTGCATTGTGAGATGATTAAATTTGGTTGCAGTGGATTTCTTGGGGTCATGTAATGAAACCCACTTACTGTCAGGCTCGTATCATTTAATTGGCTTGGCTGCAGCCCCCTGCCACTTCATTACAGCGTGCCTGCCCACATTGCTATCCAAGATTCTTGCCGTTCCCTATGCAGCTACTGGGAAATCTCCACGAGTGTGTGACTTCGTTGTTTTTTTGGTTTGAATTCCATTTTTATTGTAGCCTGAAATCGGCAGAGAATAGACTGTCGGTAATTTTCACCCGGATGAAGTGTGTTTCCAGATGGTAGGTTAAGGCGCCGCGGAGAAGCGCTTGAACAAATGCGACGCATAATTCCCCTGCAGCCCCATTCATCTGTGATTATTAAAACTTTACACTTGATTGAAAAACTCTGGGGGTCTAGAAAAATGTTAATTATACTAATCCCTGCTATGATTGGACTGACAGCTGCCGGAGCCCAGTTGATTGTCAGCGAGGCACATTTGCCATATTATTCTGTAGCTGCAGCTTTTCTGCAAGCATTCACTTCTCATCAGCATTCTTTTCATTTTGCTTGTCTGGTTCATTACGACCAGATGTATTGATTTGTGAGTTGAAGTAGGAGGCAGAAAATCAACACAGATCAGTTATATTTCTGTCCTCTTTAGTGATTCATCCATTATCTGTTGGGTACTGCAAATATTACTGTACATTCCATTTATCAGTTTATCGTGCCAGGGACGAGAAGCATATTTGATGAAAAAAAACAATTGGTGGTTTGTCACAACTGATGTCTTATTTTTGTAGTTTTGACCAGCATTTCTATTGGTATTTGCTACTTTTCTCCCCACGTTAATAACTGAGATCTGGGAATACATTGACATCATGTAAGCAGTTATAACAATCAGACCCAGCCATGCTTATTAGGAAGGTGAATGGTCAAATTATTACCCATGGCCATGGTTAACATCGCATTTTGCATACTCTTTGACTCTAGTTACTGCTGGAAGTGAAGTTGAGGGATTGGCAAACCTTTGAGTGTGTGTGTGTGTGAGTGTGTGTGTAGGAATTTCAGTGTTATTCTCACATAAAACATTCATTATTACAGAAATGTGGGTTGACCAAGGACAAAGTCTTTGTCCTTGTGCCAAAAGGGGATATTTTCCTATTTCCTGTTGCTTTGTATGTATATGACATCGGCTGACATGAAGTAAACATAGACCCAAGTTGTTGCCTGGCAATGCAATTATGTTGAAACTGTTTATATCGGCCAACCAAAGTAGCAATTGTGTCAGTCATTGATCTCTAGTATTAGTATTCTGCTGCTGTTCAGCCACATTATACAATCCACCTAAACCCACGGTTGATTTATTAGCTGCTTACATATACTCACTTTGTTAATATACCATATCAAACAACTCTTCAACACTGTTTAATTTGCTCCCATTAAAAAGCATATGCTCTGGCAACATGGCTTCATCCCTCATTTTCCCTTCAATTAGCCAGGCGTTGTGTGCGTTGTCCGTGTCACATCCTGCGCTTTCATGCTCTCTTACAGTCGTCCTTTCTGGGTGCTCCTTCTCTCAGCTTGAACAAAAAGGGTCAGGTGATGAGGACCCATCCATCAGGGAGGAGGATACAGCAGGAATGTAGCTTGCTGGTGACGCAGTGTTGAGTTATGCTCAGGGGAACAGGGGGAATTTCCTGTTTAATCACATAACCTGAACAACAGCTTTGGCAACAATTGTCGAAGATATAACCTTCTCTGGGACCTTCAACCTTCAGTGCTTTAAAGTGTTGGCTCATCCAAATAAAACATATATAAAATGCTCACTCGCCTCTGGCAAAATCATTGCTATTTTGAGATACCTATCGCTCAATCTTATTACAACAAAAATGGATATACTCCATTTCTGGTGATTGAAAAATTAGATTAAAAAAATACAACAATATCAACCTCTGTTTCTGTTTCCAACCTCTTGTTCCTGTTAACTTCTACTAAACACATAGTCCCTATGACAACTTGTCAGACAGCTTTTGCAAGTGTGTTTCAACCTACATTTCAATATTTGTCAATATAAAATTCAGCAGTGAAAATATTGCCAGTGTGCTAAGGTTAACAAGTTGGTTGTATAGATAAAATCTAAATGTGACAGAGAGCAATGGAAACTGTTCTAAAAGTTACTCAGGCTTCTTCTCTGCTGAATAGTCCAGAAATAGCATCATAGGAAGCATCAGATCTGGACGGATGAGAGGAATGAAGTGTTGCTTAAATGAATACATTAAGGAAGAGATTATGACCAACGAAGTGTAGATTAACAATCCATTCACTATCCGTATCAATACCCGTATCCCTGGTAACTGAGGGTTTGCCGACACCTGGAACAGTTTCCATCCCATAAGGTTTTTGTAAACATTGTTCTTTGCTCCAGTAAATAGAACGGGCGTAAGATACCCTTTGGATCAGCTATGAGCCAGAAAGATCACGTTAATGCTGGCAAGATTCGAAGTCAACAACATTGTGTACAGTTGACAAAGTGAATATACTTTGACAGTATTTAACAACAAGACTAGCTATCCAGCTAAGATGCAAACCAGGGCAAACTTATCCCAGGTCACTTCAAGTATTGCCCCTTCAAGGATTGCCCGCTGGCCCGGGGCAAGTAAAATGCCACGTCGAGCTAGAAATCCAACAACTCACTCGCCCGATTTTCGCAGGAAATAAAGTATATGTATACTCCATTGCATAATGCGCCTGGAGCTGCTGCCAACATTGTCCAGCGCTGATAACTCTGGCTCAGCACTTCGGCCCTAATGTGGCCTGCTTTGTAACTGGAGCCAGATTGTGGGGAAAGCTCGGCTATCTCGTATCCTCAGATGATATCATTAACCGGCTTTTATCGGGCCACCGATCTTAATCTCTGCGACTGTGCCTGTGACTGTCTCATCCCCGTTGTCAGTTAGTTTTCCAGAGGAGTCTCGCGCTTCCACTTCCCTGGCATTGCTGCTGACAGGACGGAGACTTCCAGTCAGGGCCCCCTCCCCTCTGCAGTCTCCTTGTTTACGATCCGCCATTGATTTTGCTTTTAACAAAAGGACAGGTTAATCTTTTTGTCGGTCTCACTTTTGACAGCTTATGATTTCCTTCGGGCACGTTGTCTTGTTTTTCAATCAGTTCTTGCTTACTTTGCTCCTTTTGGTAACCTACCTCACCCATTCCTCCCCAGCACTCGCGCCGCATGTCACCCGAGAACGGCAGTGACAAAGTAGAACATCTGAAGTTCAGAAGTGTCTCATCAAAGCAGCTTTGTACAGGCGGGGCACCGTTATGCCATTTAGAGAGGGATTTGTCATGCCTCGCCGGCTTTTGTCTGGACAAACACTGGATGGATGAAGGTGTCAAAGCGCGTCTGATTCGCCCACCTCAGTGGAATTCAACACAGCTGATAGATCGCTCTCATTTACGGAGCATTTAGTGCCGGGAGCCAAAAAAGCTGACACTTTCCGCTGAAGCGGGGAAAGACAGCTGGATGTGCCGGGTTATGAAAGACCTGGGCATAATGAGGGAGACTGTCATACCTATGAGGGCTGGCTGGTTATTCTGCTGTTGGACCGGCTGAGAGTGTAGAGTTGCACCCCCTCCCCCCCCCCCCCCCCCCCACCCGAGTGAATTTGACGGATGTCGCAGACAGTTTGCCCTGAGTGCGTAATGCCCTTTTCAAGAATGGAATTTTCCACCTCCATTTTTTTCCCCCAGCAAATTGAGAGGATCTGTCCGGCTATGAGACCGCTGGGCCTCGGACATGACATTCCTTAGGAACTGCGTTGACCCACAGTCATGCTGGCATCTGTCATTACACGCACACCTGGCCACACATCTGCCCAAGGTCAAATAACCAAATGGTTAGTTTTTGCTTCATTCGGCTTGCAATTTACTCTGTGCTTCAAGCCCGGGTTTATACACCAGCTTACCACAAAATGAGACGCACCGACACACTGAGGCGCTTGTTGATTTCATCTGAAACAATTGTGGTGCTGAGGGAAACAGGTTCCCCATCAAACAGCCCGAATGTATCACAAGCATATCTTGACAGTGCCAAAGGAAAGTGCATAATTCAGCTGCCTTGTAAATGAGCAGACTTCTAGAATAAATGTGTGAATATAGGAACTTGTGTGTTGACTGGTGGTCTGCCTCTGATGGGTCGGGCTTCTCTGTCTGCCAGCCACTGGGATTTAACTGTCCTAGACCTGCTGGTCTGGAAAAGCAAAGAAGGCAGTTTCACTAGTTTAATTGGCAGCTTAGCTTTGAACTGCCTCCACTTCTGCATGAGACAGTTATTTAGCCAAATGTAATTTTGTGCTGTCGGTGCAGTTTCATGTCTCATTTTGACCCGCTCAGAAGTGCAGCTTTGTGATTTTCACTTTCGGATCTAACTGGACTTAGCTTCCTATCATCAAGGCAAAAAAATATCCCGATTATTTTTAAGTAGGTCAGTATTTCGATTTTAGTTCCCTCCCTCTCTTGGTGGATGTCTTTGTCATTCGTAGCTCTGAAAGCGAAAGTTCGAGTAGTGTCGGGTATGTGCTGCCCAAATTTCTCCACATACATTCTCATTATTTCCCCCCCTCCATACTATTCTCTGGCACATGTCCATCCAACAAAAAGCCACTCAGCTTTTCTCTGAACCCTTGAGGGACTTTCGCTGCCGTGGACCCTCACCCGTCAGCTCCACCCTGTCCAGATAAGATTATTGTTTTCCTCCAAGAAGCAGCGAGATCTTACAGTGCTTTCTTGCAGCGTCTCCTCTATGATTCTCATCTTTGCTTGACTGATTCTTTCTCCGGGGATTTCAACCAGGGAGTCGTGTCTTGTTTCGAGGTAACAATACACTGACTCTGCAGTCATCAGTACATATCTTCGCCCTAAAGCATACTCTACTTTATGGTCTGTTTGACTCTAAATGGACCATAATTTACTAAATGAACATCATGCTGTATTGAAGAAGACTTGAAACTAGAGATTGAGACCATAAACTCATGTTTACAATGTTTACTGAGGTAATAAATCAAGAGAGAAGTAGAGTCATTTTCTCATAGACTTCTATACAACCAGACTTCTATTTTAAACTGGAGGAGTCGCCCCCTGCTTGCCATTAGCACGAATACAGGGTTAAGACACTTCCACATTGGCTTCACTTTTCAGAACCGGAGGTTGCCACTTTGATTGAACATCGCATTCCAAAACCATGGATATTAATATGCCACTGAAATATGCTGAGAAGTTTTTCCTGGCCGCAGGGATTTGCTGCCATTCAGCCACAAGAGCATTAAGGAAAATATACTTTTATCTTGTATATATTTATTTAATGTCTTGTTTTTAAATCGTCTTGTCTTAATGTTTTTATACACTTTTTAACTGTTGCTGCTGTACTGATGAGTCGCCAACTCAATTTCGTTGTATATTCGTACGATGACAATAAACATCCTTATCCTTATCCTTAAGGAAGTCAGCCACTGATGTTGGGTAATAATGTCTGGCTTGCAGTCTGGGTTCCAGTTCATCCAAGGTATTGGATGGGGTTGAGTTGAGGACTATGTGGAGACCAGTCAAGGTCTCCAACGCCAAGATAGAGAGCGATGACTGTTTGCTCTGTTTACTCGACCGTAGTTTAAAAATGTGTCAGATGATGTGTTGGAAAAAAACAGGATGGACAGGAAGGCTATCCAGACACTACAAAGTATAACAACAAGGAATGAAATATTTAAATCATAAAAAATGCCAACATGATTTGACAATTAAAGGTCTTCTTCAGGGCTTTTAACAAAACAACCTGCCACACCAAATTGGGAAAACCATTTTTCTGGACCTGAATTAATAAAAACTTCTACTACTTCTGTTCTTCTTTTAGTGTTTGAAGAAACTAGCTAATGAGATTTGCAGAGCGGAAAACATCATCATGCATGCGATGATGTTTTCTTGCCTCTCTTTCTCTCCTATCCTAAAGGTTATAAAAAGATAACAGACAGACCAAATAAATCTAGTGTCTTTGCAGGAGAGCTTCATGTCATAAGTGCTGCAAAACCCGCCAGCAAGGTTGAACGTACAATCACTACACAAGCATAGTATACATTTGCAGCTTCAATTGGGGTGCACAAAGTAAGCCCCGTTCACATTTTCTTCCACAGCCGGTATGTTTTTAGATGTACAGAACTCATAAGGCTAATAGCAGCCTAGGCAGACATTTATCTTTTTAATATTTGACAACCCTTGTAGACTTTAAGGCTGAAACCAACCAGATTAAACACTGGACCATTAAGCATGTATCAATCATCAATAGTCAAATACACATTAAAGCTTAGTAAAGCTTAAAGGTGCAATGAGTAAGATCTGGCCAGAGTTAGAATTTCAACTTACATTGTCAACAGAATGTGAAGAGGTAACAGGGTTGACGTTATGTCAAAGAAGTCTATGTCTTGTGTTGCAGAGATATCTACTGAAATGAGCATGCTAACCAGCTAGCCCCGACCCGTCCTTTCTTGTTATACCACTAGTACCTTGAGAGGCGATAGTGAGTCACTGTAGCGTCCAGTCTGTCCTCAATCCAACATGAGAGGACGAAGAAGTAGAGCTCCCCCGACGGCGTGTCAAACAGGTAGACGGTACAGGGTCGGTTTTGACAGTTTGTTTCTAGATATACATGTACGGTATTTCACAAATAAAAAAAGGTGTGATTACAAGGACACTTTAAAAATAAGAGATAGGAGAATGATAATTACGAAGATGATAGTTAAGATAGATAGTAGACTATTCAAAAAAAGGACAAAGGTCTGAGGTACCCTTCTGGCAAAAACTTAAAACGGCTTTAATTAGATGGCTATTTCATGGTAGAATTCTAAAAACATAGACCCTGCTTGTCCATTATAAAACAGAGCTGCGTAGCGGCACAAAAAAAACTCCTTTCTTTTCTGAACTTCTGTGTTCCCTTACAAAGAGCACCACTTGTTTGAACTTCTTAGCATGCCGGACTCTTTTCTTTTTTGAAGGTGGAAGGCTTTGTTGAAAAGACAGATCTTAAGTTTGGATTTAAAGACGGAAACAGATCTAACGAACTGGAAGTTTTTCCTACCTTTTTTTCATCCAAGCTGTTTTAGGAATGAATATACAGAATAACAAAGAGTTTTAGAATAATGTCTCCATCCAGGCCACAGGTGCCAGCCTTCAGAATCTCTTGCTGCGCTGCTTGTTCCGATTGTGGGCAAATGCATCTTTGACCATCTCTGGAGGTAGTTTGCATAATCGACTCCTAATGCCTCCTGGGTCTGCACCTGTATTTGATGTGTTTTTTGCTTTGCATGATTACAATCCAATCATCCAGGTGTTGATACCAGGTGGACAGGAAGTCTTCATAATAATTATGAACATGGGCGACCGGTTATGTTTTAAAATGGTAGAGCAAACTTGGGGGAGGGGAGGCAGCATGGGGGTCCTCACCCAGAAAACCAAATTGTATTTCATATAAAATATCCTGCATTTCGGCACCACCTAACCGGTTGGATTTAGTAAGGAAACAGCCACATACACTAGTCTAGACTAGCTAGATTCAGGGTGCTGTGAACTCATAACAGGTGGGTAAACCTGGTAATAAAACCAACAGGGCTAATGCAAACATATTCATAGACGCGTTACATTTGAAAGAGAATGACGAACGTCCCATCTCCACAGCTGAATCATGTCCGATCAGCGAGCTAACGTCAGGTGGGCTGGCTGCAAAGTTAGCTAACGTTGACTTGCAAATCAGTTCGGCATTTCAGCGACAGCACAATCCTTGTTTTAGCTTTTATGAAGTTTAAACCTATTAGTTTTACCTATTTTCCCATGAGTTTTTGTCTCAGTGACTAATCGGGACAACAAGTTTTGAAATTGGTCTGGTATTGAGGGAGAATGCTACAGACAGTAGCAGCTAAACGGGCTGCAATGTAATCGCTTGGGGCAAGTCCTCACCGTCAATGTACGTCCACTAAAAGTGACGCCAGCGTTATGGAAAGGACCCTACAGAGAAATAAAATATTTGTCTTTACCTTCTGCTTTCTGATAGTGTAATATAACTTGTATGCCGGTAGACGAAGCGTGGAAAGGTAAGAGAGAGGAGCGGCAGTGTTGTCAGAGTTTGTTGTCTTGGAGTACAGAAAGCGTAGGTTAGTGTTATCGAAAAGACTTTCAGCGTCGGGGCCGAATATTTAGATGATTTCCTCAATGTCTATGTGACGCGACATCTCAGAACGAGACTTCTCAGACACAATAACAAACAGACAAAGCTTGAAAATACCCAAGTTACCCATTAAGCTAAATGTGACTGACCTAACTCAAAGAGTGGGCCAAAAATGTGTTTTTATTAACAAGAGAAACTTTGCTTCCCCTATTTGAATAATGGGGATGCATTTGCTCAATTTGGGCCTATGGCCAGACACCAGACACCCATACGAACTGTGGGATCTGAATCTGCAAATCCATATCAGCCTGCAAAACCATTGAGGAAGATTTTGTCTGACTCTGAGTGCTTCTTACCACCTTGTGTGTCAGGGACGCTGCACAGTGTCCTGAGCCAAAGTGAGATGTCAGATTGGAGATGGATCGAAAGGCCCGTCCCTGGGAGACGCTGGAGTTAGAAACTGTGGACACCTTGTTCTTTCCAAGTCAATCGCAGGGCCGCACAATGCTTTCATCACAGTGATGGATGCTTCAGCTGGACAGGGCTGCGGCGGTGTGTGGCTGCAGGTCTGATAGCAGATAAAAGTGGACTTATCAGTGATAAATGGAAAAACCGGGGATAGGCAAGTTTTCCAACATATCAGCCAGATACCAGGCTGCACACAAGGTCCTTGTTTATTGAATTTATCTCAATTTTTACTTAGAAAAGTAGTTTTGAGAAACCAAAAAATAGCCTGCAAAGGCATTTTCAAAAAGACAAAATGTTGATCTATGTATGATATTCATTTGTATATTAATTAACCACCCCATATTACCTTGAATTCTTGAAAATAACTTTTTCTTGCCTGCCTTTATAGTGAGTAAGGAATAAAAAAGAAAAAGTCTTGATGGATTGAAGTAAATTGGGGCAGCTTTTTCAACAGCAAAACTTTATTACTATAGCCCGAGTGAGCCCGGAGCCGTTTTTGAGGTCTCTGAGCGAAAATGCATAGCCCTACAAAACTGACCATAGTTCTGTAACTACAAGGTCGATTTTAATAATTGTTGTTGATATAATCAGATCACAACACCTGTGAGATAGTTTAGATAGGTAATATTGTGTATATGTTGCGGGTTAATATAGTAAAATAAGACATTACACAGCTGAAATTGAAAATATTCAGCTTCGCCTGGAAAAAATGCACTTTCATTGATAAAAGGTTATTGAAATAATGCAGCTAGCTCCCTAAAACTTTCCCAAGTCATAGCATAACTGATCAGTAGTTATTAAAAAAAGGTTAAAGTGGAATAAAGTGGAATAAAGTGAATAATAAGAGGTTTTAGTACAAAGCGGTCAGGCGAGGTCATCATTTTCGAACCAGCTGTTGCAGCTCTTACATTGTACTTTTATACACTATATAACTATATATTTCACTTTCTTTATCACTCATATGATTCAATACATCCAAATACAGATAATAGGAATCATATTCATATTCATAACATCATCAGAGCCAGTTTTGGCTGTCATCTGTAGGATTTTCTCAGTTCATGTGTGTGTATGTGGCTGCATGGCAGCCTATCCTCGGTCGATTTCAAAAAATAACCCCTCCTTCGACGCGTCAGAGTCTCAGGAAGACCTCTGTCGAGTTTGGTGGTGATCGGCAAAAGTTTCAAGCAATCAAGTTGCCAGAAGTGACGCGTGTACCCCGGCGGAAATTTCCGGTCACAGGCAGTCTGACCACTCGCCCAAGCCTGCTTGACCGCTCTTATTCTGGAAACAAGTCGGAAGTCAACAGTATGCAGTTGGCAACAAGGACTACAGCTTTAGAACGGAAATTCTGCGACGTTATTATCCATATTTTTCATAAAACTTGGGCGCAATACCTACGATTTTTTTCGGCGGAGTGCAGCACGAAGGTACGTTTGATCACTCACAACTGTCCAGTGTTTATACGGATCGGAAAACAGAAGTTAGTTACGTGTTCCGCCACGTGTGCTAATGCTATTAAATGCATTGCATGACTTGGTAGCCGTTAGCATGAGGGTACAAACATTGATTTGCGGTACTCATAACGCCGATTTCTGGCCCGGATTTGGTGCTTTTATGCCACGATTTTTTTATGCTTATATGAGTAGCCTATAGCTGTGTTTGGAGTGTATACGAAGTGACTTATATGATGTTGTTGTCCATACGTTGCTGTTTCATCCAAAAAAAAAAGTGGCCACGTCCACACTACTGGCTAATAATCATGCTATTTTCCGCATTTGATTTTGAGGGGTTCTGAGCCCGAGAACCCCATTTGGGGCTCGCTCGGGCTAAAGAGTAGAACATCCGTTTACAAAACCTCACACAACTCCTGCAGTACAATCAAAGTCTCATTTATCCAGTTGTCTGCTCCCTACTTCACCAGCACATGCATCTTCACTAGAACATTACTACTTAAAACTCTTGTTGGAGCTTTTTTCCCTGTCCTTATTCAGGAGCGTCTTCTTTTATTTTGAGTGCATGATTTATCGATTTCATACAGATTCTGTAGTGCTCTCCCTCAAAACCCTGTCCTCACACTCATAACTGCTGCTTGCACTTGGATTGCTGCTCAAACTGTATGCTTGCACTCGGATATATTATTGCTTGCACAGATTCACACTCAGGCTGCTTCTGTGTGGTCGTGTTTTTGTGCAACAACCATGTCAAAATTCCCCAACCAATGAAATGCCGGTGTAGTGTTGACCAATGAAATGCTCCCGGCATCGTTACTGGTGCGTTTGCTTTACTAGATGTGCATCAATCTAACGTTTGCGGAAAAGAGAGCACTGCAAAAAGAGCACTTTCAACACAAGTATGTTCAGTTGGAAGGGAACCACAAGACTAAATTTGACCTACATCGAGGTAGATAGCTTAACTTGGGCAGACCATGGGTGTATTAAGTAGAAGGGAAAGACCGCAGTGTTTACCTCAGTTTTAGCTGGAATTAGAAAGCTAAATACAAGCGCGAGCAGGGGCTGTTTGAGTATAAGGACTTGGTTTTGAGGGAGAGCATCGCAAAATCTGAAGCAAATTCAGTTAATTATGCTCTCAATTTGAAAGAACCCACACTTATAATAATAAAGACAATACAAAAAAGACAGGAAGAAAGCTCCATACACTTGCGTGAAACTGTTAATGCAGTGTTTTGAATTGTTTTTCGCTTCTCGGTTCACCGAGAAAGGCATGCGAAAAAAACAGGGTTATGGTTTATGGTTTTCATTAAGAATTCAACGTAACACGCGACGAGTAATTGATAAACTAGTCATTTTGTGGGTGAAGTATTCCTTTAAGGCCTTGTGCAGAGAGCATCATTCTGTGAAGACGCAGGCACTGTGAGACCACAGTCAAAGAAGATTTCATCAACCTATGAAATGGGAAGGAATTACAGCATTGAATTGTTGACAGAGTAAAGCCTCGCTCTCTTTATCGGGTCAAGGATAAACTCTCATGAGATTACGCTTCGGAAGGATATTAAGCTGTGTAACGGCTTTCAGTGCAATAACAGACAGAATTTCATTGCGCTGGAGAAATGGAATTACCTCCACTCTAAACAGTAGCCCCACTTTAGCACAATGTGGGATATTGAGGAGGGTTGGGGCTCTGCATGTGGTAGATGGTAGTAATTACCCCTAGCTCCAGAGGAATGACTTTTAGCTGTACTCGCATGCCATTCACTATCCCCTGTGTGAGACACCCAGACTCAATTGTGTCAGCAATGTCTTCCTGAGAGCTCCTGGACAAGAGGAAACTCTAGTATAGCATGCTGATGACTCCAGTGTGGGGCTTCAAATTCGGTGTGGGTTAAGTCCCTGTGCTGACAGCAAAATTACTTTCCATTGACTTCTGTGTCCATTGGCCACAGAAGTTTACAAATTACGAAATCTACCTGCAACTCTGCCACTTTCACCAGCCAGCTAGGTTTTTAATATACAGTACACTGCATCTGTCCTGCCAAAGGGTGTCAAATGTACTGCTGCATTCAAATATTTAGCAGCAGGTGGGTGGAGGTAATTTCCCACCACATTAAGGAGTAAATCATTTACCACAGCCCTCGGGGTTACACTTTTTACACATTTATATCAAGGAATGGACCGTGTAAAGCAAACATTTACATTGCTAGATTTGGCAAAAAATACTCTTTCAACGAGATGTAAAATTATTTGATTAGCAGATAGGACTCTGCTTGAAGATTTAACCCCCCCCCCCCCTCTTGTAAACATAGATTGACATTAAATCTTTGTAAAGGTAAAAGGGCTAAATAGGAAATATCCAAAGCTGTGTTTTCATTCAATTCTCAAGCAACTTTAAAGCGCACATTTGAAATGTTGAAAAAAAGAAGAAATTAGACGCGTTTCCGTCAACTGGTTTGGAGCAAACAAACTCGGCTACAGCGTAGATTTTTTTTCAATTGGGCAAATTTTGATTGTTCTTTCATGTCAGATAGTACTGGCCATGTTTCATGCTGTCCAAAGATGAGGAGAAGCATCCACCCATTATGGAATATCCGAGAAGACTCCAACAGAAACACCTGATCAATCATATGAGTTGAATGTTCACTATGTCAAGAATTTATTCGACTAAGGCGTTTCCATGTCCCATTTAGTGCATCAACTCTTTTTCAACAAAGGCAAAAACCACCTCAAGCAAAAGTTAAAACTTTTTTTGCATCACATTTTTCCATTTCCATACAGCTTTTCTTATACAGTACTAAATGCCCCAATAATATGTGAATGGAAACACGGGTTCTGATTTAGGGATTGCCTCCACTACGGTCTAAACATGGAGATTGGCTGAGCCGGCAGGTAGCAGCTAACATTGCTAACAGCCAGAACAGTGGAAACAACGGAAAAAATGCTCACTAGTGGTGCAACGGGTCATAAAACTCACGGTTTGGATCGGATCAAAAATCGGATCAGCACAAAAGAAAAAAGGGAGCAAATCTAACTTTGAGAGATCACTGATCACGTTTGTTTTGCCGCTGATACTAAGTGATGATCATTGATGATCCATATTGGCAGATCCAGATCCCTTTGTTGTTTGATTATAGCAGCTGGTCTACTCCAGACTATATTGCCACCATCCCAAACATCACTTCAACCACTCTGAAGTCAGTCTAAACCATCAACAATGTTAAATGTTAACATTTGACTTTGTTAAAGTCATTTATAGTGTTTTTCCATAAAGGTACACAATTCAAATAAGGAAATAAAAGATCATATTTTCATTGATTAAAAAAAACATTGTCATTAGTCGTTTCAATGCTGTATTATAAGCTGCTTTGAGCTAGTGTAAACAGGTCATAATTCATCTCTAATATCTATTTATGTTGTTGTAAAAACTGGAGGGTGGGCACTATGCTTCCGAAACAAGATTAGGTAATCACACTGAACTGCCATTTTGTTTCACTTTATTAATGTAGCTTGCCAAAATGTGTTCATGTTAGCTGATTTATTGTCGCTGTGCCCTAAGCAATAAATAGTGAGTGGCATATCCGTCCCACAAACATCATTTTCAGCCGACACGAAAGAAGTAAACTTAAACTAAACTTAACATTTTTCACAACTAAAATAAATGTTAATAAATGTGCTTATCATTTTCTATTGCTATTTTCTATGGATGTAGCTAGCTAGCTACACTGTGCATTGGTATGATTTGTGGTAAGCTTCAAAACTATGCAGCAATTCCTTTAATCCGCGACAATGTTCTCCTATTGGGGACAATAAAGGTAACCGTGACTTGAAAACTAATGGATTGATAACTTCCTATAAGCTAAATCTTGGATTTTGGTATCTGTAGCAACTACACATCCATACCCTTTAAGGCTTTAAATTAGTGCTGGGCAACGATTAAAATATTTAATCACGATTAATCGCATGGATTTTTTGCGATTAATCGCATTGTTATGGCAAAGTTCAATAATGAATTCAAAAGTAGTGTATTGCGCACTTTTATTTTAAAAGTACTGCTATATGAACAAAAGGGCAATAACATTTGGTGACGAGATGCAGGTAGCATGTTTTATACTTAATGTGAATATAATTCATACTTTGTTGGCATCTTATTCTGAAAACCGGATGTTCTTCTCACGTTAATCTTTCCGCTAACTTTCAACTTTGCTCGCTCCCGATCTGTGCCGTTTGAATGCGTTTACTGTGAATTTCAGCATATAGGTGCACTAACATGTAAGTGTCTGCTGAGTTGACCACGGAGATCTGAGTGTCTGCTTACTTTACCACAGCGATGTCCAGTAGTCTCCAGGGAGAGCAACAGCTGGTGCAGCTTCTCTCTTTATTTCTGCCCCCTCGACCAGAAGCGGAAGTCGCCTTTTCTCCACGGCAACCCTGAAGGGACATCATATCTCCAATACAAAACGATAAACATGAGAGAGTCTGTTACAATAATAATAAATTAAAAATACTTACCTGTTTTTTTTTGTTGTTGTTTTTTAATTATTATTATTATTATTTTTTTTTCCCATCTCAAAAGGCTCAAGGACACACACATACACAACTGACTATAGGATGTTTGCTGGCTTTTATCCCACTGTTCTTGTCATCCTTTTGTTGTTATGTATATGTATTGTCTCTTGTCTTTCAATAAAAAAAATAAAAATTTAAAAAATGCGTTAACGCGCGATAAAATAATTGTCGGCGTTAATTAATGAATGCGTTAATGCGAAATTAACGCGTTAACTTGCCCAGCACTACTTTAAATGCATTGGTATATTTGGTTTGATCACTCGCTACACCACAGTGTTTCGGTTCTGATTCTAACACTGCTAGCTGTATCTTCACTACACGGCTAAAAGGATCCTCTCCATGCATAGTTTCTGGTCTGTATACCCAAAAAACTGGTCTGTTTTTGTTGTGACATTACTCAACAAGACAAATAACCTGTGTGTAATAATGTGGAAATTCGGCTGCTCCTTATTCCATTTTGATGTTGACGGGTTTTTTTATGTTTCTCATTGCTTTCACACAAGGCTCTCCAAAACTCCCGCTACCTCTTCATGGCAATTTAATGAGAGCCCCGAGTAACAAACTCTAATTTAGTTTGCTGCCTATGTTGGGAAGGTAAAATGGCAGCAGTCACTAATAATGCATGTGGATATGACCTGCAGTCAAATGGTTTAGCATTCCAAAACTTCAATGTTTTTACAAGCTGAGGTTTAATTAAGAACATATTTATATTCAAAGTTATCTTGGAGTTGTCTGTAACAACACACTGTGTTCCAGCTTTCTTTCAGCCTCAACATGCTGCTCTTTAATTGTTTGACCACACTGTCAGAGAAGCATTGTTGTGTTCGTTTGCAACAGACATTAACATCCATGGAATTCAAGCTACCCAGATGGTGTGATGGGGCTCATTGTGGTTGTGCCACCTTGCTCTACAGAACCTTTTTATCCTCTTTTAGCTCATTGTTTTCGTTTAACAGTCCACAAATTCTGCTCTGATCAATTTGTTTCAGCAAACAAGATCTGATATAAAAAACATTGTACGTTGTCCAGCGCCACACGGCAGTCAAACATTTAGCAGTTACAGAACCATATATTTCCCTGAGACCGAAACGTGTTGGACCTGTATTCATTGATTCACCAAAAACACAAGTCCAAATGAATGCAAATGTTGCTCCGTGTCTTCTGGATCCATAAAAGTAATACATTAGCTGCAACAACTTATTAGTAAAACTATATCAGATGTTTTTCCTACTCGTGAAGAACCGTCACTTCGTCAGTGGCCCTAAGCTTCAAACTATGATGCTCTAGGTAACCCTCTAGAGTCAGTTTTGGGCGTTCAGTTTGCACTCGTAACATGCATACTGTCTCTTTTCAGAATAAACTTTCAACATAGGTTTACTAAGTTTACTTATGCAACAAAAGTACTTGGTTAGTTTTAGGAAAAGATCGTGGTTGGGGTTAAAATAAGTAGCGTTTTGATAAGTTGCGTAACAAAACTACAATAAAATAAGTCAACGTTGACTTGGTTTCACTTTGGATGCGAACAGCGGTGTCCTGGGTGAAAGTCCCGTGTTTAAGACTGCAGATGCTAGTATTTTTCGCCATCTATTAATATCATCAAAGTGCCTCCATTTTCTAGCCAAAACACTTTTAAATGTTCCATTTGTCGTAGACTTTTAAGGTGGAAATGCGTACATTCACTACTCACACTATTAGTGGTGTATGTCAGCAGCATCTCCACCCTGGTATCTATGTTGTGTTCCACAGCTAGTCCCACAGGACCTTCTGGTGTCCCAGGTGTGTCATTTAGCAGGTGAGCAGGGCTTTCAGCGGCTTTACCCTTAACCTCCCCTTCCTCCTCTGGCTCTCCTGCTGTCTCCTCGTCCCATGGGTGAGAAACGAGCCAGGCATGGTGGCTGCTTTAACGCATCAACCCACACTTTGGTTGCATCCAGTTTTAAACCGTTCCAGCTGTAATGTAACACCGCTGGGAGAGGTGCGGTGTTCCGTATTCTGACCTGACCCATTCTGGGAGAAGGAGCATGCCAAGGTTAACTGGGTGGTAGCGGTCAGTGGCTATGTGCCTTCACATGGTATACAGAGAATAAGGGGCATTTAACTCGACTCTTTTTCTGCGTTAATTAGGGTGATGCAGTCACGATAGAAACGTTGTATAGATTACATTCTTCAGCTGCACACATTTGCATAGCAAGAAGGAAATGTAGATTTTTTTTGTGAATCTACATTAACTCCTGAAATCTTAGAGATTCATGTGATGCGTGAAGACATATGCAGCATTTAAACGGAAATGTTTTAGTTCAACGATCGCCAGAAAGAAGAACGTTGTCAGTATTGCTGTCTATGTTAACCATCGTGACAATGGAATGCATTTCCTTCCTCATTTAATATTTGAGTCTGGATGAAAAAATGGTGGAAGAGATTTTAACTGTAGTTTTTAATATTTGTCAACGGTAGTATGCTAGCTAACGTTAGCTTCAAGGGCTAAAATGTTTAGATTTGCTTTGAAACAGCGTTAGCTGCTCCGGCTTGTCTCTGTCTTTGCCTGTCCCGCTCGCTTACTGACGTAATCATCCAGTTTTTAACAGACATGTTTGCCCCTATGAGTCTGAGAGGGGTTTAAGACTGGATCTGTAAACCCCTCACACAACCAGATAATATGGGCCGAACATCTGGACCAATCAAGGCCCCAGACCGATATTTCTTCTCCGATTGTTGGGAAAGGTCAGGCAGCAACCTCCTGTTCTGGCGAGTGAAGCCAATGTGGAAGTTTCTTACATTCTCTCTACTGACCAGCGGGGAGCGGCTTCTGTGGTTGCAAAAAGAAGTCAAATTGTATAGAAGTCTATGAGAAAATGACTCTACTTCTCTCTTGATTTATTACCTCAGTAAACATTGTAAACATGAGTTTATGGTCTCAATCTCTAGTTTCAAGTCTTCTTCAATACAACATGATGTTCATTTAGTAAGTTATGGTCCATTTAGAGTCAAACAGACCATAAAGCAGGGGATGCTGTAGGGTGGGCTTACTGTGATTGACAGGTCGCTGCTGCTACAGAGACCTATCCGGCGTCTCTACGTCTCTATTCTGCATTCCAAATATGGTCACTTCATTGGCTGCAAAAAAACATGGCGACCGCCGTATTCCAAGATGGCGATGGTGAAATTTCCGAACTCAAGGCTTCATAGCGGCTGTCCAAAAACAATGTCAACAACCGTGACGTCATGATGACCAGGTCTGCTTCTTACATACAGTCTATGGGAGGGGTGAATAAGGGATGAATTGCCCCAAAAGTCCTGTCGTGTAAACCCGACTTTATTTGCATCATCTACTCCTGTTTTATGACTGACTGCAAACCATGTTTCGATCTCTTTTGTGGAGCAGTGTATATTATAGTAGTGTACAGAGCAGGATTTTATGAAGGTGGATGGTGTTGTACAGGAAACATGCCTCCCAATAAACAATGACGTTATTAAGCCCAAAGGATGTCCCCCTTCCTAGATTGGAAATAATCTTGCCAGTGCTTGTAACCCATGCAACAATTTACGTTCCCTTCGGAAGCAAATAAACATTTTCACAGACGAGAGAAGAACCGGTCAGTAGAGACTTTGCCACATACTATTTTGTTCAGCACACTGTTCCAGTATGTTAGCCTATCCTTCAGGAATTGTAGAGCCAGACGAGCCCACGGTCTTGATAATGCTGATGTGTTACAAGGCATGTTTGTTTCTTCCATTCCTTGATCTGCTCCCGGGGGACAAGGAGATATATAGGCCACGAACGCTGAAGCGGTTCGTTCAGCCTATCGGCACAAAGCCTGCGGTGGTGGTGGCGCCAATGCACAGCGAAACGAAGTGGCCCAATTGAGCACTAATCCTTCAATGTAACACAGATCCCAGCATGCGCCACTCAAAAGTGTGATAAACTGCAATAATTCATCTTTACGTAGCCTCCACGTTCTTTTTAAGGCAAGCCTCATTACACGGTATGAGCTGTGCAGTGGGATCCATCGATAATGAAATCTTTGTATTTACTACTGGAGCTTATGAATATATCTCTCCCTCTAGACTTCAGTGATGTGATGCTGATGAGAGAAATGAGATGGAGAGAATGATAGAGGGAGGGGCGCTACAAGCAAAGCTGATTTCCTAAGACCTCTCGCTGGAGCAGCACAGGTTAATTGGATTCTGTCAACATGATATTGTCAGACAATGTTTAAAACTCTCGGATCACCACTTGTACGTCATTGTTCCACTTTCTTCTTCGATGAAAATAATGGTTTGATCTTGTCATAAACGGTGCACGGCTACTTTCACGACTCGATAATGCCCTCTAATACTGTTTTGTGCAAGAGCACAAATTGTTGTTCCTGGATTTCTTCCGGAATAGTTGAAAGAAATAGACTAATATGGAAACGAATAGCTTACCCAACTTTAGACAAACATGCCCCCTCTCTTTGTTCAGTAATACCATGAGCAGGCATGCTTACAGATTCTGGGACACGATGCATCCTATCAGACAAAAAAAAGAGAAAGATTTGGATTTTACACATTATATAAAGCAAAACCGCTTAAACCTGTTTTTGTTTTTAAGCACAGTACACGGCAGACTGTGTTACATAACTGGCGGAAGCACACACTTATCCATCAGGAGGAAGTAAAGAGGTGTTTTGTCCCTGGGATTTGTGTCAACAGGAAGAAAACAAAGTTCTCACGGTCGCTGGCTTAGTGCTGCGTGTTGCAGCGAGGCTCAGACTCTCCCGGTGTTCCTCTCTCCCTCGTCTGGAAGCTGCTTTTGGTTTTGCACTGAGCCCTGACGGATGGTGCAGCAGTGGTGCAGCAGTGCAGGTCTGTGCTCTCAGATGAACTGACCTCGTTGCACTGCGCTGATTAAGATTGGCTGTGTACAGTATTGACTCCTCACTAGCTCACTTACACTCACTCACTAGTGACTCTACTCTTAGTGCTCCTGAGACTGTGTATGAGAAGTGCACGTATCATGGTGATGTTGCTCATGGGTTTGCGGACTGCTTTTATTTGGTGACATTTTCCCGATGAAACTTTTATTCCATAATGTCACTTTTCATGGTTCTTTCAGCCCATCAATTAAAAAGTATATTTTTTCAATATGAAATAAAAATGAACTTGTGAAAATAATAAGCTAAAATAGAACTACACACATAATATTTAATTGAGTTTCATTCATTCTTGTGCTTGTTGTATAACTATTTATTTATTTAAAATTGAATACTTTGGGGCTACATTTATGTAACATCTATTTTTACTGCATTGGAAATTCCCCGAACTATACTCCATTGAAATAGACTATCAAATCATATTCTGGCAATAAAAGTTTCACTATTCCATTTATACCAGCATTGAATCAATTGACCATGTGTAATGTGAAAGTTGTCACTAGAGGTGACAAAGCACCAGAGAATTATCATCCGAGTGGATCTTTATGGAGCTTCTTTGGCCTCTTTTAGCGAATAGTTTTCTCTATTGTTTTACAGTGTATTTACTAATCAGTTGACTCTTATGCTAAACAGACAGATGTTGTTTTTTATCTCAGAAGTTGGTGGAGACCCTAAACAAAGCTAAAAGAGAGTGAATAATGGATTAAAATCCATGAGGGTGACAGAAACACAACTAATTAATGTCAATTATCTGTGGCTGCTAATTGTGTAAACGGACCATTTTCTGCTAACA
The DNA here is from genome assembly GCF_050575085.1 of Anarhichas minor. Taxonomy (NCBI): domain Eukaryota; kingdom Metazoa; phylum Chordata; class Actinopteri; order Perciformes; family Anarhichadidae; genus Anarhichas; species Anarhichas minor. Next base: position 5,326,957 of record NW_027466469.1, on the reverse strand, counting down.
TGCTAGCCCAAAAGAATATTTCATAATTATAAGTCTGGGCTATGGCTTTCTTTTGCCAAGGTTTTTTTAAAAGGTATTACATTTGAAGTTCAGAGCATATCTATTGCCTCCACACAGCTCTCAACATGGCGGCTGCTGAGCAGTCGGCTAGCAAACAACGGCAACGGTGCTTTGAATGCCATATAGAGGACCTTTCACTCATTACAACTACATATAATAGTTATTAAATTGCTTTTTCATGTACTTCAGGGTGTGCTAAAATCAAAATTGTACTTAAGCAGGTAGAAGTTACAAAATGGCATACAGCCATGGCTTGTGTATTATGTATTGAAACTAGACACGAACACTTTCCTCGTATAAGTCTAAGAAAGCGTGGTAACCGCTTTGGACAGCTCCACTGAACTGAAAAGATAATTTGGTAAAGTGTATTGAAGTTACTGTTACAAGGAGCCACTAAAAGTTGTATTCATGCAATTTTCAGTAAGTAATGAATACGTTATTTTAAGTCAATTACACGATAGTAACAGTATATCTGTTTTACTTAACACTAAACTTAAGCTCATTGTAATTTTAAGAACTAATAAAAAGCAGACAAAATGTGTCTGTAATGACTTTGACTCTGTGTGTGTGTGTGTGTGTGTGTGTGTGTGTGTGTGTGTGTGTGTGTGTGTGTGTTACCAGCGTAAGAGCCATTATTAAGCTCAATTAGTCCTTGAAACCACTTTGCCAGCCCTCTGACAGTTTAGAAGTTTTGGGAGCCCGAGTGTTTAGAGGTTGGCTTTATGTAAGCAGAGAACCTGCACTCCAGTGATAACAGGAAGCTTATATGGCAGGCAGTGGGAAATCTCCATCCAGGACTTAACCTCCATGGATGAGAGATTATTACTGGCAGCTCTGGGTCGCAAAAGAGCACAACCCATTTGTCCTTGGGGCAAGTTCACCCATATGGAATGCTGCTGTTGGAGCTACAGTTGACTCAGGGCCTTCCCATCACAAGCTGCATCAAATTGCAATGAGTTCAAGGGTTTACGATAGATGCTTGGTTGTTTAATATTTGTGACATTAATTAATAATCAAACACACATTCATATTATTAACGAGCATACATTTGGATGTTGAGCACTACTTATAGTTTGCATATTTTAAAGTGACCCCATGTTGCTATCAACAAAATGTAAAATATTAATGATCAAATTTGGAAAAAGCTTCATCCTCACTGTTAAAAATGATGATGCAAAAGCACACACTGTGTGCCCTTTCTGTCCCGGCCTGCTCCCGTTGGTGTGTCTCTTGATGGTCCCTGATTACTGCAGTGATGTAAACGTGGCTGTAATTTGAATGCGCTGTAAATTAATGAGCTGTTAATTAAAGTTTAGCTGTTGTGGATAACAGTTCAGAAAGTTCATTTCAGGAGATTCGTTATGTTTCATTTCATGCCACTCTGGCACCGCTTCATCCCTTTGTACTGTAGACATGAATAACTGTCAAAAGTAAAAGGGAAGGAAAGTTTGCGATCTTGCAAAAGCTTCCATTAAAATGAACTCCTAGATTTCTCAAAACTGTACTTAAAACTAAAACAAATGAAGCAACTAGTTCTACAATCCCATGGAAATACCTTAAATACGGCATCTCGGTCAGTGGTCCCACTCTTCACACTATGTCCCTCTAGGTAACCCTCTAGCGTCAGTTTTGCACATGTCAATTTCCTCTTGTTATATGCACACACTGTCTTTTCAAAATAAACTGCCGCTTTCACAGGAAGCTACTTGGTTAGTCTTGGAAAACATTGTGGTTTAGGTTAAAATAAGTATATTTGTTACATAGTTAAGTCGGCTACATTCCATATACAACGACGTAGCAACGTTATGTGACGTAACATTGTTCAGTAGTCTACGTTATGTATTCGGAAATTGCTGAGCATTTTGCAATGAAACTATTTGTGTGTGACCTGTTTTTAAGGATTCACTGTATACTACATTCATATTGCAGCTAAATATGGTTGCAACCACTTTTTGGGGTGTTAAATCCGGTTTGTAAGTTCATAAAGTGTTTGATTATGAAAGTAGCCAAAGAAAACTACAATGTATTCATGAGAATATGGTGCTGATTATGACTTTAAAGGAGTTCAGTAGGGTAGCACTTCTTTCATGGGACATTTCCACAATATATACTCTTTTTAATCCAACACAATATGATGTGGTAGTAAAAAACAAGAGGAGGACTGCCTGTAGTACCCTCATCAATCACACAGTTAAACTAACTCGGGCCTCTCGGAGGGGTTGGCCAAAGTGCCGGGGCCTGTTGGCGAGAGTGTGTGATCGCGCTAAACCGAGTACTCCTCTCCAAAATCATCATCCCGAGAAGGCCGAACGCTCTTTGTTATTCCTCACACACACTACTGTCTTGTTCTTTTTATCTCTGGCTGATCGGAGCGATCTCTTCAATGGTCGTTCTTTATATCAGCCTTCACCAACCCTCATAAAGTTAACTCTCCCTCGGCTGTCCACCTTGAAGGTTTATGAGTTTGTGAAGACTGAATTAAACGCTCTTTGATTGCCAGATGACAAGCGGTGAAGTCCCAGACAGATGTGAGCATCTGGTGTTCGGATTTGCCCCGGCGCTGCTGCCGGCAGAGCTCTTCAGAGAATTGCAGAAATTCTCTGTCTCCTTGTGTGACTGTTGTGCTGCTATTAGAAGAGAAAAACTTTTGAAAAAGAAAATTAATTCAAGGAGAATGATTTTTTCCCCCAGGAAATAACACAGAGCACTTCACTGTGTAAATAAGAATGTTGGGAAAGACACTTTGCAAGGAGGCTAAAGTCGTCCCGAGGCAGCGCATTATGTAGTGTACCAGTGCATCAGTCCTCACCGAGGGGATCGCTCAATGACAAGGGGCTTCCTCTGCCATGACTCAGCCAGCTGCAGCACTTATGCACCAAGAGGAGATATATAAATTAGGTGGTTTATTTATGGCCTCCTTGCCTCTGATTTGTTTGTGTTCCAACATCTGTCCCAAACACAGTTGACTCTCCTTGGCAGAAAATCCCAGCAGTGGTCTGGTTTGAATGCTTGAATTGAACCTTAAGAACCTTCAGACAACGTTGTCCTGTCGATAAGTGAAGCAGATCAGAAAACGGTTATATACATTGTTTTGGATGATTTTACATCAGCTCACGCTGCTCGTAGACATAAATATTGTTCTTTGCTGAGATGATACTCAGTGGTTCAAAGTGAGGCAACTTGATTGAAGCAAAAATCACAATTATTTTGGTCAATATTGAGATTTTATTTAGCAGGATTACTCATTGGCTTTGGAAACACTTCAAAAGAATATGTTGAATGTGTCAATCTGGAGCACCTAGAGAGCAACATTAAAAGGCTATGAAAAACTGGGTCATCTAGTAAACAATTTAATCATAAACAGATGAATAGATAACAACACAGACTATATAAGAAGTGGACGTAGTCATCGGGACGTCACCCATTGGTTTGTGGACTGCCGTAATGAAGCCTTGAGTTCGGCGATTTCGTCATTGCCATCTTGTATTACGGCCGTCGCCATGTTGTTATTTTTTCATAACGAATGAACGGAAGTTACCATATTTGGAATGAGGAGGAGTGACGTAGTGATGCTCTGGTAATGGTAGCAACCTGTCAATCACAGTAAGCCCGCCCTAAAGCATACTCTGCTTTATGGTCTGTTTGACTCTAAATGGACCATAATTTACTAAATGAACATCATGCTGTATTGAAGAAGACTTGAAACTAGAGATTGAGACCATAAACTCATGTTTACAATGTTTACTGAAGTAATAAATCAAGTGAGAAGTAGAGTCATTTTCTCATAGACTTCTATACAATCAGAATTCTTTTTGCAACCGGAGTAGCCGCCCCCTGCTGGTCAGTAGAGAGAATGCAAGTTTTAAGACATGCATTGGCTTCACTCTGCAGAACCAGAGGTTGCTGCCCGGATATGAATGGTGATGACACAGAAAAAAAGTCACATCCACAAAACATGAGAAATGAAACAGGGTTTGTACATTGTATTTGAACCTTTTTTAATGTCTGAAAACTTTCTTTTAGATTTTAGAACAGTTTATCGGGCATTATGTTACCGTGACAACAGGACTTTACGAAGCTGCAAACAGTCACTTCACCTGGCTGATGTAGGTTAAGAAATTGTATCTGGTGTTGGTGTGCATTTATTGAACTTTGGACGGAGCTAGGCTAGCTGTTTTCCCGGTGCTTCCAGTTTTTATGCTAAGCCAGGCTAACATGTCCTGATTGCAGCTCTGTATTTTAAGCGTGCACTGCACGCAATGAGCCATAGCATGTAAAGCTACTGCATGTACTGCATGCTCGACTCAGTCTGCAGAGCCCTGAAGCTCCGCCCCCACTGCTGCACAGAACGCAGTTTGCCTGTGTATTCAAAGTTTATTAATGTCCAAATTGCACCAAATTTGACACCACATGTCCTTGGGTCCCCATCTATACTGTGTGACGTAGATCAGATGAACGGTTCTCGAGACATATGAAGGACACACACACATGTATATAGCAGGCAGAGACTCCTTGCTTTCTAGTTTGATCTCCTTGTGTCTCTATTGGAGAGAACACATACGGCGTTTATCAGATGATTAAAGATGAACTCTGTATACACAGGTCTGCAGGGTATATATAGCACTTATCTCAGAGATCATCGCTTTTTTCCCCCACTTTCTCTTTCCCACCAATCCACTTTTGTCATTTCCGATCTGATACCTGGATTTGGATATTTGCTGGTACCGTCAAAATTCCGGTATATCATTGCTCTATTATTGCACAAAGTTTTCATTGCGTTGCAAATTTGCATTGAATTCAAATGTATGCCAAAACAATTTATTTGAACTGTAGGTTGAGTAGACTTCCCATCCAAACAGGAATAGGAGAGCAAATTGCTATGGCAACTCCTTTAACGTTTTAGAAAAACCTGAGATCAAGTGCACAGCAGTAATCAGCTGCTAGAAGATTTCTATACATGAGCTCAAAAGACTTAAGAGAATTTTCAAAGAGGGGTGCAATTGCAAATTCACAACTCCTTCATATGGTTTTCAAAGTGAATATTTGAAATAAATGTGCAAGAAGTGTGTCGAGAAATAAACATCTACCCTATCTGATAAGTTCAAACCAACAATGGTGTCACTGCTTCTCAAACCTGCCTTGATACAAAAGTGTGACCAGATGTTGTCACACACACAAATTCCTTTTGATGAAGAAATAAAAGGCGAGGCCAGAGGTCTGTTAGAAATCAGCTGGAGTCGTGGAACGTAAACGACAAGCTAGATTATTAATACCTACATGTTGAATGGTTTATTGAGAGCGCCGTCACGGACTGTGGCAGAACAAAAAGCAGGTTGTGTCAGTTTACACACACACACACTAGAGTTGAGCGTTTGAATCAATCTTCTTTGAGAGCACCACGAATGACTCTCGCCACATGTTTATTGAGCCGGAAGACCATTTGTGTGATAAAACAAACGGCAGGTTTCATCCAGGTTCTCACCAAAGGCACTCAATCAAAATTGTACAAAAGTGGTCCGATTAGGTCCACAAACAAACGTGAATACAGACGTCACTTACGGCGGGAAAACAAATCGTCTCTGGCTCTCACTGTTCATAGAAGTTAATGAAAGTTTTGCAGTTTGAATATTGAAAACCGCTGGGCATTAGTAAGCTTTTAAACATTTTAGTGACAATTGTAAGTGAAAAATAATTGGCTTATGCTTTTAGAGACCCCCCCGGAAATTCAGCTATTGAGGCTTTACTGGGGGTTTGAAGTGTCAATCAAGGGGTTCTTTTGCAGCCGGAGACACATTCTCCACCATTATTACATATTTACATAGATCAGTCCGAACCTCAGTCCGATAGCATGTGGGAACCCAATGTAAATATTTGATCAGGTCGGTCCCATCTCTAATATGTACTGAAATATCTGCACATTGGAGCTTTTACCAGTTTGTTTCTGCGTTACGTGCGTTGCTGTTATCTACCAGTTACACTATGATCCCAGGTGTTGTTTGCAATTCCTGTACTGGAACTTCAGAGATGTGAAGCGGGAAGGTCATTATGCTAAGAAGTTAGATAACAGAAGATCATTTCTCTTCTGCTTCCTCTTGTCTCGTGCTTCCTTCCTGTTCGTATCTGTTCTCCACAGCCTCCGTCTCACATTACACTCAGCCCGGTACATTCTGATCATGTCTCATCTCCTGCATCTCTCTCCCCCTCCCGCTCCTCCTCTTCCCCCTCCCCCCTCTACCTTGCACTGAGCCCTGAGTGCTGATTCAGCCCGTTGTGATGATGCATATATGAGAGTTCCCGGCCCTGATTTGAAGGCATTAGAATGCTGTGGGCGGTGGACAAAAGTAATCTCTCTTTCTCGCTCTGCCAAATGCGGCGCTCAGCTCGTTGGGAGTCGGTGTGCCGACAGGCCCCATCGCCGTGTACAGCACGCCGCCAGTCACGCTGCGACAGGAAGACGCCATCGTCCATGCATCCCTTGCTGTCTGATTGTGAATGGAAATGCACTGCTGTGTTTTTTGTCTTGAACTTGATGAGATGTGCGTTATGAACCGCTTCAATGTGCCTCTGTCTTTTTGTATTGCAGGCGACACGCCTCATTGCCCATAGAAGTCTCAGAGGTCCCTCTAAACCTTATTGCCCCACCGTGTAGAAGAAGTTACCCCTCTCGCAAATGGAAGTCTGCATCTTTCGGGTAAATCAAAGTTGTTGTTTTTTAAATTTAAATCACCTTTTCTACAGCGAGATCACAACTTTCTAAGTCCATCCACAGTCTCACAGGCCGTGGTTACACTTTGTCATGCCATCACGCCAGGACGCACCAACTATCAAGTCTTTACTCTCCGAGATCGGATTTCGCACGCATTGGGTCTCGATCAGCCAGACCCCATGCCGAGGTGGCCTTGCTCGCGTTGAGTTTGGATTTTAGTGAGTTGTTGACAACATGAGGACACAACCCGGACAAACTGGGGCTGTCTGAGTCCTGTTACCCGGCTACTCTTCAATAAAAACAAGTCCACTAATCCTCGAGGGAGAACGAGTAAGCAGCAAAAATAACGCTGGCTTTTATTGTGTAGAATTTATAGGAACATGTGTTTATCACTGTATTAGTGTAGCTTTGATATCAGCTCCTCTTCAATACAACAAGTCTACAAATTGTGCAGGGAGGATGCAGCAAATATATTGCATGCTTTTATTGTGAAGAGTTTATGGCTAATTAAACGTTTATCCACCGTTTTTTAGCCGCTCCTTTGACCATGAAATATATACGACCCCTATGCGATTAGGCAGGTCGCCTTGAAGAGTAACGTGTGGTCACGTGCTGAGTTCCGATCTGGCGCATCCGATCACAAAAGTCTCATCCCAACAGCTTCTGTCCTGATGCTAGTTTACAGTCTCACTCTGTTTATCATCACATGTCTGACTCTGACATTCCCCTCGCTGCTGTTGAGGCTTTCTGTTGTTTGTCTGCCTTTTCCTCGTGAATACTTCCACCTCCTGCTGCGCGCAAGCTGGTAGGTGGCCTCCTCAGTCCTCCAAAATCCACTCAGACAGAAGATGAAGAACGCTCATCACAACCACAGACATGAAGAAGAGCCGCAGAAGGGGGAAGGGACTACGTTTTTGCGATAGAGCTGGCAGAGCAGACCCCTGCGATGACACATCTCATCTTTCAGTTTTACTTCCCCGATTGGCGAAAGAGTCGCAACATATCTCGGGACAAATGAGCGACTAGCCGGTGCTGCACTGCTACCGCCGGGTGTGGATCATTGCGAGCGGGATGTTTGCATGCAGCATCTCGCAGCACACACACACACTCAGCACAGTAATGCCCCGCCTGGCTGTCCGTGTCCTTTTTCCTCAGCGTTCATTACAGCTGCTCAGCGAGGCCCTGAGAGCTCCACGGCAAATATGGAGAGATGGTGGGAAGAGATGAAAACCCTGAGAGCGTTGAGCAGTGGGACACGGGCTTCAAAAGCTTTGTGTCAATTTCAAAGGGGGGGTTTTATTCTTGACGCCACGCGCGCTGTATCTGTCGAGCATCCAGCACTGAGCAATTCTAAAGGCGCAGGGCGAGAAAAAGATGTCACTCTGTAGGCTTTTTGCCAGGGGAGGAAGGAGATGGTGAAAGTCCTAATGAGCCGTGTTTGTTCTCCATGTTTATTGGTTCTAATTAGCCGTGGAAGACAGTACAAAGAATGAGCGCTGAACACTTTGTGATTACAGTGAGGTCTTGAGCTGTCCCACTCTGTTAGGAAGTATTTTGCAGAGGAAACTTAAGGAGCGAGTGCACATCAATTACAAATGCCCGGGGAGAGTTGCGTCCCGATTGACGTTTGGGGTCACGCCGGAACTTACAATAGGAGGTAGGTGTGGAGATTGGATAATGAACGCAATTATGTTACATCCCCGAGAGGCGCGGAGGAAGTGACACGCTGCCGCTGGTGAAATCACACTGCGAAGCATCACGCTGCTGCAAGGCCCGGGCAGCTTTTCAGACAGATCATTGGGCTTTTATATTTAGCGAATATGAGATTAAATGTGTCAGCAGCGGGGGAAAAAAGTTAAAAGATAAGAACATCCTTTCGCTTTTCTGGTCTTGTACGTGTAGATTCCTGGTGATCCTGATCTTTACGAAACATTCTTACATGGTTCAGTTCATTTTTATCAAAGGAATTCTTGTTAGAGGATTCATGGAGAGTCAAACTGTGAGATCACACAAAGCATTGGTTTCATTTTACCAAAGCACCTCAGTGGAAGGTGCTTGAATTAAAGACGCATTCCAATCACAATATGTTTGTTTTTCATTGTGGTCTCCTTTTGATATGGTGTTTTTTGAATTGTTTTTTTTAAAGAAAGCTCAGTGAGGGTAACTGCAGGCTTTCAAAGCCTCCCAACATCTGCTGTCAGGTGTGGTTATCGTCGGCCTTTGTATTTGCCGATACGTTCTCTCCCAAGTGGTGTGATGTCCAGTTTGTGCTCCATTAGTAGGTGTGGATTAGATATCAGGCAGCGATCTGTGTAAAAGGCTTTTCTGTAAACTGTAAACTGATGTTACCATCTCCCTCTCATCAGTCTCATCCACGTACACCCTGTCTACAAAGGTGGACCCCACAATGAGTCCGGGGTGCCGTCACTTTCGCACCTTGTACTTGGAATGTCAAGCCTTCAAGAACAGATCCAACAAAGAGCACACCTGGTCGGGGTTAAGTTTCATTCTGTTTGGTCCCGATAAGCTCTCTTACTGTCTGCACTGCCGATGCCACCGGCACTTATGCTGTCATCAGCCTCTATTTTCATGCTTTAAAACTTGCAGACAAAGTCCCCAAAGTTTTGTATTTGATGTGTAGCATTAAAACACAGCGTTGCAATGATAGTGTTCAGAAATTTGTAGATGGTGTACAGTCGATATCCGGAATGTGTTTTTAGCGTAGCCTTCCGAGACATTGACTTGATTCGCTGACATTGATGGTTGTCAATTACCTCTTTGTCTCTTTGGCATTCTGTGGTGGTGGGGTTCTCATGGGTTTTTTCGGCTCCAGGCGAAAGTGTGCTTGAAAAAAACTAGTTAATACAAAGGTTCATCTGAGGCAAAAGTGTTTATACCCAATCTGAATGACAACACTCGAAGGTGGGTCAAAAAGCCTTCCATTATAGAGGACGGTGAGATGCGATGAAACGTATTAGCGTGGATAACAACACACACTATTGGATAGTCTCTCCACAAATGCCTTCATGGGGTTCCACCAATGCGTAATTTGTTTACATTCAGCATACCTTCAGTAGCTAGCATAGCATAGAAGTGCTAAAGCTAGTTAATGATGTGGTAACATACTCTGCTAATGTTAGCTCCATGAGTTTTTACGTAAAAATGTAACGTTAAAGAGACGTAGGTCCTTCCAACCTCTCCGGGTAACGGCGGTTCCTCAAGATCAAATGCACCGGTGAAGACCTCTACTCAAATACCGACGTAATGTCGAAATCCAAAAGCCAGGACTTATTACCTAAGCTTAAACAGTTCATTGTCCGACAGCTTCTTTAGCCATGTGTTCTTGTTAACCATGTGTATCCGACCATGGTCCTCCCACAAACATCTGTTTGTCTGCCTCTCAGTACTGTTAGGAAAGCGGCTATGATAATTTGTTCTTTTGTTTCTCCTTGCTCTTGACTTGAGGAGTAAGCCGTGCATGTCTAATGAAGTCTGAACCGCCTCCGTGGTGTTGCCCCAGGTAGTCACAACACCAACCTCTAATGCTGCTGTTTGTCTTTTACAATGAGGACATTGGTGGTGAAATTAAACTGTCTCCTCTGTTCATTCTGCTGTTCTCTTGAGAAGTGAGAGAATTGAATGGGGGATTGGCTGCTCATTGTTTTCCAGTATGCGTGGTTATTGATGCCTTTGTGCATATTGACAATGCATATTGCTGTGTTTCCAATAAATCTGCATCTGTAACCAGGACTAAGATATCCTTTGTAAGGCTGTAAATTGTTAGATGAGGGACCTTCTGATTATTATGCCTCAGATTTAGTCTTGTATGACTTTGCATCTGTTTCAGAATATGTTCAATACATAGACTGAATATAAGAAGTAGATTTAGTCACCCATTGTTTTTTTGGACAGCTGCTTTAATGCCCTGATTTCGGCATTTTGACTGTCGCCATCTTGGTGTTCGGCCGTTGCCATCTTTGTTTCTTGGCCCTCACCATTTTGTCTTTTTGCAACCAGAAGTGACCCGAGAGGGGGTGGAACTTAGTACAACCGAACGCTAAATCAGACATTTTTAGGAGACCGAAAAGACTATAATTAACTTTTCTGAACTGAAAAAGCACTGTGAAAGAGTTAAATTTCTAAGACAAAAACTCCTGGACCGGACAAGGCTGTGGTATCGACCTTTCAACCATAAGGTAGCCCCGCCCTAAAGCATACTCTGGTATGGTCCATTTGACTCTAAATGGACCATAATTTACTAAATGAACATCATGCTGTATTGAAGAAGACTTGAAACTAGAGATTGAGACCATAAACTCATGTTTCCAATGTTTACTGAGGTAATAAATCAAGTGAGAAGAAGAGTCATTTTCTCATAGACTTCTATACAACCAGAGGAGTCGCCCCCTGATGGACATTTGGAAGAACGCAAGTTTTTAAGGCGCATTGGCTTCACGTTTCAGACTCGGAGGTTTTGCCACCTGGCTCAGTAGGGATCATTTGAATAATTCAAAAGTCTTAAAAGTAACGTTGAAAAAATAAAACAAGTGCTTACTCAGTTTCTGACTTTGTCAGGATGAACTAAGAAATTATCAGAAATTTTTCGTCTTGCCTCTCAGGGCTTTACTGTATGTCTGTTTCGGGACAAAAATCCTGCTATTAGTCCGAAGTTGCTTAATTCAGTCCACGGACTGCCTGATGCAACAAAAAAAATTAAATTGCCCCTGGCTCAAGCTGGCATTATTTTGTGCTGAGATGCTTAGTGAGTGGCTGGTTTACTCAACCCACGATACCCTTGACAAATGGCTGCACTGCCTTGCCTCTGAAGTGGAATGGGAGTGGCAATATGTGTGTGTGTGTGTGTGTGTGTGTGTGTGATCAGCATGCAGGCTGTGTAGGGGCAAAGTTAGCCTCACACCACTCAGTCGAATGTGCCTTCATTTCATTTAGCCACACTTTGATGGCGACTGGCTCAATGATGTATCCGTCCCCTCCCAAATCGTAGCCCTACATCATTAAAGCTGTCGGTGGCTTATGTTTCCATTCTGTACCCGCTCTATCTCTGTCGCACCAACACTTGTCATCCCAGCATCTCAAAAGAAAAAAGAAAAACGAAACTTGTCTTTACCTGTTCTGAGATTTGTATTGCCGTCATTCACAATACCAGAGCGTGACTCAGGATTTAGTTGTCTCTGCGCCCACAGCGCCTGATTACGAAGCCACTGTCTCCTTTCTCCGTCTTGGAAGCAGCTATTGTTTTGTTTGTAATTAAAAAAAAAAATCATGTTCAATTTTCTGCGTGGTGCTGGAGCTGAACAAAAAAAAAAAAAAAAAAGTTGCTGATCGTTCCTTGCATCTGTGTGATTGTTTGGGATTGTGACGCAGCATTCGGCATATTCAGCTGGATAGGATTTATAAATAACCACAATGCCTGTCACTGGAGCTGGGGGAATATTTATAGATTTCCGTGAATACTCTGCCCCAGTTGCATTCATTTGAACACAAGCAGAAGTATTCTCCTCCACCGGATTGGGTGGCCTACACTGAGAACATGCTTTCTTTCCCACAGTTATTATCGTTGTGACTCCCTACAGTACTTATAGGTTTTTATAACGCTGTTCTCCTGTCTGAGCAATGTGAAGATGACAAATAGATTTACAGAAGCAGTCCACTGATTCTATATGTCAACGTCAGTTTTTGTTTGTTTTTTTAAATCAGGAGGTGTTCTTCTCGACCTGTAAGAACAATTGTATAATGTTGTCTGTGGATCTGGGGTTGCTTTCTAAAAAGTGAGAAATTGACTCAAGTGACATCACCAGAGTGCTTCTGCTTGTTCTTGGAGACTACTAAATGTTTAAAGGTCTGTGACCGAACGTGGCTTTTCAGTGGTAGAACTCGAGGTGAAAATACAGTTTTTTTCGTTTGATTTTCTCTCCAAAAAATATATTTTACAAGATTACTTTTGAACAAAGCATGATAACGTTAGAATTTAACTTTGCCCTAATACTCATTTTCACTGAATACAGCCTGAACGCATCATAATGTAAATTTAATGGCATCTTCTGTTAACATTAGCTGGTTAGCTCCGGGCACAAGTTTGCTGCTTACCGGCTGATAACAGCTAATGTAAACTTGCTTTTGTTTGCCGGTTACTACATGAATTTGCTTTTTACAACGTCAATATCATATCGTGACTTTACTCCGTCCCAAACACATTATCTATCATCCCTGGGATGACAGGGTGCCAGTCGTTTTGCGCCCTGACGGTTACTGTAGAAAAACATGTTCCTTCATATTTTCTGAACTTTGGCTTCGACTTGTTGCCCAAAGTATCGGTTCGCACAACATCCTTAACTATAGTCACTACCAATGAGCTATTCAAGACACCACTGCAAGCAGCAGATGGGCACAGCACTAAAGTAATAGAAAATCAGTATGTGGCGGTCCATGCTGATATCGTGGCAGGCCGCCAACGTATGGGAAGCTTCTTCCAAAAGCATGAAAATTTGATTTTGTGTACGTTTCATGCCTTTTATTAGGGCCGGAGCAACCGACAACGTCGGGCCAGCGAAATTGTACCCGTTTGGGTAAACGTACACATGGTTGCCATGCATGAAAACTCACCAAATTTTGGGGACTGGTGAAAATAGCCATCTGAAAAATAATGCATCTTTCTGTGTAAAGAAATGGCTCTCTAGCGCCCCCTACAAGTCGGACCGGCGACGCCCCTCGGCCAGTATGTCCGATTGACTTGAAATTTGACACACATGTCCACTTGAGCTAGAGCTACAAAAAAGCCAATCAGACCCCTAAGCTCCGCCTTCTTAGATTTTCCGCCATATTGAATTTAGTTTAAAACACATTTCTGCAAACTCCTCCTACATGCTTAGTCCCATTACAACCAAATTTGCTGTGGATCATTACTGGATCTACGTCATCAAATGTTATCAAAAACTTTTTGATATCTCTTTGCGTTTACAAGATATGGACCAATCTACTTCTTAGGGGTGTGGCAAAATATCAATACATATAACTTCTCAACCATTTTTTCTAAATTACCAGATTTTCAGCATATGTGCACATCGCATCCAGTAACATACCCAGAGAATTGTTTTGCATTCGACCACTAGGGGGCACTACAGTAAACCCGAGTAGCCTACTGGCTAAAGGAAATGTGACATGTAACTCAGCTGGACTTGTTCCAAATGGTCCCAAACTTCACATGTTTGATAACACTCATGGCCTGATGATGTCTACAAGCAAATTTTCCCTTATACTCACAGCGCCACCTGCTGGCGAAAGGAAATCTGCGTTTTTTGACAAACACCATCCGATTTACATGACTTTTACACAATGTGGTTTACACTTGATATAGAGCTACATAATGCATGTGTTCTGTAGCGCCAGGCAGCGGATACAGGAAGCATCGGACTATTTGCAAAGCATCATTTCCAGCATCAGGCGGTCCACGCGGGATTAAAAACATCTCACTCGCGGACGCGCAGTCCGACGGTCGCGGACGTTCTTGGACGCGCAGGCCAGAGTCCCGCCAGCACCCCCGACGCGCTGGAGGATGCGAGGGCCCGTTCATCGCTGCTCGCAGCTTTAATTTCAATAGTTTTCTAAGCAGACTAACAAAAGGACACCTCTCACTCAGCCAGGGGAGATAATGAGATGAAGGTGGGCCTATAGCATTCAGGTCTGCTCCTGCCAAAGACTTTCCAGAGAGGTGGGCCAGCTGTCGAGGCCTTGCTCCACGCTCAGCTGACTCCTGATCAAGACCACCCACTGAACTGAGTGTCTCAGGTTGTTACTGTACTGGCACAACAATATCTCCTGCATTTATTTCACTCTATTCTTCAGCTAGAATTCCCGTTATTTTTCAGAATAAAATAAAAAGGATGTAGTAGGATAAAAGATGTAATTGCTCTGTTGCAGCTGTATCCTCATTATCTCCCCACATCCTCACCAGAGCAGAAACAAAAACGGCTGCTTTGTAAGAAAAGTAAGAGAAACTAACGAGCATCCTTGATTTCCACTAATGGCTTTGTTTGTTGTTATCTCAATTATTGACTCCTTGTTAATTTCCCTCCCCGTCTCCTGAAACTGTAGTCTCCTGCCCGTATGGGAGTTAGTTAATGTACTGCCGTACAGGGCACCGAGCAGACTGCAGCACTCCTTCCCTCCCACCGCTGGCGGCTTTAGCCCAGGGGGAAGGAGCGCTAATTCATCACCATCACGGGCCTGCCGCCTCCAAAAAGGCAGTTAATTAACTTTCCACGGGCCGCGAGAGGACGCGCGACTGACTGAGTGAGTGTGTGTGTGCGAGCTCGGCCGACAGCCCCATGATGCAGCCTGCCAAGCGTGGATATGTGAGATTCCAATCCTCAGCCCTGCTGGGAGGCTGAGCTCGCCGGCAGGAGCTACACTGGGAGTTTCTGAAGGACATAGCGCCGCACCGTCGGTTCAGAGCTGGATCCGCGTAGATAAATGCCCAGATTATTTACATAGTGGCTCCTTCAGCCTCCCTCTGGGCCTTCTGTTGGAGCTCTAAAATATTTAGTGTAGCACAGAATGAACGCTATGTTTCTCTTTGTCTCCGCCACACACCGCAGGACTCTCCACTCAGCATCACCATTCAGACTTTTTTATTATTATTGCACTTAAGTATTTTCCTTTGTGAACACCATCAGATTGGCTCTGTAGTGTTTGTCCGTGCTCTGTCATTTATACTATAAAATCTCATATAGAATCCAGGGAGAGAGAACTACCTTTTTTGTTTTTTAAATCAAACTTAAATGTTAGACAAGGACTTCATCCGAACTTCTCCTGTTTTGAGTTTATTTTGTCATATTTCCGTGAGCTGCCCTTGTCCTGATCTGCCCGTGTTTGAATATGCTGTTGATGCTGTTGGCTGTTACTTCCTTCGTGTTTACCAGTTTTCTTGATGAATTCAGGATGATGTACGTTCCCACAACACACTCCATCACCACCACTCTACCGCTCTGAGCTCCCCTTTGTAACAGCAATACTGTTTTTCACCCGATAATGAATTCCCGTCTGATCAGCTTTGCTGCTACTGTCTGAGAAAGGTAACATTCCCTCGGAAATGTTTCACATCGAATTGTAGCTTTGATCCATTAGTGAATGAATATTTGTACCGAAGACGATCTCAGAGGAGTGGGGAGTTTGTTGGGGGGAGAGCGGGGTCGGCTGGTACACTTTTGTATCGACTACTTGATCGGTAATGAAGCTAACTTGATCCCCGAACAGATACAGGTGTCTGCTAACAATTACATTTTTTAGGGCACCAAAGAAAAACATAATTTTTCTAGGCTCAACAGAATGAAACTTTTTAATTTGATCTGGTCACACATATCCCTGGCAGAGGCCGCTGACGTAGTCAAAAAGCTCCTCGGTGGCAAGGCGCCGGGGGTGGATGAGATCCGCCCTGAGATGCTGAAAGCGCTGGACATAGTTGGGCTGTCCTGGCTGACACGCCTCTTCAATGTCGCATGGGGGTCGGGATCAGTGCCCATGGACTGGCAGACCGGGGTGGTGGTTCCCATTTTCAAAAAGGGGGACCGGAGAGTGTGCTCGAATTACCGGGGTATCACACTACTCAGCCTCCCGGGGAAGGCTTATGCCAGGGTGCTGGAAAGGAGGCTCCGACCGTTTGTCGAACCTCAGATTCAAGAGGAGCAATGCGGATTCCGTCCCGCCCGTGGAACAATGGACCAGCTCTTTACCCTCGCAAGACTACTGGAGGGGTTCTG
This sequence comes from Anarhichas minor, assembly GCF_050575085.1. Taxonomy (NCBI): domain Eukaryota; kingdom Metazoa; phylum Chordata; class Actinopteri; order Perciformes; family Anarhichadidae; genus Anarhichas; species Anarhichas minor. Next base: position 5,310,415 of record NW_027466469.1, on the reverse strand, counting down.
GGAGTTTGCCCAACCAGTCTACATGTGCTTTGTGGACTTGGAGAAGGCTTTCGACCGGGTCCCTCGGGGGTTCTTGTGGGGGGTGCTGCGGGAGTATGGGGTGCCGGACCCATTACAACGGGCGATCCGGTCTCTGTACGACTGCAGTAGGAGCTGTGTCCGCATTCTCGGCAATAAGTCAGACACGTTCCCGGTGGGTGTTGGCCTCCGCCAGGGCTGCCCTTTGTCTCCGGTCCTGTTCGTGACTTTCATGGACAGGATATCTAGGCGCAGCCGGGGGGTGGAGAACGTCAGGTTCGGGGGTCTCGGGATCGCCTCTCTGCTGTTTGCAGATGATGTGGTCCTGTTAGCCTCCTCGGATCGTGACCTCCAGGATTCACTGGGGCGGTTTGCAGCCGAGTGTGAAGCGGCGGGGATGAGAGTTAGCACCTCCAAATCTGAGGCCATGGTGCTCTGCCGGACACCGGTGGATTGCTCCCTCCAGGTGGGGACGGAGTGCCTACATCAAGCGAAGGAGTTCAAGTATCTCGGGGTCTTGTTCACGAGTGAGGGTAACATGGAGCGGGAGATTGACAGACGGATCGGTGCGGCTGCAGCAGTAAAGCAGGCGCTGAGCCGGAAGGCAAAGCTCTCAATTTACCACTCGGTCTACGTTCCTACCCTCACCTATGGTCACAAACTCTGGGTCGTGACCGAAAGGACAAGGTCGCGGCTACAAGCGGCCGAAATGAGCTTCCTCCGTAGGGTGGCCGGGCTCAGCCTTAGAGATAGGGTAAGGAGCTCGGTCATCAGGAGGGAGCTTGGAGTTGAGCCGCTACTCCTTCGCGTCGAAAGGAGTCAGCTGAGGTGGTTCGGGCATCTAATTAGGATGCCTCCTGGACGCCTCCCACTGGAGGTTTTCCAGGCACGCCCAACTGGGAAGAGACCCCGGGGAAGACCCAGAACACGCTGGAGGGATTACATCTCCCAGCTGGCCTGGGAACGCCTCGGGATCCCCCAGAATGAGCTGGAACATGTTGCCGGTGAGAGGGAAGTCTGGGTCTGCTTGGCCTGTTGCCACCGCGACCCGACCCCGGATAAGCGGAGGAAAATGGATGGATGGATGGATGGTCACACATGAGTTTGAGGAAAATAAACAATTTGGTAAATTATTATATTTTCATAAATTACTGAGACATGCAATTCAATCTTCCAAGTCTTCATCTGCTACTTGAGTGAGAAGTGTTCGTGAGTGACATGATCGAACAGGAAGTAAACATGGACCCATTGAAACGGTCTAAGGAGAGCTGAAGGAAACTTCTGGAACAAGAAAACGCAAAACAACTGGAAATCTGGAATATGGCCTTTTTCCACAACCAAGTTACATTAAGCAACCGCGCTGCCATGCTGGTAAACTTTCTTGGGAGCTCTATTTATTTTTTATACTCACACAGTAATCGTTTTTAAACCTCGTTGAAATCATAAGGGTTTCAATATTTGATAGCAGCTGCTGTAATTGAGCTGTTTTGTCTTAAACGGAGACGCTTTATTATTTCAGAGAGAGCGATGCAAGAAATGCAGACTGGGAGATTGCATTGAGTTATGTGATGTCATGACTTTGGCTCTATTGTCGCCCTTGGGGGAAAGTGTTCTTGGGTTAAGCGTCGCTACATCACAGAGCTTTCACCTCCAGGCATATCCTCCAACAGCATCCTACATCATCCATACATTCAAATACCAAAGTGCACAAATCCAACAGAAAGAAAATGAAAAAAATCGTTGAAAACAATGAAACGGATGCGACTGATACAACCAGAATATTGCACGTTGTCTGTGACCAAACAATACAGCATTGAAGTTCTGCTTTTTAAAATCATTCAAGTGGCCTTCCTTCAAACTTGAGTCCTGGTTGATTTAGGATTTTGTATTTGAGTGAAAACAAAGGAATTGTGCTCAGAAAATAGCAGTCTGGAGTCAAAATTCAATACTAACATGCTATTTATGAGAATTGTATGAAGAATTACAAATTCGTAATACTGCAAATATATAAATATTTCCGTCCCCGCAGAACTTTGTAGAACCTCTGACGAAAGGAGGCTGCACACGTCTTACTGGTTGATGGAGTCTATGAAGTCAGTCACCTCGGTTGCAATCTCAGCATGTGATATTGTCTGTTTTAACGAGAGCGCTTATGTGAACAGTGTTGGGCTTGGATTCACTTATGTCCTTGTCTGGGTTTTTTTTTTTTAAACTCGACCTAGCAGAGTCCAATTTCTTGGAGCGTGCGGTATCACCGACTGGTTCCACAGTTCAAAGCTCGGCACCCTTCCAATGAATAGCTCATGTGTTGATAGCCATCACTGTTAACTTCTCAAGCACACTCACAGGAGATGAAAGTGGTTGGAGAGATTAAATGACACTCCTGTCTGCACAGACTTGTGCTGGATGGAACTTGTACTTGTCTCTTTTCACGTCATCATTGTGTTTTTTTATTTCCCCTCCGAGCAGCTCCTGGCTCATCTGGCCTGTGTGTGTGTGTGTGTGTGTGTGTGTGTGTGTGTGTGTGTGTGTGTGTGTGTGTGTGTGTGTGTGTGTGTGTGTGTGTGTGTGTGTGTGTGTGTGTGTGTGTGTGTGTGTGTGTGTGTGTGTGTGTGTGTGTGTGTGTGTGTGTTAGGCAGAAGCCAATCAATGGCAAATTTGGCTCCGCCGGATAGTTTTTCCTGCGCTCCTCTTGGGAGTCCTCAGCGTTGAATTAGACTTTTTGGGCCAGCGCTTGGCACTGTTGGGAACTGCGAGGGTGTTTGCAGAGTGAGCCGCACTGCTGGCCAGCAGCAGCAGCATTGATCCCCCCCTGCATTCTCTTCATTACCCCCGACCAGATGACATAGAAACTGCTCCACATCAAAAGAGCACGGTGAAATAAAACGCTGCAATGTGTTGCTCGCTCGACTTTTAGCGAATGCCCAGCTGGTGTTACTGACACAATATGTTCACCACCCACGCCGAAGTGGTTGCTGCCCAGATAAGTCACATTAAAATGAGTAAATCACAGAAAAAGGGTTATTTTTTCCTCCTACCGGTGCTGCAGATGGCACCACTTTAGTACAGTTATTACCTGAACGCTGACAATGAAGGCAATATGACCGAAGAGATTCAGTGGAGGTGTTCACTTTCTTGTGAACTTTTGTTCTGTTTTCTGCTCTTTAGAAAAAGCAATTTCCCCTTCTCCGTGTGAAACATCAATTCATTCTTGTAACTGGATGAGCCTCTTTGACTACTATTAAGTGCGCGATGGTTTAAGCTTTTAAAATTCCATTTTTTTCCCTTTAAAATGCTAATAGGGATGAAGGGCCACCCAAATTGGCTTGTGTCCACATTGCAATTGATCTCTTTTTCATTTATGCATTAATGAGTTGTTCTTGGCAATAGTTATTCTTGAAGGTGGGTACGGAAGACTACTCCAAGGTACGGGACTCTGTCTGGAAGCAGTTTGTAATTTGAGATTAGTGGCCATCTGGGAGGGTAGCGGGTGAAATGTAATCCCAGCGTATTCACTTACTCCGTTTCAGCCCAGCTTTTGGAACAGAGCAACATATTGGATTTTTCTGCAGGCATGGCGTGTTGTTTTCCTGCGATGCTGGGGGATGGGGGGTAGTAGGAGATTGTCCAAATGCATGGCGGCAGTTGCTGTCGTTTGAACAAGGTTGCCGTTAACAGTAGAGCCCCAGTCCTCCTCTAAACATAGCGTGGTCAATTTATAACGCACAACAGCACTCAATCAGCTCGATATACTGAGGCAACCCCCCTCTGACTCCTTACTTCAAACTGGCTACACCTACATCCAGCCTGATTAGGAGCTTTGTTTTCCTATATAGCCGTCATTAGCTGCATCCCTGCCAGCTCTTCCCATGAGAGGCATTGACTCGGGATCAAGTGATCCCTAAACTCTGTCAGGTTTTGTAGCTGATGAATGTGAATGAGTTTGTGTGACACAAACCAGTTGCTGTATGTTGGAATAAAAACCTGTCATGCACAAAACTATATCTGTTCCAAAACCACAAACGATGAAGCAAGGAGACATTAACTTATTCCGATGGCGGCACCTTCTCCCGACTGTCAACATTAGTAGTGGCTGCTTAAATTTAAGACATTCATTAAGGTACGCCGTGTCGTGTTCCAGCATCAACAAATCACCATGCTAATTTGTACTCATTAGTTTAATTATTGTAAACAAGCTAGACTATTGACAAGAAGACAGCTTTCATGCCCACAATGACAATCCCAATATGCTGAGGTATAATGTTAATTTGCTAATTAGTATTATTAGTACAGCGTGAAGTGAATGTGATTAGTTTAGCAGGTATTTGGTGTAAGACAAAAAGTGTTGGACAACTGAAATTTCAACCACTACATGAGGGTTCACCAAAGTGATTACAATTCATCCGCAAGGGAACATGAGTTTTGAGATCAACCATGTCATTTATGTTGAGATGTTTGACAAAATGCGTTAAAACTCTAGTGGTGCTAGAGGAATTGTCCAGGTTGGTCCAAAGTCATTGGGATTTATACACATAGTCACTAAAAGCCAAAAAATAGCAACCTCAGGGTGGCACTACAAGAATAGTCAGGGGATCACCAAAGTCATAAGGTTCTTCATCTGGCAACCATGACCGTCTGTACAAAATGGCATACAGTAGCAATCCATCCTGTAGTTGTCGAGATATTCCAGTCAACCGACCGGCGGTCATTGCCATTCCTAGAGACATGCTGCGAGAATGGCTGAAAATAAACCAATGTAACAACAACACATAAGAATCAGAACCTTGAGAAGTATGTCATATTAATACCTATACCTCAGAAAACAAGCGGTAGAGATGCATTCAAAATAAGGCAACAGAGACTGTCCGGAGGGTGTTTGTTTTAATCCTCAACAAGCAAGCGTTGCGTGTCATTTAGAAATTTTGCAGCTGTGTGCACCAAGCAGCCTGGGCTCCTAAAAATGATGTGCCAATACAATGAAACTTTATTGAGACAGAAACACCAGTTATAGAGCAAGCTCCAACCTTGTTAATCATGTTCCTATCATTGGCAGTAATGCTTACCCCAACATACTGTTCCAACAGTATTGCACTGGCCACCTCTTTTGTACTGACCCTGATTCACTTTAGCTTCCTGTTGATTCGTAACCTTTTTTGATCAGTTCAATTGAGGAAACAATTTCAACCAGCAGATTTTTGATCAGAATTGGTGATTCCGCCTCTTTCCTTTTTGAAGGGCAAAAACTAACTTCTCTACAATGGTATATTGAGGTTCAGGTAATCAACCTTAATCTGTTAACTTCATCTGTGTAGGCCTTAGTGTGAAGCTTAAAACGAGAGAATTATCGGAACATTCTGCCTGGTTACAATGTGAAAAAACAGGGTGACACGTAAAAAGCTGTCCATTATCTAAGTAATTGTGGAGCTGTGCTGGTAAAAGTGCATTACCAGAAAGTGGAGCTGTTGTGTATGAAATGCATTTGAAAAAAATGTCTATGGAACCTGAGCATCCTCAGTGGAGAAGGCATGAGCATTGCGTCAGGCAAAAAAAAACATGTGTCACTCATGTCATTTCTCTTGGTGATGGGAACCATTAGGGTGTTTTGGATACGTGCTTTACATTTGAAGAGACATAGTGTTCTAAATGCATCCCTTTTAGTAACTGAAATTGTGGCCTCATTAGGTTGTTTATGGCTGATTCTCGATCATTAATAGAGGAGGGGATCTCATACTTAATGGTACCTGAAAGTGCTCTTATCCTGTTTCACATGTTCTTTGCTAAGCTTTGAGGACTCAATTGTTTATCTCAGAAGATAGCCCTAAAAGCACAGCGACAATAGCCATTGATTGCCTTAATGGTGTTTTCAAGCGATTTTCATGTGCGCGAGTGTGTGTGGCTCAGCACAAATGTGTTTCAAGACACTCAATCTGATCACAAGGACCACAGGTCATTATTACAGTCTGCACCAAGCCTACACATTATTTGATTGAGAAAGTTGCTGGGTATTTGTCTTCCATGTAATCATGGGCCCGGGCGCATGAAAGCACTGAGCTGTGAAGAAACTACATCTGGGTCTTATGACTTTCTATTTTCACTTCTTATCCTCACCAGAGTAAAGCTCTTATTATTATATTCAAACTATATTAACATTGATATCGGCATTAACATGGCCTTTACTTTGTCATTAAGGTAGCTACAATATTATGTAGAAATGCTTCAGGACATTGTGGAGTATGTTGAAACTGGCTTTTTCCCAGGTTCCCCCGACTGTCTGAGTACCTGATCTAGAGTTTGAGATTTCCCCATACATCCATCACTGCTTTCAGCCTGAGGCAGGCTGGGTTTATTACACTGTAAGTTAAACTGCAGCTTTTTCTTCTCAGCAGCAGTAATAGCAGTTGGTTTTCACAACGTACAGTAATATAATATTACATATGACAAAAAAAAGTCCCACATGGAAATATAACACAGTTGAACATGTGTGATATCTGATTGAATGCAAAATGTCACCTTGCAATATTCACGTAAATGTGACCGCTGGAGTGTTTTTGCAGTCCATGTTTATTTGCCCCAAACAGCCAATGGGCAGACATTAGCTGTGATCATGCAAAGTTGTCACCTCTCTGTGAAATTTGCATCTGTCTGTGAGGAGATGATCTTTGTCACCTTTTTTACCCCTGATAAATTTGCATGTCTGATTAAGAACACAGTACAGACGTTAGCTATAAGCTAACTATCAACAATGTACTAACTGTGCAGACGTTAGCTAATGGCTAGCTATAAACAATGTACTAACTGTGCAGACGTTAGCTAATGGCTAGGTATCAACAATGTACTAACTGTGCAGACGCTAGCTAATGGCTAGGTATCAACAATGTAATAACTGTGCAGACATTAGCTATAAGCTAGCTATCAACAATGTACTAACTGTGCAGATGTTAGCTAACGGCTAGCTATCAACAATGTACCAACCTTACAAACATTAGCAGAAACATTCCTTTCTTACCGTCCAGACACAGCATGCTCTCTGCTCATCTGACGGCAGATGCCTGAGGCGGCAGCAGGTGTTGTCGAGGACGAGTATATGTGCAGATAAAAAGCGTGATTGGTGCCCTCGGAGCAGTCGAGGGAAACAGCCGGCGTGAAGGTAAATCAATGTGGATATGTTCATTAGCTAATCCAGGGTTAATGGTATTACTGATGCCGCTCCGCTGTCTGCCCTTTGAGACAAAAGGTCGGTCTCCACCTATTAAAACTCTTGCGTTATGCTCGGCCGGCTGCAGCGCCATATGTGGGCAGAGCACTGCGGGCCACGCGAGCAGAGTTCTACCTCGGCTACAGATGCATTTTGGCGTCACGGAGCTCGATCGTATCCGTGTTGTTGATGTCGACTGCTTTGTGTCGAAAAGTAATTAGTGATGGATTGTTTATCAGAGGGAGGGAAGGGTGTGCGACAGTTCCTGAAACAGCTTAACTCCCAACACCACCCCTTCACACACTCACCCACACAGATGTAGGCACACACACACACACACACACACACACACACACACACACACGAACACACAAATACACCCATCCTCCTGCCGGAAAGCGACCAGGGTTCAGTGCGAGCCTCCGCTAATGACAAGGGCGTGTGTTGCAGTGTGAAGGGCTGCTATTTTTCTGACATGGGAGCAATTTAACACACCGCAGCACATTGTGAATTAAAGCAAAGCAACCAATTCTTTCTCTCCCTACCCGAACATGATTCTGAATATGGAATCTTTTGACGCCATTTTTCGGTGTTGGAACGTTGGCCTTTGTTACGAAACCTCACACCATGTGTCCTTTTTTTGTCTGTCCCTGAAGCTTCTTCCATTCCAGGCCCCCTTACCCCGATCCAATAAAGTGTCTTATGTTACACTGCACATAAAGAAAAGAGGTCCGCACGTCATGGCAACTTTTTAGGTACAAACCGCTCACCAGATGATGAAAGAAGTAATTCCCTTGCAAATGCGAACCCTGAGTTCTTTTCTGCCTTGTTAGAATGAAAGTGATTACCACGAGCAGGGATTTTACCCGTGACGTCGCACAACAGCAAAGTCCATTTCTCTGCACGTTACGTAATTTTCTGGAGCTGGAGGGATGCCACCTCTCCCCTTTCTTTCTCTCTCTCGCTCACTTCCACGACTGGGTTTTTTATTTTATTTTTACCCACACCGCCTCTTAAGGCGTAAAGACTCTCGCAAAGCAAGGCGACTTCCTATGGCCACGTGGATGACTGGGGGGGATGAGAGACAGCTGGCGAGTGACTGGGAGGCAGCCAGTGCATCCCTCAGTATCAGTCACCGGGATGCTTGACTGGCCCTCAGGAGGAATGTTCCTACAAAGTGGAAAAAAATAACAGGAACAAATGAGAGCTAAGACTTACCATTCAGATGCTTGTTTCAGATTCTTCCACACTGTTATGGGAAGAAAACACATATCACTAAGGTCCTATCTTGCATTGCTAGATTATGGAGCGTTGTGTCATTGAAACAACACGTTGTTCCCCCGACAAAAGACGTGTGTGTATCTCAGAGAGAGGAGAGAACGAGCAGGTGTGCTTCATGTTTTGGCTACAGGGCTAGTATCTTATTGTAATTGGTGCTAAGCAGCTGCTTGGGTGTTTTTCGCTCTTGTCACATTTGACTCTCTGTGGTCTCATTTTTCACTGTAATACACAAGTCCTGCACCTCTATGGAAACAGCACCAATCATGGCTAGAAGTAGAGAGAACTCAGAAAATGTCTTGTGCATTTTAACATAGTTATGCATGTTATAAATTATAAAAAAGAAGAAAATGCAAGCTGAATTTCTTTGATAATTTCTTTTACAAAAATTGGATAACAATGGAATCTATACATCCAACATGTTGTCAAGCATCCACAAGTGTTACCAATGTTGGAAAAAAGAAATGGAGGCTCCACCCGCTATATACATTTAACTATTGACATTTGTACAAGCTCTACTTACAGCCTCTCCTGTCTCCTCTCTGCTCTGTGTTCAGTCCACGTTACACATGACTGTACGTCTCAGGCAAATCAATCATGGCTTCCTAGTTGCTCTGGGGAGATCAAAATCTTATGTTTCTTACAGCATCTGGTTAAAGCAAAATGTTTATTCAGGCGAGATTTTAAATGAGACGTGTTTTTGATGAAATATCACAAATTCTTGCTCCGTTTTGGCTGCTTTTTCTGACAGAAACGTTTGTGGCACATGATGTGTTTGAAGACCGTTGGAATGATGAAAATCTGTCGATAAAGGTGTGTTTTGCAGCTTCTGGCTATGATAAACGGCATAGTTTTGGCGATTGTTTAAATAAAACATGCTTTTCAATCCCGCTGGCGTGTTTTGGGGTTCAGAGGGCTACGGTATTGATATGCCATATAGCTGCAGCATTGGGCGCTCCACCAGGAGGTGTTTTTTAAAGCAGGAACCCTGCATGCTGTCTCCACCTCAGATCTCCAGGAGAAGGGGGAGCTGAGATCCGTAAAGTGTGCCTCGCAGTGCCCTCGAGGGAGGAGAGAAAGGGGCTGCATCAGGCTGTAATTGATAGATTGATAGTTCACCCCTCCGATGCCTGAGGGAAAGCAACACACACACACACACACACACATACACACACACCCCCTCCTACTCACGCAGTAAGCGTTCACAGCCATGTACACACACACAGCAGGATGCCAAGATCGGGTTGGCTTTGACGATGCTTCGCGAAAACAGATTCGCCGTGTTTTACATTGCCGTGTCTTTTGACAGCGTTTCCCCCGTAATCAGTGTGATTGTGTGCGCAAGATCCAATCGATCCGCCGCCTCTGCCACAACTCTGGAGGTTAGTTGATGCCAAAGGGGGGGTGGCGGCCCAGTATGGCATCAGATTATCTGGTGCAGTTGTAATCAGCTAATGACTGACCGCCACCAATGCAGCATCACGTGTCCTCTGTCCACAGGCCTCTCGCTAGTCACGCTTTCCTTTCAGGAATTTGCATGTCATCATTGATACAGCAGAGGGTTTGCAATTGGTTTGACGGACTCTTAAATTAAGGAACAAAATATTATAAAATCTATTGGGAAAAAAGACACAAAACTGCATATAAAAGGTCTATAAACATGATATGACAATATTTACCTGGGACTATTCCGCATCAAAACTATTCATACCGGAAGCGATGCGAACTTTGCGACAGTTGCAACACTTCTCATGTCTGACAGTGTTAGTGCTTAATAGCTTAAGCTACTGTAAGCCATTTCATTGAGTTTCCTTTTCGCAAAATGCTATGAGTGAATTTGAGTTCCCTCAGGAGAACAGTTACGCATTGTATATCTAGGGCTTTTATTATGAAAGGTGAGAACGGAAGAGGCGGGTCTGGTCTGCGCCGCCTTAGTCAAGGTGGAAAGGAGGAATAAAGGTTGCCATCTCGGTTCGGAATTTAAAGAGACAACCAAGCCTCCATGTTGCTGTAATTGATGTATAAAGCACCAGGCGGCAACCTCCGGTTCTGCTGAGTGAAGCCAATGCAGAAGTGTTGAATGACTTGCATTCTCTCTACTGACCAGCAGGGGCGTCTCCATCAGTTACAAAAAGAAGTCTAGTTGTATAGAAGTCTATGAGAAAATGACTCTACTTCTCTCTTGATTTATTACCTCAGTAAACATTGTAAACATGAGTTTATGGTCTCAATCTCTAGTTTCAAGTCTTCTTCAATACAGCATGATGTTCATTTTGTAAATGATGGTTCATTTAGAGTCAAATAGACCATAAAGCAGAGTATGCTTTAGGGCGGGCTTACTGTGATTGACAGGTCTCTTCCGCTACCAGAGCCGTATACGGCGTCTCTACGTGATCTAAGATGGCGATGGCGAAATTGCCAAACTAGGGTTTTCAAAACAACAGTCCACAAACCATTGGGTGACGTCTAGATGACTATATCCATGGTCTCCAGCAGCGCGGGGTCGGTTGTTCACTGCTGGAGACTGAGCTGAAGGAGTTTTTGCTCACTTTTTTTTTTGTACTTTTCTTTTAACTTTCTAACTGATAGCATTAACCGGTCAAAATACTTGTCAGTTGATGGTAAATTATTAACATCCCTACTGACAGCTTTAAAAAATGCATGCGCATCAGTGGGGAAATTTGAGCCCTTTTTCCGTTTGTGAGTAGCAGATAATTTGAAGATCCGTAGCTACCATCAGATAAGCAGCAATACTCATCAATCCTGTTAACATGATGCTAAAAAGCCACATCAAGGGGTTAAAATAATGTATTCTTCCCAATCAAGCTCTCGCTCTCGCTCTCTCTCTGTGTAAATTGGCTTATAAATGTTTGGCAAACTTTGTCAATTTAGCAGCTTGAGCAGGGCACATATAGCCGCAGCACACAATATATGACAGACAGCTCTTATTCTCCTCTTTGTCAATACATGGGGTTGGCTTATGTGAGAAGGCCAGCATGGTAATGAGGCTGCGGGCCCACAACGAGGCCACAGTGAATAGCGTGGGTAATGGATGTTCCTTGTGTTGTCTGGTCGTCTGTGGTTTGCATTCTGTCTCTCAAACCTTTCTTAACATATTCATTCATCGCCAGCCTCCATTTCACTGATATTCTTTCTGTTCGCTGATAAAATGAAAAGTGTCCTTTTGATGCCAATAAAAAAAATGGTGCCGATTCATATCTTACTGATACAGCCCAGCAAAGCAGTGAATTAGATTTTGGAGATGTAAGATCTGAAAATGAACGTTATTGTTTGATAATTGCCTCCATTTGGGGATGCCCCCCAAAACACAAAGTTTATTTTTGCTTAAGCCGGGATAAGATTTCTGCTGTTAGCAAATTCCACAGAAGCTTGACTTTGATTTAATCAGAGTATTTAAGCTCATCTCCTCTTTTCGCTTCCTCAACTGGGATGATACATATTCGATGACAACTAACTGGATAAAATGCATTGCTCCTCACAGCGAGACGTTATGATGTATGTCATCCGATCTGTCACATCTGTGGTTTTTTGTGTGCTCACATGCCATACGTTTGTTGAAGGAGTTGTCGGTTGAACCGAACATGTGACTACCAGGACGTTTCCCCTTAAAGCTGCACTCAGTTTTTTTCATATTTATTTAACAAAGCATCATGTCATGTATCCATTGGCGGTGACACCGAATCCAAGAAGTCTGATTCGACTGCCAATCTCACAGTCGAAGCATCGCAGTGGTGGGAAAATGCAGACTATAGGGGGGGGTGCCGAATGTCAGATTGTAAATAGAATTGCTTGGTTTCTCCCAATAAGTCATGAAATATAGCTTATTTTTGGTTTAAATAACAGGCTGATAATAATGATAATACGAATTTGAAAACAACTCATCTGCTTTTAATCAATCACCTTGGTGTGCGTGAATAAATCATGGTGCAAATGTTCGGGACCATTGTAGCGGCATCTTGGCAATAGCCTCAGGAACGTTAACAACAATATAGGGCTTCTTTTTTTTTTTAAATCAAGGAATGCATTTATTAATAAGACTACAAAGTGATTACATTTTAGTTAGATTTTACTCATTTAGCAGCTGGTTAGTTGGTGAGCTAGCTTGCTAATTTCACCATTCTTTCTGCTACAGGTTGCAGAAAATGAGCCGAACAGCGGGCTGGTAGCCGGTGGCAGCGCCGATGGTCACCAGCTAGAGATCCTTTGTAGACGTCAGTTTCAGTAGTTAAAGAAGCAGCTAATGATGTTGCTGTACTGGTGAGAACGGCATTGCATATTGAAGGTTACTGCACGCTCTTGCCTTGGTTTGCAATATCTGTGCGAGGAAGCCGATGACTCCATACTCTTCGCCCTCGTCTTTTATTATTCTGAAAAGTGTCCACGCTGTTATGTAGTGTTCCTATATTTGTCTGTGTTTAAATCATTCATAGACTGAACTCATGGATCAGTGTACACTGAAGTACTGTATCGCCACAGTGAATTAGCAATGTAGGTTATTATAAGCTGACAAATAAAAAGGCTGTTTTTCTTGTTTGCACAACCTATTTTGCTGTGACTTAATGTTGTATTGCTGTGAAAACACATCTCAGTGATGTGGACTGAGTTTTAGCAATTGTCACATTCAAGCATAAGCTGCATGGGCGTGTAAACACACACCGCATCCAAGCTGGGTAATACAAACACCAAAAAGACTTAAAATGTAAATGTAGCCTTAGTCTGGGCTCTAACATGAAATGGGAACATCTTCGCTGTCTTTCAAACGCCTGAAGCGCTAGCGCTGAAGGTGATTTAAAACCCCCATCACCGCCATTTTGGGATATTTGATCAGTTGTAGCCATGGTTACAGTAGAGAAGTGTTTAAAGCAGTTTGAGAGCTCAAGGATGGAGAAAGAAAATAAAGTCGAGTGGAAGCAGGGAGATAATGATGAAAGTCCTTCAATAAAGCAACAGAAAATGAAAAAAAAAAACTGGCGGTGGGGCGTAAGTGAAAAGTGCGAGCGAGACTGTACTTCTCAAGAAAATGAATTCTTCATAAGCTAAAGAATACAGTCTTATTGCTGTGGATCATCCCCACATGCAGCCAGAGGTCGGCTCAGACCAGGCAGGCTGGCAGAGCCCGAGGAGCAGCGGCTGCTCTTTCATTTTTAGTCTCCCGACCACACTGAAGAAATCTCTATTTCACATATTTTCACCAGACCCAGATAATAGGGTCCACACCTGAAATGCTGTAGTACGCATTGGTAGCTGCAACACAGGCAGCAATGTCTGTTAGATGCTTGAAGGGAAATTTACGTAATTGCTAATAATTAAACCAGGCAAACGTCACAGAATTAATCCTGCAATAACAGTATTTTTGGGCCACGGGGGGGGCAGTGGAAACAAGTTGTGAGCACAACATTGACATTTCGTCACCTTTAAGTTGATGTGGCGACCAAGTTAGCAAACAGTTGCTTATTTTTAGACAATCCAGCAGTTAGCAAGATAAGATAAGACAATCCTTTATTAGTCGGGGAAATCTGCAGGATTAGAGCATAAGAGACATAAGTAGAAAAACAAGATCAAAACAAATATAGTAAATACTCAGATCACACAGAAAAGGTATGTTAAATAAATAAAAAACGTAAAAAAATAAAATGCACAGTGGATACGCTGGATTTATATTGCACATTAATGAATATATGAATGAGGAATTGTCAGTTTTTGGTATGTGTGGTCGGGAGCAGTGCTGGTTGTGTAGTCTGACTGGCAGGAAGAAGGGATCTGCGGTAACATGATCATTCAATTAGTCATGTTTCTTGCCAGCTGATGAATGTGAGTCCAGTATTCACTCTCTTTAAACTCTGTTTTTGGTCTCCGCCAACTCCAGGGAAATATCTGGCAACTTTTACTGATTTAATTCATTCTCACTGCTCTCATCAACGTTCATTCCAGCCGCGGCAGGCCACTGTTTTGAGAGCAAATAAACTCAAGAAAATGCATGGTGCGCTACAAGCTCAGCACCGAACAGCAGACCGACACAGTTCGAGACTAGCTGATGAACATAGTGGAGCATTTAGCCGCTTAGGAGACAGAAACATCTCTCAGGAGTTGGTGTGGACCAAAACAGAGCTATAAAGGGAGGCAATATATATATTTATTCATTTATAACATTTATCAGGTTGACAGAAACATGACTCCACATGAATACTAAAGTTCCCCTGTCTCTGCTGGATGAACTTGTTTACGCAGTCACTTGGAGGCCAAAATAAAAGAACGCAGACCTCCGCCATCTTGCAATGTGAAAGAAGGGGAAAATAATCACTTTCGTATTCGCCTGTGGTTCGGATCCGCTCCAAAATGTGATGGCTTCTTCGTTGGCCCATGCTACATCCTTTCCCCAGGTTTCATGAAAATCGGGCCAGTAGTTTTTTCCGCATTTCTGCCGACGAACAAACCGAAACACATGGCCTTCTTGGCGGAGGTATTGAAGGTTTAATGTTTAAGATAATAACTGTAGTCGTGTAAGACAATTGTTGCGCCAAACATGCTAAACAAGTGGTCAGTGGCATCCCTCCCGTTTTTCACAGGTAGATCATGAGTGGAGTTATTATTGTACTGGCTATTATGAATTGGACAATATATATGTGTAAAATTAGCTACAGCGAGTCCAGCTGATGTGTTCTGAATGGGTCAATGACTTTAGGGTCATGAGTTGATCGAGAAATGAATAAAAGTGGAGGTATTATTTGAGATGATTTGAATCTCAGCAGCATCAAGTTCTATGTGTGTACACGTGTGTGTATGGCATAGAAAAGACGTAAAGAGCAAGTGCACAGACACACAACTGTTTATAGTAAGAATTAAATCCAAACCAACACCCTAAATCCTGTTTTACAAATTCTACTGTTTTGCTATCTCCCTGGAACATACAGTACGATGTTACATTCCTATCTTATAGGCGTATGTATTTCTCTTTTAACAAGCTAAGTGCAAAATTTGAATATTTGCAAAAATAAAAGTCCTGCCGGCAATCTGACAGCTGGTTTCCATGTTCCCTACAAATTAAAAGTGAGATGTGATCAGTTCTGCTGCGCTGCTGCTGTACTGCTGCTGCTGGAAGTGCTGCAATGCTCTCTTTATCTGCCTCCTTCCTCTTCTTTTCCCCCAACATCTAGGCTCTCATTTGCTCTACTTTTATCCATTGAATGCAGGGGATGTCGTGATAGATCCGCATAGTGTAGAGTCATTTGCACGGGCGACGGCATAAAGCAGATCCATTCATTACCACAACTACAAATTGGATTGCCGTGTCACTCTAATTCAATAAGCACATGTGCAATCCCGTCTTGGATTTACCAAATGAAATGAGGGACAAAGTGTCAGCGTTAAAATGTTGTCAGGCATCGCAGTAGTACATAAAAAGGCGGGCTCAGATAATCTTCTGAAAAGGAACAACACTTTTTAAGTTCCTCTAACCGTCTCCCTGACAGGCTGCAGTGGGCTTGATTGCAGCAAACTTGGTTCAGCAGCATTAAGTGTGAAGCGTCCATGCAGAGAGGCACAGCTGTGAGGCTAAAGGGGGTATATGTGTGTGTGTGTGTACAGTAACTGTACTGTGTGTGTATGTATGTGTGTCTGTGTGGACAATATTAACACGATGTTACCACTCCGTCAGAAGAGTCTCTGACTTCTGGAGGCTGTAACCACACATGGTCAGTAGCTCTCTCAGCTGCAAGCTGCTCTCTAGACTCTCGAGACTTGCAAGAAGAGTTCCAGTGCAAGAGTCAAACGGGAAAGAAAATCCATTGTCAATAGCCAGATCACCTCTTTGTCAATATTGAACAGCAGTGATGCTTGGTTCCAGACGTCTGATTAAGTCAAAGACTGTATATAAGTTGTGAACGTAGTCGTTGTGACGTCACCTATTGGTTTGTGGACTGCCGTTTTGAAGCCTCGAGTCCGGTATTTTGGCCTCACATTTTGCAACCAGTGAACGGAAGTGACATCCGCAGCCAAGGTAGAGCGTAGACGGGGTCGGCTTTCAATCGGAAGATTGGCAGGTCGATCGTCATTGACATGTATTAATGTGTACATTTGGCTACCTCAAGTTGTGGTTGAGGCTGTGTTAGTCCTGATGGGCAGGTGGCAACTTGCATGGTAGCCCTGTCATCAGTGTATGAATGGGTGAATGATGACATGTAGTGTTAAAGAGCTTTGAGTGGTCGAAAGACTAGCAAGGCGCTATACAAGTTCGAGTCCATTTACCATTTTTAACGCCGTGGTAGCGACGCTGTATACAGCTCTGGTAGCAACCTGTCAATCACAAGGTAGCCCCGCCCTAAAGCATAATCTATTTTACTCTAGAGTCTAGACCATCATGTACTAAATGAACATCATGCTGTATTGAAGAAGACTTGAAACTAGAGACTGAGACCATAAACTCATGTTTACAATGTTTACTGAGGTAATAAATTAAGAGAGAAGTAGAGTCATTTTCTCATAGACTTCTATACAATCTGACTTGTTTTTGCAACCAGAGGAGTCGCCCCCTGATGGTCAGTAGAAAGAATGCAAGTTTAAGGCACTTTCGCATTGGCTTGACTTTTCAGAAGGGACGGTCGCTGTCTGGATATTTTCCGCAAGCATGATTTTAGTGAGTGATTCTGGTGAGTCTGGTGTTGTGTTCCTTTACCGATGTCGGAGAAAAAAATCGGAGCTTTGTTGGCTGAATTTTAAAAGTTCTTCACCGATTTATCATCGCACTCCTAACGGATAGTTTAAAACAAAACAAAAAAGGATCATAATTGATTCAGCTTTCTTGTCAAAACCTGCCATCTACATTACCCAACCCGTCAACCCAGTCTGGTTGGAGACTCAAACTCTGTTATGCAACTTTTTTTTCAAATATGCAGTGGAACTCCCTAACAACTGGAAACAGATTGCGTTGTGTAAATCAGTTTCCCTTTGAGAATGGGGATGTCACGTCATATTTTGCTACATTCCTCAGAGCTGCAGAAGTGTGCAAGGGGAGAATGCAGAAGACACCCAAAGATTTATAACACTGTTTATTGTCTTGTTTAGCAGTGCGCAAACTTAATAATGAGTCACAGCAGATAAATCAATGGGTGTGTTTCGGTTCGAGCAGAGAGGACGAAAACAAAATCATTTTGTTTTGGTTCACTCCGAGCACAGCTCTGACATCCATGCTAGAGTAACACTCTGAGAGGAAAAAGAGAAAACCGTTTCTAATGTTCTGCATTCATTAGCCTACTTCTAAATCACTTGTTTTGATCCACATTAGCTGAAATGTTATGCACACAGTGTGACCTCTTTTTGTTTGAGTTAAGATTCAACCCACGTGGAATGGAAGCTCAGAGGCTTCTACTGAATCCGTCTTCGGAAGACAGATTTTTTTAAGAAGTATCCTTGAGTTTTTTTCTTTCACTTTTACTTTCTACATTACATGACGATTCCAAGGACACAGAAATACTGTTAATATGCTTATTGTGAGCGGATCACAAATTACTAGCTTTGGCTTCTAGCACAGCACTAAGCGGTTTACAGTGATAACGGTGGCAGACTTACCACTCAATGTTCACTGTAATCTTTGAAACAATGAGTCCTTGATTTCCCATAGAAGTAAAACAGAAGTAGGCTTCTCATTTCTCACAAATAACAGTGGATGTTGTACACTTAGATGAACACTAGCAGATGTGTTCATTTGTAGCTCGCTAAGGAAAGCTAATACTCTAGCTAAAACTCTGTGACTTGGTTGAAAACTACAACTGACTATTTAATATTTCTACGGTTATTATTTGTTTCTAGTATTAAACGGTTTGGTACGAGGCTTACGAACCGAACAATACGTTTGAATAATACTATTGAATTTGAAAAATGCAGAAGCTTAAATTGTGGTAAATATAATGTTCTTTCGGTGGAGCCACTGCGCTCAACCTGGCAACCCAACTGACGTCACAGATAACATGCTGTCTGACACGCCCACCACGGAAGAACAACATTGTACTCTGGTGATGCACGTGTGTTCTTGGAGGCTACGCTAAACTAGCTTAGCAGGAAAACCAACAGCAGCACACAAGCTACAAACTCTCCCCGCAACGTTTAGCTGAAAATACCCCTCAAATAAATGTATTAACATAAAATACAAAATACTGGTGCCAGAAAATGTAACAAAATACAATACAATATTTTGTATTTAAAATATAGGAAATAGTTTTTTCTGGATTTTCCGTTTTTCTCACAATTTCTGCCAGTAATTGATATGGCATTATGACATTCACATTGAGAAGATACAGCATAACTTGTAATACAGTGCAAGATTAGATGGTCAGACATCTCTTGATAAGGTTATCATGAACATACAAGCTCCCAATCTCCCTCTTCCTATATAGCTAGCTACTCGACTGATAAGTTAACTTGCTAAACACTGGCTATGCACTAGCCTAGACACCATGCTAGCGTCATTAGCATGTTAGCATCGATCGCTAGCTTGATATTATAACCATCACCATGTTTATATAATAGGCTATGTAGCCAGACCCAGACATAAATTATACATCAAGCTAGTTGACATCTGTCACACTCCGATAAAATATTTACCTTGACAGACTGGAAGATCTGAAGACTGAACTCGTGAACTGTTTTTTGATTCGTGGAGAAAGTACTTTGAGTATTTTAAATACAAAATTACTCCACTCTAAAGTATTTTGTTACAAATTACGTTAGATTTTTTATCGGCCCTATCAAATACAAATTACAAAATACTCAAAAGTAGTTGAAACACGTATTTCAAATACAAGTAATAGAAATACTGCCCATCTCTGTTAACGGACAATGCATATAGTGAAAATCAACGTAATTAACACAATGACAACAACAAACACACGAACCAGTGACATATATTTATATGACAACAAAGCATGACTCATCAATCCAGCAACACTGCAGCGCTAAAACACTTATTCCACCGCACACTGAAGAGCACGAGCCATTCAAATATTATTCACATCAGAGTTTGGTGGGAGTTGCTATAGTTAATACTTCTAAAAACTAAAGAAAGAGAAGGTCAGAGCTGCTAACCTTAGCCTAAACTCTGATATACTAGCACCTTGGCTATCACAGGGTGGATAGGCTGGTCTTTAATGGGTATTTTTCTAGCACTGTCACCTAACTTAATAATGTATTTGTCTGGTGACATGCCCCTTGCCTCTGGGAAAAATGTTAGGTTACTTTTAGTAAGCTAGTTAGCCAGGCATGCTAGCATATGTGACTTACATTTAAATCCAAGACTGTTTATGCGATTCCTTAGTCCTTTCACTTTTGCTCTGTGCTTCTGTGTCTTTGTACTAGGGTTGGGCCGGTGTAAAAATGTTCACAATGGTTTGATATTAAGCCGGACCTGACCGGTATACAGAATTTTACCACTAATTGTCCATTTTGACTCAGCAGCCGCTCCCGAATGGAACCTAATGACACTGAAAGTCAATGAGTGAGCAGGCTGTGAACACCCTGTATTCGTAGCTATACCTATGAAAAAGAATGCGCCGTAATTTGTAAATGTCCCGCAAAATAATTTCCTATGTTATCCACGTAATCACGAACAGAGAAGTATAACGAACAAAAAAAGCACACTCAGAGGGGAGAATGGAGGGGATGCGGATGGATTTCACCCAGGAGACAGCAGTTTGTTCCCCATGGTAAATGAGAAGTCAACATAGATGTATTGCCTAAATCTAACTAAGTATTTCATGATCTTTTCCTGAACCCAACTAAGTAGTTGTGTTGCCTAAACCTAACAATGTTGTTTTTATGTGAAGACAGAGGTTTATTCCAAAAACACTGTATGTGTGTAACAAGTAAAAACTGAAACGTGATGCTGGCTTTCATAGGAAAATGCACAAAAATTGAGGGGCAACTTTTTATAAGATTTCACATGAACCGTTGTGCTGGTTTGCCAACCGCCAATTAACACTAAATAGTATTGCTCTTACTGCGCACACCATTTCAGTATGTGGAGAAACCTAAAGCTTTACAAGTCTGCCAAACGTAATCACTGTACAGTTGTTGTCATATTGTAGTGTCTTCGCTTGTTTACCTGGGCTCATCTGGCAGTTGAGGGGTTGTTGTCACATTCATCAGCAATGAAGGAGAAGACTACACTTTGTTGCGAGCAGCCTCGGTCATCCACGGGAAGACATGGCAGGGGGCCGTCCCAAGTCCGAGGCCGGATTGATAGTTTGACAGGATTACTGGGCGAGCGTTGATGCCTCCCATCTCTCACCAAGGCTCCATTAGAGCCTGAGGGCAAATTGAGTCAAGGCCAAATTGAATTAGATCCTCTCAAGATGAAGTCGTTCTTGCAGTTGACCTTGGAAATTGTTCAATTGTGATTCAATTCTGACGCCAATGCAATTTGTTGACCGATCATTGCGGACACGGCTATAAACACATTCCTTGTCTTCTCTTGTCGACACCAGTAATGGATATCTCTTCCGTGCAACACCGCCTTCTGTTGTTTCCCTTCAATGTGAATGTCTGACAAAGTTGTTTTCATATTGCAAAATCTTAAATAACTAAATGTCACCCTAAATCTCCACTTTATACAATTCCCAAACACAAAAGGAGCTTTGACATGCCAATGTTTAGTGGGATCAGCGTTGTATCACCATAAACGCCCTGCTGTGAGAATCAGAAGGAAATATTCAGACCCCTGTAGAGTCCCAGCTTCCATTGTTTTGACCCAGGTTTATTGTTCTGCTCTTTGTTCACTTGTGTGCGACACCTCCCTGTCACACTTTTTCTGCACGGAATGGAATGGGAGATAATTAATATTAACGATAATGGCCGCCATTTGCTACTTTCGATAAGTGTGATTTTAATCATCATTACATTGTCGTCTGGCTGTGACATGACATTAATAGGATGTGGTGATGATAGCGTTGTACATGGCGATGGTGATGACAGTCACTCGACAGCAGCTCCTAGAGATGATGCTCATTACTGTCAAATTTAACTGGAGTTACAAAATGCCTTGGACTGCTTCTCTAAAAAAAGCAGGAAGTTGAGTAGGAATTCATTCCGTCACCAAACGGAGCAGAAGCGAGCACATGCCGACACATTCAGTGAGTTAGGTATCTCATTAAAGCAGGCCCTTTCCAGTCTTAATTTATTAGTAATCATGACGTAAAGAAAAGTGATTGTATTTTTAGCCTGCATAAATGTGTAATACAAACAAATACTATCAAGATGGATCACTCAGAAAGAATAACGTATAAGGATAGGCCTACTGTACAGCTTTGCCTGTAGTGAAGAATGTATATTCAGGTGTGACATCATGCGATCTATTGGTGTCCCAGTCAGTGAATGTGGCCCCTTCTTCCCCCTGGAAGAACTCTGCACCCTGTTTGTGAGAAGGGTGGGGTGCAGAGTTCTTCCCCGGGCAGTTTAGTATGTTTCCTTGGTTCGATACCGCGTTTCAGCCTCTGGTTCTGAAAAGTGAAGATAATACTGAAGTGCCTTAAAACCTGCATTCTGTCACATGGCAAGCAGAGGGCAACTCCTCTGGTTACAAAAATAAGTCAGATTGTATTTGTCTTTGAGAAAATGACTCTACTTCTCTCTTGATTTATTTCCTCAGTAAACATGAGTTTATGGTCTCAATCTCTAGTTTCAAGTCTTCTTCAATACAGCATGATGTTCATTTAGTAAGTTATGCTCCATTTAAAGTCAAACAGACCATAAAGCAGAGTATGGTTTAGGGCGGGGCTACCTTGTGATTGACAGGGTGCTACCACAACGTTGTCCTGTCTGGTAGTTGTCTGTATTTTAGTCTGAAAACTCAAACCCTTTCACAGTGTTTTCAGTCCATGAAAGATAATTGTAACGTTTTGGTCGCCTAAAAATGTCTTATTCAGCGTACGGTTGTACTTAGCTCCCCCCTTTCGTATCAGCTCTGGTTGCGATTGCAAAAAGTTGCTGTTGTTAAAACAAACATAGTTAAACCATGCTAGTCAGGTTAACCCCTAGATGTATAGTACAAATAGCAAGAGAAACCAGAGCTGGAAGAGCCTCCACTGTTTCAATCCTTCTGGTTTCCCAATAAGTTACGGTAGCACTGGCTAAATAGTGGTGGAATGGACAAAAACGGCGTGCTATAAATTGTTCAGCTGAAGTTGTGGATGTCTCTGGAAACATGTAAGCATGCGAAACCCTTTGTGACAGCATTCCCTTGAATGCATGTATGTAGGGTATGAGCTCTGCTGGAATGTTCCTTCATGTATGTAGCAGTCGGTATGCTTCAGCTTGCCCCTTATGAATCCACACTACCTGCAGGAATTATCCTTTGCCCGACAGTCACATGCTTATATTTGTATAATCCCTCTACTCACGCATATATTCTCATTCTCACATATGCATTTACACGTGTAGTTGTCCCTTAATCTGTTTTGTTTTGGTGTGCATTACTTTTATATTCATATCATATATTTAAAATATATCTTATTAACACTAATGCTCTCATCTTACATCAAAAGTCTTCTTATAAAAGTGAAAGAACCTGCACATGTGTGTCGATATTCTAAGAGTGATATAACATGAATATCTGCCTTGAAAGAAATGTTATTAGCGAGTGCACGCCTGGTGGTGTCTTACCCCGGCATACATTACTGTTCATGTTCATTTGATCTTTCACGCTTCATTTAAGGCTTACTGGCAGTGATGATTTAATAAACTAGCAAGGGCGTTTCTCCCCAAGCATTTTAAAGCGCATCTGATGCAGTAATTTCCATCGCGGCGTGTGATTAGCAGCTTGGTAATTAACAGCCAACGGTTTTGACTTCACCAGCTTCACGTGACAAGGCAAACACAACACAACACCTTTTTGCAACAGAGAACTCGTCTAGTGTGGGAACAAGCAACTTCCTCGTTGTTTTGTTCCTCAATCGAACTGTTGCCCCACTTTTCCCCGGACGGTCTCATTCTCACTCAGATATGTATATGGAGTCATAGCATAAAAACGAATAAATCTGTAAAAGAATAAGAAAATAAATGTGGAGGGGTTAACAGTATGAAGAGGAAATAATTTGGAATAAATAAGTAAATAAAACAATTGTGAAATACAAAGAGGAATAAAAATAAGTTATAAGTAAATAGCAAATGTGGAAATATAAGGAGAAATATAAAATATAATAAATAAATGTGGACATATAAGACAAATAACAATTATTTGTTTTTATTTCTGTATATATTTATTTATATATTTAAAAATATATGTTTTTTTTATTTTCAGTGTATATATATTCATATTTCCACATTTATTTTCGTATTCTTTTACAGATGTATTATTTATATGGCACTTGTATGACTCCATACTATGTATTATGCAATGATAAAATATAGCACAACATATTTCCAGTATGGCTGTAGGTCTAGATATGTCATTTCCCAAATTAGATTACACCTTAACTCATAATTCTCCAATAATAGGAACCAAACAGTGGCCACTAAATCAAATTGCATAGTTACATATTCAGTAACTGCCTGAGATGAGGTTGAGGTCTTTCTGAGCTTGAGAATGTGTCTGCGGTTGACCAGAAAAACCACCAGTCCCACGCTCAGTCTCACACATCACACAGTCAGCGGCTTCCAATCAAACAGCTGGCCTATAGGTCAAAGCGGTAGTCTGTGAGAACACAAGCTGTGGATGAAACGCAATCAAATATCAAGCATGTGAGATCGGAGGAGAGCGCCACAGCGTAGACGGGCTCTTCTCCGTGCGGAGAGACCCGACGATGAATTATTCAGGTGTGCCTTCGGCCTAATGTGAACCTTAATGAAAGTCGATTTTAGATTAACAATATGTCGACACTGTCCTTTTGCTCTGAAGCAGAGGTCCAGTGGGACATGTGGGGCAGGCCTCATTGGGTGAAAACACACTGCCCTCTGTTGGTCCAGAAACATTCACTGACTCCAGAATGTGACCACACGCACACACACACACACACACACACACACACTCTCTCTCCATGTCACACAAGTCGCAAGCCTTAGAATCTTCCTCGTACCATTATTAAGAAATCATGTAGCCATTCACTTAAATGAGGATATCAGTGGCATCGCAGGGTCAGCCTGGTCAGTTTGCATTAACTGAGCTTTCTGATGAAGGTAATGAAACGTGTGTGAATGTGAATGTAATTTTGGGGACTTTACAAGCCAAAAATCTGGTTAGTTGAAGCTAACACCTAAATGTCTGTCAGGTGGGGATGTTACAATTTGGGATTATTGACAAATATGTTATGACTTTATGGGTCAAACTGCACAACTTTTTCAGGAAGTAAAGTTTTCCAGGAAGCTCAAATGCTTATTCAAAATGATCTTTAAAGCAACAACACATATATATGTTGCTTTAAAGATCCTTTTTGAATATATATATATACGTTTACCACTTGGGGATGGCATACACAAGCTGTAAACACAACATTGACATATAAAGAATGAATAAGTAAATAAAAAATATAAAGAAAAATGATTAAAAAATAGATAAATGTGGAAATATAAAGACAAATGACAAAATATAGCAAATGAGCATGTATCCGTTTATTGATTTCATCATGTATCTATATATTTTTAAGATATACATTTATTTGAAATTTGGGATTGTATATGTAATGATTTTGTGGGTTGAACTGCACGTTATTAGGTGGCAGAGTTTGTGCCCATTTAACAACATCTTTTTTTGGACACTTGGGGACCAACAAGCTGTAAACACAACATTGACATTTAAAGAATAAATAACTAAATAAATAAATGTTGGAATATAAAGACAAATAACAAAATATAAGAAAATTACATTTTCATTTATTTTAACATGTATTTGTTTATTCCAGTATATATTTAATATATTTATTTACACATTTCTTAAATATATATTTATTTTGGGAATTTGGGATTTTTGACAAATATGTGACGACTGCACAACTTTTTGCCACGAAGCTCAAGTGCTCATTTAACAGGATTGCTTGAAAACAACATTAATAGATTTTCTTTCTGGCCACTTGGGGAAAGCGTAAACAAGTTGTAAACACAACATTGACATGTAATCAGCCAACAAAGCTGATGAAGGAAAAGCTTGTGGTGGCAAGCTGAGCTCTAATGAGGTGGGCTCATCATGAAGGTGTCATTAGGGGCAGGCTGCTGAGGCTCTGCAGCAGATGTGAGGCAGGACAGCCTGAGGGGGGAGACAGTGACCACCGAGAGGGGGGGTGGCTCTGTGACAACTTTCCCCTCCAATCACTCACACAGGCTGGCACGCCAGCACTCTCTCTCCTGGCCTCGCTGCTGCTGCTGCTGCTGCTGCTGCTGCTCAGAAGTGATTAGTAAACCGATGAGACAATCTGCAAAATGGCTTTGGTCACACAGAACTCACCCCCCATAATCTGCCGTATCGTGTACCACACCGAGCGATCTTGTGATTGAATTGCCACTTCAGAGCTTCTTTTGCCATCCTGCTTCTCGTGTTTTCCCGATTGCAAGCCGGGTACTGCAGTCATTGGAGTGATGTGTTTGTGTGTTTGTTGTTTTGAGCTCTAGGCTTTTTTCTTTCTCTCTCTCTGATAGGGAGGAGCCTCCACTTCTGGGCCCTAATGCCCGCCTTTCATCCGATGCCGTAGCAATATGACTTTATCTAATAAAACAACTCTTTTAAATTTAAACAATCACAATATGATGCAATATATTGAATAGTAACCTTCGTGTCGCGTATCGTATCGTGATCGGTATCGTCAGATTTTTGCCAATTCACAGCCGTAGCCTCAATGTCCCATAGTTGTAATGTACCAAATGCCGTGTGGTAAACCAGGTTCGAAATTCCTTCTGCTAAGAAAAGTTCAGGAAAATAAGATACTTTCATTTCAAGTGTTTTGTGCATCACTGCTTTATCATTTTTCATCTGGAATTAGATTGCAATCTTTCCGTTACACAAACGAGATGTTTTACATGCTTGACATTATCCCAGCAGACATGTCCAGCAGTACTCATCATGAACGTGTCTCCTCCGCTATAAGCAGTTACATAACGGGCCGTTAGGCTCACTCGGCCCGAGGATTAGAGGTGGTGGGTGAAATCTCTCGGCAAGAGACGGAGGCATCTCCCGTCTCCAGACGTGTGCTGCCTAGTGATGTTGGTTCTCCTGTGAATCAAAGTTCGGGATATCTCGCGACCAAAATATTTGCTCAAGCTCACAACCAGTGTCCATGGACTCGCTGGAACAAGCTGGTTTCCATATTTACAGTCTGTCTTCCTGTCTCAGCTGTTGTTGCATTTGGTCTGTTAGCGACTGGGAGGATCTCGCGCTGGGAGGCTTCTGCCGGAGTCCAGACTATTGAGGATGTCCTCCTTTAGCACTGTCCCGAGGCTCCTTTCGGTCGTAGCGGACAGACATATGGCGCTTAATGCGCACTAAAGTCACTAAATCTAGTCCGGTTCCCCAGAGTTTAATTCCCAAAGATGAGTCAGATAGCCACTCGGCTCTGTAATGTCTCTAAAGATGCGTGATGTTTGTACTGTAGAAGCAAGATGACGGCCCCTCGGGGGTTTTACTCATCTCCTGCTGTCCAGGGAGGGGTTTGGCAAATCAAAATGTACACCATGCAGTGAGTACATGCAGCATCCGATCCAGCACTATTCATCAAACTGACACACTCCCTGTATATTTTCTCCCTGGCTGTGAGCACACTGGAAAACACCTGGATCATTCGCTAAGGCTAGACAGGGCACCGGGGGAAAGGGACTCGCAGACTTTGACATCTCCTTTGTCATGACTGCTGTAAAGGCCTCGACTGTGATTGATGGTTCAGCACCTCCATCCGACTCGCCTCTTGTCAGGCCGAAGAGGTTTCAGACATTTCCGCACAGCGCGTATTCCTGTGAGGGACGCGCGGCCAAGCGTGATACAGGCAAAGCATATTCGGCAGGACATGTTATCTGCTGTGAGCGCTGGTGCGGCTTTTTTATTTCGCCGTTAGGCAATGCGCGCCACCTTCCTATTTCCAGTGTTTGTTTTCTATCTCCTTGATTAGGGGCCTACATCTTCCAGGACGCTCCACAACTTTGCTGTTGTGCTGCAGGTGTGGTTGAAATGCTGCCGGTGCATCCTTAAACCAGCATCTGCTCATCTGCTGGCTTGACACGTTTTAAACTGGAAAGAGAAAAGGTCATCTCACTGCAAACTTAGAAAGTCTCCTCTTTTCCTGACGGGCTCATAGTGTCACTCTGCTGAATTGCTCCCCTTCAATAGTGCTTCTTTACAAGTGACAAGTTAACACCAGTTTCTTTCTGCTGAGACGGGTCCATTAATAACAGACGCTGAGGCACTTTGCCACTTAATATGGGGCTGTTGGTCTGTGTGCTGCTGTTTAGGTTGATGGTCACCCTACTTTACAGGCGGGGGATGGAATTTGGTACTCAAAGAACTCCTGATAAATAAGACTGTCTGTCACTGAAGACCTGAATCCCTCCATGCAAGTGTAAACTTTATTCAGTAGCTGGAGTGTTTTACTTCAAGACAGATCAGTAATTAAATAGGTGTTCAGATTATTTACATGGGGGTTACGTTTTAGCCCAAAAGATGCTTGCAGTGTGTTCATGGGTGGGAAGTAGGTGAGGGATCATGTCTTCATGATGGTGATCCCGATGGCTAGCTGGGGCACCAGCATGCAGATGAAGTGAACTGCCGACAGTTGTGCCTGAACTAGAGGTTAGGACCACAGAACGGGCCCCGAGACAGTTAAAGGGATGAGAACATGCTCACAATGACGATGCTAACGTGCAGATATTTAGCTGGTATAATGTGTATCGTCCTCGCCATTAGCTTAGCATGTTAGCGTGCTTACATTTGCTAATTAGCACCGAACGCAACTTACAGTTAAGGCTGATGGGAAGTTAAGTTATGAACGGATTTGGTGATGAACCAAGGTATTGGACGAACCTAAAATGTTGAACTGAGCTAGATGAAAAGTCTAGAGATCACCAAACATGTTACGAGTCACCCTGAGGGGAATGTGAATGTCTGTGCCGATGACGATCCATCAACTAGATGTTCAGGTATTTCACTTAAAACCACAAATGTCAACCTCATGGTGGCGCCAGAGGTAAAGTCAGCAGGTGGCATCCCCTGAGGACCATGAATGTCTGTACTAATGTCATGGCAAACCATCATATGGTTGAGATATTTCAATCTAGACCAAAGTGGTGGTCTTGAGTGAGTTTGTTAATCCCACCATGCTTCCACATGAACTGCTGAGCTTGGTCTACGTTACTTTATTATTTATTTAGCTTTACTGTTTTTGAATAACCGTTCGAGCTAGCCTTCACCCTTTCACTTAGCTTTTCTGTTTTTTCCAGTTTTCTGCTGAAAAAAAGAAGTGTTTTCTGTGTTTAGTTAGTCTTTAATGTCGTCTCTGCTCACTAAAGCTCTACTACCATGTGTGCCAGTATTAAACGTGATTAGGCCTGTACCTTCAGAGTCATTTACACAGTGGTCCATTAGCTGCAGAGGACTCATTCGCTCTGGATGAGAAGCGCGGAGCGGATTGGATTCCCTCACGCCTTTCCCTCTATGGACCTGCCCTCAACACAGCCTCTGGTTTCCATAGAGACCACCAGGCCAATCCCCTCTCCCCTCCTCGGTACAGTGGTACAGCGAGCCAATGCAATGAAACCACACACGTTGAAGCTCCACGTAACAGCCAATTGAGCTGGAAGAAAATAGTGTACAGAGGGAGTAAAACACTAATAGATATTGACCATATGATTAAGTAGACTTAATGGGTACATAGGGCGAGACTATGTACATGGATATAGATGAAGCAGGTTAAATACAGTAGAGAGGTTGTGCTTTGGATGCGGCTAATGAGATGTGTGGCTGGTCCCGGTTACATCATGAGACTGCTGTATGTGAGCCAATCGTCTCCACTGTGACCAAGCTTGAATGAGCAGCACGCCAAGTCAGGGAGTGTGTGTCTGTGTGTGAGTGTGTGTGAGTAGGTGGGTGAACGAGGGAGCTTTAACTGTATAACGGTCGGTGTTTGCCTCAGCTTTCTGCTCTCCTGCTCCCCGCAGACCAGACACAGAAGTCCCCAGCTCTGCCATGACTCACAGACGCCACCATCAATTGTGAGTACTTGAGTAAATGTTGCATGCTGGGGGATTTCGAGGAATGAGGTGGTAGTCAAGGAAAATTCGAGAGATTTGGCCGCAAAAAATTGCTGTAACAGTGGAAAAATGCTCACTTTACATAGAAAAACGAATTATTTCCGAGCTATTTATGTGGTGATTTTAAAAACAGAAATAATAGAAAATGTATTGGGATACTGTCGTTTTGTGTGTGTGTGCTGCTCTGTGCACGTGCATGCATTTTGTGTGCGTGTGTGTGCGTGTTGCTATTGTATCAATGCTACCGTGGACTCCTCACAGACTTTTTCTGCTGCACCAACAGAAGTAAAAGGTGGATGGTATTTGCGTAGCACTGATGATGTCACACCGGCTGAGCTATTTTTAGAAAGGGGTCTGAAGAAGGCAGGCTTTTTTACCCCCCTCTTTCCTAGAGTGTTATTATTATTCAAAGGCTTTCATCAGTGCGTCCTCTTCTCTCAGCCTGTTTTGGTCAATTTGGATCCTTCCAATTGCAGCCTGTCACGGTAGTTGGCCCGCTCCATGCATACACATAGCCACTTTACGGATGTTTTCTCCTCAACACACGAACACAATCACATTTTGTGAAGCTGTAATTACATGACTCCGTGAGACCTGTGAAATACACTCATAGAATATTTTACAATCTGTTTTAGAGAAAACATACAGAATTTCCTGCAGGATAACAACTCCTAAACATTTCTGCTCAGATGAATGACTATTGCTTCTAGCTATACCAATATTAATGAAGGTGATCAATATTAATAAGGAATCTGCATAAAATCTGAAATTATTCATGAATTCAAGATGAAGTCCACACTTACTGTACTTGAGGATTTGTGTAGAGTTTCATGCATCAGGCTTATATGCAACTAGGGCTGCACAATTAATCGAATTTTAATCGCGATCACGATTTTGGCTGCCACAATTAAATGAGCATGATCGTCAGCGATATTGACGTTTAAAATGCGTGCTCTGCTACATATCAAATCAAGCTCTTCCTCAACTAACAGTCAGCCGACCACCAGGGGGCGAACGAGATGGGAGGTGTCATGCGCGCACCCTGCAGCGGCAGCCTCAAAAAAAGTTCTGTCTGCAGTCGAGTAGAAGAATAGAGAGACAGACAACAGAGCAGACGGTCACGGGTGTCGTGTGAAAGGTAAATCTAATGTCAGGAGCAGAAGGCGAGGAGCTAGCCCCTCGAAAAGGATCATCATCCGTTGTCTGGAAGTTTTTTTTTGGGCAAGTGATGTTAACCAAGAACAAATCATATGCACAGAGTGCGTTCGAGTTGTGTCTGCGCAGCATAGCAATACAACTAACTTGTTCAACCACCTGAAAAATCACCACAAACCACAGTACGACGAATGCATTAAGGCCAAAGCTAACGTTACCTCACTGAATCTCCGTCCATGTTCAACGTCAACCCAGAAACCCATAACAGCGACCCTGCACAGCGCATCCATCCACCTCCCAAAGACACGCTGAAATAACGGATGCAATCGCATTTCATTTGGCCAAAGACGTGTCCAATAAATACTGTGAGCAACACACGTATTTATTTTTAGTTAGCCCTTTATTTTGGGTAAACATTTTATTTATATTTTGCTTCGGGTGATCAGTACCGTATACGTTGTATTTTGATGCAGAGGCGTGTACATTAGCTGGAATGTAGCAGTGGAATGGAATTGAAATGGAAGTGGAAGCAGTGTTCTTGTTCATTTAAAAGTGAAAGTGCAATAAAAAGATGTTGTCCCTAAAATTAATGAATAATCGTGATAAATAATCGTGATCTCAATATTGATCAAAATAATCGCGATTATGATTTTGGCCATAATCGTGCAGCCCTATATGCAACCCACTCACCGCAAAAAATGTTGCCGTTGAACAATTCTGCAAACCTGATACTTTGAATGCCGAAGTTTCTGAATGAAAAATATGTTTCATAAACATGTTTGGCACCAGGCTTGAACCACGCTTGCAGAAATGCACGATGTCACATGGTTATCATGGTTTGAGCTAAATGAATAACGTTATCATGTAACAACGTTATCATGTAATAACGTTATCATGTAATAACGTTATCATGTAATAACGTTATCATGTAACAACGTTATCATGTAACAACGTTATCATGTAACAACGTTATCATGTAACAACGTTATCATGTAATAACATTATCGTGTAATAACGTTATCATGTAACAACGTTATCATGTAATAACATTATCGTGTAATAACGTTATCGTGTAATAACGTTATCATGTAACAACGTAACGTACATAAATAAATAACAGGACTTTTTTATAATAACGTGATGCAACAACAGTAACAACCGTAAATAAATAACCGCCGTTAGCGGACTTGCTTACGTAACAAGCGTTTCAACGTACTGAAACAACCATCACAACGTAACTAGTGTCAATAAGCAACAACCTCCTTTTTTATGCAACAACCATAGTAACATAACGAACTAGTGTAAATAACGAACAACCGTCCTTCATTTCGTAACGATAAGTAATAAGTACAACAACATAACCTAACAACGTAACAACAAAACTAGTGTAAATAAACAACAACAGCTCTGAGCTGATTTGTTTTGGGACTGGGCGTAAAGTCAACCTTCATTTTTTGTTTCATTTGGGACACAACTAGCAAAGTCCTGTGTTTATTTGACTCGTCCACCCCTCCAGTGGACTTGTTATACCACATCATTTTTAATATTGCCAGCTTGACTACTACCGCTATTGAGAGAATGCAAAAAATAAAGAAGATCTTTGACATTCAACGTATCCATGGATTGCAGGAACATACAATGCTAAACTCTTGTATTGGCGCCTGGGCTCCTTATGTGATACTGTACTGCACTTTATTTAAAATGTCTGTGTTGGGAAGCCGACTAAAATGTGCTGTATCAGTCTCAGCGGTACCAGGCAGCAGGCGAGTCACATAAAAGTCATACTTTCTGCTTCACTGGTGCTGGATTGCATAAGAAAGAAGGAGCCTCCATCTGTTCCACTGAGGGCTTGCCTGCGCTAAGCAGGGTTTTCATCATGTTACCCAGCAGCCCCTCCCCCTCCCCGGCTCAGGGCACAGGCGCAAAGCCGTCGCCGATCATGTGATCCACCCCAGCTCAAGGTCGCTGGTGGGGCTGCTTCACAACACTGAGGTTCCTGAAGTGCCCTGATGGATCAGCATGAGAGAGTGTCACAATAAACGTCGGTTTGACTGGTTTCTGGTGTTTTCCTGTCCAGTTTGCAGAATAGGAAGGCGTCCATGTTTTGATACAAAGCTGATGTCTCTTGTCCCAATAATGAGACAGCAAGGCCAAGTGGATCTGTGAAATATTCTGCTGCTCCTAAGTAGATGGTGACGTGTTTGGTGCTGTCTTTCTCATGAGGATACATTCATACGTAGCTTGCAACTGCTGGCTGGATTCATTTCTGGCACCTAATGTGCATTTTGTAGTCAAGAGTATCTTTGTCTTGTTTTGGAGACACTTGCTCCACCCGGTCTTTGACTGGCTGTAATCAGCTTCTCATCCATTTTGCTCTTGCTAGACAGAGCAGAACTAATCCAATCTGTAGTGACACAAGGAAGTGTGGAAATCCGATTGGGGAGATACTCTTCTCCTCTGTCAAGCTTGTTGAGTGTCCATACACTGGCTGGGTTTCTGTGCTCATCCATCTCTATAGCAAATAACTGGACCTGTAAGGACTTGTTGTGTTTCAGGCCCTTCATAGCGATACCACTATGGAATACTATGTTGCAAGTAAAAAGCCCTTAATTTGTCATATTTATGTGATTATCAATCTTTGAAATGATTCTGATCCTGACACAAATAAGTGTTTGGTGTACAGACTGTTGCTTCAGCGTCGCGTGGGCGCCGTGACGTTTGCGGTCTGGACCCGGGTTCAGTCTCTCATGTTAAAGTACTGAATCCAAACAAAAGACGAGTTTCACTGTTGCATCTCCACTTTTTGAGTTATTTACGCTTTCAGACAAAAACAAGGGATAAAAGAAGGCAGAATATTTTAAGGAGTTAATAACCTGATAAAAATGTAATAATTTTTTGGCAATTTGATATTTCTGTCTCTGAAAAGCAGTGGAGGAAAGGTAGAGATGTGTACTTAAAGTGAGAATAACTTTTGAAAGAATAAAAACAGTAACACATTCGCCCTCTTCCAATTGAAAAGTTTATAGTTTGCTAATGTTGGCAACATTTATATAGATATAGCTCTGCAACTGACATCACTGAGTCAGTTTATAATTGCTACTTCTGGCCAGACAGTGAACAACATTCACTCTTAATTTTTTTGGCCTCCACCAACTACTGGCAGTAATAAGATTGTAATACGTTCTTTCTCAACTACTTGCTAACTTCTGTCGGCCTGTCGGCTGTTTGTGACCCTGCAGGTAGTCTACAGTGGGTTTATCAGAGCGTTCTCGCAAACAAATAGCTGCCTGGTCTCCTAGAAATTATATTGCCAAAAAACTAAACTGCATCGTCACTTATATTTCCATATCTTGTCTCTGATTACATTTGTTTTTGACTTCTCACAAATATGTTTCTGATCATCTTTCGAATTGGAACCATGTGTGTGAAAGAAACACAGGACTTTCACCCAGGAGAACTCTATTTATGTCTTGTGTGAAGCCGAACGTTGGTGAGTGACTTATTTCATTATACGTCTGTGATTTAAATAACGTAACAAACGTGCTGATTTTAAGCCAAACCACGTTGTTTTACCAAACCTAACCATGTAGTTTTGTTGCGTTGTTGTTTTGCTTTGTTTCAATTCACGACGGTAACCACACGGTAAAGCTGTGTTTCCCTCGAAACGTAATTGAGAATGCAGCTTAGATGTATGGGAACGTCATTTTGTCGAAAACAGGGTTGCAAAGGGTAGATGAGCAATATTATGGCAACGTTTCCCGACAAGGCGATGAGGTAATTAATGTGTAAGTGCTCTTCAGAGGAGTACTTAACAATTAAGACTCGAACGGCTGTTAATTATTGAGAAACTGTGCTGTCAGATAGTGAATGGCATGAATGCGGTTAACACAGGGCGATGCCATTCATCTTCCTGTGTGTCTTAACTGTGCGTGTCTACTGTGGCTCAGTAGGGTCCACATACATCACTCACCATGACAGCAA
This sequence comes from Anarhichas minor, assembly GCF_050575085.1. Taxonomy (NCBI): domain Eukaryota; kingdom Metazoa; phylum Chordata; class Actinopteri; order Perciformes; family Anarhichadidae; genus Anarhichas; species Anarhichas minor. Next base: position 5,275,563 of record NW_027466469.1, on the reverse strand, counting down.
TATCAAATAAAGCAGCTGGAGCTGCAGCTCCAGATTGATTGATTGGACTTCATTGGAAACTTCGTCGTTAGCATGTTCCCACAGAGCGCGTTGCAGGTCCTTTAGTTATCAACATTGTTCCCAATCTACTGATATCACAAAAGATAAATCCAGCCACCGACGTCTGCCCACTTCTCAATAATGAATGGGCCCGCTGACATATTCAGGTCGACCTCCTGGTTAAAGTAGAATGCCTCACTCGCTGTGCACCTTTACATCTTGAAAGATGACGGTGTCACACAGCCTTTGTGCATTGCTTTAAACTGTTCGAGTGTGGTTACTGCTTTCTATCTCCAGGTCTCATCCTCGCTGTGGTTGTAACGCCACATAAACAAAGCCAGAGGGCCAAAAAAGAAACTGATTCAATTAGCCTTGCCTTGCTTCGGAGGGAGATCTGCGTGCGTTTACTATGCAGCGGTTGCAGTTCTTGTTAGTCATGGTGATATAAGAGCACTGCACCACGTGTGTGTGTGGGGGGGGGGGGGGGGGGGGTTGGCACAGCAGGTCGGCAATACAGTAATTGCAGAATTAACAGTGACCTCACATAAGCGTCGTCATCGCCATAAAAAATGTGGAAGCCATAATTAGATCTTTTATTTTTTTTATTCCCTCTCTCGTGCCACCACTGTTTGAGTTGAATTGATCTCATTGTAAAGTCTCTTTCATGGCAGCGCAGCCGAGAGTACCGGAGATCAAAGCGGCCTCGCTCTCCCATAAATCTGCACGGAGGCGAATTTCGGACGGCCGGTAGTGCCGCGCTAAAGCTGTATACCTGCGCAACACACACACACACACACACACACACACACACACACACACACACACACACGTGATGATTCCCCTGTTGTGCTCTGCAGTCAGGCTGGAGCTGTCATTTATTGGCTGTGCTTGCATGCGGAGGGGGATAACGTTACAGCTCCCTGTCAGAGAGCCGGCTGTCTGCTTCAAATGGCAGTTAGCATCACGAGCTACCGCATCCTCTGTTGTGCAGTTCCTCAGCTCCACCCGGGCCTTTGTCTTTTATCTCTTAAAAGCAGGGTTTTTTTGACAGAGGGATAGACCTCTGCTTGATTAGGTTTTGCAGCTCATCTAGACGCGGGGCCTTCCTATCATCTGATGATTATCACCGCCTGTGATACTGCTCTCAGGTGCTGGTGCATAAAGAATTTAAAAAAAACAGCCTGACATTTGGGACTTCCAAGTTGGCTGCTCGCTTAGGCTCTGCAGGTTTGCGATCTCGATATACAACCAAATTTTATATTAATTTGAAAATATTGTTTGGTATCGATGCCATGGTAACCTCCTAAGACCTTTTAACTCCGGAGTGTGTCTCACCCAGTACTGTGATATTTTCCCGCAATAATGCCTGAAAATGTAATAAAACCCAAAAATAAATACAAGCAACTTGACCAATAATCTTAAAAAACGTCCTGACTGATATCGTAATAACACCTTTCAGGCGGAGATGAAGCCAGTGTTTGCAGCACATGGCTTCTGCCCGCTGTGCAACCAGGTCGTCTTTAGATTACAACGGACTCAAATCACAGTCAAAACCTTGCAGAGATAAATTTACTTCGTCAGCACAAAAATCACATCGACGGCAACTTGGGTCCTATCAAATGTTTGTGCGTACGGAGGAATTTTGGAAGACTTACTGCTTAGTTGGCCAGTTTCATGTGCGTGTGATGCAAAATCTTTCTCTGCATACAAAACACTGTTTACATGGAAGAAATCTTTATGTTTTTAGAGCTTCTTTTTCACTGAAAACAGCCACCTCCATCCATCCATTGTCCTCCGCTTATCCAGGGTCGGGTCGCGGTGGCAACAGGCCAAGCAGGCTGACCCAGACTTCCCTCTCACCGGCAACATGTTCCAGCTCATTCTGGGGGATCCCGAGGCGTTCCCAGGCCAGCTGGGAGATGTAATCCCTCCAGCGTGTTCTGGGTCTTCCCCGGGATCTCTTCCCAGTTGGACGTGCCTGGAAAACCTCCAGTGGGAGGCGTCCAGGAGGCATCCTAATTAGATGCCCGAACCACCTCAGCTGACTCCTTTCGACGCGAAGGAGTAGCGGCTCGACTCCAAGCTCCCTCCTGATGACCGAGCTCCTTACCCTATCTCTAAGGCTGAGCCCGGCCACCCTACGGAGGAAGCTCATTTCGGCCGCTTGTAGCCGCGACCTTGTCCTTTCGGTCACGACCCAGAGTTCGTGACCATAGGTGAGGGTAGGAACGTAGACCGAGTGGTAAATTGAGAGCTTTGCCTTCCGGCTCAGCTCCCTCTTCACCAAGACGGTCCGGTGCAGCGCCTGCTTTACTGCTGCAGCCGCACCGATCCGTCTGTCGATCTCCCGCTCCATCTTACCCTCACTCGTGAACAAAACCCCGAGATACTTGAACTCCTTCGCTTGAGGTAGGCACTCCGTCCCCACCTGGATGGAGCAATCCACCGGTTTCCGGCAGAGCACCATGGCCTCAGATTTGGAGGTGCTAACTCTCATACCCGCCGCTTCACGCTCGGCTGCAAACCGCCCCAGTGAATGCTGGAGGTCACGATCCGAGGAGGCAGGACCACATCATCTGGACCACATCATCTGCAAACAGCAGAGAGGCGATCCCGAGACCCCCGAACCTGACGTTCTCCACCCCCCGACTGCGCCTAGATATCCTGTCCATGAAAGTCACGAACAGGACCGGAGACAAGGGGCAGCCCTGGCGGAGGCCAACACCCACCGGGAACGTGTCTGACTTATTGCCGAGAATGCGGACACAGCTCCTACTGCAGTCGTACAGAGACCGGATCGCCCGTTGTAATGGGTCCGGCACCCCATACTCCCGCAGCACCCCCCACAAGAACCCCCGAGGGACCTGGTCGAAACCCTTCTCCAAGTCCACAAAGCACATGTAGACTGGTTGGGCAAACTCCCAGAACCCCTCCAGTAGTCTTGCGAGGGTAAAGAGCTGGTCCACTGTTCCACGGCCGGGACGGAATCCACATTGCTCCTCTTGAATCTGAGGTTCGACAAACGGTCGGAGCCTCCTTTCCAGCACCCTGGCATAAGCCTTCCCCGGGAGGCTGAGTAGTGTGATACCGGAGAGTGTGCTCGAAAACAGCCACCTGCTGCATCCAAAAACGACACTATCAGAGTGGTGAGAGTGACTTAAACAGTAAAGTTGGGGGCCGGAAAGACAAACAATGAGCGTCAACGCCCTTCAACACGCTGAGGCCAAACCTGAGATTCAGAACAGAGAAATGATCCTTGATACAGGACCTAAAAGACACAGGAAGCTGGATGATTATTTTGCTCGTCCATTTAGACATGGCCAGGTTCATCTTCTTGCTGGCAGGGAAGTTGGAACTGTTTTCTGGGAAGGGTTGCTGTAAATATTGGGGTCACACCGTTCTCACCTTTTTCGTGGAGCCCCGCCCTGGACAGAGCCATCAATGAGCCCGACCAGAGGCTGTCATTTCCAACAAGTTACACACAGAACCTCGCTACATTTGCCATTCATGATTTCTATTATCTACTATGCATTGTGCCTGCATTGACTGAAATGAGCTGTCACGTGTGCGTGCGGTTTATGTAACTCAAATCTTGCATTGGCCTTTCGCAAGTTGGCAGAAATACGTTTTTGTTAGTGCTCTAATGACTGTATTCTTGAAACAGTAGCCTTATGTTGTTATTTGGACTTTCTGAGGCTAATGCGTATTCATGCATGGCGCCGGTCTGTACCTGTCAGCTTGGAGAGCACACAGTCCTGACAGTATAGGATTGCTGTCAGAATGTGACGTCCTGTCAATATCACCCTTACTTCTAACGTCTCAGCGTTCTGGGCAGTGGCCAAATAAATATGTCACATATGTCATAATGTCGCCATCTGATTTCTCCTTCACTCACTTACCTGAAACCTGATGTTTCTTTTGTGTTTGCTCGCCAACATGTGTAAAGTCTATCATATTAGGCACATGAGTCAGTCTTCTCTGGCTTCGAATGTGCTCAGAGGCAGGATTAATGAAACATCAGTAAGATGGATGAACGGATGAATGGATGGATGATGGATGGATGGAAAGAAAGAAAGATATACTGTATAGATGATGGATCGAAAGATGGATGGATGGACGGATATGTTAATTGAGGGATTGATGATAGATGGATGGATGAATGGATGGATGAATTGATGATGGATGGATGGAAAGAAAGATATACTGTATCGATGATGGATGGATGGACGAACGGATATGTTAATGGTTGGATGGATGGACAGATAGATATATGGATAAATTGATGGATTGAAAGATATATAGATGATGAATGGATGGATGGAGGGAATTTATGGATATCGCCCTTATGGATAACCTTCTTGCGTCTTCTGATTTTCACCATTTCAAAGGAGTCCAAGATGTGTAATTGCACCTCTTCTCAGCGTGGGTCTTAGGGTGATAAAACCAGGCCTAACATTATAGTCCATGTGTTTTGAAGCACACTCTAGAAAGGCTGTTCTGGGACCAGTACAGCAGTCAACAAAAGAGAGGTTGAACAGTGTGGCTCCACTGACATTCTGCTTCACCTTTCATCTTGTTTGTGGTGTTGGTGCTAAGAGACCCGCCACTCGAAAGTGCTTCAAAGACAGAACCGGACAAAGTGAGGCTCCGGTTCTACCCGCCCGAAGCAGTGGAAACTGTCAGAAACGCTAACGGCTGTCTCGGCTTAAGTCTGTGCTTCGTTTTCAGCCACTTGTCACGTGTTGAGAATCAAACTTCAACCAAACCTTCACTGTGCAGCCTGCAAGTAGCTGTATGTAAAGTCTGCTATATACAGCTACAGTTACTTGTGGGCATCCACATTTCAGCAGTCTGTATGCATCAGTAATTATGCTGTGATAAACATACTAAATGCATTATTATTTGCTTATAGCACTGTATCATTGTAGTAAGCACTCAAACATTCATAATGCTTTACAAGATTATTATAAAGCCTGTTGTGATGACTTATTCAATTATCATCAAACTTCATAATTGACATTTTCTTTTGCAAGGATGATAGTGTATTATAATTCCATAATTCTCACTATTGTAATAGATTATAATCTTTTAATAATATATCATAATTCATTTTCTCATGCATTCCTCTAATTACTAAATTAATCTCACTTTTTGCTTCAAGCTATTGAAAAAATATGTAATGAAATCTAAACTTTACTTAAAGCAATTAACTTATAATCACACTATAATTCATTAAAACAGTTATTATAATGCATTATTAAAATCTAATAATTTATAGATATGGGAATTATAATATGATCTTTGATTTTATAGGTCACTATAAAGTGCTTATAAAATGCTTATTGTTATAAGCATATTTAGGAGTGCCTATAACTACGATTGAACAGTGTTATATGCAGATTATGAGGCATTATAAATATGTTAATAATGTATTATAGACATACATATTATCACGGAATACTAAAGCACTGACGGGGGCCATTCTACTACGTAATGAGTACTTTGTGCTGATACATTTTACTTTTGTACCTTAAAAGGATCTGAGTACTTCTTCCACCACTGCTAACAGCTCGATGTGTGTTCGTCTAAGAATTGTGCTTCAAGTTTACAAAACATGAAGCTGCTCAGGCATTTTTCTAAAAAGATCAAAAATTCACATCAAAACACAAAGATGCAGCTTTTAAAAACTGCTCCGTTGCTGCAATGTCTTTTTGCATATCTGCCAAAAATCTGCCCCGGTAACAACATAACTGTAATAGCTTGATATCATCTGTCTATACCATCGACCTGCTGATATCATCAGTCGCACTCAGATGCAGTGGTAATTGCGTAATTGGTTGATAAATGCCATCATTCATTTGAAGAGCATTCTATTTCTTCAAAGGACTGGTCACTGATATTCAGCCCCACCGTGTTAGCGTCTTTAGGGCAGGAGTCCACCAGAGGGAGCACAGCTCTCAGGGCTTCACTGGTGTCTCCCCGGTCCAGAGGAGATCAGCAGCGTCTGCTAACACTGACTGCCTCTTATCTCCGTTCAACGATTATGTGTTGACTCTGTCCAGCTGCTCACTGAAAGACCGTCTCTGGGAATAAATTCACTCTCTTTGCATCATAGTAAAAGTATTCTTACCCGTATGGCCAAAACTGACACCAACGCAAATTCAAAGTTATAAATTGAAATAATAGGGGCAATACAACTGCATTGGCACATTATTTGAGTGAAACAAAGGTTGCAGACTTTGATATTCTCTCACCATCATGCTTCATTGCGATTGTGGCAAACATTAGATTTCTACCTTACTTCCTGTTTATGAAGTAATAAGTACATTTTTCATTTCAAATCTGTCTCGCTAATATGCTGAAGTTGGAGGATCCGTATTTTTCATCGCGCAACTTTTCGTTAAAACACATCCTAACTGAGCTCAAACCTGTTTCCAAAGCTCTTTGATATAATTTGAGTTGATGTTGAATTTTCCAAAGAAAAGCAGCATAAATGTAGGCATTAGTGTGACAACTAGTTAATTAATGAATTAAGAGACTAGCGGAAATCACCATGTATTTTGATAACTGATCATTTCAGTCTGGGGGGGGGGGGGGGGGGCAAACTACGGCACGCTGATCGTTTTTTAAAAGGCCTGAGATGACTTTAAAAAAATGAATTGAGCATATTTATACACTGTATGTACATTTGGACATACGTAGTTTGAACATTTAGTGAAATTATCTCCGTCTTGGCACAGAAACCAATTTTTTACATCTTAGACTTACATATTTACATCTTACGTTTACATTTGCATTTTAATATTTTAAGACGGCCCCCAGGCTATGAACACAAACCAATATTAGGCAACTTCTGCCTGTTTTAACCTTCCTAATTAACATATTTACACGTAACATAATTGTGTTTCAAGTGGTCTCTTAGGTCATGCGCTGTGTTAGAGTTTAAAATAATGAAATCAATTCAATTTACATTTAAGAGCAGCATATGCAGAAATACTTTTTAAGTGAGCACACCAATACATTATGAAGTTAAAAGTCACACTGTTCAGTAGCGTTGCGTGGTTATTTTGACAGAAAAGGAATTTTCTGTGGCACATGGAGTTTTCTGGTCCAATAAAAACAGATTTTTGAAGGTCTGTGACTCCTTGTGCTCCCTGATTTTAGTCATTTATCGAGGAAAAAGTACCAACATTCTTTGCTTCCAGCTTCTGAAATGCGAGTATTTTCTGCCACTCTCTGTTTTGTGTCATTGTAAATCTACCAGTACACTGCAGGTCCAGTCAGGACCGGCTACAAAGAGCCGCGTGGTAAGCTTCCGTCTTCAGTCCAAAAGGTCTCCGGGACAAGGGCTCAGTCCTCTGCAGGACGGAGCCTGGAGCTGAGGGAGATAGTCGTCAATCAGTGTCTAACGTGAGCCATGCGAGGACGTAATGTACTCGTCACTCCTCCTCAGACCTCAGCTGGCCTCCTTATGGCCTCACAATAGCTTCAATTACACGTGCGGGGTGGTCCCTCTCCCCAGCCCCCCCTGGGTGGTGGCAGGCTCGCGTGGGCTGTTAGTACCGTGGGCCATGTTTATGGGTTCCCTGAGCTCGGAGTGTGAAGAGGTGGCGATGAGGCCGCAGCTGGCCGTTTATCACTCCCACGATACCGAGTGGGGAATTTGCGCTGCGTCCAGGCGCAGCAGGCGAGGGAGGGAACACTGTATGATGCCGGAGAGCGAGGTCTTTAATGAACCCTGAGGGGGATGTGGCGGGTCAGGGCGGGGGCACCACCCTCGCATAACCCCCGAAGGAAGAAGGCATCAAACCCTTTATCTCGATCATATTGCAAACATTTCTCGACTTCCCTTCTGAGCTCACACAACAAGCTGTTTCCAATCGGCGTCCATCTGAGACCTGAATCTGCGGAGTGAAAATCTAGGTCACATGGTAAACTGTTAAGTTTCCGTGAGGATAAACAAGATAATGGGATCCGTTCTGCCGACTGAATCAGCAGAACAGAGTGGCTGCCGGCGGAGTTTGTTGCCTCAGCTGTTTTTTTACTTTGTTTTATTTTCAAGGAAATACAAACCACTGTATCTTTCTAATAATCAGCTCCTGCTGATAGGGGAAGTAAACGTGTTCTACAAACGGGACTAGCGTGTGAGTGCATGATGTATGAGGAAGAATGACATTACAGAGGCGTTATCCTTCTGGATGAAATTGGGAGAGGCTAAAAAGTTACAAAAGTAAATGTAAGAAATGATTCCAATTTTCAGATTTCTTGATGTAAACCTCTCCCTAACGTTCTGGCCCTAACGACCATTTCATTGGCCCAGCGGGGGTTTGGATAAAGGGTTACCGTGGGAACAGTTTCTGGGCCTCGTGTGTGTTGAGCGTGGTTGTCACTTTCAACTAATGCTGGGATGTTTTCCTCCCACATATATAATAAAAGGGACTGAAATGTGCAGCTTGTATTCAAATCATGTGGCCCATTTTTTTTTCCTCATTTGTTGAGTTCACTGGGTGAAAAATATGTGCAAAATAACTCATCTAGCTATAAAGTCTGTCTCTCTGTGTGTCCTTCCCATACGTTGAGAACCGTTCATCCGATCTCCTTCACATTTGGTGCACAGGTGCATTGATGGGGACCCAAAGATGTGCAGTGTTGAAGTTGGTGCAATTTAAAAAAATATATTTGCTTTGTTGTTTCATTAATTTTCTCTTTTTATTTTAAGTGTGAGCGAGACAGACAGGAAGGGCAGAGAGAAGGCTGGACCTGAACGGATCCGGTGGTAAGGACCCGGTGAGCTATATTGAAATAAAACGCAAGCAGCGATACCAGGAGCCAAGCTATCGGCCATTCCCCAGAACAGGCATTGCTCTAGTTCAGGGGTCGCCAATAGGCAGACCGCGGCGGTCCGGATCCGGACCCAGACGCCGTTGTATCCGGACCCAGGACCTAAAACCGATAGATAATTGAGAATTATTAAATTTTGACGGAGCGCCTCTATTTTAACCGGCGCAGCTTTTTCAGCCTTTACGGTACTGGTTCAGCGGTGCAAATCACATCACGTGATGCAGTTCGGCCAATCAAATATGGGTATTCTGACAAGTTTCCTGAATCGAGTGAGATACACACACGGGAGAGACGATGAGAGAGGACGAAGAGTAGGAGAATAATTACGTGAGTCAGAGAAGTTATTTCACATGACGAGAGAAAAGTGGTCAGAGAGACCAGAGTCTTTAACCAAGAGTGAACAGACTCTTTCAGGTTAATTCTTCCCACGGACAGTTTAAAACCAGTATGTCTCACATGTTCAGAGACCATGACGATTATTAAAAGCGGTAATGTGAAGCGCCACTACGAGACAAAGCACAACTCTTTTGAGCAAACGTTCCCTCTCACATCTGAAATGAAGTCAGAAAATAAACCTAAGAGCCCAATATGATCAGAATCCTAACGCATTCATTCACTGACCAACAGTGATGTTAACAGAGAGAATATAACTGAAACAAGTGTTAATAACCACAGATAAAGATCATGCACACTAATTTCTCTTTTTAGAAGATGAGAAAAATATAATATCGTAGCTTTTTTGATTGACATCACTTCACACCTGAATGAAGTGGATTTTAAACTGCAGGGCAAATCGGTGAAATTCATTTTTTCTAAAATGAATTACTTTATTTTAAGATGCACATTCTTCAAAAGCTTTCTATTATGTCAGTTATTCTTTAATCCAGACCTTATTGTACTTGAAAAGAGAAGAACATGTATTTATGTATTTCTATGTATTATTTATAATCCATCCAGTTCAATTTGAAAACTGAGAATAATAATTGTTAAAATATAATTGATGTGTACTTTCTTCATTTGATTTGACAGTTGTTGACTACACAGAGACGTTACTACTACTAGGCTACTTCAATATACATATATATATATATATATATATATATATATATATATATAAAACCCTAACCCTAAGACGGTCAGAGCCTGTGAATTAAAGCCGAGCTCAGCTGGAGTGAAGGGCTTGTCCTCCCCCAGGTGCCAAATGGATTCTGCAGTTATTACCATAACGCTTCGCTCCAGCTCATTTAGCCGCAGCCCACAGCTGGTCACAGGAAGAGCTGCACCTGGTACAGCCAACAGAAACAGCTCCTTTACTGTCATGATATGTCAAGTGAAGAAAAGCAGGGATTTTGTCCTCGTCTTGTCTGACTGAATTAGTGAAGTAGTAGTAATTAATGGTCACTTCTGATGGGATTTCCTTTGCCTACCCTTGTAAAGAAGAAGTGATCAGGCACAGTGGACGTCTCACTCCAGAAACCACATGATAGATGGCCTAGCATTTGGCTCCACCGTCTGCTCCATAATGTGCTGCCCCCCCCCCCAGAGCGCATGCCCTCGTCATGACAAAGGAAACTGTTTACACTGGTCCTTAATAAGGCGAGAGGAACATGTGTGGCCCAGTCCATAACCCGTCCTCTTATGACGCTAAAGGAACGAGGAGGAAATTACTTTTACTGCGCCGCCCTTAACTGCAGCGTAAATTCAACCGGTCAGTTTGGGCGACAGATTAGATTTACAACATGATCTTATCTGTGTTGAGAAAGAAAAGCACTCCGCCTTTAAAGGGACACTCTACTGATTTGACTCATTAAGTTTAGTGTGTTGTTTTAGTTTTCATTTTATAAAGGAGTACTATTAAGCCTGTTAAAACAGTTATATAGGCTGAATTTGAAAATAAACCAATGATGTTGAGGTTGAGGTTATTTCAGTTTGGGCTGAGAGACTACACATTTTTTTATCAGAAATATATTTATAAATTGTGGGCATGAGTTTTGAAATACTTTCGCATTTTCCAGGCAGAAAGGCTCTAGTAGAAGACAACATTGAGTTGCATGATGGGAGATGTAGGATCCAGTGTTTAGATGCGGCCTACATTGGCCAACAGAGAGGTATGAAGGTAGTATGCGATGACTATATTGCTATAAATAAACTGATACTAACGCGTACTCAGTTCCGCCTTTCTGCTGCTTTCAGTATACTGCTGGTTATAAAATACAACAAATTGCTTTTTGAATTTAAAAAAATGTATTTAAGGTCGTGCAGAATCCACAAGCTTCTAAGAAAAAGGTCAAACAGAGGCTGCTAGATAACATCTCCAAATAAAGTAATCGTCATTTTAATATATTTTAAATAATGTAACATTTAAAAAAATAAATTAAATTAGTAGTTTTAATGATGTATTATAAGCAGCTTAGAGTTAGAATTAGGAAGTTAAACAAGTCATAATTCCCTCTCTAATATCTATTTTATATTGCTGTGAAAATATCTCCTTGAAACAATATTTATTCAAGTTTCTCACCAAAAATAAAATCTTACAAGATTATATCATGATCATAATTTGACTTTACCCAATACTAATTTTTACCTAAAAGAGCTGAATTTATCATAATGCATATATTAACTTGGTATGTTAGCTCTTAGCTCTTCTAAGCCAAGCAGGACTGTGCTGCTCACCGGCTGCTAACAGCTAACGCTAACTAGGTTTCCTCCTGCTGATTGTCCGTCTCCATATACCGCCGACATGTTTTGGTCTTAGTAGTGTGTCACACACTAGCAACCACATGTGCAGTGCACTTCTCCCGAACACGCATCTTTACTGAATACCGGCAGATACCGATCTGCACCCAATCAGGGCGTCCCTAGATTATATTATTATACGATATGTCTGTGGACACAGTTCGTCAACAGTTGACAGCTGTGCTCGAAACTCTATAGGTGTGTAGTTGAGATGAAAATGAAGGCGAAGTTTGTAGATGAGTTTGGTCGGAGCAAGTGGGTAAGGGGCCATTGCCCCCCCCCCCCCCCCCCCCCGCGGAATATATTTAGCCTACTGCCTTTATTTTAAGAGCTTTTGACGTCCATATTTCCGATGTATAAACAGTTCTACAGGGTCTCTTTGACAGATCTTTTGGCAAAAGCACTTAAAGATGAAACACATCACATACATTACAGTGTGACAGTGATGGCAGCTTCCGCCTACAACCTGGATTTGTCTTTTTAAATCCATCTCTTTGTAAACCCCTCAACTTCATGAAGGTAAGGCACTAACTCGCTGGAGAGCCCCTTTAACATTAAACCAAATTCTGCGGCCCGTATTCGTTAATTGCAGGATCCCGTTCTAGTATTCGTTAGACTCTGATTAATGGAACGCTCCATTAGATACACAAGCGTAGGCCTTCGACCGACTGCTTGGGCCTTGTAGCATGCAGAGGGAGATGGGATTGTGCGTGTCGGTCTGCAGCACCGTCCCACTGCGTTCCGCTCGGCACTGTCAAACTTTCTTCTGCTGTCCTCATGACTCGCAGCCTTTTTACAAAACGCCGTCTGTTCTCACTTCAAAGCTGCGCGCTGGGGCTGAATATAATTGCCGTATCGCTTCATGCAGCTGCCCCAACCCGGACCCACTCCGTGGCACTGCGAGCGCCGGTATCACATCAGCCTGCGTTTGTTTTTTTTAACATCTCCGCCAGAGCGCTACTGCCAACTGAATCATCACGGCGGAGGGCAGCAACGCCCATCCAAACAGTGATATCTGCATTGAGTAGAGAGCGACCGTGGCCCTCTCTGCTGCGATAGGGTTCCTTTGGCTTTCTACAGCATCGGCGGACTTGAAGTTGACTGATGCATTCCAGCTGAATGGACTTTTTTCTTTTAATATTACCAACTCTGCGTCAGCATTCTATCCCTTTGCAGAACAATACAAAGTCCCGAGGTGTAGTTTATTTTCCTTTTTTCCATGTCAAACCTGTGTAAAAGCGACTATCATTTTTTCACACAGATTTGTACTTAGGGGAACAAATGTAATCATCAACTATTGATGACCTGGGTTTCTACACTCATCATTAATTAATTCATGCATCTGTACTCATCTATTCCCCTTCATGCGGCATTATTTTTTACAAGTTTCACAATGAGTTTCTGTTGATTTGGCATGTTTTTTCTTTCCTTGAAACCCAGGCTGTTAACCAAGTGTGAATTGGTTAAAGCATCGACAAGGATTCATTTAATCTAAGAAGAGTTTGAATCAGAGTTTAAATACCTTCGTCATCTAGGGGTTGTATTGCTATCTTTGTATTCACGGAAAGAAAACCACAGTTTTAACAGGTTAACCTTTAACTTTACTGTGTTATCCTCTACATTTTTCAATGAATATGTATTTGTGTATGATTTTAAATGTTTTTATATATTTTTGATAAGTCAATGAAAAAGAGTAACTCCAGAATTAGCTCCAGAAGAGCTCTGTCGCACAATTAAAAACTATAGACTCAACACGTAACTTTTAAAAGCGGTTGCCACGCTGGCAACCAGGCATCATGCTTTTGGTTGCCGAAATTGAAAATCCGGTTGCCATTTTTACTCACCTTGTGTTTTGAGTGATTAAGATGCTATGCAGTTATACGTTAGCTTAATAAAATAAATCTTTCTTAATTATAAGCTAGCATGATTTAAAGATGAATCCTTGTTGGTACAACCCAGCCTATGTTAGGTAAATATAAACAGGACTTCTGAGTAGAAAGCGGATTGCTCTCCACCCACAGTCGGATCACAGTGCTGATTGGTTCCTCTCACTCTCACCCTGAGCCCTCTTCTTCGACCAATCAGCACGAGTCACATCGAGGGTCCATCAGTCTCTGCTATCGCTGTGTTCAAGGTTGTCCTGGCAACCAGCCCAGGCTTTATGTGCCCATGTGTGTCTGGGCTTCGCCCCTCTTCGCTCCATGTGCTGCTGCTGATTAGCTGGCGAGAGGCTGCGCAGCATCTGATAAAGCCCTAATTGACGCGGCCACTGAGGGAGGCCTTTGTGTGCTCTTTGTTGGCCCCGGCGAGGCGCCGCGGAGTCAGACCTCGTCACAGTGGCCGTTTAGACAATAGGAGCAGCTGTAGCTCAACTCTGAGGAGCTGTGGTGATGATGGGGGGCAGGAACCTCCTCTGCTATTGACTGACTGGGGAAGAGGGGATGGGGACAAGGAGGGTGGGGGGGGGTCTTACAAGAATGAGGGTTGTTTTGGGACAAACCTTTTTTTTTTTTTTTGACCCAACAACTTCTGGAGTTCTTCTGGAGTTCTCTATTGAGGCACTAGAGGAGCTTTTTGCGTGGACACTCGGGAGGACAGGACAGGACTGCTCAGCATTAACAAAGGGAGCAGAGGGATGCAGGTTCAACCCCCTCCATGTGGCCCAGATACACACAGGCAGATGCTGAGATGGGACTCTACCATGTGGGGTGTCAGTGTTGTTGCCATACAGACTAAACTGTGCTTTGCTCTTCTGAATGTAACACATTCTTTTCAAACAAGCTTTTTTCTTTTATCGATGGACCCTTGTGCGAGCAATGATATTTTGAATCTGAGCCTTTGTTACTAGCTGACAAAATGCTGAAGTTCAAATCATTTTGTTTGGACTACTGGGAGTTCCTCTGTCTCCAGCCTCTGCACGGCTTCTATAAAAGGTGAGCTCATGTTTGTTGATTCCAAAGTGTTGTCTCTTTTCTAGTCAAAGACAAAAGACACACACGGCTTAGACATGTGAACAGACTTCTTCTGTTCTTTTCCTGTCGTAAAATTGTCACGTTTGAACCAAACGTCCCCATGCTTTGTTTTTTTTACTCTACTCTGAGAGGGGCTGAAATGAGGCACGAGGCCCACGTGTCTGCGAGGTCAACTGGTCTGAATGGAAGCGCTATTGTTGCGGTTTGCCCCCCGACAAGCTCCGTCTCGGTACTTGGCCTATTGTGTGTGTGTGTTGTCCTGCTCATTGTTATTGACTCGGCAGCACGAGGTGACACGTGCTCAGTCATCCACCGTTCCAGCGCAGGAGCATCCACAGCCTCTGTTCAAGTTATTTTTTCTATTACTTAAGTTTGCATGACGGATGCCAATGCTCGCTTCTTGTACATGTGTTAGCAAAATAGGATGCATTTGTAACGATACGGTGACGAATTACCTGCAATTTAAAGGGGCACTTTACAGATTTTACACATCAGAGACAGGTTCAGGTCAGTCAGTGCAAACAGATGTGCAGGAGCTTTGTCAAGACTGACAAACAGAACCCCGTCAGGGTTAGCCTGCATTACAAACTAGGAACATTAATTGAAAAATATTGGTGTTTCCCATGCAGGCAAGGTCAAACAAAAGGTGCAATTGAGTTGCATTATGGGAAGTGTAAGATTTAAGAGTTTTTGGAGCTTGACCCACGCCAGGGACTAAAACAGTCTTGGAACCAATCATCAGTCTGACAATAATAAGCCTCATTGGGCAAGGGGTCATTATTTTGGCCGTTTCGGTAAGAGTGGGCTTCCTCTACACAGGGAGACAGTTAAGAAGGTAATTTTAAGCTAAATTGTCGTCAGACGGTAGCCAATGGGTTCCAAGATTTCATTTTGGGCGTGGTGTTTCCCTCTTTTGCGCTCCACACTGACAGTTTACCTGCATTCAACCAAAGCCCGCTTGGTCAATACTACTTGGACTACAAATGAAAAGCCAGAGCGCTTCTGATGCTAAAATCTTGTCCCATTGCCTACAGTGTCTGTTTATAGAGCATATCTCGGCCAGTGCTGCTCTGATTTTGACTGTTCTATTTTTATTTACTTGCATGTGTCAAACTTTTTAAAAGAAATACAAAATGGATGGAGTGCTCCTTTAATAAGCTTGGGCCAGATGAATAATTTAATTCATTATGATAAATTAGAATTTTTGTTTTTGGAAAATGTGTAAAATGCCTATATTATGGTAACTGTGAGGATAGCGGGCTATCTTGTTGCGATAACATTACAACACTCAAAAAAGACTTATCTGCATACTTGGTTTGTACTGACATACAGTATTTCTACTTACAAAAGCAAAGCCTTGTGAGTTGTCTGAACAGTGTGTGGATTTTTTTATTATTGTTTTTTTTTGGTTTAGTCTGTTCCTGCGTTGTCGCTAGGTAGCTTCTGCTAGCTTGTCAGCTGCCTGGAGCAGGAGGGCAGGACAAAGGGGGTAAATTACTAAATATGCACACCGACAAACTTTGGAAATGCAAAGTTGAAGCCAACTGACACCAAAGCTCACGATATATTGCTCTGCTAACGATATTGCTCTGCTAATGACTACGACCCACAAGCTATAACTGTCAAGTGGCTAAGGGGTTAGCGACCTGAAAAAATACATTTCAATGGTAACATTTAGGTTTTACAGGAACTGAAAAGAGGTGGATTCCAATACAAAACACATGACCTACGATAAGAGAAAACTTTAAAAACATGAAGGCTTAAATGAAGGCTGCTTCAATACAGCTGAAAAACAGTCCACATCAACTGAAAGTTATTTTTTACATGACTTTTGTGTAAAGATATTGAAATCGTTTTGCAGTGAATGGATATAAAGCCAGTAAGTAAGTGACACGCTCAGCTTGAAAGCTCATTTTAGCAGGTTTTTCCTGGCCTCTGTTGGGTCTTATTTTCTCTGTGTAATGGGACACCCGTGGGGTCACTTGAAGTGAGCTAACTCTTAACTCTTCTGTCTGGTTCAGAGAATGGTAATCAAAAAGGTGAATATGCAATGTGGAGATATTTATTCATGAGTCCACCAACCCCCACCACCCTCTCTTCCACGCAGTCTTGTCTCTGGGGGGGCGGGGGGTGAAGACAAAAATGCCCCCCCCCCCCCAACACGGCTTAATGCTCGTGTGTTTTCCATTTAAATACCAGGCGGTGATTGGATGGCGGGGACCCATTTCCTTCACTTTGAGGATGAGCCAAACCGTTGTGCTACTTTAGAGTGCGTCGGGACTGGAAAGTGTTCATTTTGGTGTTGGGGTTCCATGATTTGTTTTTTTGGTGCGAGACGGTAATCAGCTTCATCTCCGTGCTTGTGTCAGTATGAGGTTATGCACCGAGGACAGACCTGCTCATAATACCGTTTGGTCTCTTCATCTGGAAAATCAGCAGCAATCAACATAATGGAGCTTGCATTTTTTTAAAGGGTCAGTTCACAAAAACTACAAAAACAAGTGTCACTTTTCTCTCGGGTTGTCTTTTAGGGATGTAGTACATTATTTCAATAGGAAGAGATGATGTGCACTGAACAAATAATACGCAGTGAACGGCAACGTAATGTTTCTGTAATATCGGATTGATAGCACATGAATTGTGCATCATTTGCAACCGCTACCTGCCCCGTCTCAAGGTCCGATTCACAAAAGATATTGCGCTAACGATATCTCAGCGCAAAGACATCCATAAAGCTTTGCAGATGACTGCGATTTGCCCTTTTTTTTTTTTTGAAGTATGAATGCACACTCCTTTCATGATGCTCTGCGCAGGGTGGGTGAAATAATACATCATTATGGGGAAAATATGAATTACAGTCTCTTATTTTAACAGTTTTTGGAGTCATTTAAATATGTGCAGCGATTCCACGGCAGCAGAAACGATAAGTGCATCTCCCCATTAACAGAGATGCGGTGCGCATCCCGTTTTATTTACATCTCCCTATTTCAAAAAGGACATGCAGGGTATCTTTATTCATTAATTTTCCATGACGTCTTCATTGTATTGGGGTGGAGGCAGACTTATGACAGACTGACATCTCAAAATCCAAGCAAATGAAGCCAAGTCAGTGTCTTAATGGCAACTTTGTTTTGTTTTATCAGTAATTTTTGTGAATCGAGCCTGTAATAGCTTCGTTGTGATTTCCTTTGCAGTTGCTTACTCCTCCTCTCGACTCCTGTAGATCAATGACCCCTTTGGTAATGTGTCAACCCCCACCGTTTGTCTGCTAATGGATTTACCTGTGTTAATAGCTGGTTTGACAATAATGGCTGTTGTGTTGATGTGGTGTCAGGAGAACCCGTGACTGTGCCGTACGCAGATCAAACTGTCCAAACACGGTAGTTCATCAGCGCTGAAGGGAACCCCACCCCACTCCCCACCCCTTCATCATTCACACCCACTGACTCCATTCTGCCTCACATTTCCTTTTCCCCAGGCAGACGTGACCTGAGCCCCTCCGTGTACCGCCACTAACTCTTGACAGAATAATTGCACATTAAAGTGGCTCCTATTATGCATTCCAATTCCCCCGCAAGATCGGGGCTTTGCCCTTTTTTCCCTCAAGGATTCATCAGATTACAGAGTTTTTATCTCAACGTTAACAGACAGAGCCATGGCCTTTTAATATTCCACTCTCATTGTGGAGTGGAGTGAGCAGTCTCTGCTGAGGACCAAATTCAGGACATCAAAAGGCTTCTTAACAAGCAGGTCCTTGGTCTTTCGATCCCTGCGGAGTCCTGAGTCTTTACAAATGCAGATGGATCTCAGATGAACGTCCAGAGGCTTTCAGGATTCACACCAGCTCACCCAATAATGGGAATGATTTGTTGTTCCATACTAGCAAGAACCATAGAGGGTTCTTCAGCTTGTCCTCATAGGAGAATGCTTTTGATTCCTGGTAGAACCTTTTATAAAGGTTCCACCTGGAACCCTTTAAGTGAGGTGTACCTAGAAACCTATATAACAATTTATACCTCAAACCATCGGTAAAAATACTCCCGATGACAGGTTTGACAGAGAACCCTTCTTGGTGTGATGCTTCCACACAGAAGCCGCTCTGGAGATGCTATCCAGAACATTTCCACCTTCCAAGGGTGCTAACAAGAACCCAACCAGGGTGTTTTACCAAGAACCCTTTTATATCCCAAGGGTTTCATCTAGAACCCACCCATTAGGTTCTAAAGATAACAATTTGTATTTCATCCAGAACTCACCCAAGGGTTCTAAACAGAAACCGCTTATACTCCAAGGCTTTCATCTAGGACTCATTTATATTCCACGGGTTTAATCTAGAACCCACCAAGTGGGTTCTATATAGAACCTGTTTATATTCCAAGGGTGTGATCTAGAACCAACCCAGCAGGTTCATCTGGGAATGCGTTTACAGTATATTCCACGCTGAGTCATCTCAAACCCACCCAGGGATTCCCTGAAGGGCCAGGGCTAATGTGGTGCAACGCAACCCACAACCATCATGGTTCCCAATCATAGTTTTTGGGGGTGTGGACTTGGAGGATCTCGTTATACCCATGCGCTCCACAATCCCAAGAACTATTTCTCCTAAAACGGGTTCTTTGGATGAACAAAGTTCTTAACCCTAGTCTTACAAAGAACCCTTGAACAACCCATTCTTCAAAAAAAAGTTCTTCAAAAGCAATGTTTCTGGGTAGAACTTCAGCCCTTCTGGGAGAACCCTTGTGGAACCCTAATTAAGGGAGTAAAATCATCTAAGGGGCAAGTTGGAAAATATGCTACAGTAGTGGCTTGGATAGAGTGCTAATTGCATTCATTTATGGGCCAAACAGAGCGCAGGCCTGTGAATGAGTTGGTCCTCAGAGAATACACTGACACTGCACTCTGTCAAATTCTGCCAGCAGCTCGTTCACATCGAGTGCTGCAGGGTGCTCTCAGCCTGCCAGCCAATTCTCCACTACACCCAGTGGCAGATATGCCTCGTAGCGGTCAGTTTGATACCAGCCGCCAGCGCCGCTCTCTTTGGTTTTCTCCCCGCCATGAAATGGAAACATCAAAGTCGGAAGCAGCCGTCAAATCGATCTGCTGCGAAAATGTGTTCAAGTGTGGCTGTGCAACTTGGAGCTTGCAGTCGGAGCTTTGTAGCCCGAGTCATGGTGCAGAGTGACACTCATGCTCCCTTTTGTTGTTGAGTTCGTATTAAGTATGAATGATGTCTGCTGTTTTTCCAGCTGCTTTTCATCTTGTTTCTTCATGTATTTGGGATATTCAGACAAGAGACAAACTTAAGGTAGCAGAGAGTTCAGTAATCTCATATTTCCACCACATTACTGATACTGACTGTTGTCTTCATGACTGCCAATAGCTGACCCCGCCCATGAGAGTGGGCGGGGGTGAAGGAGAGACAGACAGGCAGACGAATGGAGAGAAATGTTGAGCAGGTGCTCAGAGGAAGGCCACGGAGGCCAACGGGGAGTGGGGCTATTCTTGAACGTCTAAAATAACAAAGGCAAACTTCTTACATGATCGGTGTGAGGATTTGCATTACTGTGTGTCAGCATGTCCTTTACATGCAGCTAAAGTTTGTTACGCCCAACTACTACTGGACCAATTACTCAGGACTTGGGAAGCAGACATAATGTGAAGTATCAGTGGTCTAGCAAAATATAACTAAATGACGTTACACGGTAAACTAAACTAATTTAATGACTAATGACAACACTGTAACCTTAGTCAGTCCACTCAGGATTTTTACTCAAGTACTATACAGTTATTTTGTAGTTATGTACGTCACTTGAGGATTTCCATTTGAATTGCACTGTATCACATTTTAAAGGGAGATATTGTACTTTTCCTCCACGACAGTTATTTAACAGTGATGGTTACTAGTTGCTCTGCAGATTTTAAATGCAAAACTTAATACAGTAAAATAAATTGTTAGCCATGCATAAAGTAGTTCAAATGAGTTCCACCTTCACCAGTTATAGCATTAAAAACCCTATTTGCACATCGTGGCACCAGTGGTAATATTTCAACAATATACTACTAATAATAAAATGGAAGGATTCCTTCTGTATAATACAAACACATTTGTTTTCTGCTTATTTCGCTGGTGATGTTTCTGTACTTTCACATACATTTACATTGTGCTATAGTTCCTTTTCTTAAGCGAGGGATCTGATATGTCTTCCACAACTATAACGACACATTACAAGAGTTACAAGAAAGAAAGAAAAATCAGTGGCAACAACCACACATAATACATATATATTATTTATTTCCTGGGCCAGAACTAAGGTTGACCCACTATAGCCACTATACTCTGCACAACCCTTATTACACTATAGGGATTAAACTGAATGGACTGATATCCAAGGATGGCTCTCCTTAAAGGTCAACTCAATACGCTTTCTTTTCCCATTTTTTCATATGGAAACGCCCACTCGTCCGTTACCAAAAATCAGGATGTAGGCTACCAAAGTAAGCTTATCAATAAGGTTATGAAAGATGTGAACGCTAGCACTAGTTGAGTCAACGTTAGCTGTGCTAGGTTTGGAGATAACTGAAAGGGTTTGTTCGAATTTTTCGAAGTGGGGTGATCCCATCCACAGGCGCTTGACTTTGCTGTCAGGGAGCCTTTTGCCGGTACTCCTGTCTGCGTCTCTAAACTGGGATTGTGCCAACAGCCAGCTAAGTTTCTGTAGTTACTACACTGACTACAGAAAAGGATATATGTGTATATATATATATATATTTATATGTAGAACGTCGTCATTCAGAAACCTACGTCAGGTCACGTGGGAAGACTAGCAAAAAAATATGCTACTTGGGAAAAATAGCATTTTGCGCTAAAACATGTGCACTTCTACCGGAATTTGAATGTTTGGATTTGACGAAATAAGGAACACCACCGAGGAGCTGCAGAATGATGTCAAGACTTGTTATTATACCACGTAACTTTCAATAACGGTCGATCGATATACTACGTCACTTGCTTCGACCGAATGCAAAAACGGTTAAAAAAACGAAACAATGGCAACGTTCTTTTTCCAGGCGACGCCGGGGCTGGCTGATGAAGACTACCGTCCACAGCATCATGGAGCTCCTCTGCTCCTCAATTATAACCGAGGATTCTTCAGGCTAAACAGCGGCTCCACAATTACCACAGCCTGCCACACTCGCCAGAAAATCTTTTTTTCTTTTCCACACACATCACACATTTCACGTCAACTGAACTTTTACGCTGCATTCATCTGGGCTGATTCAGCGATATATGACTTCAATCCTCTGCCTTCCATGTTATATTACTCCCCGACTCTGTTTTGAAATGGTTGATAAAGACTTAGCAGCCTATCCGAAAACAAAAAACCTTCTGCGCCCATTCAGCAGCGGTGTGTTTCACACCCCCGAGGCCTGATACCGTCTATTGAGAGGGTGTGAAGAAAAGGTGAGACCTGGCACTGCAAGTGAAACCTCTATACCTCCTGTGCGGAGGTCACGGAGATGATTCAGGGGAGTGAGGCTGCTGGTGGAATGCAAACATGCGCTAGTGTTATACACTGAAAGCAAGGAGGGATTTTGCTCCCAAATCTTGTCCGCTCAGCAGCTGGCCTTACTTGGTAATGCGGGCTGGGACCCTGCCCTGCTCTCAACAAGAGCAGCTTTGCTGTCTACTTTTACGAATGCCAAGGAAAAAAGGGGAAGTGATAAAAGGAGCAGTGACTGAAGTAACCCAATCTCCAGGAGGGAGAATTAGTCAACAAGGAAAAGACTAGTGTTTTGCATTCATGTGAAATGTGAAGAGAGAGAGAGAAGAGAGAGGAGTGGCATGGGGGGGGGTAGAGCTGCTACTCCTCTCCCTCTGTCTTCTAAAATCTTTTTTAACCTCTGCCGATTTCAAGTTTCCAGCCTGACGATGTCAGGGACATGTGGGATCTAATGTGGAAGTACTGCATTTCAGTTCGGACGATAAGGTAGGGGGGGATCCTGTTACAGAGCTCCAAAAGCATGATGGTGTACTGCTGGGAGAGCCATAAGCTTATGCTGGTCTGTGTGTCGGGGGGAACTCTGAGTCTGTTTTTAATATAGTTTTACACCCGTATTAGACCTGGAGGACTGGATGCTTGCAAAGTTTAAAACACAGGCTTTATGGTTTGCCATCAGTGGTTATATTCAAGTGACGGTTAAGGAATGTACAGTATTGACTTAGTAAAAAGTTGTGAAAGGTTTGGCAGCTGTGATGTGTAGATCCCCAAGATCACGAACATGATCACCAGCTAAAAGGCACTTTCAGTTTGGATTGCAGCTGAAATTTTGTTCAGAGTGTCAGTGAAGAGTGACATCAGAACTTCTCAGAGTCTTCAGCTGGCTTGTTACAGCCCAAAAACCCAAATGTATATAACCTACAATAATATAAAATATGGGAACTGTTTACATTAAGGAAGCTGGATTCAGCAAACCCCTCGTCATTGGTTGCATACATTTTGTCCACCAGTTGTGATCAGTTCAGCCAAATACTTTTTTTTTATTAGAATATTTTTCAGTGTCTTGGAGAAGTCAAATTATTCTATTATTTGCAAGAAATAAAATGCTTTCGTGTTCCGTAAATTATCTCACAACCTCCTGTGGTTTCCGAATTCTGGCTTAAACGATTAATCGATTATTCAAATTGTTGCGTATTGCCATACATTTTCTGCAGATTGACTATTTGATTATTGGACTGATTGTTTAAGCATCTAGTTTAGATGAAAACGTCCATTCTTATAGGACCTTCATGCTACAGTAGATGAGAGGAAGATGATGTACCATATACTTCCATGTGGTGTTCAATCACAAACCGTTCTATCTGTGTTGTTGGGGAACAGTGTACCGTTTGAAACGGAGCCATGAGAGGAGCAGTAGTATTGGATGGGTTGAGCATTAATGGTTCCACACAGTCATGTCACCACAGACAGGCTAAAATTAGTGGCTAGAGCAGCCTGAGTCAGCAGGAGCCAATCACCATTCATGAACTCCTCTGGTCTGTAATTCCAGTCTCTGTGGGTCGGAGTTCATGCTTTAATGCAGAAAATGTTCCTCCCTCTCAGCGAGTCCAGTCCTTTTATTGACTTTCTGATCCCCCATCTGGTACGACGACGTGTGTACGCCGTCTTGTGTAACTTGGCCTTCGGACATTATTTTCCATCTCTGCTGATTTCCCACGAAATGCCACAGTTATATGTTTTTTCCTCTTGGCTCTGGGGGGGGGGGGGGGGGCTTCTGTCTGCTTTGCTAAAAATGACCACATAGTCACTCACAAATGCAGACAGGAGCTAGTGGTCTGGAATCCAGTGTGTGGTATTTTTAAATGATCCTTGTCCGTATACTTCGTGTCTCCATGCACACACGGCCCAAGTATTTAAAGCTGATTTCCATTAATTGCGTAACAAGCGCTAAAGACAGCGGTTATCACCTCATAACATTGTTTTGGCTAACATGTTGGCAAACAATTACCTGTTTGCCCCATCAGACACCATGGAGACACGCTCAATATTCACTGTCCATAAAATTCGAAAAAAATATATATCTGTCTCTATAGCTGCTAAATGCTAGACCATGTTCACAAGTTATTCCATAACTTTGTCTTCTGTTAGGTCCTCGGCATGTAGTCTACAGTGTGTTGATACAGCTTTTTTTGGAGGGGGGGCAGGGAACAAGGTTGATGAGAGTGGAGTTTGTGGGCTGAAAAAACAAAACAATGAGCTGAAAGAGGCTAAAACGTTACTGAGAGCTAAGTGTAACTGCAGATCCATTGTTGATGTACAACAACTGATTATTGCACCTTTAAAGGGGACACATTGTCCTTTCCAGGTTCATACTTTAATTTGTGGTTTCTAGAACATGTTTACGTTTAGGTTTTTCATATGTCCCCGATCATTATTGTGCTTTAAGAAATATGTGGATTTAAGGTATTTTTAAGTCAACCACCAACAACCTGTAGGTACAGCTATGCTTCATGTCATTGTTCTGTTTTTGTTGGATGAAGTTACTACCAACACATTCTTTATTCCTCCGACAAAGTTCTGATCGGATCAACTTACTGCAACGATTCTCATACTAGACCTGTTTGAATAGCTGGACATATGGGAGAGGCGGGCGGTGATTTAGAGCTCTCCGACCGGCCTGTGCGGTTGTCGTTTGATCAGATGTGAGCGACGGCGGCGTATCTACGTCGACAGAAGCAAATAACTGCCACGACTGCCAGCAGATCCTCAGGTTGAAAACTGCTGGAGAGAACCAACCAGGAAGCTGGGCTACTGTTCTCGGCCTGCTTTACACACCTTTCGCAGTGCTGTTGTTGTTGAGACTGACAGATTGACCCTCTGATAGCACTCCTCTCTGAGCTGGAGAGAGAGATGACGGCGGCATCGTCTGCCAGCAGTGCATTCCTGAAGACGGGAGTCATACCGCAATAACTCTCCTCTTCTCACATGGAGGTCTTCCTCTCCTCTGACCCCGCTACTCTGTTTTTTATCCCAGCTAATGCTTCACTACATACCAACCCCATCTGTGTGTGTGTGTGTGCTCTTCACTAGCTTTACTGGAGCTGTTTTTGTAATAAAGCTCGGCTTTATGACAGAGGCTGGCCCTCGCTCTATGCTCTATGTAAGGCTGTGTGCGTGCAGGCCCTTTTAAAAAAAAAGGTTTGCCAGTGAAACAGTAGAGGCCGGGGAACCTGATCTGGCCATTTCTACTGGAAAGCCAAAGGAGCACGAGGTATTATTTATTTATGTCAGAGGCTCAGAGTTAAAGCTGCCAGTTTGGGGTGTTTTGTCCGCCTCCCTGAGGAGAGAGGAAGTAAAGCGCCTCTGCTGAACCCCACGGCAAATCGCCTCATGTGTCTCGACCCCTATCCCGGCCCTGGCACGCGAGCAAACATCGGCGGATCAGAGCCGGTTTCATCTACGAGCAGATGTCTGGTGCGTCGTAGCCAGATCGACTCCTGGAAACACTTTCTGAACATCATCTCTGCTCGGCGCTCCCGCAGGGAGTGGAATTGGAGTGCTCCTTGCTTGAACGGATAGGGAGCAGTCGGGTCAGCCGTCGGCGGGACCTCCCCTTCGTACGGTAGCTGGTGAAGAGAGCGGCAGCGTCATCTCAGGAGGAGCGGAGAAGCTTTTTTAAACACAACGCAGAGAGCCGAAGACGTCTGGTGAGTGTGGGCCTGATTCACCACTGGTCAGCCGCACAGATATTATTAGACGTTTACTGGCTCGCGCTGTTGAATCACGTGAATTACTTTTGTTGCTTGCTCCAATTTTTGC
Source organism: Anarhichas minor (assembly GCF_050575085.1). NCBI lineage: Eukaryota > Metazoa > Chordata > Actinopteri > Perciformes > Anarhichadidae > Anarhichas > Anarhichas minor. Next base: position 5,249,657 of record NW_027466469.1, on the reverse strand, counting down.
AATCTGTGTGAGTGAACCTGGCATCTGTGTCCAATTGACTACAAGGTCAATTTATTTCAGCTGCCATTCCTCAGTAATTTCACGCTTTTGGTCTTTAGTATGTGGGGAATTCTTCTCATCCTGGTTAGGGTTGTCAGTCTTGTAATGTAAAAGTTGATTTACCTCGACTTAGTGTCTCCACACACAAAGCAGGTCAGGCCACAGGATGTTACAGTAAAATGTTCTATCCATGTACACCTTTCTGTGGAATTTGCATACTTTTGATGACTTTCATCACAGAGGATAGCGTAAGCTCTGCAGAGTATAGTGCTTTATTGTTGCCTGTTGTTGGTGTGTCAGTATTATAATCGGCTGTTATAAATATTTCAGTGTTGCCGTGTCTTGTTTCCACCTGTAATATGATGACTATTGAAAGGTCTCTTTTCCCAGTCTGTCAATAGCTTTGTGGTGTGTTCATTTGTGCTTAGTGAGCAGAAAATCCAAACCACTCGCCTGAAATTTTTTTGCCATTGTACGTTTCTGTAAACCACAGGATACGTTGAATGTTAACGTTTCCGAACCCCAAAAAAAGTTCTATAAATGTGTAACATAACAGCCCCGTATCACACTTGGAATTGCACAATTCTACATGGTTAACAGTGTGAAATTAATAACAACGTAAACAACGTAGCCTAACAACCGTTACGTCACTAGCGCAAATAAATAACAAGCCCCCATAGAAGACTTTCTTACGCATTGTTACTTAACTAGTATAACAACTTTAGATAACACAACGTTGCCTAAAACAAAATTGCCTAAAACAAAGTTGCGTAACACGACATTACATAAAAAGCATAAAGTCAACATTTGAATAATAACGTAACAATATAGTAGCATAACAGTGGCCCGACAACGTACCATGACAACGTAGCACGACTAAGGTTAATATATATATATATAATGTTAGCGCGCGTTCTCATGTAGCGTTATGTAACAAATGTACCAATGTTATATAACATGGCGTAAAATCAATGTTAACTTTTTTCACCTGGAACACGAAGAGCGGTCTCCCAACCGCCTTTAGTGGACTGTGTGTATATACGACGTCACTTGCTCTGACCAAATGCAGAAAAGTCCTCATTCAACATTTCCGTGGTTTGCAGCAACATTCCAATACCAAAAATGTTTTCCTGGCGACTGGACTGGAAAATCTCTGTATATTCGAATGTCACATGCTGCCACTTGCGTTTTTTGTACACATACAGCCCTCAAGTCCACTTCCTGCAGTATCAGGAGATTAAGCCATAATGTTTTCGGTTCGACAGAAACATCATCTCTGTTTATTGCTCTGGATACATGCTTGGATGGAATTGTAATGGATTGAAATTGCCATAACAATGAATAAATGTCGCCATAATAACTTGGATGTCATCGTAGCGCAGGGAACTGCTGCACTCGGCGTCTCTTCTAATCGCTGTCAGGTGCTATAATTGGCCGGTCCCAGCATCAGTGGTGACCCGTGGCTCGGTCAATAATGACCGGACAGTGGCTGGGGCGGGCAGGGACACAGCCACCACCTGGGGTCCTCATTTGTCTTTTATGCATTTCAATGAGGCTGAGCTCATCCAACATTAATGGCCACAGCGGCCCTGGGCGCGGATCACTCCGTGTCAGCCCGTGATGGGCTCTGACCCCGGGCTGTCAGTGGTCCGGGGGGGGCGGGGGTACCCACGACCCGGCCCTGGCTGCCCTGTGACTTCACCCTGACTCTGATAACAGCAATGTGACACCTGCTAAAGGCACTCTGACGGATTAGAGACACAGCCGTGCTCCCACAGTATCTAGCAAACCATTTAACACGTAAAGCTATTGGCCATATTCGCCATGACCTTTCTCTTCCAAAGTGCTTCTCCCAGTAGGGCATCAGAAAGTCCATTATGTTCTCCTCAGGAGAAGAGCTCCGCCTCCACCTTTGTAAATTCAGAAAGGATTGCTGAGTTCAAACAGCTGGAGGTAGCACTCGCCAGATTGTGGCTGTGTGCATGCATAACTAACCCCAAAACACAACATGTGTGGATTTCCACTGAAATGCAGTGTGACCGAGGTTTTCCTCATTAGAACAGAGAGTCCCCGCCGCCAAACATCTGGCTGGCCACGTGTGTACTTTATAAAATCCCCGTTGTTTGAGTGAAATCTTTTCCCCAAACCAAGTCAAGAGAAGGGGTTTTGAAGAGGAAACCCAAGATGGTCTTTTTCCAATTTAAGATGATTTTGAAAGGCTCCGTCTTCATTTTGAAATCCAAACAGTGTGTTGTAGCCTTTATAATATAATTCTCTAAAGCATTTGTGTACCGATCGTCCCCAAGAAACTGCTTCCAAAAGGCTTTCGGCAATTTGATCCAAAGAAAACACATCAAAGTTTAGTTTAGCAAACACAACTAGATGAAATTAATTGTTGTTTTTTATTACTATAATGTTGTTCACATAAAAATGGAATGAAAATACTGACTAACTGTTTGCCAGCTATTTAACCCCAATACCAGCTCTGTCGATATCACAACAATGCTTGCTCATAATGTGCAGCCCCATGGCTAATCAGTGGGGGGCTAATGGTTCCTGGAGCACCTCCTGCTACTCACCCACGCCCTTTGGCCAAGCATTCTGGGAAAGTATCCATCACTGGCAGTATTTATTCAGGGCAGGGGGGGGGGGTTGTTCTCACTGTTTAATTGTATCAGCCAGGAGCTGCAGTTATTGTCCAGTAGATGGACCGCTGGAGGCGAGGCATGTTGTTGGTGAAGATTTTTGAAATTTTGAAAACTAAGGTTGACGAGGCTGCTGGGATGTGTGTCTGAACTGGTGTGTTTAGAATGCTAACAGCTTCCGGTTGGGTTTAGCTAATGTAGCCAATTAATTCAAATTAAATATTCATATTCAAATACCAGCACAGACGTTCTTTAATTGTTGACTGCACGAAATTGCCAGCAAGTAATTTACGGACCAGTCTTTAACCCCTCTCAACTTTAATCGTCCTCCCCTCACCCTCTCCCTCGTCTCCTCCTCTTCCTCCACTTTTATTATTCGCGGCTGTCAAATAATAAAGTCCACAATCAATTAGTGCGAGAGAAGGGCCCAATCAATTCCCGCCTATTTGCAATTCCTCCCCGTTAAACACTTTCCTTTATTACCAATGTCATAATTAATGCGGAGGAGGTTGAGGGGATGGGAGGGAGGAGGGGACTCAGGGTGTTGTCAGGGGAGGCATTTGTGTATGTGTGTGTGTGTGTGTGTGCGTGTGTTAGTTATCATGTATTTGCTCCCTGGCGTTATCGCGGCAGTACACACAATACCACCACTCATCATATATTTAATGGGCCATGCTCACGCATACATTGTACATTAATCTCTCCAGCGAGGGAATAAACGGTCACAGAGGTTTAGCTGTCATGTTCAGTGAATAAGTTGTTGTAAAGACACAATGTATATTTAAAATCTTTCAAGGGGCAATGTGTGAGATATGGCCAGAATTTTTGTTTAAGAGAAAATAACAAAATGTGAAGTGTTGACATTGTGTCAATGGAGGCTATGTATTGTGTTGCAGAGATATCTTCTAAAATTTGCATGCTAACCAGTTAGCCCCGGCCCTTTGGGTCCTGTCTTGTAATTCCACTAGCACCTGGAGAGGTGATAGTGAGTCGCTGTAGCGTCCAGTCTGTCCTCAGTCCAACATGAGAGGACGAAGAAGTACAGCTGCCCCGAGGGCGTGTCAATCACGTTGAAGGTACAGGGTCCCTGAACGTTTTGATTCTTTGTTTATAGGAATAAATCCAAAGTGGCAGAAACGACACATATTTTCGTTTTGTCCTTTTTGCCATCAGGAGACGGAACTTCAGTTAGCGTTTAGCTCAAAATCAGCCAGTCCACAGGTTAGACCCAGCGCCCTGTTACTAAAGTACGAAAGTCACGTGACAAATAAATCGACGTTGACTTCGGTCAGCGATCTTCTGCCTGAAAGATTGTTGTTTGTTGGGCCCATGCACCTCTCCTCCTACCCGCCCTGTGGTGTTTTTGTTGTCTTCAAACTTCCTTGTTCATGATTACGTGGACAACATACAAAATAATTTTGTGGGATGCCCACGAATTACTACGTGTTATCTTTCGTAGGTATAGCTACGAATGCACGATGAGACCAGCCTGAATCAACGTGGTTGAAGAAATATTGTCCACATGACAGCAGCTTAGTGAATATTTTAAAGAAAAAGGGATGGCATCCAGTTTGGCTGCCAGGAGGCCAGGGTATGCCAACTGTTATTTTGTATCCCACCTCTGTTAAAACACAGGAATCCTCCACAATCGACCTAAAACAAAGGGTTAACTGGTGATTGCCCCGTGCCAAATGACTTCCTGTCCCTTTAAGAGGATGCATAGATACTGATAAAGAAGGGCTCCTGACGGTGAACTGGGCCAGTAGATGTGATGCACACAGCTGTGTGTGGAAGCATGTTTTATGTGCCGTAGGATGGGATGGCGGTGCCATTGTGAGTGGCCGGGGGAGGGGGTCAGGTGGTGCGCCACTGGTAATTACTGGACAGTGCCGCTGCACAGTCAGTGGTCCCCACACAGCAATCCGTCTTCCTCTGGCCACAATGAAAAATCCTTTTAACATCTGACTAGCTTTTAATGTCACTCCGTGGGTGTGGTTTGGATACGGTCACACGCCAGCGTGCAGATATTTCATAGGAGATCCGAGTGATCCAGGTGTGGATAATGGCGCCAGAGGGCCGCAATGTTTGTATTTGCACGTTTATATGGGGCATTTTGTGGGTGCATCTCTCTCTCTTGCCTCCATTTCGCTACATCTGTTTGATGGAGTGTGCAGGTGGAGCATTTGATGACATGCGAGACGAGGCCCATTAGCAATGCATGGCAAATTAGCCTCGCAACTGAAATGATAATGGCCGTCAGTGAGTGTAATGTCTTTTATTTTTGTTGCTTTATCTCAATATTCTCTCTCTCTCTCTCTCTCTCTCTCTCTCTCTCTCTCTCTCTCTCTCTCTCTCTCTCTCTCCTTGCTTTTTTTTGTTTGAAAACAACAATTCCTCAAAGAGTCACTAACAATCACCTTGTTGTGTTTCCCCGTTAAGCCGGCGGCTTTCATCTGATCCCCTCTTATCAAGTCGCAGCGACAAGAGTTGCTCGGTAGAAATGAGCTCTCCATAGTGTATCAATAGGAGCTCCCTTTGAAGTGAGACTTTCTCCATCAAAACAATTCCTTGACTGTGTTCTTAGCTCTGCAGTTTCTCCTAGTTTTTCCACTGTTTTGACAAGAATGTTATCAGAAATGTCAGCGAGGCCTTTCATGATGGTTTTCACCCAAGACGGCACATTTTTGTACGATTTTGTTTTTGCAATGACTACTGCATCGAAAGTATTTTTTTTTTTTTGTGAAGTGGTCAAAGGCTGTCTTGTATCGTGTTTTTGTGAGACAAGACATGCAGTGACGTTCTCATAGTATAGTATAGTTGTGTCAAGGCCTGAATGAACATTGGATGTCGTCAGAGTGCCTGGTAGACTGTTAAGTGACGCACTGCTTTGTCTGTGCCGAGGTCTGACATGTGCTGTGTAAAAATGTGTTGTCAACACCATCTGCTACAGTCAGTTATGGTTGGTTCTGTGGTTGTTAAGCGGAAAAGACCATTAGGCTGCACAGAAAGCTGGCGAGTGAGTGCTAAAGGAAGCTCAAAGGAAATTCTCGCTAAAACTAAATTCTCCTTGCTGAAGTCTGGCAACACTAGTGTTTTGTTCCTCTCACATGTTTCATGCACATGCTAGCCAAAGAGCTAAGCATCTGTGTTTTTGATGACTAGATACCCAACAAAACGTAGAAACCCTGTTTGAATGTGTTTACTAAATCCTGCATAAACTATGTACATTGCATGATTTAAAGGGCCAGTGTGTAGGATTTCTGGGGGGGGGGGGGGGGGTGATTGATTATGATAGTCATCACTATGTCACCTGAAACGGAAAATGTTTTTCGTTAGATTAGGATGAGTCGTTCATATCTACATGGGGAGCGGGTCCCCTTGACGGAGTCTGTCATGTTTCTACGAACGCCCAGAGAGGACAAACCAAAAGCAAAATGCACTCTAGAGAGATCTTTTGGCATTTTTTACGTTACCCAAATGCCACCGTAATTCTGCGACACGCTTGGAAGGAGAGGAGTGAGCGGAGGGGTTTTCAATTGGCTGCAATCTGCAACTTCACCACAAGATGGCAATCAATTCTACACACTGTTCCTTTAAAAAATGAAAAACGGTGATTGTACTCTGTTTCGAAGTTGTTACTCTAATTCCCTAATTCAAACAAAGATGGTAACTGTTAATGACATGTTGAATACAAATTGTTGATAGATTTTCTGTCGATTTATGTATCAGGACGTCTGTGTAAAACGGGGGATTTGGATGAATTGTTAGCAAATTATTTCAGATATTTTGTCAAATTGCATCAGAGATGAGTTTCCTATTATTATTTTAAGAAACTTTTCAAATGTAAAAATCTCAATTTCATTTAGTTTTCTTCACAGAAATGACTGAATGGAAGGACTGATTGTTTCAGCCTTAGAATGATGTGTTTCTGAACGGTCTCCTGGGGAAGAGGCTTAGCTCTGTGAAGCCAATGTAATGATGGTATGAAAGGCACTAACCGAAGCTTGTAATACGGCAACATTAGGTGTTTATATACGTATATATATTTCTCATAATGTGTTGGATTTTACAGTTGAATGAGTTCCTCAGGCTGTTGTATTGGGAAAGTAGAGGTGTCAAAGAGAAAGCTATCAGGTCTAGCTACTATACATCGATATAGTCTTGTCACATGATTCAATAGAGACTTGACACTGGAAAACATTAACATACGCCAGCTATCATCATTGAATATGTGTAATATGAGTGACAAAAATAACAAAGAAAACAAGAAATTATAAATGTTATCAAAAAGTTTGTTTTCCTAGTGTATGTAAAATAAGCATAATTGTGTTGCTGATTTCTACTGACTTCACAAAAGAAAGAAAAGAAAAACCATGATAGAGATCTGCCTTTTCAAGGCACCGTGTCTTTTAAGACTTTTCATTTTTCTCCGAACACAGGTGTAATTCCAAGGTGCCGAGTTGATTTGCTTTTAATGGCCAAATCTTCCCTTAACATTGTTGAAGGTGCCCCAGTGCCTCCACTCCGGCCATATTTACGCCGCTGGTCAAAGTCGAGCCAGGAAGTCCGATGTTAACAAGAGACAGTTGGGGTAATAACTTCTCTATCGCCTTTGCTTCCTCTTCCAAATACGTTTAGTTAACCTGGGGGTATTTGATTATCTGTCAGCTTGTGTTTCTCACTCCGTCTGACTTCTTTGTACCAATCTCGCCATGTTTCCAGCTTGTTGTCATTATTACCAATAGGAAGGATGGCGAGACTCTGCGGTAAGGGCCGGGTTTGCAATAAACCAGACTCATCCTTTGAGCGCTGCGTGGTGTCGGGCCCCGTGAGGTGGCCCTCGGCAGCCCGACAGCAGGAGGCGGCCATCATCTCCCGCACAAGACGGTAAACACTCATTAAGTCCCTCCGCCTGTGCACACAAACATCTGCTGGCGCCGCCGAGAGTCACCCCATCAGGTGTCTCCTGTAGTCATCTCCCAGAGTAGGCACCGTGGCACGACGTCTCTTTTGTGCACCACGCGTCAGTGCTCACCATGCCAGCCAGCCCCAATGCGTCTGGTACGAAAAACTAGCGCACACCTCTTCCCGAAGGGAAAGAGGGCTGCCATATGGGTTTGAGCTCTGGGTCCAAACATATGAGAGAGCATACGCTTGAATGTTGTGACAAAAAAAGCCCCGGCTCCAGCTGAGAGGCTTCCCAGCCTCACATCACATGCTTTCGGGGACGGCAGAATTTTCGCTGCCAAGGATCCACCTCAGATTCTCGCTTGCTGTCTGAACACGGGAGGCGCACGGAGGTTCTTCTTCTGAGGAGGCGGCGGCGATTCATTCCTGTCAGCGCCGGAGGGATTGCATCAACCCGCTGTGCGTGGAGCGTCTGCTGATGCCGAAACAAGCCGTCCTCTGAGATTTGGGTGCAGCCACAATCGGCCGCGAGCTGCTTTATGCGTTGAACGAGAACCTTTGTTTCAATTAGCGGATCCGGGAGGCCGCACGAAAGAACGCCGTTTTGTGAGACGCCTGTACACCTTTGTGTCGTGACAGGCTGTCAGGAGAAGGAGCTGCTCTTCGGAGCTCTCTCTCAGTGGCGTCGAAGGCAATGGTGCCGACGCGGCGTCAGAAGTAGTGCCAGCACAACACCGGGCCTCTGGGCTGCGGGCGGCTCTAATGAGCTCCCCTGAGTGGTTAGCGGGGCTGATGGAGATGGCCCGTCCTCTCCCCTCCCCCCTCTCTACGGGTTCTAATTGGTGGGAGAAGAAAGGGAAGACTTCGGAATTACAGGAGACAATGCTTTGGTCAAAAGAGAGAAGAAGAAGGGGGAAAAAACTCTTTCCACCTGATTTGAATGCAAATCCTCTTCACCCCAATTATAATTTCTGGCGCAGGCCTGAGGATTACATCAGCCAATATGTCCTGAGCCCGAGGGGAAGGACATGTGTGAAGTGAGAGGTGTCAGGTGTTCTTCTTTGGAAGGTGAGAGTCAGATGTGCCAAATATCTGCTGGTTGCTCACCTAATTTTGATCATGTTGCTGGGGCTGAATATCAAGAGTGCTCTTCATGCTCATGAGTGCGAAAGACTGGAATAATGGCGCCCTCTACTGGTCAGAAGTCTTCACAGCCAGAAAAAAGACAGGACAGCAACTATCTCATCAACCCCATTCAAAAAACACATTGACTTCTCACATCATTCCTGGGTTTTAGGACTCGCTGCTGCAGCACTCTGCTTGGTCAAACGGTGGTGATGATGATGACTCTTCAGCATCTCAGAAAAGATCCCGTAATGAGAGATCTCTTTAACCGTCTGTGATGTTTTTAGTGCCATTCAGCTAAACGGGGACGCCACCTGTCAGGAGGAGCCATTAGTGGGAAATCCCATTACCAGTAATCCTATAGGCCCTGTGGTACGAGCACAGAGACCAGTCTCCACTCTCTCCCTCACTCTCCGTTCGTCCCTCTTGGCACCGCCGACAGTCACGCTGCCACATCAGTCGTCGAGGCGACAGGCCCGTGAGTGCCAGGGTTAGAAGGGGGCAGGACCCCTGGCAAGGTTCCTCCCAGGTGGATAGAGAGGCTCGATCGGGATATTAATGCCGCTCCATGCCAGCTGCAGTTTACAGCCGCAACAGTAAGTCTTATCCTCTGAGGCCCTACTTTTCTTCACTAAGAATGCTGCGGTGTGTGTGTGGGTGTTGGTTGGTTTAACCTCCCCGTATTGTCAAGATTCAGGGGAGCGTGCTTCATACTCAGCTTCTTTTAAGCCGGATTTGACAGTTTCAGCAATGTTTGAGATCACAAGATGACAATTTTTAGCAAACGAGAAGCTCAGACCTTCATATCAAAGCAGAAGGTCTCAGCCGGTAAATATTCATGATCACCTCGGTACTTGTATGGTGCCGACCAATTTACTGAATTCTTGTTATGCTGCCTGGGTTTATACCATAGACCAGGGGTATTCAGTTAACATTCAGCAAGGTCCACTGAGAGAGAATGTCCTAATGCAAAGGTCCGGAACATCACAATAATGTCTAACTTGCGCAATGATTTAGTGCCATGTATATTGAGGTATATCTTAACCATGTTTATTATCAGATTTCAAATTGAACTGGATTAATGATAAAGAAATACATACTCTAATAATGAAGAATTGTTCTTCTCTCATTTCAAGTAAAATAAGGTCTGTATTCAAAAAGTAGAATACATGGCAGAAAGCTGTTGAAATGTGCATCTTAAAATAAAGTAATTCATTTTAGAAAAATTGATTTAACTGAATTCTCCTCGTCATGCAGCTTTAAATTCAGTTCATTCAGGTGTGAAGTGAAAGAAAAAGAAAAAAGCCACGATAATAAACCCTTCTCATCTTCTAAAAAGAGAACCTTGTGTACAGGAACACTGTGTTTATATGTGGTTATTAAACCACTTGTTTCAGCTCTATCCTCTCTGTTAACATCATCGTTGGACAGTGAATTCATGCGTTAGGATTCTGATCATATTGGGCTCTTAGATTTATTTTTCTGTGCCTTCATTTGGGATGAGAGTGAGTACGATTTGTGCTTTGTCTCGTAGTGGTGCTTCACATTACTGCTTTTAATAATGGCCACGGTCTCTGAAAATGAGACGTACTGGTTTCAAACTGCCCGTGGGAATAATGAACATTTAAGAGTCTGTCCATTCCTGGTTAAAGACTCTGGTCTCTCAGTCCACCTTTCTCTTTTTGGAGAACGCCATGTGAAATGACTTCTTTGACTCACGTACACGTTGGGTCTCTCCCTACATCTCTCTCCTGTCTGTATATCTCACTGGAATTGCGATGTTTATCAGAATACACGTATTTGATTGGCTGAGTAGCATCACGTTACATGGTTTACAACACATGTAATTGGTCGTTGTGTTTCATGGACTGCTGAACGAGTGCCGTAAAGGCTAGAAAAGCTGCACCAGTTGAAATAGAAACGATCCGTCAAAATTTTATAATTCTCAAATATCTGTCGGTTAGAGGTCCAGGTCTGAATACAACGGCGTCTGGGTCCGCCTGTTAGTGACCCCTGCCATAGACTGTATATGAGAAGTGGACGTAGTCGTCACGGCTTCACCCATTGCTTTGTGGAATACTGTTTTGAAGCCTTGAGTTTGGCATTTTGACCATCACCAACTTGGATTTTTGCAATCAATGAACAGAAGTGACCATATTTGGACTGCGAGCTATATATACAGTATATGAGCTATGTGCTAATACAAACATGCTAACATCCTTATGGTCACAATGTTGATATGCTAGTGTTTAGCAGATACCGTGTTCGTCATGTTCACCATCTTAGTTTAGTGTCTTAACATGCTTACAAGTACGTCTGAGGCTGATGGAAATTTACAGGTATTTGGTCATAAAGTACTGGACACATTTCAATTTTGGTTGGTACAATGTGTCCTTTACCATCCCTAAAGCCACGCCATTTCTGTGGCTAAAGAGGGCTTTTGTAACAAAACAATTAATTTTTCTGAAAGTGAGGTGTCGACTAAAGTGTCATTCTGCATTTCCAATGTTATCAGTCCATTAAATGGCCGTTGTCAGTGTTTATCACTACCATTCTAATGATTCAGACGGGCCAAACTGCACCCTTCCTGCACGTAGTGTGAAAGTGAAACGGTCAGTTTTATACTTGTGGTTAGCTTGAATTCAAACAGTTTGTTTAGGCAAAAACTTCTTGGTTAGGTTCAGGAAAAGATATATCATGGTTTTGTTAAGAATAAGTATTGTTTGTTTTTCGTGAATTAAGTTGTGTACGTTGTTTACGCTGAGTAGGCTGGTACCAAAACTCGGGCATCATGCTGACAAATTTGTCAAATAAATGTTAAATGATACCCAGCCTCTCTAAAGAGTGAGGGTCTAGTGGGAATTAAGATCATCACATTTGTCACCATTTGAGCGTAAAGTTTTTATGATACGAGTCAACAGAATAAATGTTGTCTAAGATATTCAACAATTTTAACTTCAACGTTGGAGGAAAGACAGCAGAAATAGACCTTTTTTCAAAAGCACGATTGATTTTCGTCCCATCTTTTAGCCCTACAGCTAGCATGATAACTTCCTCCACTGTGGAGGCCTGTAAGGACGGTTTGCAGTTGGTCAGCAGCTCAAGTTTAATGTGTCAGAGTTAATTCAATTTGAACTGTAAGCAAAAGCATGAAACAAATCTACTGATAACAGTGACTCAACTCATTTTGGTCCAAAAGTACTTCATCTACTTGTGTGACTGAGCCCTTATAAGAAACATCTTATTGAGGCTGAGGTTAGGGTGGATGCTTCAGCCTGCAAAGTATCTGACTTCAGCATTGGAGATTGCAGATCTTGTCCCGCCTTCTAACAGTCAACATTTATAAAACCCTGATGGTACAAATGAATTGTCATATTGGTAACTTTGGATGAAACTAACAAAATTGCCCTAAAAGAAAGTTTAAGACCAAACCGTTCTCACTCCCATCTCGTCAATACTGCTGCTTGGTCGGTGCCCCTTGGCGTTGGATGCAGATGCACTGAGGAACCCTTTAGTTCCTCAGTGTTCTAATCATACATTACGTATGATTAGAACTTGGGTTTTCAAGTAACTCCAATGTAAAAACATTTGTGTCAGTACTGGACAATCAGAGCGACTGATGTAGTAGGAAGGGAGGTTGGATGGGTAACACAGGACTTTCACCCAGGTGACTGCTGTTCATGTGATACAAAGTCAATGTTGACTTATTTTTTTACCTTACTCACTGTACTTATTTAAACCCAAACCACAACCTTTTCCTAAGCCTAACCGAGTACTTTTGTTGTTTAAATAAACCTAAAATTGAAGTAAACTTACATTGGAAGTTTATTTTTGAAAAGAGACTGTATGCATGTATTGAGCGGGAGCTGATGTGCCGTCCCTGAGACGTCCAGAACTGACATTAGAGTGGAACCTAGAGCGTCACAGTTCGAAGCATAGTGCCACCGACCAAGCGCCGGTGTTTGACGAGATCAGAGTGAGAATGTGTTGATAAAACTCCTGATTTAAATCGGATTAATATTTATTTCGACAAAGTCAAGTAGTGTCACGTAGACATTAGCTGAATTGGAATCGTGACAAGGAAACGTTTGAGTTCTTTACACTTTGTGCATTTGTCCTCGCGGCACACCGACCCAACCCTCAAAGCTCTTCAAAGTTCTTAATTTTCTTCCTCATCTGTGTAAATGTAGTTTGTTGAAAATGTTGGACGTGCACGGAAAGACGAAAACCTGCCGCACGGAGACACCCGTGGACGCAGCAAACGTAAATCATGTTTTAGACAGCTTTACTGCAGCAGCTCCTTTAGATTTTAGATGACAAAGTTTATTTTCAAGTCAGCTATCTTCTTATTGTAGAATGACAACCGTCACCATATCTGCCTAAATCTCTGAAACTCTGTAGAATCAATCTTCTGTCATCCGACAACTGGGCCTTTTTTTAGGGAAGAAGAAGAGAAGCAGAAAGTAGACCTTTTCTCAGAAGCCTGATTGATTTTTCTCTGCACTGGTGCTTGTTTGTCACAGTCAACCCTCATTTTTTATTTTCACTTCACTACCGAACAAGTCTGCGCATCTTCCCTGCAATCAAACTCGAAAGCAGCTCATCTCGTTAATTACCCGGGAAGGGAACGGCCTGTGCAATTAAAAACATAAAATAAAACCTGCACACTCGGGGTGTTTTCAGCGACTGTAACGTTGACCTTGCAGCACTGCCAGTAGAGGCAAGGACTCGCCGGACTCGCTGCATCAGGCTGGACACACAACTCTGCCGGAAGGGGAGGGGAGAGAGAGAGAGAGAGAGAGAGAGAGAGAGAGAGAGAGAGAGAGAGAGAGAGAGAGAGAGAGAGAGAGAGAGAGAGAGAGAGAGAGAGAGAGAGAGAGAGAGAGAAGAGGGGAGGGGCCGAGGGAGTGACAGAGGGGGTGGGAGAGTGAGACTCAAAGAGCACAGGAGGCAGATGGAGAGAGGGTGGCGAGGGCCCGAGCCGTCTCTCTCTCTCGCTCTCTCACTCTCTCGCTCTCTCGCTCTCTCTAGAGCTGGAGGTGTGAGGATGGTCGCTCGCTTTCGTCCCACCGGCGTCGACTCTGTCCCGGGCTGCTCTCCGTGTCTCTCCGCCGGTAGGGCTGCCGCTTTCACTTCTTTCGCATCTCTGCAGTTTTACTTTTCTCATGTCATCTACCCAGATCTTTTGGTGTGCGTGTGTGTGTGTGTGAGGTGGATATAGGGGAGTACTGCGGGCTGCACATGCTCTGTTTACACCCGCCGGCCCAGGCAGGTGTCTGGCAGAGACGACTGCAGCAGCTGCACTGGCGTCCCCCCACCTCCCATCCCCTCATCTCTCTCCTGTAGTCTGATGTCATGGCAGCTCCTGTTTGCTTGGAGGACACCCACGGCTAGCCGCAGACCAGGGCCGAGAGACTGTTGTTGTTGTCCTTTCTGTCCCCACCTTTCTGGCATTTATTACATTTTTTCTTTAACCACTGCTGCATCCGCTGAGCACCATATGGACGGGCCGCGTGACCAATTCCTATTGATCCGTTAAACAGACCCAGGAATAGTTCATTACATCAGGCCGCTCTCTGCTGACCTCGACAACACTCCACTCACAAAAGCGGACGGGCTCCCGTGTCGCACTCCAATTACCGCGGACGAGACGGAGGGTCACTGGCAGTCACGGCTCCGTCTTCAAAAACATTAGTCTTCATTGCACGTACCTTACAGTACGGTTTAATAGGTTTCAGCAAAGCACACATTAATTCATCGATAATGGGTTTGGGGGCCGCTGGCCCACGGCACAGGATTATGCAGGATTTGTGTGATCTTTGTGGATATAATTCCATCTCCTAGGCCTGTTTTTTTTTTTTATCCCGGTTCTGGGTTTATATCCTCGGGCAGGATTTTTTTCATGCAGCATTAAGCTGCTTGGTATCAGATTATTCCACAATGATGACATCCTCTGTGGTTATGAATTAAAATGGGCTCTGTTGTTGTTTCATGCTCAGGAGAATTCAGGTGTGGTCCACTGAATTTACCTTTTCAGTGTGGTTTTAGATTTCATACACCGCAGCTGTCAGGGACGGAGGAAATTAGTTTTCTTCTCCAACATTTCCCAAAACATCTCCTGCTCGAATCTACGACCTCGTCCGTCCTCAGCAAAACAAAACTCCTGGTGTTTGGGGGGGGGGTAACACATCCAAGGAGCCTTTTCCTCCACTGAAGTGCACTGAAGCGCACTGAAGCATTTAGGCTGTTTTTAATGCCAGATACATCAGCGTGTGTTCAATAAATCATGGGCCCATCAGAGAAGAGCCAGGAAGCCGCAACGAGTGTCTAATGAGTCATCCGGTGTTCTGTTTAAAAAGGCGGGAGGTAAAGCCGCGGCCGGTTGGGTGGACGGAGGCTCGCTAAGCTGGCCCTTCATTCATTACCACGCCAAGGATGCTCCGCTCCAGGATAATGACTCTGATGGCAGTTTGCTGAGATTGAACGGATTCCAAATCTCAAACGCTGACTCATCGTCGCCGCCACGAGACGTTTGTTTTCGTCTTCGAAGCGGAGTCGCCGTCGTTGTGTTTGGAGAGGTGGATTTTATGGGGCTCTCTTTGAGACGGAGAGAGAACAACCAGGCTTCTAGAGCGATGTCTCCTTTCACATATGCTCAGCGTAGATGGATAATCCGGCTCTCTGATGTGGTTGAAAACAATAACATCGGTACAGGCTTCACTGTGTCATGTTAAAACTTTGTGTGCAAATGGCTGCAGTCAGATTGGAAACATCTATCACTGTCTACCCATAAGTCCTTGCATTTTGCAGAGTTTACAAACACTTTTTTACAAGTAGCCTCTTGAGGTTGTGTTAATTGTGGCTTTCACTGCAGTTAATGACAAAGTAGCGTGAGGTTGTTAGCGCCCCGTCCCGTCAATTTATTCGGACATCTTCACGAAGTAGTGGGTGCTGGAAGCTGGGTGATGTAGATGGCTATCACTGGGGTACATCTACTTAAAAGAGACAGAGCTAACTAGGGCTGGGTATCAAACCTCCATATGTTGTACACCAAGTGAAAACACCAGGTATTGATCATTGTTAAGCACTGAAAGCTGGCATTGAATGCCTGGTCAGGTTGGTCATCTTTCTTACTTTTACTTCAAATCTTATCCTTTAAATAAATGTGTGTCAAATTTTTAGACTGTTAAAAAAATGTCTACATATGCTTTTTTTATTAAAGCAGCTAGTGCAGTGCACAGCTTCGCAATGCTAAGATGCATTGTTCAGCCAGCGTGCATGAAGATTACAATCTGTTCATGCCCACTGCTGGGCGTGTGGGATTGTCGTCAACAAGTTGCCATAAGGCTTGGTAACATGTGGCAGGGAAAAGCTGCAGGGGATTATTCTGCTGGTGCTCCGTCTCTTAGATGTATTGCCACCATTGCTATCGGCAGACATTAACAGGCCGCTCTGGAGAAGCTGTGCACTGTGAACGATGGAGCGTCATATTGTTTTAGTTTCACTGCTATAACCGGGCCCCAGTTCCGAGGGAACTATTGCCTCTAAGCATGACAGCAAAGACACTGCACCAGAGAATATTATCATATGTTCGTACAAGTTGTGCTTGTAGTGAACATTAGGCTTGAAGATTGATGCTTGTTTCCTCTGGGAGGACATTCAACACGTTTTGGTTGTGTAATTTGGGTCTGCAGAGAGTGACTGACATATTTCCGCATGAAGAAGATTATTTTATCCTCAGATAGAAGTGCTCTTAGCCAAAAACATTCACTCACACATGCCGGTGTGCTCAATTTCACATCAAAATGCAAAAATATACCAAACACAATGCACAAAAACATGGCTTAACCTTGTGTTTGTGATGGCCATCTCCAAATGGGATGCCTGTAGATAAGCGCACAGTTGACCTCACCTTAGGAGTTTAACCTGGTTCATATGTGCACATAAATTGCGAGAACAGGGGACATAAAAGCCAACCATTCGATAAACAGGTACTTGATTTGAGGTGCCCCGATGGCCTAGGGATAAAAAGCACTGAGTGAATTGCAGCGTCCCTGGCTCAAGTTTGCCACTTTTATTCTATGTCATTCCCCATCTCTCTCCCCGCATATCCTGTCATCTCACCAATGCTTTCAATGGGATCTCTCTAACAGCTCAGCTGTAACATATCAGATGTGACGGTGATTGGCTAATCTCTATAACAGATTCTGCATATGAATAAAGAATCTGTAGGCAAGGCGATAAGCATTCTGGTTAATCGTTTGTAGTTTGTTTGTAGTCCAGGTAAACGGTCCGCTTGGAGAGCAAAAGAGGCGGAATACATTGGCTGAAATGCAATCACAAAACCCATAAGCTATTGCCTGCCAATGGTTTCACAGTTTGCAAAACTGTGAAACAATCCGATCGTAGACACCAACTACATTCTTGCTTCTCATATTGCTAATTGAACTGTAAACATTGACTGGCGCGCGCAAGAGGAAGTCTTGACCCGGATATCCGCTACCTGTTATCTGGATATCTGCTGACTACACCGGAACCCTTGGCTGATAAATCGCCGTCAGACCGATATTGAGCAAAACCAAAGCTTGTCACATCCAAGAACTGCCCCCATGATGAACACCGCCATTCCTTAATTGTATTTTTAAATTTCAATTGGAATATACAAGACATATTTAAATTGCTACAGTTCTGTTTCTTTATTGGACTGTACATAAGGAGTGGACGTAGTCACCCATTGTTTTTTTTTGTTCTACAGTTTTGACGCCTCAAGTTTGGCATTTTAGCCGTCACCATCTTTATTTTTGTCCGTCGCCATCTTAGTTTTTGGCTGTCGCATTTTTGGTTTTGGGCCGTCGCCATCTTGGTTTTTGTCTGTCGCCATCTTGGTTTTTGTCCGTCGCCATCTTTATTTTTTGCAACCAGAAGTGACATGTGAGGGTGGAGCATATTACAACTGGACATAAGCCATAAGACATTTGTAGTGCGACCAAGATGTCCCAATTAACTTTCATGAGATCATAAACTCATGTTTACAATGTTTACTGAGGTAATAAATCAAGAGAGAAGTAGAGTCATTTTCTCATAGACTTCTATACAATCAGACTTCTTTTTGCAACCAGAGGAGTCGCCTCCTGATCCAGTAGAGAGAATGCACGTTTAAGGCACTTCCCCATTGGCTTCTCTATTTTAGACCCGGAGCTTGCCGCCTGGTTCCATTTTATTTCGATGATAATCTCTTTCCATGGAAAGGAAACAATGTGGTGTTTTTAGGTTTACAGGTAACCTCAGGGAAGGGAGGGTAGACACGGCAGGGATGAGTGATCTACCTGGCGATTACGTTCACACGATAGGCCCCGTCAGGCTGTTTAGTTGGCAGATATTCAGACGCCGCATTCATCCCCTCAGGACATAACTACTGTAGAAAAACATTATTGTCTTACGATAATTCTCTCGCTGAGTCACCAACTAGAGTCACCAACTCGTAACCAAACTCTGGTTGAAACATATTTTTTGGGGGGGCTCACCTCACTAAAAAGCTGGTGACAAATGGTTGAATGGAAGCCCCCCTTAATGGTTGTTTGTGGGAAATAATGACTTGAATCGAGTATGGAAATGTTCCTTCCTGTTCTTTTTTGATATGTTCTATCTTTAAAAAACGATTACCAATTCTTTCTCTTCATGGCATCCATATTTCTCCAACTTGGGGGAAATAACTTCTGCTGGCTGTCCAAATCATATTTCACTGGAATGGAAAGTTGCTGAGATTTTTAGTGATCTTACTGGACATAAATAAAACTGATCCTTCCAACAGTGCTGAGACTGTCTATTAGAGTTCCTCCAGGGTTACTCATCACACACTGACACACGGATGAAGCAGGTTAACACTGTGAACAGATAAAGCACATACTGTGCATATTCTGTCATCCGTGTAACAATCGTGAGCATCATTGTCACTCAAAGGCAGCAGAATTAAGTTAACATTGAGCTTCCATTTCTTAGAAAAGCATCAGTCACCACGCCTTTCACACCGTGTTACATGAGATCATTGTTCCATGGTAAGGTTTGTGTCACTTCAGAATGACCTGCATGTTGGAATACCACCTCTGTTGCCTGCTCAGATTTGTTTCGGAGGTTTAACAGATGCATCTTTATTTTAAGACGACGAGAACATCCTCGACAGCTACAAGCGCAACACGCTGACACAAGTTGTCTATGCGGCGGTGCTGGAGAGCCGCAGGGCCCCTCTGTCTAGAGATATGTAGCAGGAAGTACCGGTTCAAAAGGTTAGCAGAGGTCCCATCTGGGGAGGAAGTGTTCAAGGGGAGGAAAACGGATCTCCAGGGGCAGGAATAGTCAACCAGAGGTCCCTTCAAGACAAGGTCAGAGAGCGTGCAATAAGCATTTTAGAGGGAAGCTTTGCCAAACCTGAGAGCAAACCGGACAGATTCCTCTTTAATCTTGTGTGCAAAAATAGATGTTTGTTTCTTTTGATGGTCCTGGCTTCCTTGTAGCTCCTGGTCTGCTTTCTGGCTTCTAACGTTAGCTAGCGTTAGCGGGCTAGCAGCCCGTCCAAAGCAAGACAAAAACCTAAGAATCCCAATTTGAAACCCTGATCTCAGTGCCGTCATAAAGGCAGTGTAAACCCCCCCCCCCCCCCCAGTGGTTCTGTTATAAATATTTTGCTGAGTTTTCATTTTTCCGGGAGATTGCAAACCAATGGCTGAGAGAAGGAGAGGTTTATAGATAACCAATCTAAACACT
The DNA here is from genome assembly GCF_050575085.1 of Anarhichas minor. Classification (NCBI taxonomy): domain Eukaryota; kingdom Metazoa; phylum Chordata; class Actinopteri; order Perciformes; family Anarhichadidae; genus Anarhichas; species Anarhichas minor. Next base: position 5,230,179 of record NW_027466469.1, on the reverse strand, counting down.
GATAGCGTCATTATTCCAAAGCCATTACATTGTGCAATCTACTTTTACTTCATGATTATAACTTAAAAAAAAATTATAATAATAATCTTGTCTGTTGCTACTTTAATATAAAAAGTTGTGATTAGTGGAGTTTCACATCATATTTGGGATTATGGTTAAAAGTGATCTGTCTCAGTAGGGCATTCAAGATGGAGGAACCATGAAGTACTTTTGTGGCTCACTCCATTGGTTATCGATGCTTAAGTAGTTCTAATTAGATTTAAACCAAATTCAGCCTCTCAGACCATTCAAGTCTCTCATACGCCGCCTCACCAACACTGAGCTATATTTGCTCCCTCAGTATTTAACTCAGTGGGCGTGTCCCACGCTGAAACTACTTCCCTATTTCTTTAAGTTCACCCCAGGGTGTCAATTGACAGGAAGAGAGGAAGGCTGTGGATGCCACGTTCTGCATTTTCCCAGCTGGGTATGTGATGGCATGTGTTATGAAATAAAAAAGAGAAGTATTAGGTGTCAGATGAATGATAGTCACACTGTTGTGACGACTGGGAGAGAATTACTGGAGGAAACACAGCGCAGAGTTTCAGCTTTCGGAGGGTGCCAAAAATAATCAGCCAGGGTAATCAAGTGTGTCACACCAGGCTGCCACTCCCTTCCCTTCTGACGAGCAGGCACGCAAAGCCGGCACAACGCCACCACACAACCTGTCTTCCGTTTCAGCCTCACAGCTCTCCTCGGCAGAGGTGAAAAAACTCCAGCAGGAGGAGGAGAGGGGGGGCGAGGGGGGGGACGTGCAGGAGAGAGAAAAGGCGGCCTTTATTGCAGACGCCAACATCAACAGCGTTCAGAGCCGGCGAGAGCAGACAGAGGTGCTGCCTGTCCTTCAATAGCCTCAGTGTGTGTGTTCTACACCACAGGGAAAATAAAAAAGGGGGGGCAGAGGAAGAGTCAGGCAGGGTGGTGCCTACGACAGCCACACTAACCAGAACCAGAGCCATGCTCCATTAGTGTGAAAGAGAGGAGTTCTGCTTGTCACTGCCTGTTTTTTGACATCTTTCTGGAATTGGAACGTACCGGCTGCAGTCGGGTTACGCAGGTTGAGAGTGACAGGCCTGGAGTCAGCTGTACTTAACTTGAGCTTCTGTACAATGAAGGTAGGTTACCTTACTGTGGGTCGATTTGTTTTTTATACCTTGAGCATCCTTCGTTTCAGTGATTTACTAGCCACTGTGCTGCATAGAGAAACGGTTTTCTGCAGGTTGTTTGACATTTCGTCCTATTTCCTCTCCTTTTCCTAAATCCCGTCCCTGACATAATGGTTTCTATCCTGTTCGGCATAGGCCAGATGGTGATTTGGCTCTTCCCCTTGCGGTAGATAGTATTTTCGGTCCTGTGCCTCGCGGCGGATGATGTACAGCTGCTCCTCCTGTGCGCCCCGATTCCTTTCCCTCGCTTGGATGAAATGCCCTTGAAAGCAGCAGGGGCAGCAGACGGATCCGTAGTCCGTCATGACCACTCTGGCGGCAGCACTGCCCACTCGGTTCCAGTGATGAGCAATGGATGGAAGCAGGGAAGGGACATAAAGGGGAGGGAGGACGTGTGGGCTTCTGCAGCAGATTTAGCCTCCCTTCATCTCTCCCTTCTTCCCCTGTTCACCTGGTCAGTCCATCATACATTTGAAATGCTATTGGTCAGGCTGTTCTCATAGAGCATTCATAGCTATACCTACAAAAGTGGACGCACCGTAATTCGTAGATATCCCATAAAATCTATTCGTACGTAATCCATGTCTTCATTAACAATGATCAAAACCTTACTAAGTAGTTTTGTTGCCTGAACCTACCCAAGTACTTTACGGCCTTTTGCGAAACCTAATCAAGTTGTTTCGTTGACTAAACCTCACTAAGTATTTCAAAATATTTTCGTCAACCTAACTAATTATTTCATGATCTTTTTTTCAACCTAAGTAGTTATGTTGCCTCAACTTAACTGTATATTTGACTATGTTTACCTTACAAAGTATTGTTGTTGCTTAAACCTAACTATGTATTTCAAAAATGAGGAATTACCTTTTTCCGTACGATATCATACAAACTGTTATTAAGAAACGTGTTGGCGTAGGCAGGTTCAGAAAAAGTGAAATGTAAGACCCACTTCAGTACCTTTGTGAAGTGTGTAATTCGACATTGACTTGTATTCAGTGTTTTCATCAAATGGGTTTTGCAAACTGGAATTCAATTTCACCTTGAGAGGGTGTAAATGTGCAGCTGTAGGAAGACCAGAGGTTGGAACAGAAGGACTCAGTTTCTGCAGAATTGTGTGGAATATTCACTGGGATTGAAAACTTGGTAGGGTCAGAGTTCTCCACTCCGCCTGGAATTAAATCCCATTTTGCCGAAATAGTATGACGCACCTGGTGCCAGGTACAAATGGTCTCACATACTGAGCTGACGACAGACCGAAGACAAGACGCTCAACTAGTGCACTGAGTCAGGTTTCTGGGTATTTGTGTAGCTGGTGTAGGCGCTGCTCCAGACGTCGCACAGCATTGGACCCTCAATAAAAAACAGGGAAAAAAATGAAAACCTCAAATGACATTCATAAACTTCTGCAAATGTGCAATGCTGTCCAGCAAACCTCCGTGACCTTTTCTATTACTCCGTAGTTTAAGTTGTTCCTCGTTAGGTTTCACTCCAGCATTTTTAGTTGTGTGCTGAGAATCCGCGGTCATACCGAGCCTTTTTACTCAGACTTATAAAACTGACCTTGTTGACAAAAAACTCAAGTCCATTGACTTGAGCTTTCAATTGTATCACAGATCCTCATCATTTGCCATGGTGCTGTAGGTTTTCAAACTTCCATAATTCTGATCACCTCTTTTCATCCATGTTTAAAAGTCCAGTGTTCTGTTCTGCTTTGTTCTGGAGTCAAGAAAGTGACCTTGAGTTGAAATTGTTTGTCAACTGCTGTTGCTATGGTGAAGTAGAAGTAGTAGCAAATAAACAAACACAGGACTTTCTCCCAGGAGACTACTGTTCAAGTCCCATGTGAAACCAAGTCAACATTGACTGATTTTCCCATAGTTTTGTTACATATCTTTATAAATGAACCAAGATCTGTTCTTAAAGCTCATCAAGTAGTTTGTTCAATTCAGTTTTATTTTAAAACACAAATCTCAAATTTGCCTCAGACTCAGCCTTTACAGTCTGTAGAACATACGACATCCCCTGTCCTCGGACCCTCGCATTGGAAAAGCAACGACATAATGAAAGTAGTAATGGCAGGAGTAGCACTAATAATAGCATAATAATAATAGAAAAATCATTAGTAATAATAATAACAGCATCAGTGGATGTAATACAATGATAATAAAGGAAATAATAGCAGAAATTGTAATAGAAACGTGACTAATAGTCATTTTAGTATTATTATTGTTGTTTTAAGTTTATTTTGAAAATAGACTGTTTGTACAGTACAAGTGGAAACTGAGGTTTGAAGCGTAGGGCCACTGACCATTCGTCTGTGTTTGACAAGTTGTGGTTGAGTTGGGAGTGAGCATGTGTTGCAAAATCAGGTGGCACCACATAACCACGCTGATCCAACAAAAGGAAAATGTAACTTTAAAATGACGAAATGGTGTTTTTAGTCTCCGTGTCACTGATGGCCTCTCCTCCTCCCTCACACGCAGCCGCTGCCCGGCCGTTCTCAGACACAGTCTGAGCACGCTCAGACGGGCTTGCTCTTCCCGGAATAGAAAAATGTTTATGAATGCTAATGAGGCAGCTCCTCGGGTCTACATCACTGCGAGTTCTCTCGTCTGTTTTCAGTGCAAACTAAAACATGCCGGGATCTGTCAGCGGCGCGTCCTGAGATGAAGGAGATGAGCTGCTTGTGAATGTGAGCGTCTGCCTCGCAGAATGTTTATCTCGCATTACCTGCTGGAATCTGATTGTTAGGGAGTTCTGTTGTGGACTAAATCTAGTTGGGCTTCCTGAGCCCGCTGCATGATGCTGCGTCACCCTCGGTATCTATGGAGGACATCAGGGAAATGCTTCCTGTCTTGAATCGTCAGATAGCATCGGGGTAGCTCAGACCTGACAATAACAAGCACTGGAGATAAAAGCTCAACCCTGAGGCGGAGCACAAATACAGAAAGTAAAACCATAGCACCATGTGAGGATTAATGCCTGAGTCATTTTCTCTCGCTGAGATTAAATCTGCCAGGATTATTTAAAGGGTACATCTCTTTCATTACATGTTGGGTCTTATTTTAGTCATTTTTGGCAACCATTCCTACCAACAACAATAGCATTGTAAGCACAAATGTCTGGGCTCATCTGGGAAGGAGGCAACTGTGGCTAAGTGGATAGCAGGGCCGTCCTTCAGTCAGAGGATCGGTGGTTCGGGGATCTTAACATTACACCGTAGATGTGCCTACGGTGTAGAAATGTGATAGAATCTGACTTGTTTGGATAAAAGCGTCTGCTAAATGACTGTTATGTAATGACTTTGCAAGAAACGAGTCACATGGGTCAAGAAACACGAGCAATCAGACAACAAGAACAAACCCCAAGATTTGCTAAATATATTTGAAAGAAAAATGATAGAAATAGGTTCAGGTATTAAGTAACATAAAATGTCGTTGTGCTGGTGAAAGGTTGTGACATTATCAACCTACAAGTGTGATTGACAGTGGATTGGTACAGGAGGCTGGTGAATCTTTCTGTGTGGACCTTTAGTCAGCACCATCAGACAGCCCTGTTGCTAGCTAGTGCTAGTGCTGATTTTAGTGAAATCAAGCACTACTACTACTTATGCCAGGAATCACTTAGACCCAGGGCTTACTTTGTGCCCAAACAGGATCCAAGACCTCTCGGTTTTTTGACTACCTGCTGGAACTTCACCCTCCTAAGCTCGGGACGATGGGGCTGGCGGATTGCACTCTGTCACCAAATCACACTTAGACTTTGAGTTTCATTTATAACATCTTTGTAATATCATTGACAACTTATTGACTTATTAATGTTGGAGCATTTTGCTGGCATTGTTCCTGACTTAATTGAGTCAAATTCATTCTATTATTCAGATTTGTTATTATGTAGAGCTGGGAAGTAATGAAAAAGATGTGATATAAATGTGAGCAAATAAAATAAAGAATCCTTGGCTTTGTCATTCCTACTGGTTTTGTCTCATACTTTGGCCATCATGACCATTACGTTGGTATTTAATTGCATTCTTTGTGGTAGTAAAAAGGTCTTAAATGTCTTGAAATGAACCCTGGTAATCCTGCAGAAACCTTGTCCTATTTGTGTATTCTGTAAACATCCATCACAGTTTATATCCTGTCTGGTTGAACTTTGACCGGCCGTACTTAACGTAGGTGTGTGCTCAGTTTCCCTGTGTTGTGAAGAATTATCACTGACAGTTAAGGTGCGCTTACTTTTGGTTTTACCGTGCGGTTTGGATAATCTGGCTAATCTGGCTGGCTTGTTTACTGCCTGTGTACGGACTGCAGTTTTGATGCCTTGAGATCAGCATTTTGGCTGTTGCCATCTTGTTTTTTTGTTTTTTTAAGACGTAACCATATTTGGACTTCAGTGGAGTTATGTATAGATGCTGTATACAGCTCTGGTTGCGACCTGTAAATCATAATGTTGCCCCGCCCTAAAGCATACTCTGCTTTATGGTCTGTTTGACTCTAAATGGACCATCATTTACTAAATGAACATCATGCTGTATTGAAGAAGACTTGAAACTAGAGATTGAGACCATAAACTCATGTTTACAATGTTTACTGAGGTAATAAATCAAGAGAGAAGTAGAGTCATTTTCTCATAGACTTCTATACAATCAGAGGAGTCGCCCCCTGGTGGTCATTAGAGAGAATGCAAGTTTAAGGCACTTCCTCATTGGCTTCTCTTTTCACAGAGCCCCCTGTTTAAATCCCTCTTGTAACTGTACACCACGAATACTCCGTTTCACTGTCAAACAAGTCACAGTACAGAAGCTAAAGACACCCTAACTTCCGTTTCACTGGGACTTTAAACCTACCTCAGCCTCTACCTGAGGTTGCTCACCACAATGCTGTGGCTTAATGGTGTCGGTGTTGGCACTGGAGCCAATGGACAGCTCAGGAACAGGATGGAGGAAGAGTTACAGCTGGAGGATTAGCAGAGATAAGCTGAATAACTGCACACTGGTCAGTGGGGCTACCACGACACAACATAAACACTGAACAGACCCAATGCCATATGGTCATCAACATCACATAAGCATCTGCCAGCTCCAAACTCTGCAGCCTGCTGGATTTATATTATATGTGTGTATGATTGCTAATGGGCGCACAAATGTATGGATGCTTGCATGCGACCGGTATTTGTCTTTCAGTAAATAATGTGGGCTGCGTACTCTACCCCTGTCAGGAGCAACATGCATGTGCATCATGGGAGCCAGTGGTTGGTTAAATGAATCTTCTCTCTCTCTCTCTCTCTCTCTCTCTCTCTCTCTCTCTCTCTCTCTCGTGGAGAGGCTGAGAGGGCAGGGCCACGGGCTCCCTCCTAAGGCCACACGTGGGTGGGTTCTGAGTTTAGGGATTACAGGGCTGAACTGGAGCCAAACAGCTTTACAGCAGACAGCCAGAGACACGGGCCTCCACCAGTTTGAGGTGTGGGGTGATGCAGCTGGGAGGCCGGCCAGAGCGTGAGGAGGAGTCGAGGCCTACATCCTTGTTTTATTGTCAAAATGCACTTATTCCCCAGTGTCTGTAAACAGGACATGACTCATGCAAGGGGAGATCATTATAAACGTGCTGACATGTTATTTGTGTGCCCTATGCACATGTGAAAACATGCTGCAGTCTTCGCTCCAAGTTGGTGGAGGGTAATGGAAAACAGCATTAATGACTGCAGTAAGTTGTTTAAATAGCGTGCCTGTTGTTTAAGTACATTTACATTTCCTACATTGTTTTGCCACCAGTAACCACAGGTGTCATCTTTAATTTGCTTGTTTTGTACATCCAACATCAGGGCTGGACATCGTAGAATAGAACATTACAAATTCCAGTACCTCTAAAGTGATACCGATACAAATGGACTTCCTACTTCATTGATACCCATCATGTGTGTGCGTCCCACTGGCTAGCAATCGTCACCGAGCTCATACAGCGGTAACCGCTGACAACGCAGACCCATGGTGGCGGGACTGCATAGGAGCGGAAGCGCAACGCCCAACCTCCGCTCACTTTGTCAGCACCGTTGCAGTTGTAAGCACTGTGCACTGTTAGCGCTCTCTGCGCTGTTCAAAAACTGGAGAAGGTTCCATACAACTTGGTAATGGGTGATGAACTCCTTCAGCACTACAGCATTGATTAAAGATTGTGTCCCGTCATGTGGAGAGACATGATGGGACACAATCAAGCAGGTACATGGTGCCACCTCTGTATGATATGGAGCCATGTAATTACACGTGTCCCGCTTGGTGCGGTGAATCTCAGCGAGCTCCTCGTGTTTCTAATCAGCGCTGCTGCATCCGGGGAGTTGGCCGCGCTGACACATTTATCTCCAGCTACCCACCTCACACCGGCTGGTCAATTTACTGACCAAGCGGAGCAGGAAATGCAGGAGTCTGTCAAACGACTCTATTTTTGTCCCTGCTGGATGGGAACCAGTCTCATGCTGTATGTTAAATGTATCAACGCTGTGGGAGGGGCCTGTTGTCACCTCGAATGTAGGAGGAGGTGAGCAGGGAGGGGTGGAGACATGTGGACATTGTAGATGGAGGCAGTCTTTACTGGTGGTTATAGTTGGACCGGAGCTGTGCAGCCTGCTGAGGAGCAGCAACTGATGTAGGGATTAATACAAGGACAAGCGTTCCTACTGGTGCCACTTGTCTGTAATACAAACCTTTCAAAGATCCATCTGGTGTTGAGTTGCCTCTCTATAAACTCACTCAAACAGCAACTCGGTCAGAAATATTCAACTACTCTAGAAGGACCAGCTGTTTTAGGCATTCCTCTGGCTATTTAACGAACGAGAAAACGTAAGCACTAACCTGCCATTTTCTTTTTTAGTATTTGTTAGTCTTTCCACTGTTGCAACAATCTCTAACTCTGGTTTAAGAGTTTGAAAGAGAGACTGAATGAAACATGTAAAAAAAAAAAATCACTCCTCTCCTAACTACTATACAGTCTGGCTGGTCACTGTAAAGATAGAGACGAGAGAGACAAAAATAACCCCACGGTCTAATCAAAGGCAGCTGTCTCAAATGCTCAAAAGCTCTCTGCAATCAAACAGATGTAGTGACTGTTAACTGCTGCTTTACCTTAAGCTGCACGGTCATCATTAATGCTAAAGGGAACCAACTGTCTTTGATAGTGCTGTAGGGCGGGCTCAGTATTTAAATTAGTGTGTACCTAAAATTGGATTGGGCCATGGAGTCAAGACTTTGTAGCAATTTCATGTTTCAGTTCAGGTTTTTAACAGTGACGACAGCAATTCTGGTATAGTTTTTAGTAATCTTGCCCAAATGTGATCCTGGAGACCCCCACTGTACACGGAACTACCACAGAAGAGGTTTGAGTTCTTTGCCAGGTGTTTATATTTCTGTCTTTGATCTCAACTACATAGATGTGTGGAGATGGGCATGGTTCCAGCAACGGGGGCCACTTTACGCCCCTCGCCCTATTTGGCGTGACTACATTGTACAGATGTCTTGTTGGGATCAAAATGAAGGCCGAATTCAAAGATGGGTTTGATCTGAGCAAGGGCGACGGAAGGGAGGGGATAGTAAGTGGGGAAGGGGCCATTGGCAACACCACGGCAGCTCCATGGTTAACATCGCCCAGAGTTGCACTTCCACAATGGCCGGTAAGGGAATTTCTGTCCTCATTTGTCCTCTGAGAGACCATCTTAACTCCTTTTATAATTAACTATACTGAGCTCTACATTCTCAGCACCTCTCTCTGCTGCACTTTACGTGAACCGTCACCATATGGGAAACATTTAGCTCCTTTTGATTAAGCTCTGTAATGGCCCATAAGAGAGGCATTCTGCTCCAGCTCACTTATCGTATACTGTAATTAGGATTATTTTCCTTGTTATATAGAGTCGTTAAGAATTTGTTTCCTTGAGGCATGTTTGCAGCAAAGATCCTCAGACGTTACAGTGCAGAATCAGAACTTCGGATCTCTACCCAAACCAAACCTATTAGCTGTGTTATCTCCTTCTTTACGATATGATGTCATTATATGGAAATGGATAGGGGCCGAGGCAGGGGAATAGGAGGGGGGGGGGGGGGGGGGGTGCGCGGGAATCACCCTGAACATCAGCACACAGATGGGAGTGGATGGGAGTCAAACATTCCCTGTAAACTTTATTTGTTTAAAGGATAGCTCGGCGGGTCGGCTGGCCGAGCAGCTGTTGCTTGTTCTGCATTGAAGACCTTGGTAGTGATAGTATCATTTTAAGCACTCTTTTGAGGCCTTTGATTAGCAGTTGTAAAGTAGTGATTATCGGACACGGTATGTGTCATCCATGTGAAACTGTAGGCTGAAATCTGAGGACAGTTTTACCGAGGTAAAGCTCACAGCAGCCGTGCCTCCACAGCTAATATGGACAATCAGGTGGTTTCCCCAGAACTTTTCCTCACAGCATAGATTCTCTTGCTATAAATAAAGCCCATCTGATGATATCACCACCGGGGCTTGTTCAATCTTCTGTTGTTGTGCTTCTTACTTGCTGCCCCTTCCTGTTTAAATTAAGACCCTCCTCATCTGTGGGGCACCAGGGCTCCCGCTGCCACACGACCCAGTTTCCTCTGGAGGAACTCCCTCCCCTCTTCCTGTGAACGCCCCTCCTCACAAGTCTCCGAAGGGAGGCCAGAGCTAAAGAGGTGTCCAAGGGTGAGGAGCTTCATTTAAACTCGGGGATGGAGTCACGGAGGAAAGGGTGGTGATGGGCCTGGAGTATAGAGGGACTAAGAAGGCAACATGTGGTGTCTGCAGTGTGCCTCGGACAGGTCCTTGCTGGAGCTGGAATCAGACAGCTGGTAAGCCCAATTTGTGTGTGCCTGCTGGTGGTTGAGCGTGTGCAGAAGTCGCTACTTACTCTCTGATTTGGCTCCGAATTTGTCTCGTGAGGCAGGTTGTACATTTCACTGATGGTCCTTCCTGTATTCAGGGACCGCTGCCAGACTCAACTGAGATCAATAGGGAAAGAATTTATGAATTGCTGTTACTCCTTATTGGATGAGTTGCCTTTAATGCAGTGGGTTTTGTGCCGGACCAGAGCTGCTGATGAAATTAATTTGTGATACAGCAAAGGATTGGGCTCCATTGATGAGCCGGTAGTTCATTTTCCGTCTGCGTGCCCAACAAGTGAATGCAGCTGAATCATATTTTACCGTTCCTCCTCTGGTGCCCTCTAACTCGACTTTAATCATCTTAAACAGATTCTGAAGAGTTACTCAAACGTGAACAACACGCGTGACAGTCAGTGTGAGTCCATAGCAAAACAAAGACAACCAGAAGAGGCAGGTTGTTTGTGTGAGTGGCAGGTTGGAATAATTAATTCATCCCTGCCGAGCGACACAGCAAGAAGAGGCTCCTCTTGGCGAGGCCGCTCAGCGGCACCAAGAGGGCGTCTCCAGGGGAGGTGTTGACACCAGAGCTGTCCTCGCATCACCTGCCCCCTCCGCCGGATCCATCGCGTCACCCTCCACTAAAATCATTAAAATTGTATCAGCCAGCAATTTATGCACTGTCATGGTGTGCCCGGGCCCTTTTGTGGGTTTCTCTAATGAAATGCTGTCTCCGCCGCGTGTGAAAGGAGTAGTCAACGTTGATTTATTCGATTAGATCTTTTCCTCAACCTAACTAAGTATTTCACAATGTTTTCCTTGACATAACTCAGTAGTTTTGTTGCATAAACCCTTCTAAGTTGTTTCCTGTGTTGATAGAAGTTTATTTTGAAAAGACTGTATGGATGTAACCAATGGAAATTGACATGTGTTGCTGGATTTTTTTTTTAGGAAAACGGACAAAAAGTTTGAAGTTACTTCTTGGTAAGATCTCATACGAACCGTTGTGTGAACATGTTTTGGGAGGTTAAACAAAGTGGACATCTACCAGTCTCATTGAGTTACATTGTGGCAAGTATATGTTCTGGGGTTTTTGGAGGTTGACCATAAAACCCTGAATAGGTCAGAATAACCATACTTTTTTTTTCATGCGCCTTCTCAAGATATTAAAAAATAATAATTCCGACATCAAATTAATCACAACAAGGTTGTTTTGGAGAGAGGGCAGACTTCTCTACTGTCGATATCTATAACACTCTGCAACTCACACCAAAGCAATCTAGATTAATAAATAGCACTAAAGGGAAGAGGAAACCCGTTAAACCACGTCACTTTCTTGTAATTCCAAAATGACACATTGTAAACAAGTGGAATTTGTTTCAAGGACTTTGAGATATAGAGCTTTGATCTGTAATAGAGATTAAAAGATGGACATTGACAGAAGAGAGATCTCTGTAAAGCCCCTCTGACACCAAGTTCGCTTGTGTGTGATTGAGGTAAATCATACATTATGAACCTCCCTGGTGAATGGTTTGGATCATGTCTTCACACAGGAAACCTTAATGGAAGACTTTGTAGTAGGCGTGGTGCTGTGTCGAGTCGGGATAGAAGAGGAAGCACATTTTCTCTTAATATTATGATGACATCTCATTGCAGCAATAGAGGGCAAACCCATTTTCTGTCAATGTGAGGTTCATTCCCAGTTTGTTCTTAACGAGGATCCCTCTGTCCCGAATTTGATTTGAATGAGGCTGGATGAATGCTCGTTACAGACTGTAGAAGGCTCTCAGTTAGTCGACAGGTCTGACCGAAGTCATCTCACTCTCTCCCCACAGTCTAGGGGAATTGGATCAGTAACGCTTTGACCGCTGGGGTGACTCAACCTCTGTGCTGCAGGAAGAAGAGCGGGTTCATACATATTGAAATATAAAGTCTCTCTTGTATTTGTTACTCAACCACCCTTCCCGAAAGCAGCTGTTTGTCTTGTCATGTTCTCTGAGTTATTTTAAACACATTGCATGATTCTTTATTGTGTAACTAAGAGCAGAACATCTTGTTCAGTAACTCAACAAAACCCCTGCTTGACAACGCTTTCAGTCTGAGTGCCGAGAGGCGTCTGCCTACTCCTGCATTGCTTTGAGTGCCACATTTCAAGTATGCTGAGCCTCCCTTCCATCCAAACGAACGGACTTTTCCAATTAGACGGCCTCTGCTGGAGCATACGTATTAAGGCCCGCCTTTCAGTCTAATTAAAGGACTGCTTCTGTCTGATTTCAATTTGTTCCTTTTGGGGAAAAAAATGTGTCGAGATGATTCACAAGGAGGAGATTGAAGATGCAGAGAGGGTTTTTATAATGAGCATCGAGTGTTTGGCTCAGAGAGGGACAACGTTTTCTCGACAGAGAGATGTTATCCCATGACAGAGCCTGAGCACTTTGACTTGGCTGTAAGGTAACAAGTCCTACAGAACAACATTGGTTGTTTCCAGGCGCAACCTCTGGTTCTGCCAAGTGAAGCCGATGCGGAAGTGTCTTAAAACGTGCATTCTCTCTACTGGCCATCAGGGGGCGACTTCTCCGGTTGTATAGAAGTCTATGAGAAATTGACTCTACTTCTCTCTTGATGTATTACCTCAGTAAACATTGTAAACATGAGTTTATGGTCTCAATCTATAGTCTATAAGTCTTCTTCAATACAGCATGATGTTCATTTAGTAAATGATGGTCCATTTAGAGTCAAATAGACCATAAAGCAGAGTATGCTTTAGGGCGGGCTTACTGTGATTGACAGGTTGCTGGCGCTACCAGAGCCGTATCTGGTGTCTCTACATCACTCCTCCGCATTCCAAATATGGTCACTTCTGTTCAATTGTTGCAAAAAATGCCAAGATGACCAAGGCCAAATCGTCGAACTTGAGGCTTCATTACAGCAGTCCACAAACCAATAGGTGACGTCACCATGACTACGTCCACTTCTTATATACAGTCTATGGTTGTTTCTCATGGCCTTGAAAAATAGCTCTCGTATCAGTGCCTTCCTTTAAAAATAACATTTAACTGTTCTGATCAGCCTCAGCTATGGGTAAGGCTCTGTTGCTTTTAGGTACAAAGGTGACATGGTTAAGGTTTGGAAAATGTTGCAGTCTTCTAACTGTATGACTGCAAACTGTATATAACTCCTTATATCTGATATAGGGAATTTGAAGAGCAGTGGTTTCATTTGCCTAAACCTTAAGTTGACAACGATACATTTCACTATCATGTTCACATTTTGGTATGTGCAGTTTGGCCTGTCTGAGGCATTAGAGTGGTAGTGATAACCACTGATAATGTCCATTCAGTCGGCTGATAACATGAGAAATGGGTGGCAACCTCTGGTGTAGATTATGCCTTCGAGGTCCTCCTCATTCACAAAGAAAATGTACAACGTGGCTGCTTTCGCATGTGTATTTTCTATTGTTCACTGGATATCAACTGTGTTTGAATGATATATACTGAATATAAGCACTTTTATTCAGTGGTAATCTGTTTGCGCAAGCCGATGACAGGCCTCATTTATTACCTCTCGTTCCACCTTGCATGCACGATGTAGGCCTATTCGGTGCTTGCAGCCTCCTCTGGACATCAAATCTCTTTCTTATTAAAGGTTTTATTTCAGCCTTTATTATCTAACCTTGACACATACTACCATACAGTGATAGATGCCTCCAGAGGGATGTCCTTGTTCTGAGCCGTTCCGCTTCATCCATCAGCCGGTCACAAAGAAAATGAAATGTATTTTGCTAAAGACAGTTGCTTCAAGGTAAAAACAAATCTCACATTTCCACCATGGATTGTAACTGAGGGGTCAGAACTACATAATAGTGCCTTGTTTTATGAATGGGAGACATTGACACAAGGTCAGAAGGTACGATAGGCCTACATCCTGTAGCACTGAGTTTATTGTCTTCATCACTTTTTATTAGCTGGCTTCTAATGTATTTCATTGAGCTGATGTCTGTATATAATACTCACTTAAGTCTTTCTATATCTCGACATTCAGTTCTACTTCTGTACAAAGAAATAGGCTCAACTTCTCAGAATCAAAGGTTTCTGTCTCTGGAGAGGCGACAGCTTGTTATCTCGCACATTCAAAAAGCATCACATCAGTTAGATTCTTTCTTTTTTTTTTTTCTTCCAGTGGCCTTTGATTCCGCAAAGTAGTAGTTATTGAGCTGTGTCCAAGTACCAGAACACTTTATCCCTCTCAGCCAACCCCACCAGTGTCTCAGAGGTGTGGAGGGAAGTGAACAGATCTGTGTTGACATTTAGCCGCTGCAGTCCGGTGGGGCGTGGCTGCTCGTTGCTCCACACTGCCGGGGGGTTTCATCCAACCAGCTTCTTCCGCGTTGGCGTTTGTGCCGCTGCGAGCAGACAAAGATCCTTATTGATCTTAATAGCGCTGCCTCGCATGCTTTGATCGCTCCTCACATTGTGCGTGCTGTTTTGATTGAGATTGTAGAGATGGAGCTGCTGATAATGTTGTTGTGATTTCAGTGTTACTCATAGGCGTTTCATTTTACTCTTATCAAGATGCAGTGGTAGGGTCTTTCTGCTGATTAGGATGACTCAATGTGTGTTCTGCATTGTGAAGGGGAATGTTTAAAGACAGCACACATAGTTATGCCCCTCCCAGAGGTATCGAAGTTCCCTTCTCCCCATCCGTCACGTGCCTCTCGCCGAATCACAAAGCAGTGCATGCCCTCAGGACAGTGACTCAGCGAACTAACCCCAGTGTGCTCCTTGCGTTGCAGTGTGGAAGGTGATGCTGCAGGCAGCGAAGTGGGCGCCTCTGTGGACCCCAGCAGCGGATACAGTTGCATCCCAGTGACCCACAGCGGCGGGCTGGGCCCCGACCACCTGGACAGCCAGCTCTACGGACACATCCTGCTGCCCGGCCACCTGCGGCCCCGCCGACCCAAGCTCCAGCACTCCCAGTCCATCCTCCGCAAGCAGGCCGAGGAGGAGGCCATCAAGCGCTCCCGCTCGCTGTCGGAGAGCTATGAGCTCTCGTCGGACCTGCAGGACAAGCAGGTGAGGGGGGGTGGGGGACAACTTCTGTCTGTAAAAACCTAATATAAAGCTGGGTGACAAAAAATTACTGTGTAATCTTCGCCAGGCGTAAGCCTGTGGGCAGATTCAGTCACGTCTGTGTGATCTGTCCGTCTGTCCGCAGTTAATCCCGTCATACTGCTGGACCCATCAGCATAATCATTTGTATTGCTCATATATGACTGTATGCTCAAGGTCCTCTCTTTGGTTTTGAAGAACCTACTTAATTGAACATTTAACACCGTCATTGACTGCTAACTCCTCATTCCTCTTAACCGGCCGGAAGCGGATGCAAACTCCACAACTGTAGCAAAAGATATTTCTGGCTAGGCTAAAAACAGCCTGTTTTAGGCCACATTCTGGCCTTTTTCATGGCTCAAAACTGATAAAAAAAGTTTGATATGATCTTAAGATTCGTTATGATTCACTTATGTTAGACACAATATGAGATAAATAAAAAACCTGCACTCTACGAAGTGAACTTTTCTTGTTTAAAATGTGTCGTTTGTAGTAAGTCTGCAGTGTCTTTTAACACTACAGATCGTTTTAGCATCTTTTAGCTCATTGTTTTGGTTTCCAGCCCGCAACTGTTCTGTCTTGGTTCAGTCTCGGCACTCTCATCGACCTCAAGCAGCAGCAGACAGCTGTTTCCAGTAAAAGAAACCACCGTAGACACCGCAACGCACAAAGTTAGCAGCTGGTTAACATGGTGGAGCATTTAGCAGCTAAAGAGAAGGGGTTACTGGGTCCCAAAACAGAAGAGTGAATTGGACTTGCAATTGTCAGGTCACCAGAAACACGACCAAATGCTGATGTTGCTATGTGGCTTCTGGGTATAAATAGAGGACTATTTGCTTACATGTTAGCCGTAACAACCTTACTAGGTGATAATATGTCATTGAGAAAAAAAAATGGTTTGCGAACTAGTTCTATGTAGTTGCATGGACACTTCAAAACAGCACACAATTGATTTGTTCCTGCCATAATACTTGACCTGCATACACGGACAGAGGAACATAGCTCAGACCGGAACGGATCCAAAAAGGACCCACTTGGACCAGATTCAGCCACTCCTGTGGATAATTAGATTTGATGGAAAATGTGGTCAGCCCAAAAAGTCCCAAACAGGGAGAGATGCTCCGCCAATTAATGAAAAGACAGAGTTGAAAAAGGGAGCAACAGATTTTCTCTGATCTTCACAGTTCACACGTCTGCGAGTCCTCTTGGATCCATTTGGGTATTAAACATATGGACATACAGACCTGAGACCTGCAGCAATAGGCCAACAATGGGACAGTACTATGAACCCGTTGGACCCATGAAGACCTCAAGGGCGAGGTCACAGTTCAGTAACAGTCAGATGACTTCATACATGGTCAAAATGTAACACCCTTTTGAATTAATAATTGGAAACATGTACAACAAACTGCCAACATCATGAATTGCAAGAAAATTGTCGAACATGTTTATTGCATCTTTACCTTTTTTATAGATATGACAATACCTGAAGGTTAATATTATATTACCTGTTACTACAAGCTGTAGAGCTGCCCATGGTGGTCAAATAAAAGTCATATAACAAAAGGACATTGGCCCTCTCGTTAAGCAGTGAAGATTCTGTTGTGGTCCATGTCCCTTGAGGGAAGTGTGAGTCCACCGACCCCCTTGGTCCTCACATGGTGCAAGGAAGCATGATTAGTGTCATTCTACTCCATGAGTCAATGGGTGGAAAACTGGGTCAGTGTGTAAAAGGCACAGGGGCCTTGGACAGCGTATTAATAATATTAATAAAATCATTAATAATATTTCATTTCAGTTTAGTGTACACTATGTAATATACTGTACACCCGACTGATTCATTTTCATCCTTCTTTTAATGAACGGTATTTAACAGTGCAGCTCACACTATTAATTCATCTATATTTTAGTACTTGGTCTTGAATACTTAATTTGTGGTCTCTTTTTGCAAATTTTTTAATGTCCAACAGTCCCCGACTATAATCATATTTTCTTTCTGAGAGCAATTCCTCATCATTATTTGGGCCATTACCAGTTCATCCGTCAAACTGGGTTCCCGTCACAATTCAACATTATCCGTCTTCCCCGGGAGTCTATTTGAGTCTAATAAAACTTCCAGACATTATTTAAATGCCATCACCGCTCTTCTCGGTTGTTTTTAAGGCAGGGCAAAAGCAGACAAGACAGCAGCACCATTCTTCATTCTGTCTAATACATGTATTCTAAGATAACAGTCTTACTTTTGCATCCAGGTGAAAACAGCTTTTGATCCAGATTACATTTTCTAGATGGAGTTTTTTTAAGTGATCCACCAAACGACGTATATCTTGTTTGTCACAAACATGCTTGATAAATTAATCCTAAATCAAGGTCCATTAACTACCTTTTTTTCTGTATCTGGCTCAGTCATCATCGCATGACTAGTATCACATGACCAAAGTTCCATGCTAAGATGAACTAAGTGAGCCATCTCAATGGCGACTAAGGAAATGTGCTCATGAAGACTGTGAGATGTGGTTAACAGGTCCAGAGAATCTAAGTGGAACTTGAATTTCCATTATTTTGTCAAACTACTATTTCCAAGCACAAGAATAAACATTCTCTCTCATGCAAATGTTTGACACTAAAAAATATTCTAGGTGAAGTATTACTTCCAATAAAATCCAAAATACAGCCCCTCTCAGAATACTGTGTGTCCATCATCCCTGTTTTCACCTAGGATCACTATCACCAGTTGTCGCATTGCGGAGAACATTCGCAAGGTGGAATTGCCATTACAACGCTGCTAAGGGAATATGTCGGCTTTCCTCAGTTGTTTCTCAGATACGTTTATTTTACGTAATTTTCCTTCTCTATATGCAGGTGGAGATGCTAGAGCGTAAATATGGTGGGCGTTTCATAACCCGGCATGCAGCCCGCACCATCCAGACAGCCTTCCGCCATTACCAGATGAACAAGAACTTTGAGCGTCTAAGAAGTTCTATGTCTGAGAACCGTATGTCCAGACGGATCGTCCTATCCAATATGAGAATGCAGTTTTCCTTTGAAGGACCTGAAAAAGTCCACAGCTCCTACTTCGAGGGAAAGCAGGTCTCGCTAACCGATGACAGCACCAAAATCGGTGCACTGGTGCAGTCGGAGCACGGTGGGGAGATGGGCATGCAGGCCAAGACCCCCACCACGCAGAGCGACTTCACAGACGCTATCACAGAACTAGAAGATGCCTTCTCCAGGCAGGTCAAATCTCTAGCTGAGTCCATAGATGATGCGCTAAACTGTCGCAGTCTGCATGGTGACGACAACCAGTCGGAGCCAGGGAGAGGCCACCAGGACATGGACAGGGAGGTCAGCTGCCAGGTGAAACCCTCCCACGGCGCTTCGGAACACCGCAAACTGGATGAGATGACGGCGTCTTACAGTGATGTCACCCTTTACATCGATGAAGAAGAACTGTCACCACCACTGCCCCTGTCTCAATCTGTGGACCGACCCTCCAGCACAGAATCCGACTTGCGTCAGCGTTCCCTCAACTCTTCCCAGGACTACTGGTCACTGGCTCATAAGGATGACAAAGGAGACACGGACACCAGCTGCCGTAGTACACCATCTCTGGAGTGCCAAGAGCACCGTCTGCGGGTGGACCACCTACCCTTACTGACCATTGAGCCTCCGAGCGACAGCTCGGTGGAGCTGAGTGATCGCTCCGACCGCAGCTCCTTGAAGAGACAGAACGCCTATGACCGGAGCCTCAGCAACCAGCAGAGCAGCCCCAAACAAATCGGTCACAGCCTGCCACCCCGAGGGCCTTCCAGAGACGAGGATGCCACCCGCCATCGGCCACGGCAACTGGAGGCCCACCTGGCCATCAACGGCACCGCCAACCGGCAGAGCAAGTCAGAGTCCGATTTCTCCGACGGTGACAACGACAGCATCAACAGCACGTCCAACTCCAATGACACCATCAACTGCAGCTCCGAGTCCTCGTCCAGGGACAGCCTGAGGGAGCAGACGCTCAGCAAGCAGACGTACCACAAAGAGACTCGCAACAGCTGGGACTCGCCTGCATTCAGTAATGACATCATCCGCAAGAGGCACTACCGAATTGGCCTCAACCTCTTCAACAAGTACGTACATTCCACCACACGAGATCCGCTAACAGACTACTCACACAGATTCCGACACAATCTGATACATTTCTTGTACCTTGTACATTACATACTTAATGAGGCACAGAGGAGGTTATGTAAATTAGATCCAGTTTATTCCTTGTGTTTTAGAACCCAACATGAAACTCCCGATGTTGATTGAAACACGACTATCTGTCTGTTCTACTTAAGGTGCAGACAAGCCTGGGACTCATTCTGCCCCGCTTCATGCAGAGCGATTCATCTTAGCCTCTGTGATTCCATTTAATCATAGATGATTGTGGATTTGGTTTCTTTTCCAGAGCCAGCCATTAAGTTCCTGTTAATCATTTGTGATGAACACCGCAGAGAAAAGTAGCTCCCTCCTCCCCACTCTCAGCCTTCATCCCGTTCCACCACCCTCCCTCCCTGCCTCTCTAAATCCTGTCCCTGATCTGACACACATTTGGCCACGGGCAGAAGTGCAGTGGGATAATCACAGATTTTGGATTGTGTCCTATATCTCTCTATCTCTATCTCTCTACCCTCTCCTATGTATCCAGGAAACCAGAAAAAGGCATCCAGTATCTGATAGAGCGAAACTTTGTTCCGGACACTCCAGTGGGTGTGGCCCACTTCCTGCTCCAGAGGAAAGGCTTGAGTAGGCAGATGATTGGCGAGTTCCTGGGTAACAGACAAAAACAGTTCAACCGAGATGTCCTCGAGTGAGTTTGCAGCGAGTTAACATCTTTGTACTCTTTGACGCACTTGTATGTGCAGAAGGATCGTTTTTTTTCTCAACCCTGAAATTCTCAAAAACAGGCTTTTGATTTATCTTTGTAAACGTTGCTAGTGCACAGAATTTTGTTTTATCTTCCTCCCTGGAACATGAACATAAATCATCATTCAGTTGTAAATATGGTCGCCAATTTGCAAGCAGCACTCTTTGGTTTTCATGAGCACTACATAATGACTCATGTTACATCCAGGAAATAAACAGAAATGGAATCCACTCAGGAAATTGCTGTGATGCTCAGATAAACACACAGACTACATTTATATCAGGGTAGCGGAAGAAATAGGTCCCTGTGTACCTACGTGGCATTTGTTTTTTTTGGAATCTGTATTTTTAGGACCCTAATGATATCATGTTGCAAAGGTCAACTAATGGCCCATGGGGTTCATTTAGCGCCAATCTTGAGTTAACGTCCACACCAGTGGCGAAAAACTCTTTGTTTTCATATCTTCTGAACCAGACAACATACAAAGACAGATGAACCTACTTTTCCATATAATTTTGACACCAGGAATCAAATGGAAACACCACTGACATGGTAAAACCATTCTCTATTGGTAAAAAAATAAGTACATAACACATTTTAGGCTCATAACAATATAACTTTTGCTACTTTGTATGTTGTCTGGTTAAGGCGTGGACATCAATTCAAGATGGCCGCCGCATGAACCCAATGGGCCATTAGTTGATCTTAACTAAGCTTAACTAGAAACCATTAGGGTCCTAAAAATACATGTGGAGGAAGTCATAAAGATCTCCTGTTTTCCAATAGTGATTCTCAAATAGTGCCTCTACTTTATGCCTTTGACTGGGCAGACTTATCTGAAACACACTCCAGCAGCGCTATCAGAGCTGATTGAGATTCAGAGGAGGATAAGGCCAGGAAAGGTTCATCAATGTCAGTTTGACAAGCATATCTAAAGGGCTCCTTGAGAAAATGTCTATAAATTCTGACATGAACGGTATCAAGGTATCAGGGCTCTGGAGAGCCGAGTCACACTCCTCACTCCAGCGTCGGATAAAGTTCTCAGGTACTTTATTGAAGTAGAAGTTTCAATATCACAGTGGACAAAGTCCTGCACTAAACAGTGGGAAAATGAGGATTGTTACTTTAAAAGGTTGTGGTGACGAAGCGACAAATAATTATCCCCCGGCTGTGCTGTTATCCTCGGCTCTGTGGAGCGTTTTAGTCGATTCCAGGTCGTTGATTTTGGTTCAGTCTCACTGCTCTCATGAAAGTCATTTCCAGCAGCAGGCAGCTGTTTTTGGCTAAAAGAAATATCTGATAAACCCACTGTATGCTACTTGTCCAACACCAAACCACAAACAGGCATAGTTAGTGATAGCTAATGAAATAAATGGAGCATTTAGCAACTAAAGAGCCAGTTGATGGACACCAAAACAGAGCTTCAAGGAGAGTGAATATTTGATCTACATTCATTGATCTGGTTGCCTGAAACAGGACTCCAAATCAATGCTAATGTTGCTTCCTGTCAACTGTGTGGGTAAATTTGCAACTGTTCGCTAACTCGTTAGCCATAACAAGGTGATAATATGTCTGTGATGTGTTGCGCTTGTCGTGGAAATTATTAGTACTGCTTTAAGTAAAAGCAATAAAACATACTCAAATTTTAAAAGTTCAAATTTAAAAAAAGTTTGAATTGTTAAAAAAGAAAATGTCTAAAATAAATGTTGTCATTGAGCTGAAACAAGCCTGTTTTCTACAAGCAGCAGCTGTGTTTATTTCATGTTAAATTTGAAAATTAGCAAGGAACTGTAGCCACTCATTAGGGGCAGTTATACAGTGCTGAATCCCATCCAGCTTTCTGAATTTGAAAAGACTGATCTTCCCACTGCCCACTGTGTTTTTCACCAGCTGTGTGGTGGACGAAATGGACTTCTCCGCTATGGAGCTGGACGAAGCGCTCAGGAAATTCCAGGCACACATCAGAGTGCAGGGTGAAGCACAGAAGGTCGAGCGGCTGATCGAGGCCTACAGGTGACAAACACTGGGGACACAACGCATGGGTTCATCTCTCAAACCAGTGGAGACGCAATGATGGATCATGGACATCATTTTCCACAGCAAGGAGGAATAAAGGGATGTTTTTGCAAAGGTCTTACATCAGCTTCGACCAATTGAGAATTACGTGAGAGGATGATCATTACCGGATTCATTGCCATGTCTAGTATTTACACAGCGTGTATGGATAATGGATAGCACAAGCTAGCTTGCAACATGTCACATGTCCAAATCATAGTAGGCTATATATAATGATGGACGAAATGACAATCGCCCCAAAAGTGAAACCACAACATCTTAATGGTGGCTGGTTGTAGTGTAGATTTTCATAAAAAGACGGTCTCCATCATTTAAAGTAGTTTGTATTACGCTGATGTAAGTTCAAGTGTTCAATTCTTTTATAAGTTTGGTTTTAATTTATTATTTAATGCCATAAAAAGAGGATGTGACGTCATGATTGACAGATGAAGCCGTGTAGAACGTATTGTGTGTTCATATCAGTGTCAGCAGACACAGGTGTTTCAGTTTAACAAGTGACCGTGTTAACTGGTGACTTTCAGCCAGATGTGTCCGTGGTTGCTCTTGGGAACTCACTTAAATAGATAATGCGTAGAAAATAAACACAGATGAATCTGTATTTGAAATTGATTGAAAGCTTTTACGAGGACACAAATTACCAAACCTTTTTTACTGTTGATACACGGAAGAGCCAACTTGGATTTCGAGGTCGGGGATTTCCGACAAGGAACTCTGAAATTTGGTGTTCCCAGTTCAAATGCAACGTATCGTAATGCATCCGCAGGGCGTCTCACTCTAACAAGCTAACATGTGCTCTTTTTGCGATTGGCTCAGGCGGGTGTACAGGCGGGACCTGGCGCAGACTCTAGCTCCAAATGACGGCAAAAGCGCAAGATGGCAGCTGCCATATGCGTGATATTTTGGCTTCACTTTAATAAAGTGTGAGGAATTGGAGGCTATCTTTACACAGTCTATGATCTATATACAGTCAATGGTCTAAACACCATTGCCCTCTAAAACAGAGGTGACACCAAAAGTCGCCATCTTTAACACTCGGGCACAAGAGCATCAGTGCAGAGTCATTCTAAATCCAGACTCTGTTCTTTCAGATCATTACAGAAACTCATTTAGAGGAAATTAGTTCAAAAAGTTGAGGAAAACCTCCCTCAGGGCTGCTGATGGATGTTGTTTGGGATTCATTTAATTTCTCCAAACCTCTGGTAGAAAGGTGCTCTCATGCCCATAGAGAATCAGCTTCGATCAGCGCTGAGCAAGGGCATTTCGGGCCTCAGTAAACACCGCAGTCACTGTTACATTGTGGAGATAACGATAACGGATCATGTGGCTCATCCCCGGCAGCCCAGTCCAGATAATACCATGGACTCACTTTATGGTGGTTTAGAGAGCTGGTAAGGCTGCAGGCTGTATCGACAGTCCTCAGCGGTGCTGGATCATCGTTCTTTAGGCTCGAGGCTGTGACGCATTATTCAAATGTATGTGATCACAGCTCAGATAGTGGAGGGCTCGATATCAATACTGATATTCCCGCCAACGAGCGGAACTAACAGGGATGGTTACTGATTTATTTTGCCTTGAAGGAAAGTCTTCATATCGATGCTTTGTCCTTTAATGGTGTTCAGATGTTACTGTGTCCAACTTTAGTTTGAGTTTTCCCCGCTGTGTGAAATAAAGTTTAAACTATGATGATATCAGGATACTTAAGATAAAAGCTTTAGCTTTAAATATCCATAGTGACAGGCCAATAAGTGTGCACGTGACGTTAACCGTTGACGAAGCGGGCACAATAACAGATGTGTCCGCAGTGTGGTCCTGGTTGAGTATTTTCAGGATCGTCTTAAGGCTGTTAAAGTAGGATTATTTGGTTAATCTAAGTTTGAACATGTAAAATAATTATCACATGCGTTACATGTAACCTAAGCTGAAGTAGTTTTCCTATTTTTGACCAGTGAACGGGCACATTTATGAAAAGCATTGTATTAGCAGTGGGACTAATAATATCATCATTCCACTACAGGAGAGGCTTGAGTTTGTATTCCATGAAGCTAGTTAGCCTAGCTTAATAACGCCCTATATTTCTTCCAGTTGAGTATTCGTTGATCAGATCCAGGTCCAGATATTTTGATGGCAAACAACCTTCCTGGTAGTTATTTGTGTTGGAAGCAAAACCTGCCCACACAGATATCTTACCGATCAAGTAACGGTACCGCCGCTGTAAATCAGCACCAAAACTTCTCCCCCACAACAAACAACATAAGGGATTTAAACACAGCAGAAAAATAGACATTTGTCATTTCTTCTTTCTGGTAAATAGAATTTTGACAAAATAACTGCACCATTAACAACAAATAGCAAAGAAACATCTATTGATTTCTTGGCAAAAATACAATTTTAAAGTTTCCGTGTCCAACATCCTCTCTGCAGCCAACGCTACTGCATCTGCAACCCCGGCGTGGTGCGGCAGTTCAGGAACCCCGACACCATCTTCATCCTGGCCTTTGCCATCATCCTCCTCAACACGGACATGT
The DNA here is from genome assembly GCF_050575085.1 of Anarhichas minor. NCBI lineage: Eukaryota > Metazoa > Chordata > Actinopteri > Perciformes > Anarhichadidae > Anarhichas > Anarhichas minor. The sequence continues at coordinate 5,205,490 of NW_027466469.1, read as the reverse complement.
ACAGCCCCAACGTCAAGCCGGAGAGGAAGATGAAGTTGGAGGACTTTGTCAAGAACCTTCGAGGTACTTTGTCCGGCTTACTGTCACAAAAGCATGATTATCTTTAGACGCTGGATAAACATTCACTTCAAATTAAGTTTTGTGCATGCATTTTGCTTTGATTAATGGCCGTGTCGATACGTTTTTTGGGAGTTTTTTTGGAAGTTGTGTCCAAGAGAGCTTTGCTGGTAAGGCAATCTCTTTTTAGTTGCCCTCGACAGATTTTGAGGGTATTAGCGGGGGCTTTACGGCATGGCTAACTCATTTCTGAGTAGTCAGTAATTAAAGTACAGTATTGAGTGGACAAATGTTTGTCCTCAGAGAGCTAGAAGGACATCTCTGTCCGCGCTGTGAGAAATGTGTGCAGCGCAGCAGTGTGTAGGTAAATTCAAAGGGTTCATCAACTCTCATAAATCTCTGAATTAATCATTAATCCTTCTCTCTCTCTTCTCCTCTCATCCTCTGACAGGAGTGGACGATGGGGAAGACATCCCCCGAGAGATGCTGGTGGGGATTTATGAGCGGATTCGCAAGCGGGAGCTCAAGACCAACGAAGACCACGTGTCCCAGGTCCAGAAAGTGGAAAAACTCATTGTCGGAAAAAAGCCGGTGAGTTTGAGCTTGCCCTTGTGGGGCCCGCCGCGCGTAGATTGTGGCCGCTTTCATCTCACCCTCCATTCAGGAGCTGAAACTAATGGGGAGCGTGCTGTTCCAAATTACCCAATGTACCCTCTGGGCTGTCACAGAGAGCGACGGTTTTCTTCACGGCCGGCGTTCTCTAAAAAAAAAACGGAAAAGAAATGAAAGCGAGTTCTTTACCTGAACCTGCTCTCTTTGCTGTGTGACTCATCGATTCTTCGGGCCCCGGAGCCCTTCATGCTGAATGACTGTAATACGTCTTTTGCCCTGAGAGCGAGCCAAGGAAAGTGCCTCCTGCCAAGCTCCGTAATAATGAATGAGATAAACAGCCTCACGCCATATAATCATGAAGGTGTTTTTACCCCAGCCCTTCCTCTCCCTCCATTCATGCCCTTTCTATCAAACCAACTCTCCACTTTTGGTGACGCAAATCAGCAGAAGTCCAAGGGACCATGGCGACGTTGTGGTCATAAAGCTTGAGGCACACAGCACACGGCACTAATAGATGGATTGTGAGGAACGCATATAGTTTGTTCCGCGATCCATAAAACTAGTTTTCCCGATTCTAAATTTGGCCCATTTCTCTTGTTGATTGTTTTGATGTATCGCGAATATAAAAGTCGCCCGTATGTGTTCACTGATCCCTGTAAAATGACTTGTATGTATTTCTCCCTCCACAGATCGGCTCGTTACACCATGGTCTGGGCTGTGTGAGTATTACTCTTCCTGTCATCTGAATCTAAATGTTTGAGTGGAAATATTTGTAAAATATTTTAAAAAGCCTTTCTGCAAACATTGTGGAACGTATATAAGTGTTAATCGTGTGCACAGGTGCTTTCTTTACCCCACCGGAGACTGGTCTGTTACTGCAGACTTTTTGAAGTACCCGACCCCAACAAACCTCAGAAGTTGGGCCTTCACCAAAGGGAGATCTTCCTCTTTAACGACCTGCTGGTGGTAAGGCAGACATTAGTCTTCCGGGCACACTGAGTACACACTCATTCACTCATTCACTGAAAGAGTCTAAACCAGTTTATTTTTTTTCATAGGTTACAAAAATTTTCCAAAAGAAGAAGAACTCTGTGACGTACAGCTTCCGGCAGTCCTTCTCACTTTACGGCATGCAAGTGCTGCTCTTTGAGAACCAGTGTAAGTGGCATGTTTGCTCTCTCTAAAGGTGTCAGTATGCTTCAAACAAACTAGTATGTACTAAAACATAAAAAATGGTGATGGTGGTTCAGAAGGGCCACACCACAAAGCAGTTTGGACTCTGATGTCAAAAAAGTTACGGAAGGATGAGGTTTCAGATGGTGTTCAGTGATCAAACAAGGGTTTCGTTTGAAGCATACTGACATCGTAAAGCTGCAGTTGGTAACTCTTATTGAAAGAAAATATGACTTTTTGTCATATTTACTCAAACTGTCATTATGTCGTATAGTAATACACAAGACAGATAATCTGTGTAAAAATCTGATTCCTCCGCCTCCTTTTAGGGTTTTAATGGCATTTGTAAGATTCCACCACGCTCGAAGGACATCAGCCAATCAGCCGAGGAGTCTCTAACGCAGCTGTTAATCACTGATCCTGAACTGTCGACCTATGCAACGCTGATCAAATATTTATCAAGGTTCTGATACTGCATTGCCTATTTCTTGCCTTAAATGTTTCGATCAAAGTTTAGAGCTTTGTGAGCAGTGATTGACAGCTGGCTTCTCGTCTCTGATTGGTTGTTTTACTTCGGGCACAGTGAAATCTTGCAAATGTCAATGAGTACTAAAAGGAGGTAGAAGAACATTACGTTTTTTTTACAGATTATCTGTCATGTGCTACTGTGAGATAGGATAAACTATGATATAAAAAAAAAAATGACCAACTGCAGCTGGTTGCAGAAGTTGACTTCTGTAGACTTCTGTGGTGGTCTGTCTATTTTGTGTGACCTCAGGTTAAAGCGTTGATTTCCTGGCCCTTTAGATTATCCCAATGGAGTCCGTCTGACCTCAGCCATTCCTGGAGCTGACATCAAAGTCCTCATCAACTTCAATGCACCCAATCCTCAGGACCGCAAAAAGTTCACTGACGATTTGCGAGAATCTATTGCTGAAGTCCAAGAGATGGAGAAGTACCGGATAGAATGTGAGCATGTTTTTCTCTACATATCTGTGCTCAGCAATTACCCATCCTTCAACCTACACAATGGTCTGTTTAAATGTGAGACTACAACAGAGAGACGTCTGGGTTGCTGTTAACGTTGTATATGTGTTTCCAGCTGAGCTAGAGAAGCAGAAGGGCGTGGTGAGGCCCAGCATGTCCCAGAAGGAAACGGGCAACGGCAACCTGAGCCGAGCGAGCCTCGACGACAGCTACGCCGTCAGCGAGGGTTTGAAGAGAAGCGCCCTCAGCAGCTCCCTACGGGACCTCTCAGACGCAGGTAAAAACAGGGGTTGCCATGGTGACATACCCATCTCACAAAAGTAGAGCGTACAAAGCCGCACCGCTGGCAAGACACTGTTTACTCCCTGTGGTCGATAATCAATTTGGAAGAAGCCGAGTTCCTGTTCCTGTCCGGTTTTGATTTGGGTGGCAGCCGTCTTAGTTTAACGCACCCTCTGAGCCATGAAGCCGGTGAAGCACAGAGACAGAGATGGGTGTTCTGCTAATGGGCCCAGGTGTAATTCACTGGAGGCCATCGACTGATAATCCTTCACCGCCGGCAGGGGGGAGGCGGCAGCACTATGTAGGTCACTGTGGTCAATTTGAGCGTCTGAGCGGGAAGAGGAATTAATGTTGTCCGGTTGATTCGGGCCGTGGAGAGTCGCCTCGACACAAACACACACTCAGGGACCTGAGCAGAGGGTTCGGACTAGCGGAGCAGTGGTCGGTGCTTTTGATGATCTTTGAATGAGACGCAACACGTTCGAGTGGCAGACTTTATGGGGTTTTGGAGGCCTACAGTTCCTCAAGGGGCTGTTTGTGCATCACTCAGTTAAAATCAGTCTACAAGATTTTAGGTTTGCTTCACGTAAAAATTGACTTGTTATGTTTTAATGCAGTTTCCTCGACACTTAATAAAGGGGAACTCTACCGACTTAACAGGTTTACACAACGTCAGTTTGCCAGTAGTCGGGAATGTAGTCTTCTGTGTCTAACAAAATCACCCTGATGATGTCATAAGCCGTGTTACCATTCGTTATGCGTATTTTGATGAAAAGCTGTATGCAAACGGCAAAATTGAAAGGTTTTTACGCTCACTCAGTGTTTTTTTTGACTTATTCAAAAAAGTGTTGATGTGCTGAATGGAGTATGGCAGGGGGGGGGGGGGCAAACCCCTTTTTTTTATTCAGTTTCCAGTTACACTGCAAGAAAATCAGTGTTTCTTGACCAGAAAACCCCATGTGCCATAGAAAATTAATTTTCTATCAAAATAACTAAACTGCATGACATTACTATAGTTCATTGGTGTGCCCACATATTACAAAAAGTATTTCTGTAGCTCCTGCTCTTATATCTTACTTAAATGAATGCAATACGTTTAGACTCTAATACAGAACATGGCCTAAGTGTCCACTTAACATATTGTGACGGTTTAAGCAGGCTGAAATTGCCTAATATTGGATTCTGTTCATGGCCTAGGTGCCGTCCTAAGATTAAGATGCAGCTATAAGATGTAAATCTGTTCATATTTAGACATAGTTGGCATTAAACACAGCCAACACTATCCGACATGAAAGAAAAACTTGCCCATTTGAAACAGCCCTGAAGAACTCCATCCATGTTCCTCTTTTAGATGGTTAGATGGCCAAGCCGACTTGTTTCCTGGTTCACAGCCTCTTCTTCTGCTGTTCACTGACGGATTACAGTCAGTTGGCCTTTAGTGCCAACTTCTGGCAAACTACGCTGTAGCCGAGCGTATAGAAATGTGTCTAATTTGCATTTCTTTTTTTTGCGAAATATTTGCTGATAATTTGAATGGAAACATGGCTGTCGTGACATTATCGGGATAATCTCAGTTTGGGTTTGGAGACTACAAATTTAAAAGAAGGCTACAAACAGAAAGCCTCAGTTAGAAACTGGAGGCGTGAAGTTCGAAAAGTGTGAACATTTACCAGGTGGGAAGTGTCTGATAAAATGTATCATTTGGTTGCATTGTGGCAAATGTAGGACACAGTGTATTTCACTCATTCTCGGGACTAAAATGAATTAAAGGATATCTCGGCCTCTGCTGCTTCGATTTTGCCCATTCTTTTTTTTATTTGTCCTTTATGAGTCTTGCAAGTTAACGGGGGTGAAATGCTAAATTGCCAAAGTATCCCTTTAATGCAGCCGGATTGCAATTGTTTCACTAATGGCAAGTGTCTCCAGCCGGCTGTGTAGTCACTGAGTAAAACCTTCTTGTGGAGTGGTAGCAGTGCCTCGCTTTTTTCCTTTTCCCCTTTACTCCCTACTCGCCTCCCTCTGACCGGTCTGCTGCTAGCTTAGCCGTGTGCCACTGTTGTCACCTTAGGGTGCTAGCGCCCCTCCCCCTCCGCTGTAGACGGAAGAGATGTGTGCACCATCACGTGTTAACCGGGTGTGTCTAATCTGTCATGTTGCATGTTCTGGGCAGGCAAGCGTGGGAGACGCAGCAGTGCGGGATCACTAGACAGCAATATTGAAGTAAGTAGGACGCAACAGCTGACTTTGTGTTGTTCAATCTGAACGCGCAAGCCTCTGTTTTTTGTTTTGTTTTGTTTATTTGTGTTTTGAGTTTGGTTATCTTCCACTGTTTTTGGTGGTGTTTTTGTGGTGAGCATCTTGGTCACTGTGCATGCAACGGGAATGATCCGCCGCGGCCGACACGCATCTTAACCCTGGATGTGCACGGCATGACATGACTAATACTACCCCTGACTCACACTAGGGCTGCTCTGTGTCGATTGGTAGACTCCCACCTTTGAGTCATCCTCTCGTGTAAGCGGGTTAGAGTTCGAGCCATTTCCTGAATTTCATCCTTTTTTGTTTTGTTTTGTTCACTCCAAGTGAACCTGGATGTGCTTTTGTCAGTTCCAGCTTCTGCATGCTCGCACAGTTTGAAGTGGCTCATGACCTCCACCCTCTTCCTTTTGCCATTGTCACACTTAGCCAGCAGTGTACTGCAGTGAAAGAATCCTAGCATGACGGCACAGATGATTCACAGTTAATAAAAACTCTGTCAAGCCATCCAACCTCTGTGATCAGGGCCATTTGTATATGGCTAGCTGAGTTAATTGTGGTTGATTTGACACAAGCCTTATTGTCTTCAGTTCTTCAGTGCCAGTTCGGATACAGAGCTGTTGCCAAAACCAAAAAAATCCATCTCTCAATACTATCCACACAGTCTGTGGCCCAAAGCAAAGTTTAATTAAGTTAGCTGTTAGCTGGGTAACTAGTCAGCCTGGCGCGTTAAGAATAGCTATGTAGAAAAAACAATCTTCTCGATCATGGTCTTGTTTTCTTATGAAGGTCAAATAGAAATGCTTTCATAAACAGTTAAAAGTGCCTCATAGTAACTTGAAAGTAAGAACACATCATAACTCAACACTCTCTTTTGGATCTAATAAGTCATCGGTGAGGTGAGGTGCCTGCGCGGGGCCCAAATTATATTAAAAGACGATACCCTGGCGAGCGATACAGAAGTATCGGCTGAGGTACCACCAGAGTGCACATCAGCTTCTCATCCTGCGTTCTCCACCACAGAAATAGTTTTGAATGAAGATAAAATAACCTTGAACCTTTATAGTTTAGTTTGCATGTTGTGCATGGCTCCCGAAAGATTTGCTTCATTTCTTTAACATAAACTTTTGTTTTGGTTGTGTATTTTGTTATTCTGTGTTACTGTGCCCTTAAAAAAAAAATCCTATGAAGTTTTTTTTTTTTCATCTTGCTGAGTGGGACTTAAGAAACATCAAACCACATCAGTTAACTGAGTAGTGCACTTTTGGTGACTCCGAACTTGACAGTTGAAAAACGGTACTGCATACAAATGTGTGTCCTGTATACAGGCTGCAGCTTCAGATCGCTCTATAAACACTCTAAAGTGGGGCCACATGGAAATCAAAAGGGGTTACTGTAACTTTGGAAAGCAGATACATTAGTGACAGTGCAGATACGGTGTATGATGGCTCAGGGTGATGTTTTTCTCACGACAAATATGTCTTTTGGTCCTTAAATAACTGCCGAAATATGAATCTGCAGCAAGTATACCTTCACTTGTATCTGCTGTGTCGCACTGGACAGCAAGAGTAGACTCTGCCCTGTGTCTCTGCTGAGCTCTGACCGTCTTCTCTCTTGCAGGGGTCCATCATTAGCAGCCCTCACCTGCGCCGGAGGACCCCCTCGGGCCGAGACTGCCCGTCCCGCCACAGCGGCCAGTCCCTGCCCAACTCCTCCTCGCTGCTTGGAACTCTGTTCGGTACCCGGCGGGTGAAGTCCCCCAGCCCCACACCGCAGGCCCTGCACCCCACCCTCATCTCCCACACCCCTCACCCCGCCAACCTGCACCACACGGCCCGGTCGGACACGGACGCGCCGGCCTCTGCGCACCCTCACCACGCCCAGTTCTGCCATGCGACCCAGAACCCCCCGCCTTACCACCACCACCACCACTACAACCCACCGGCCCACCTGCAGCACCCACCGCACCAGTACCACCCGGCGCCGTCTCACGGCCAGCAGCCGGCCTACCCGCCACACCCCCATGCCCACGGGAGCCACCCGCCGCACCCCTCCCACCCCGCTCACGGGCCCCACCACCATGGCCCACCACCGGCGCCCTCCCAGGCGCCCAGCAGCACCAAGCCCAAACACAGCGGCATCAGCACCGTGGTCTGAGGCGCACGGAATGGTGGGGGGTGGGGGGAGCTCTCTGACTGAACTCTTGATTTTTTTAAATCCGAGACTGACGAGACGTTTGCACTGTGCATCCGCCGGTCTGGGGGTGTGAAGCCAGACGAGATCCTGTGCCACCTTTGGCATTTTTTTGTTTCGTTTTTTGTTACGCTCAGGGCAGCGTATTCAATACAAACACATCTCCTCTCCAGTCGCTCCCTTTCATTTCATCTCACAGGTCACGCCTGGCTGCCTCTAGAGCAGCAGACAACGACGCAAGAGCATGCACAAAGACCACGACTACTGTTCCTCCTCAGTAACTTCAATTGACATGATCTAATATCTTGCTCGCAGATATTTTACAGAAGATTTAACCTAGTGTGTGTGTGTGTGTGGGGGGGGGGGGGGGGGGGGGGGTGGCGTGGCTGAACGGACAGAACGGTCATCCTCAGCCGTACAGTAGCCGTACCAGTATTTAATGTAGCGGTAGCTCACAGTGCACTGTGATATCTCTGTTAGCAGCAATAAATGTGCCAATTATGGAAGCATTTACTAATTTAGTCACAATAATTGCTTTGTGTATATTGTGCATATTGTTTTGTAAAATGATAATATCAACTGTTATTATTATATTATTACAGAACAAAACAACGTTGATTATAACTCTCAGTATACTATACTGGCACATAGCTGGCGTATTTTCACTGTTAAGAACCCGATCAGAGCTTTTATTAGTGGGGCAGTTAGCGAGGATGCTGCTGTGAATGGTTGCCTTTGACTTAGGATGAGATTGTCGAAGGCCGCTGCAGACTTTGCACGCCGGCCTTTAATAGAGTGACGTCCAACCGCGCTCGTCTTTGGTTTGGTAGTTGTCTCTCAGCCACAACGAGCCGCCGCGCAAAACAGATTCACCTGAATGTCCGGCATCATGTTATTTTTTTAAAACAGGTTTTCTTGGGAGTCCAATGAACGCTACGCACTGGACTGCAGCCTGGTGGGATCGTGGAGGAGGAGGAGTTTTTGTTTTTCCCGGAAGCTGACAGATTCTGCGCAAACCGTGTAGCGGGGTCTTTAACGTCCCTCCCTGAATGTGGAAGCTCTCAGCTGGCTGAGTAGTCCCCTCTTCGGTTTCACTGCGCGTCCCACAGAGCGGGCGCCTCGACCACAGTGGCAGAACATCAATAATTATCATTCTGCGACGGCGATCGGCGGCATCGGTTCACTCACCGGGAAAGGCAGTTTTTATATCAATCATCCTTCTGACATATTACCGGACGGCCGTCCCGTCTGTGGCGTGTGCAGAGCGGAGGCATGGGGGATGGGGGATGGGGGGGGGGGGGGGGGTGCTGGAGCATATTTTCTGTTGAAAAGTGACAGACACAGCACCTGTTTGTTTAGTTGATATCAATGGCAGAAGTTAGTCTGAATCTGTTTGAAGACTAAAAGATGGATTTTTTTTTTTTTACTTGTATGTGCAATATGTATTTTTGTGTCTCAGAGCTATTTCAATCCGGTTGTTCCATTTTGTTTGGTTCTGTTAGAGTTGTCCCCCCCGAACGTCCTTTGTCATTCCTTCCCTCATGTTTCAGTCGAGTGCAAGTATCCACAGGGGATTCGGTTGGACTGGACCTTCCACGCTGATAAAGAATGTCAAAGAAAAATCATTTTGCATGTAACAATGTCTTTCCAGGCTATTTTCTAACTGTCGTGTATTCCCAAACTATATCAGTGTTGCAGTCGACAGTTGTTAAAAACAAAAAAACAAAAAAAGATGAATGGTAGAATAGTTTTGACTTCTTCGATTACAGCTAACAGAAGTCAACTAAGTATTTGTGTCACTCCAGAGGACAACAACAGCCGTATCGTTTCCTGATGCGCGCGCAGCAGTCCGCCGGATCATTGGCGTACAACGGGAGTCAAAGCTGTGGGAGGGGAGGTAGAGCGATGATGGACGTGATCTCCATAATTTACCACCCATCTCAGTCAATGGCTCACACGTTACTGTCCACTGATATCCAGTAGATATGTCAATACTTCTGTCGTAAGGCACCACCCTCTGAAAAAGTACCCCTCATAAAGGGTTAGACTAAGAAACTAATTTGATTCATCGATAAAGTTAAGTAATCTTTGAATACGGAAGCAGAAAGTGGACGGCCCGCAATTTTTTTTTCTTGCTGTTATCTCGAGATCACCAGTTAATTGTTTCGTAATGTCGAGAAAACAAACTTTTTCCTTTCGAGATAACGACTTTATTATCTTTTTAAATACAGTCTTTTTATATTATATTTTTTTATAGACAGGCTTCTCTACGGTCAGCTCGATCCGGGCCGATTGAATGCATTGACCATTAGCGCCAGTAAAAGAGTGCACTGGGTAAAGGTTTGACTGCGGTCGGCATTGTCCTCCTGGTCTCTGATAAATTCAAGTATTAAGAGGAAGCAACCTTTTTTGTTTTCTCGAGATAACGAGTCGATTATCTCGTTTGAAAGTTCATTTTCTCGAGAACTTGTGTTCTGAAGATAACAGCATTGAAAAAAATAACTGCTAGCGCAACAGCTCTCGGCTTCTGTAGTTTAAATGCATTAATGGTTGATAAATAATTTGCTTTACACATCAATAATATGCCATTCATGAGAACAACTTTTGGGTTGCCATGTTTTGAAAATATCCCCTTTGGCTGTTGTTAATCCTCCAGCAAATGCTAGTAATACCTAGTTTACACTGTACGCCTTTAGCCCTTCATTTTACTCGCCGTTTTTGGAACTCCCGGACAAAAAAACTGAAGATCCTCAAGATCAAAGGCAAATTGGAGTCTCTGTGCTCAATCGTTATGTGTGAACTGTTCTGTTTATCAACAGATTATTACTGATATATAAAGTATTTATACATCATTACTGAAGCCTTTAGTTACCACCTCTAAACCCTTTATAAAAGGGTACCTCGTAGACAGTGTTTGCCATGATCCAAAATGTACTCAGCCGGCTTTATGTACTGTAGGCTCCCTAAAACCTAACATTTGAGTTTGACTCTAAATTTGTCAAATATACAGCATTTAATCCAGCGTAGTTTAGGTTCCTATGGAGTCACAAAAGTGCCAATACTACATGGTCATTACATTTTAAATCGGTTTTCTACCAAAATGAAATGGTCCCAGCACAATGCCCACAGTTGACCGACCGAAAACTTCTGTCTTCAGACCAGAGTCTGATTACCAGCCAGTTGTAACGGCATAATGGTGCAAACGGCAGCCAAGAAGAAACCTACCTTCTTCTATTTGAATTATGTCCAATCACAGTGTTCTCAGTCACAACCCAGCAGTTATTTCAGGCGACTGATCAATCGAAAAAAACCTGATTCCGTGTGAGGTGTTTTGTCGCATGCCGTTGATGCCTACCGTTTCTTTTCTCTCTCTCTCTCATTTAGTTTTGTTTTAAGTGTGGTTCTATCGAGCGGTGGGCTTGTATCGCCCCTAAACTTTCAGCTTCGATTTCTCTGACTGATGCTCGTTTCATTTTTGAGAGATTTCTGGCCCTATAAGCGTGTCTTTTCATTCCAAGTTGTGTCATCTTACTCCCGGCATGCATTTCACCTCTATTTCCACTGTACAGTACAAAGACATGGCGGTACACTGCTGGGTGTAAATAGCAAATCCATCTGGGGGGAACATGATGTAAGTCGATGAAGAGGCTCTGAAAGGGAGGCGACGTGTTACGGGTGTGTGGGTAGCAAAAACCAATGAGATAAACATATGTAAATAGCCTGTAAATAATGATAATTATTATTACTACTACTGCTCGGTGTCTGCAGTTCCATTGAAGGTGCATTCCTGCTCCCCTCTGATATTTACATAATCATCAACTGCTTTCTCTCTGCCTCCGACCGGGACTGAATTATCATAGGGATGTAGAGCCGGCTATGTTACGCGGTTGACGCGGCTTCCGGCTCATTTTCCGGAGACGCTCCTGTTCTCTCGCACTCACGGCCCATTTTTGGGAGGTCGAATGGAAGGGAGGAGTGCTCCTTATTTTATTACGCATTCTGTTTCTAAGTAGACAAAACCCTATCGATGTAAAACTAGTACTGTGACGATGTTGAGAAACGCAAAATAAAACGATATATTGTAAAACCTGAGCTGAGTGGCCCTGCTTTGTCAAGGAGCGCAATTTATTGGATTGACTTGAGTGAAGTTGAATGACGGCTTTTCTACCCACGGTTGCACCGGGCTTTATCTACCTGAAGGTGGTTCTACAGTCCTCGGACCATGCATACCTTTTTCTACCTTAAAAAAGCAAAAAGTCCTGACGTTCTTTAGGACCCCATTACTATCTGAAAGTGGTCCTTGGATCCTAGAACTGCACTTACTGCATACGTAGGTCTTTCTACCTAAAAAGGGGAAATAGTATTAGAATCATAGAACCACAATTAAAGCATGGGCGATAATTCAATACGATAATGTAGCGTCTTTAAATGGAATCACCGTGATGAAATCGTGTATCGCGATATCGTGATGTGCGATTATATCGTCTTAATGGATAATAACAAGCACATGCTGACTCAGCTTTCTCAGACGATCTGAGATGGTGTGGATTCCGCTCCATGGATGTACCCCCGTGAAGTTCAATGAAACTATTGTCTTCTATCTGATCACCCTGTGCTTGTGTGCATTCGGTGGTCGTGAGTCCAAGTTCCCCTTAGCGCTGCAAATATGTATGGCTTCTGAGGCTCCAGAATGTTTAGGTTTTTACTGGAATAAAAGTTCTTGAACTGGGGAAACCATAAAATCCCATTTATGTGCGCACTAACATTGCTATCTACTACTACTACTATTACTCTAATGCAGTTGAGTAAATGTTCTTCTGTTAGCTTAATATTCAATACAGATTATTGACGACTACATTTACTTGGTCTGCAATTAGAGCAGTCCAGATAATTATGACGTGGATTCAAATGTAGCAGATTTGTCAGCCTCGACATTCTTTCTGAGCTCTACTCAAGCTTAAAGGTAAAAACAGGTGTCGAGATTAGTTATTCCTACCCTTCCTACCCTATGTATGTTAAAAACAGTAACATCTGACAATATTTTAGGTGAGAGGAGTACACTAGTCCTTCTCAACATTTGTTATGTTATGGTTTCAGAATACTGAAGATAGTTGGAGAACAATTAGATAAAAACAGGATGTAGGCTCTACAGGATTTTTTTTTTTCCATAGGCAACTATCATCTTACATTTTAGGTATTGTATTATCCAAAATAGTGCATATACTGTAGCTGGTGTGAGTGGGGAAAAAAGAAAATCTCCCCAAAAGGAGGCTGTGGGGTGTTTGCGATGTCTGGCTCCGCCTCTGCTCTGGGCTTAAGCTGAGGAAAGCCTGATGACATCATACGTTTTGAAGATATCCCTGCATGTGGTTTGAGGAGTGGTTACAGCACACGCCATATAACCGGAAACATCCCGGGTTCCACTCCGGCCTTAGGACCTATGTTATGTTGCATGTAATCCCACTCTCCCCCATTTACACTGTCAACAACCAAACAACCAAAAATCTCTATATATCTGCACATTGTCAGAAACAATACTGAGGACATGACATCTGTGGCCACGTGGTTTGTGTTCCACTCCTCCTCTAGCCATCCAACAATACAAAGGCTCTCTTCGGGGACACCGAGGCATCTGATATTAACCTCAACAAACTGCTGTGGATCCGCTGATGAAAGTCAATACAGCCGAAGGGCCTCGACACTGCTTCTCTTCTCCGTCTTGCACAGTCAACATGCCCGGCTGCCTGCCCTGACTGTGGCAGGTGGTCTGAGTGACAGCTCGCCCTGTTCGTCTATCCGGCCCTTGAGGTTGGAGCTAAAAATAGATCCCCGGGCTTTTGAGGGGCCACTTCCTCGGTGTCAGCAGGACGACGTCATCATGCGGCCGGGGGAGGGGCCCGAGCACAGGGCTGCATTTCCTCTGCCGGCAGAGAATGGTTTGGGGCTACGTACCCCCTTGTGTTCTGTTAGACGATGATGCGTGCTACGTTGGTAACGGTGACGCTGACAATATTCGATGTTCGTATTATTATTATTTATAGCACCGGTGGGTTTACAGTGGACATTTGAAGTCTGCTCCAGAGGAGGTTCAATGACAATAAGCTCTTGTCACAGCACAGCAGGGTCAACACAGGTGTAATTAATAACATTAGTGATGGTCACATTCCATTTAGTGTGTCACAGCCATTCCAGTGAGCTAGCATGCACAATACCAGAGCCCGAGCCCACCTAAATGGAACGGGGCCATCATTAATGTTATTCATTACACCTGTGTTGACTCTGCTATAACATGTCACAATTTCTGACATTTTCCTATTCTCTGTGCATAGGTGTAAGTCAGCCGGGGCACGTGCTTATGTGCTGTATGTTTATAAGTAATATTGTATGTTCCATGTCTTCGCCTCTACTGCATTATAGTTTCTTTGTAGATTGCTCCACCAAGTGGTAGCCTCGCGCCATTGTTATACGGTTGTTCTGTGTTTAGGGGCCATCAGAAATATCACCATAACGGGCATACTTGATATAAACGGACCGAGGAAGAGCCACGATCCGCCACATTTAGACAAGACTACTGAGGGCGATGTGTCATGTCCTCTCTTTTGTTTTAGCATTACCGTTAGAGTTTATATTTTACAATTAAAAGCTAACACTTTGGTTATACTTCACAGGCTGGTAAAAGTCATTTTTATACTCAATCTATTTAAATACGACTCAGCATTATACCATCATAATATGTTTTTCTGGTACTTTAGAGAAGACGTTAAAAAAATTAATCTAGATCTATGTTTGGAGATATAATTGAACAATTAGCTGAGTAAATAGAACATGATAAACCTATGAAAATCCTGTCAATAAGGTTGGTGAGAGGGATATTTTTGCATTGTATTGTATTAAACATTTGCTTGAAACATTCTCTCTCGAAATAAATCAACAGCAGCGTTGATCGGGCACTCGTACCTTCACGCACGTCGAGGGTACTGGCAAGACTCTGGTTGACGCGGCCGTGCATTTCTGTGACCATCATACACTGCGTGCACGAGTTAGACGGTATTTCCTGCGTGGATCAGCGGCGTAGCCAGCCAGGTCCTTTTGCCACGTCTTAATCCTCAACAGGTCTCAAAACTGACTGTTTGTTTGTGCAGCTAGCTCTGACAATCACTGCTGAGTGACTCAAAGCGCGAAGAGTCGAGGAGAAATGGCAGAATGTATCGTTCTATGTGGAAAAAAAATGTTTTTGTAGAGAAATACTTCTAAGCCAAAAGGTGAGCCCTATAATATGAATTAGTCTAAGTGCAGTTTGATTTTATTCAACAAACTGAAGTTGCATTAAATTACTTCACATTACAGCCTGTCTCCAAAACGAACAAAAACAATTCACTGAACTATTAATGAAAACTCCACGTACAAGCGCGATTTTAAACTATTGATATCCAATTTCTGCTCTCCAAACATCTTACTTTGCACATATTTAGATCAGAGAAGCCTTTTTCTGATGGTGTGCCCACGAATCCTTTTAATAAGTTCAGTGTTTGGACCGCTGTATCGATAGTATCCTGCTTACGGCCATGGTTGTCAGTAGGTGGCGCTATGACTATGAGTTAATATTGGCATGCAGAAGCCATGACTCTCATCAAGCATGTCAAGTTTGGGACAGTTTTGACAAAGTATAGTCGAGTTACAACAGCTTGATGGATGATGGCGAACCATGTAAAATGGCCGCCACACCACGTCAAAGCCGTTTCATGAAACCTCAAGCTTTTGCTAACTTTTAATCACTAAGGTCTTTAGATTGTACTGCCCAAATTGGAAGTTGATCTGATTCCCAGATTTTATACATCTAGGTGAAACACACTGCAAGGTCTGCATTGTTGAAAGTTTGTAGGGGGCGCTATCGAGGCGACTTGCCACTCTGAAGCAATAAAATCATATCAGATAACTACAGTTAGGACTTTAAATGTGTGTGTCATGGTTGGTTATGTTTTGAGCATTTTAGCCCCTCAAAAACACCTTCGTTTTTAATGGCGAAGAATGAGTCGCCACAGCAAAGTCATTCCATGAAAGGTCAAAAGCTTCGTGGGCTGGCATGATTAACTTCTTACATTTGTGTCAAAAAACGTCATCAAATAAAAAATGGCCGACTTCCTGTTGGGTTTAGGACAGTGGCGGGCCGTGCATTTTATACCTGGGCCTTCACTGCTGTCCTGCAGCTGAAACACAGCTACGGTTATTATTTGTTTCGTGTAAACATGAAGCCAACACCTATAGATCCACTAACTGCAGAGAATACGCCGACACTGCGTCTCCTCTCTGCTCTGACTGCAGCGCGAGGCTTCTGTGAGAGAGTCCACCTGTGAGTGCTTTGGGGCGGCGGAGGGGCTCAGGGCAGCATCAGCTGCTCGTTCACGACAGGACAGAACGTACGTGCTTTAACGTCAGAGTCAAGACACCAGAAAAGTCTCCAACAACACCAGAACAAGTCTCTAGATTTGTCACTAGTAGCTTTTGACAAAAAAAGTCGCCAGATTTAGCGAGAAAGTCGTCAAGTTGCCAACACTGGCACCGGTTAAATATGTCCCCAGAACAACATTGGATGTAACAATGGTTCCTATCACATAAACCAAACAAAAATCCATCTTCATAAAAACAAGTTGTACAAATAATAATATATAAACAAACATATTAAAGCTACTGCAGATGTAAAAACAAATGCATTTAACTTACCAGAGCTGCTGTTCACTATTTAAAGACAAAGTCCTCCTTTCTTTGTTAACAAAGAGTTTAATCTCACGGTTGTTCAGAACATCCGTGTGTTTTAGTTCCAGTAAGAAGTCCTTCTTGATTCATGGACGCCAGTGAAGACAGTCGAGCCTCCCTAGTTGTATTTCTTGAATATGTTTTAATGCGTTTGAGGGCTGAAAATGTCCACTCAACATGTCACACTAGCCCACTGACCAATCACGTATGGCAGAAATGAAATATTTTAGGAAAATGCTCATTCCTATCCACCAGTTTATGGTTGGTGGAGATTCATGTTGTTCCTGAGCAGTTTTCTCAGTCGTCACTCAACCAGTGAGTGACTCAGCTTTTACAACAGGTGGAATATTTTAACATCAACAACAAATGGAAAATGTGCAGATTATATCAGGTCCAGTCATGAAGTCATGAAATGAATATATGTGAATCTTGAAACGCTGCTTTGCATCAGGATGATATCTTGAAACTCAACTCTTTTGTCAAAATGCTTCAAAGTTGATCATTAAATATGAGAGAAAGGTATTATACGACAATTTAAATGTTTCATATTAGTTTCATTTGATAACTCTTTTGTCAGCTGTTTTTAAGCAGTAAAAGAAAACTGAACAGAATTAGTCTTTTGATGGCTTCATGTTTGTCTATAACTCTTCCTCTGAGGAGACAAGAAATATTTAACAACTACAGAAATTAAATGTTTTCTAAAGTGGAGCAGGTTTTAACCGAGGCTCTGCTTGTAAATGAGGAAGCAAAGTTCACATTCACAGTGCTGCTCCTCTTCCTGGAATGAAGCACAGCTTGATAACCCCTCCTTCTTCCTCCTGCTCTCAAACACAGCCGGCTCCACTCTGTCCACGTGTTTCCTTGTTCCCTCCCCTTCAGATCTACAGTTTTAAAGATGGGTGTAACCAACATGGTGGTGAAGCGATAGAGCTGACAGGCTGCATTCACTGAACAAACACATGTTGTTCAGATCAGAAGTCAAAGCAGAGTCACTTCTAGTGAAGCGAAACTCAGACAGTCGTTGTCACTGAGAGGTGAAATGGCGCAGAAAGGAGTTCAGCTGGATCGGGAAGCCTTCTCTTGTTCCATCTGTCTGGATCTACTGAAGGATCCGGTGACTACTCCCTGTGGACACAGCTACTGCATGAACTGTATTAAAAGCTTCTGGGATGAAGAGGATGTGAAGAAAGTCCACAGCTGCCCTCAGTGTAGGCAGACCTTCACACCGAGGCCTCTCCTGCTGAAAAGCACCATGTTAGCAGTTTTAGTGGAGGAGCTGAAGAAGACTGGACTCCAAGCTGCTCCTGCTGATCACTGCTATGCTGGACCTGAAGATGTGTCCTGTGATGTCTGCACTGGGAGGAAACGGAAAGCCCTCAAGTCCTGTCTCGTCTGTCTGGTCTCTTATTGTGAGAAACACCTCCAGCGTCATTATGATGTAGCTCAATTAAAGAAACACAAGCTGGTGGACCCCTCCAAGAAGCTCCAGGAGAACATCTGCTCTCGTCACAATGAGGTGATGAAGATGTTCTGCCGTACTGATCAGCAGTGTATCTGTTACCTCTGCTCTGTGGATGAACACAAAGGCCACGACACAGTCTCAGCTGCAGCAGAAAGGACTGAGAGGCAGAGAGAGCTGGAGGTGAGTCGACTAAACATCCAGCAGAGAATCCAGGACAGAGAGAAAGACGTGAAGCTGCTTCAGCAGGAGGTGGAGGCCGTCAATCGCTCTGCCGACGAAGCGGTGAAGGACAGCGAGAAGATCTTCACCGAGCTGATCCGTCTCATGGAGAAAAGAAGCTCCGATGTGAAGCAGCAGGTCAGATCCCAGCAGAAAAGTGAAGTGAGTCGAGTCAAAGAGCTTCAGGAGAAGCTGGAGCAGGAGATCTCTGAGCTGAAGAGGAGAGACGCTGAGCTGAAGCTGCTCTCACACACAGAGGATCACAACCAGTTTCTACACAACTACCCCTCACTGTCACCACTCAGAGAACCTACAGACTCGTCCGGCATCGATATCCGTCCTCTGAGCTACTTTGAGGACGTGACGGCGGCTGTGTCAGAAGTCAGAGATAAACTACAGGACGTTCTGAGAGAGAAGTGGACAAACGTCTCACTGGCAGTGACTGAAGTGGACGTTTTACTGTCACACTCACAAGCAGAGCCCAAGACCAGAGCTGAGTTCTTAAGATATTCAAGTGAAATCACACTGGATCCAAACAC
The DNA here is from genome assembly GCF_050575085.1 of Anarhichas minor. Lineage (NCBI taxonomy): Eukaryota > Metazoa > Chordata > Actinopteri > Perciformes > Anarhichadidae > Anarhichas > Anarhichas minor. The sequence continues at coordinate 5,186,956 of NW_027466469.1, read as the reverse complement.
AGCATACACAGATCTGTTATTATCTGAGGGGAACAGAAAAGCAACATTTATGAGAGAACAACAGTCTTATTCTAGTCACCCAGACAGATTCACTACATATTATCAGGTCCTGAGTAGAGAGAGTCTGACTGGACGTTGTTACTGGGAGGTGGAGTGGAGAGGAGGAGTTCATGTAGCAGTCGCATACAAGAATATCAGCAGAACAAGGAGCTTTAATGAATGTGGTTTTGGATACAATGACAAATCTTGGGCGTTATATTGTAACAAAAACAGTTTTATATTTTTGTACAACAAGATCCAAACTCCCGTCTCAGGTCCTCAGTCCTCCAGAGTAGGAGTGTACCTGGATCACAGAGCAGGTATTCTGTCTTTCTACAGCGTCTCTGAAACCATGACTCTCCTCCACAGAGTCCAGACCACATTCACTCAGCCTCTCTATGCTGGACTTTGGTTTAATTATTTTGGAGCCATTGCTGAGTTCTGTAAACTAAAATAGACAGAAGTGATTAAAGGAACAGCAAATTAATGTTTGTGTTTTAATCCTGAAACTCATTTTGTCTCCATCATTGTCGCTTCATTGCTCATTTTTCTTCACCTGTCAATCAAACATTGAGGGCGGTACTTTGACATCTTGTCATTATTGTTGTGTACATGTTTGAGTTTCTTTAGGTGGAGCTCCTTCCTGTGTCTGTTAAACCATGGAGGCTATCACTGCTCATGATGATCTTTGTTGACCTGAACTGACATTTCTCTTCATGAAAATGTAAACTGCTCTGAGGTTTAAATGTTTGATAAATATATGTATTGATGTATTAGTTAGTTGTTGTTTCTCTTCCACTGCATGTGTCTTAAAGAGAGAAATCACCAGAGCTTCTTTTATCAAAGAGATTTAGTTCTCAGCACTCTTTGTAAAGATTTCTTTCAGTGAAATTATGTTTATTTTCTATAACAGATTAAATGTTGTTCTTGTTGTTTTTTTAATCGTTGTACAAATCAGGTACTATGATGTATTATATAACTAATGATTATAATCATAATCAATAAGTAAATCATTCATTATTCTCTTTTACATAACTGAGATTCTGGTCAAACAAATAGATTATGAGGATGAAGTGAATGTGTTCATGAAATCATTGAACAAGAGTCATTGAACAGACTTTACTGATGGGATGTGAACAAACTGAAGCTTTACATGATGAATAAAGTATTTCTTGATTCAAGAATGAACAAAGTATTTTCTTCTTGTCTTATTTACAGGGTTTCATACAAAGCTGATGGAGAAGATGTGAAACTAATATGAGAGAATAACTGAGTCAGTTTTCCTCCTGAAACACCACAAAGTACAGAGTTCCTGTTTAGAGCAGAAGAACATTAGTCAGTCAGTCTCTGTCCTTTAAACTGTCCTCACTAAAACATCTTAGTCACAGAGAAATGAGCAGAGTTTTATATCACGTGTCGCAATAAAGAGGATTTATTACACTGACATGAAAAAATATATAAAAATAGTGAATTAATTTGGTGAAGTTTGGGTGTGAATAAGTTGTATTGAGTCCTCCTCACACACAGGAGACAACAGATACTGATGGAAGTTCAGAATGAGGTCGTGTTGGTTCAGTGTTTATCTGTCACCTCACAGCCAGACCATGTTGTAAAGTTTGAATCCAGACTCGACTCAAACTTCTTGTGACTCATTTATTTTGTCCAGGGTGAAATCTGTGGACCCACCAAACAGCCTGCTGAGATCAAGAGTTTCTCTAATTTATCCTCAATTAGTGTGGCACTGGGTGTTTGAGGAGACAGGGAAGTATTAGCCCCCCCCCCCCCCCCCCTATTGTTTTGAATTCAGTAAAAGCTAAGGTCTCAGAAACCAGTGGCGGGCCGTGCATTTTATACCTGGGCCTTCACTGCTGTCCTGCAGCTGAAACACAGCTACGGTTATTATTTGTTTCGTGTAAACATGAAGCCAACACCTATAGATCCACTAACTGCAGAGAATACGCCGACACTGCGTCTCCTCTCTGCTCTGACTGCTGCGCGAGGCTTCTGTGAGAGAGTCCACCTGTGAGTGCTTTGGGGCGGCGGAGGGGCTCAGGGCAGCATCAGCTGCTCGTTCACGACAGGACAGAACGTACGTGCTTTAACGTCAGAGTCAAGACACCAGAAAAGTCTCCAACAACACCAGAACAAGTCGCCATGAGGGTTTGGAAAGTCGCCAGATTTAGCGAGAAAGTCATCAAGTTGCCAACACTGGCACCGGCTAAATATGTCCCCAGAGCAACATTGGACGTAACAATGGTTCCTATCACATATTAAACCAAAGAAAAATCCATCTTCATAAAAACAAGTTGTACAAATAATAATATAGAAACAAACATATTAAAGCTACTGCAGATGTAAAAACAAACGCATTTAACTTACCAGAGCTGCTGTTCACTATTTAAAGACAAAGTCCTCCTTTCTTTGTTAACAAAGAGTTTAATCTCACGGTTGTTCAGAACATCCGTGTGTTTTAGTTCCAGTAAGAAGTCCTTCTCGATTCATGGACGCCAGTGAAGACAGTCGAGCCTCCCCAGTTATATTTCTTGAATATGTTTTAATGCGTTTGAGGGCTGAAAATGTCCGCTCAACAGAGGCAGCAGATATTGGGATTGTCACCACCCAACATGTCACACTAGCCCACTGACCAATCACGTATGGCTAGGCCAGCTAGCAGGCTCTGGCACGTCAAAGAATACATGTCAAACTAAAGATCTGATTGGTTGAACACTATGACAATCAACAATATCGTCCCCATTCACTTAAACTGCACATGGATTCACTTGTGAGTCTGCAGGCCTCGGGCCTCTCTTCTTACCTAGAGACACAGAGGTGAAATCTGATTGGATAAAAGCTCTACTTAAAACAAGCTGCACTGGAAGCAGAGCAACTGAGGAAGACAGTAGCTGTGCAATGAGAAAATAAGATAATGGAAAAATATGTTTACAAATTATAATACATGTAGTGTATTTAAGATCAATTATTAAATATATAAAATAGCTATAACTTTGTGATTCTGTTTAGGCCAGCAGAGAAGGCCTTGCAGGCCCTGACGGCCCACCACTGGTTTAGGACATACCTCTATGAGGCTTTTTTTGTACGTCCCATCACGTTACATATACATACCAAATTTCATACAGCTGGGTGAAACCCAAAGTTGGGGCTAAAAGGGGTGCTGTCGAGCCATTTCGTCTAACCTTAGTCCGACACCCCAATTTGCTTGCTATTTTCACAGAGTCAGATTGTTTTGAAGAATGGATGTATAGCCCAAGCACCTCATTTTCCCACTGAAAGACAAAGAATAATAACAATAAACATAATAATAATAATAAATATTAGAAGAACAATAGGTCTTACGCTTGTCTGACTTCGTTGGTGCTCGGGCCCCAAATATTTAATTTCTTTGTGTGTTTTATGGTGCTATAAAACGTTAATAGCGTTCGAGTCAGTATATTCAGAACTATTAAACTGAAATTCACTGTTTGCCAGGTTCTTTGAAGGTAGCAGGCTCGTTCGAGAATCAATCACCGGCGATCAGCGCACAATGCATGCCGGTTAGATTTGTGTCCGATTTGATCCCAACTTGCTCTGACGTCACAAACACGTGGTCAACGATAACCTCACAAGATTGAGGCCGCAGATTTTAGAGCCAGGCGCTGCAGTTGCTCACAATCGACTGCATGACCCAGGGTTATTGCTGAGCTGCACGTTAATGCAGACGTACTTGTAGACTACCTCGGTAGCTCTGGCACGTCAAAGAATACGCCCAGCATGTCAAACTAAAAATCTGATTGGTTGAACACTATGACAATCAATAATATCGTCCCCATATACGTTAATAACCAAAGGCTTCCTAGCGGGCCTCGGGCCTCTCTTCTTACCTAGAGACACAGAGGTGAAATCTGATTGGATAAAAGCTCTACTTAAAACAAGCTGCACTGGAAGCAGAGCAACTGAGGAAGACAGTAGCTGTGCAATGAGAAAATAAGATAATGGGAAAAATAATTAGAATACAATTATAAAATAGCTATACTTTTGTGATTCTGTTCAGGCCAGCAGAGAAGGCTTTGCTGGTCCTGATGGCCCACTGCTGGGGAAATGCTTGGCCTTCACCAGATCAATGAGCTGATTGGCTCTTAGATTTGACAACAAACACCACGTTTTGTAGAAATTCCTGTTTTTCTGTGTAATTGTAATAATCGATGATAGATTGTTGGCTATCAGTCTCATGTTGTGCAACAAAGCTTTAATCTAAAAACATATCTTGTGTGGTTGATAATAATAAAGATTATTTATATAATATATCAAAACGAGCAGCAAAGTGTTTCACAGGCAGACATAAAAAGAACAACGGATAGCATACAATGCAGATACACGCACGTTTCCACATGAACATATATTTACAAACACACATGAATGAATCCGAACGAGGTCTGTAAACTACAAGAAGCCTACAGATTGGATCTAACAGGAAGTAATTGTTTCTTTGACTTCCTGTTTGAAGGCGGCTGAAATCTGTCCGACTTGACCGCAGGTTTTGTTTTTCAACGCCCCCTGCTGCTACCGCCTGCTCTCGTCTACTTCCCAGACGAGGCGCAGCTCATCTCAAACGAGCCTAGCGTCTGGCCATCTGCGTACGTCATCAACACGAGACAGAAACGGGTGAAAGGTATCCCGGCTGTGTTTTTACGTCATACACCTCTGTGCCACACGAAGCAGAGGTCTGTTGCTAGAAGCATGATGAATGTGAACAGAATTGTCGTCCTCTCTAAATCCGTTCAAATCGGACAGCGGCTGCTCGCATGTAATACGAGGCATGCTGGGGAACAAGTGGTCCGCCTCCAGCAGCGGAGGTCCGTTAGAACGCACTCAAGGAACCTCGCGTATGCCAAGGATCTGTTCCTTGGTCAGGTGAACAAGGTAACGTCTCTGAGTGTTTACTTGTCAAATGACTGTCGTTATGATTTAGGCGTAGAGTGAGCTAGTGATGGACGGACGAGGCTATGGGTCTGCCTTTCTATTTGCTGCATTTATTTATCATTAGCCTATTTCACAATTTAAAGGTTGAAGGTTAAAGAAAAGGTTATAGATCAGGGGTATTCTGTTCATATTCAACGAGGTCCAGTGAGAAATAATTTCCTCACGCAAAGGTTCAGAACATCACAGTAATGTAACTTTAGAGCCATAATGATTGAAGTAGCCCAGCAGCTGTATTAACGTCTCTATGTAGCCAACAACTGACTGTCAAATCGAATAAAGAAAATTCAATTGAATAACATCTCAGCAATATTTATCAAATTGAACTGGATGAATTATAAATGATAAATATTAAATTTTTCTCTCGTTTCAAGTAAAAAAAAGGGCTGGATTTCAAAATAAAAAAATTACATAACAAAAAGCTTTTGTAAAATGTTTATGCTGATTCCAAGTATTGTTCTTCAAATCTTTATTCAACTATTTCTTCCATACGTTTTTTGTTTCTACCTCTTATGCTTTTTGAATTATCAAGCATTTTGCAATTTATTTTTGAATGGGATCTCTATGGAGAACATTTTCAAATCCTCTTAAACTTTTTGAACTGTCACATTTTAACTTTTATGATTCTTTCAGATCTTTTCTGACTTTATATTGGGTGTGTATTGCGCAGCTCAGAGTGCGTGATGTCATCGCCAGAGTGAAGAGGAGCTTCAGATTCTTGTGAAAATTATATTTCTATTTTGCCACTGATTCCACAATTTTCACTCATGCATAATTTTTTTGGTGAAAGTGTAGCTAATCCTGTCCTGGTCTCGACAGATGACTGTGGAATCCAACAGATTTACACATTTAGAAAAAGTGGAAAAGTGAGAGGAAGTCCAAATATCTGCTCCACAGAGACCAATGTTAAGAACATCTTCCACAGACAACCGTACAACATTTCTACATCGCCACTGACTATGACTAGTACTACTACTACTGCTATTACTGCTACTTCAAATACTGCTATTACTTCTTATTCTACTGCTGTTATTTCAACTACTATGACCTCTACTACAGCTATTACTACGACTACTGATACTACTACTTTTACTACTTTTTCTTCTGAAGCTAATAATACTTCCAGTGCGTTTGTCCCCCAGGCTGAGGTCTTTCCTTACCCAGAGATTGGAAATGAAGAAGTGGACGAGCTCAACCAGCTTGTTGCGCCCGTGGAAAAATTCTTCAACGAGGAAGGTGAGAGAGATCTGATATGTATGCTAAGAGCAGCATACATATGTTTTTATGCATGAATATTGATGCTAGAATTGATGATGAATGTTTATTGTGATTTTAGTTGACTCGGCTAAAATTGACAGAGAAGCCAAAATCCCTCCAGAGACGTTGAATGGGCTGAAGGAGCTCGGGCTGTTTGGGATCATGGTTCCGGAGGAGTATGGTAAGATGACCAGCTCTTTGTGAGTTCTAACTTAAGCTAGTTATGACTAAGTGGATATTAGACCATTAAAACAGGTCGCAACACACAAATAAGTTCTTAGACTAGTTGTTTATAAAAATGTGCAGCTGTGTAACGGCCAGGTATTAGGCAATCCATCCACTACAGTTTATACCCAACCCTGAGTTAAAATAGCTCCACAACTGGTTGTCTCTCATGCACGTTAGAAATACAGTAATAGTCCCACCGTGTCCTATCAGCACAAGCTAAAGGAGGTGTCTTTTTTTCTTTTTGTCCCAGGGGGTCTCGGATTGTCCAACACCGTGTATGCACGACTGGCAGAGGTCACCTCATTAGACGGCTCTATTGCTGTGACACTGGCTGCACATCAAGCCATTGGGCTGAAGGTAAAAATGAGATGATGTCACATTGTATATTAAATTCTTCTCTTCACTTGGCTCATCATGAGCGTGTCCGTCATGGGGAGGAACTGGAGGGAAGGTTTTAGCCTGGCGGCAACCTCTGGATATGTTGAGTGAAGCCGATGCGGAAGTTACTTAAACTTGCATTCTCTCTACTGACCAGCAGGGGGCGACTCCTCTTGTTGCAAAAAGAAGTCTGATTGTATAGAAGTCTATGAGAAAATGACTTTACTTCTCTCTTGATTTATTCCCTCAGTAAACATGAGTTTATGGTCTCAATCTCTAGTTTCAAGTCTTCTTCAGTACAGCATGATGTTCATTTAGTAAATGATGGTCCATTTAGAGTCAAATAGACCATAAAGCAGAGTATGCTTTAGGGCGGGCTTACTGTGATTGACAGGTTGCTACCATTACCAGAGCCGTATACGACGTCTCTACGTCACTCCTCCGCATTCCAAATATGGTAACTTCCGTTCATTGGATGCACAAAAAAAATAGCGAGCGCCGTATTCCAAGATGGCGAAGGCCAACTCGAGGCTTCATAACAGCAGTCCACAAACCAGTGGGTGACGCCACGATGACCACGTCCACTTCTTATATACAGTCTGGTTTTAGCCTGTGATAGCACGGTTGGTATCGAGGTTCTTGCTAACAGCTGTTTGGCGTTTCAGGGGATTCTGATAGCAGGAAATGAAGCCCAGAAGCAGAAGTATCTGCCCAAACTGGCCTCTGGAGAACACATTGCAGCGTTCTGTCTGACTGAGCCTGGAAGGTAACTTCACTGAAACCTCATTTACATTTTGCAGCCCAGTTGCAGATGAAGATCTGTAGAATTAGACGACAGTGGTGACTCCAGTGATCCAAACATTTCCAATAACTCCGATTGTTGTAAAGTCGAAACGTATCGAAAAAAAAAGAAGATGTAATCATTCCTGAAATTCAGAACATGTTTTTAAGTCACAAAATATTGTGCTTCAATCCATATTTGTTGGTGTTTATCCTTTCAAAAGCAACATTTTAACTGCGGTCAGGGAGGGAGTGAACGCTTTTTAAAGGCACTGTACCCGGCTCAGTAATTAGCTCAGTAATAAGATTTCCAACCAATCAGAAACGAGCAGTTCCCACCGCAAGGGTGACGTTGTGATGTCGTCTTTACTTTACTTTGGTTGGGTAAGCTTAACTAACGCTCAGTTTGATCCATTTCAGTGGAAGTGATGCAGCCTCCATTCAGACCCGTGCGACCCTGTCGGAAGACGGCAAACATTACCTGATCAACGGCTCCAAGGTGAGGGCAATTCATTCTTTACCCTCGCTCATTCGTTATTGGTTTTGCCCTGAACTCTGAAGATCCCCCATCTGTCAACTTGTGTGTCACCAGTTTTGGATTTCAAACGGCGACATGGCAGATGTCATGACCGTGTTCGCCAGGACGGAGGTGGTCGTAGATGGCGTGAAGAAAGATAAGATCTCTGCGTTTATCGTGGAGAGGGCTTTCGGGGGCGTCACCAGCGGCAAGCTCGAGGACAAACTGGGCATCCGGGGCTCCAACAGTGAGCCTCTCATGATTCAGATAGGAGGGGGCGAATACATGGGAGGGATCTTTGGTAGAGTTTGTGTCATTTGTAACCAAACTATTTGACTTTTCCAGCTTGCGAAGTGTCCTTTGACAACGTCCCCGTGCCAGTGGAGAACATCATAGGAGAAGTAGGAGGTGGGTTCAAGGTAAGCTTCATCCTTTATCCACGTGACTGTCTCTGCTGAGGGCGTGGTGGTTTGCTTACCGACCCGTTCTCTTTGTGTTGGACAGGTCGCCATGAACATCCTGAACTCGGGGAGGTTCAGTATGGGCAGTTCTTCAGCTGGAATGATTAAAAAACTGATCGGTAAAAAAAAAAACATTGTTAAAGAACTTCCATGTGTTGGTTTTGTAGAGATAATTTCATTTAGACTTTTGTCTTTTTCTTTTTTTATAGAATTGACTGCTGAGTACGCCGTAACCAGAAAGCAGTTCAACAAAAGCCTGGGTGAATTCGGAATGATTCAGGTACGGTCTACTTTTTTCCCTCCGTTGTGAATAAGCGACTCCACTCGTGCTGGTCCGAGGTGAATAAAGTGTCTTTGCCCTGTGACTGCAGGAGAAGTTCGCATTGATGGCTGTCAATGCCTTTGTGATGGAGAGCATGGCGTACCTGACAGCGGGGATGATGGACAGACCGGGCCTTCCAGACTGTTCTCTGGAGGCTGCCATGGTTAAGGTTAGACGGCTTCTCATCAAATCTTGTTCATGTAAAAAAATAGAATGTCTCATATTGTGTTTTCTGTTCAGGTGTTCAGCTCAGAGGGAGGCTGGATTTGTGTCAGTGAAGCTCTGCAGGTCCTGGGAGGTCTGGGTTACACCAAGAACTACCCCTACGAGCGCTACGTCAGGGACTGTCGCATCCTGCCCATCTTCGAGGTAAAAGGGGACGCCTGATGGGATCTCTAAAAGAGGATGATTATTATAACCAAATCATTTTTCTTTTGCTTTATTTCTCATGCAGATTACCGTCTAATTGACGTGTGTATGTATTACATGAATATAATGTAATGAAATGGTCAGCTTCCCTATTTACTACATTTTATTGACTGTTTTGAAATATAGTACATCTGTTTTGAAATATAGTACATCTGTTTTGAAATATAGTACATCTGTTTTGAAATACAGTACAGCTGTTTTGAAATACAGTACAGCTGTTTTGAAATACAGTACAGCTGTTTTGAAATACAGTACAGCTGTTTCGAAATACAGTACAGCTGTTTGTATGTTTGTAAATACAGTACAGCTGTTTTATGGGCGGCTTCAACCACAAGTGCTCTTCCCCGTGCTTATTGTATTCATGATTGTAACGTGCACCAGCCTCAAGTAGCCAGCCGGAAGCAGACCAGTCACCGCGAGGTTTTTATCCTCTTTTTATATATATTAAAAAAAGAAAGAAAAAAAATAAAACACAACAGAATCATTCCTATTCAAATGCTGTTGTAGTGTTCAAGTAGTCCACTGAAAGGGGTCTTTTCATCCATGCTAACGTATGTAAATACATATTAAAGCTACGGTAATGCTATATGTGTTTTTTTTACCTTACTCCGTTATACTTTGCCTCGTGGTGACCCGTCTGCTTCCAGCTGGCTACCTGAGGCTGGTGCTGCAGGCACATTGAGATCATGCCAGGAAATAGAAAGTCCTTTTCTCTCAATGAAAAACATAGTCACCTCTATGCTTCTGACAAACTGTCAGGTACGCCAAGCATCCCATCACACCCATCACCCTGACATAAAGTTTTAGGTCACCAGCATCACCAGCACCCATCACAAAGGCACTGCCTGCAGCAGTGAAATCCAAGCAAGGAGAATGAGTCATGGCTGCTGGTGACAGTTAACCAATGTGCCTATAGGGGAAAGCACCAGTGGTTAAAACCACCCTGAAACAGGTGAAGCAGGGATTGAAAAAAAGTAATTTATATGGTAATCTGCATGAGAAATAAAAACAAAAACATAAAATATTTTGTTGAAATAGTCACCTGTTTACAGTGATCAGTTTGAGCTGGACAGATGTGATCACTTTAGAGGTTTCCTCTGTCGTTCTTCTCTCTGGGCATTAGTTCCAACTTCGACCATCACAGGTCATGTTCTCTGTCCTATTCCTGTCACTTCTTTGGCATAAAGAGGGGAATCAAACGTGTTTTATGTGGGTGAGACTCGACTGCAGTTGGTTTAAGAGGATCATTTCTGTCAGTGGCCACCAGGTGGCACATTTGACTTTGAAATCCGAGGTCTTGCATGGACTGCTTTTTAGTTAAGGACTAAGGAGTCTTTCTGTAGTTTGATGGACCATGAGGTGTGAATCAATCACACTCGGTTTTATTGGAGTTAATAGTGTGCAATTTGTAAGATTCTGTTGCTGTTTTCAGGGTACCAATGAAATCCTGAGGATGTACATCGCTCTCACTGGAATGCAGTACGCTGGCAAAGTCCTCACAGGGAAGATAAAGTAAGCTTCTGGAGGTTATTCAATATATTCATTAATACCGTGACATTGGACGAGATGTAAATTGTGATTTTGGTTAGTGTAGTTTTTCTTTTGTCTTGGACACTTCAGGGCAGGGGTCTATATTATCTATAATAATAATAATAATAATAATTAAAAGTTAGACGTGATAATAAAAATATCCCCATAGTCGAAATTATGAGATACTTAAACACAGTGATAGAAGCAGCTCTTTGGCTGGTTACTGTACACTTGACATGGAAATGTATTGTGAGTACATTGAAGACTACTCTAAACGTGGCTTTAATACACATGAAATACTTCACGTGGGATTGTGCAAACGCACCCTTGAAAGGATTTTAAGCATTGAACAAAGTTATTGTAATAACTTGCGTTTGATATTTGTCTTTGATGTTTCTTTAATAGTTTGATAGAGTAATGTGGGTTTCTTAACCCTAAATTAAAAGGATTTAAGTTATAATAACAGAAATGTGCTTAAATATATCTTTACATTTATATAACTGCATGTACAATATTTTTACACTTGAATAAACAATAATCAAATGCAGAGAGTTATTTAACAATAAGTTAGGAGTAGTTACATTTACACAGTCTTACATTTACAACCGGCCCTTTGAGGGCGACCGTGATGCTGATGTGGCCCAGAGTGAAAATGAGTTTGAGACCCCTGCTTCAGGGCATCCCTCCAAAACAACATGAAAATCATATACATGTTTCATTAATATTCTGGAGCTGCCGTCGCTAACACGTTAGCAAAGCCTGTACTTAGCAGCTACGTAGCAACATTAGCATGTATTTGGAGATGTGTTTCCGTGTCCTGTATTTATTCTGTTTTGTCTCCTCCACCAACTCGTGAGGAAAGAAATCTCTCTCTCTCTCTCTCTAGCTGCCAAATGCTCCTCTGTAATCACCAGCTAGTCGCTAATTGTTTCTGCTGTTTGTTGCTAAGCGAGTAGTGTTGGTAGTGTAGTTTTTTTTATCAGGTTTTTTTGAAAGCGCTGATAGTCGAGAGCCGATCAAACAATCTCAATTTTAAAACCCAAAACTCTGTAGAGCCGAGGTGAACTGCAGAGTCGGGTAACAGTTCTCTGTGGGCTCATTACTACGAGCGACTCCTTTCCCTTCACACAAACATTTTTCTCCATTGATATTATAGGAATATGAATAAATGTAATGCTTCTGTGGTCTTAAAAGGCTGAAATCTATGTGGACGTGAATGCGTTATGGATTTTCTTCACTGAAACACCATCTCGTCTTTTCTCCGCTCTGCCTGCAGGGAGATGAAGAAAGGAAACATTGGCATGGCTCTGGGCATAGTGGGCAAGAAACTGAGGAGCTCATTGGGAAGTACAGCGGACCTCGGCCTGACGGGGAAGGACGGAGTGGTGCACCCCAGCCTGGCAGTGAGACATTCTATCTGAACTTGGAGGGTTACGGTTTCTGTAAATCTACGTATGCATTGGTTGACGCTCTGGAGTTTTTCTGTTTACAGGAAAGCTCAAAGAAGTTTGAACAGAATGTCTGCCTCTTCGGATCGACCGTGGAGAGCCTGCTGTACAGATATGGAAAGGTAACGTTTTGTTCTTTTACATTCTGGAAAGTAGCTGTGGGATCTTCTTGAATGTACTAGTTGTTTGTAATTGGCAGTAGATATCTGTTTGTGTCTCTGAGGTGTTCAGACAGCTGCTCTCCTTCACTGTGCTTTTGTGACCACGGCTTCCCCACAGACGCTATAAACCTGTTGGAAACAGATCGGCTTTTCCAGATCCCTACTTCCTGTGTCGTTCCCCTCAGAGGGCTTTCATCACACTGCAGTCTCCAGCTGCTGAGCAATGAGACCTAGAATATTTAAGTTGAGGATTATGTGGGGATCTATTAGCAGAAATGAAATATGATATTTATAACTATGTTTTTATTCGTGTATAGTCACGTCATGTTTCTGTTGGCTTAGAATCAGCCCTTCATATCTACTTGGGGGGCGGGTCCTCTTATTAAGGACAGCTCCTATTAGAGAGCAGGAACTTTCCCCAGGGACTAGGAACCCTTTGAGGAAGTCATTACGACAGCAGGGATGGCCGTCGCTGGTTGGCTTTAGATGGCGTACAGCGTCATTCATGACACAAGGAAGTACTCCGGTATGGCTTTGGGACCAGAGGAGGTCATTTCTCTCTTGTTTGATGGCAGCAAAAGTAAAGTCGCTTCTCGACTCATTTAGAAGAAGAAAATAAAGAAGAGACCTCCACCAGCCCGCCTCAGTGTCCGGGTCTTTAGATCGCTATGGAAACACAGAAAACATTGGGCTGAAGTTCCTTTAACAGATGGTCCTGCATGGGACTTATTATTTGGTGTTACTGATAGGAGAGAAGACCCAAGCGCTAATAAAGTGGAATGTTCCTTTAAAAGGTACTCCTTCTAATAGCTTGGAGTGTTTAGTGTGTAAGATGTGGGTCACACCCAGTCTACTGCACTTACTACATTTAGACATCTTCCCACGGAGAGGTCACAAATGGTTAAACCTGCCGAGAGAAGAGCCCCGCTGTCACACACGAGCCCGGGTGGGACCCTGGTGTCTGTATGGACTCGTGTCAAACACAGGAAGTGATTTATCTACAACTTACGGGCTAAATCCAAACCGAGAGCTCAGCCGGGCTGAGAGCACATTTAATTTCTCCCTCTGTGGTGTTTTTGGGGAGAGGCCCTCTTGAAGAAGTGTTCCACAAAAATGTCCCAAAAGTTCCAAAGCTGTCACTACTGGGAGTAATACCAGAAGGTATTGATGCGATGACAAATATTGCTTAAAGCAGCAATTAAATGCATCGCAGTGAAGTTGCTAAAACCTCGCCCCCAAAACATACAACATCTGGACCGAGAAGTGTAAGAGGAAACTTACAGACAGAAGACATTACATGCTCCGGAAACAGATATAAATATAACAGATATAAATGTTAACAGTGAAGTGACTCTAAATCCTGCTACACATCCTGAATCAAACACTTTGTCATCTCATCTCGTATACTCGCACCATTCTCACACTCACACACACACACACACACACTTCCCCCTGAATATGATTGAATCATCTGCAGAAATTGAACCTCCTCACTGTATTACAGAGACACGACTTTAACCATCTCTGAGGTTGGGAATGATTGATGATTAAAGTGTCCCGTTATTGTTGTTTCAGACCATAGTGGATGAACAGCTCATCCTGAAGAGAGTAGCAGATGTGCTGATCAACCTCTACGCCATGACGGCTGTGTTGTCCAGAACCAGCCGCTCCATCAGCATCGGGCTCAGGAATCACGACCACGAGGTGTGTACAGTACACACACACACACACACACACACACACCAAAGCTTTAATTGACACATACTCAGGAGTGTCCAGATTTATTTGGCCAAGCAGAATTAGGAAGAAAACACAATCTTTCTGAAATCCTCCATTAACCATTTAAATACTTGGCTACACCACGTGTACGGAGGAAGAGCGTCCGTGGTCATAACTTCAAAGGCCGTATAGGCCGACCTACACACCTGGAATTAATACTCAGGTTGAGCGGATTTCTCTGTCTTTCACAGTGAAAGACGTTTTCCATTTGGCTCAACAGATTGGTACGCATCGGTTTCTCTATATTGACACCATCTATCACTGATAGTAGGAGCAGAGCCTCACTGAACCCGTACAGTACCGTGTGGCTGTAGAGCAGCAGCTTCAGTCCTCCGTGTGTCGATACAGCATGTGTCCAGGCACAGGAGTGAGTGTACACAACGTACTTGTTTTGTGAACACACAATCATTAGTTGTAAAACGGAAGGATATAGACTTTAAGTGTAAAATGTACGCTGTCCAGCAGCCTGTATAGACAGCCGGACCGGTTAAAGGTACGGTGTGTACATCTATTGGCAGGTTTAGAATGTCATCACCATGTTTTCTTGAGTGTTGTAAACACCTGAAAATAAGAATTGTTGTGTTAATGTAGAATGAGCCGTCTATACACGTATAAATCTACACACACACACACACACACACACACACACACACACACACACACACACAAAATAAGCTTGTATACTACCCACATTGTAATGATCTAACGTTGAAAATCTACAAAGTTTCTGTTTAATCAAAACACACGTCGTTCCTAATTAGCTCAGGCTGTTTTCACTGCAGCAAGTCGTCTACTGAACGCAATTAAAGCAGCATGTCAACATTCTGTCACCTCTGATTCTGTGCTCTTTTGTTGCCAAGCCGTTTAATTGTGTCCATTATGTGCGAGTGCTTTGACTTGTTTACTTAGATGTAGTATAGCTATAATTTTTACTTTGCTCTTTTGTCGAGGTGTAACGACAGCATGTGCCGCTCCACCTTCAAGCAAAGCAGAGCCCACCAGCGCTCAATGGAGAGCCATTAGAGAAGCCTCCTGTGTTTCAGATGGGCAGCAGTGTTCCTCTCCGCTGTAGCTACAGGCATAACACGCAGCGGCCCCACCCTTTGTGTTTTATGTAAAACACGCACAGAGGCTTTAGAGATCCTGTCTAACTGAATTCCATTCCAAAAATAGTCGTTTGTGTCTTTTTTCCTTTCTTTTTTTGTTTCGCCCCAGGATCACCGAGTAATTCAAACCAAGTTCTGAATTATTTCAAAAGCAAATGTGGCTTCAATCATCCAGCGTAGTTCCACATGATAGAAGCTTGGTTCATGTTTGGTTTTGGGCCTGTTCATTTCGTGTAAATAATAAAAAATAAAAAAAACTGCTAATCTGACATATTTGTGTAAATTGAAACCTATGGGTTATTGATGAAAATGGAAGCTGCGAACCTTTGCAACAGTCTCCCTTCACATTTGATTAGTTCCTGACATTTAGTGCTTTCAACTGCCTCCTGCATCATATTCTGTGTGTGTGTGTGTGTTCCAGTTGGATTCATGTCTGCCGTTTTCTTTTTTTGCACGTTTATTTTTCTAGGTGCTGCTCGCAAACACATTCTGCAGCGACGCTTTCTTCAAGAACAATTACTGGATGACTCAGTTGCAGAAACGTAAGTACAACACAAAATGGTAATTGAGAACAGCCCCTTGCCTCGTTTTTTTTTTTTTTTTTACTGCATCTCAGTACAAAAGACTTGCATGTGTTACGGAATTTCCCCCAACAACAGCCCACATACCAACACACGAAACCCCTTGCTGCTTCTCATTTTCACACGGAGCGTGTTTTGTATGTGATCCAGATTTATCCGGTGACATGATCCAGACAGATAAAAAAAAATAAGTTGTTTCATATTCAACGAGCGAATGTGATTCCCACGTCCATTTTTCAGACTCGCCCGAGAACAACGACGCCAACATCAAGAAGATCGCCAGAGAGGTCCTGGAGAACCGAGCCTACGTCTGCTCTCACCCCCTCGAGCGGACATACTGAGCCGTCCCGTGTGACCGGAGTGCTGTGGCTCCTGTCTTCTGATTGGACGATGTGGACCGGTGCAATTCACAGCTCCAGTGATTGTGACTCTATTAGTACTTACTTTGGTTGACATTATTCCTACACCCAATGAATAACTTAAGAGATTTATGTTAGTAGATACTATATTTTATTAACTTGGCTTCAAAGGTAACACTTTTGGGGACATGGCGTTACGAGCTTCATTCAAAGGGCTTATTAAGTTTAAAATAAAGTACTTGCACAAGATACGAGTTTTAATGGTTATTGGCCTACTTGGTCGACACTTTAGTTTTTGTGAGGTGCATACTTCTGAAAAGTGAAGACGCTCCTCTCGCGGTCCGTCAGAGGCAGGCCAGTCCACTTCTACTGGAAGGAGCGCTGCTTCCTGAATCCACTGTGAGAAGCAGACAGAACATAGCGCATGAACACAAAAGCCTTTCATGGTTCTCTCTATAGTCTACTGGAAAACTCCTATATGAAGCCCAGCAATGTTGTGTCCCATCAACGTTTATGATTAAAATATAATCTATGAGCTTAGTCTTGGTTGCTAAAAGTTGCATGTTGGGCAATTGGAGTTATTAGCATAATGAGCTAATGAATTGCT